>NC_080198.1:94101488-94726488 GCF_030028045.1 Hippopotamus amphibius kiboko | reverse complement strand
ATGGGAATATTTGAGAACTTTATTTGTCATTTCAACAAATTCTACTGAAAATCTATTAGGTACCAGACACTTATTTGGTACTGGAGAAAAAACAGTGAATTTTGTCATTCAGATGATCAAATATGTATATTTCTCATATATATTTGGTTTGCTTCCATAATTCCTGGCTCACAGCTCTCAACGGAATTTCCTAAATGATAAAGTTTAAAAGATGCCCCTATGTTAATGAGGCTACTTTTGTGAAGCACATAATCATGCAGGCAGGTTGCCAGTGGAGCCATCCATGGAGGGGTAAAACTTTCTTGCCCAGAAACCCCAGCCTCTGGGAGGAGTGAGGGGTTGCAAGTTGAATCAGTTGCCAATGGTCAATGGTTTAAACAACTATGTCTGTAATGGAGCCTCCATAAAATTCAAAAGGACAGGGTTCAGAAAGCTTTTGAGGGACTTCCCTGGTGGTGCAGTGGTTAGGAATCCACCTGCCAATGCAGGGGACATGGGTTCGATCTCTGGTCCAGGAAGATCCCTCATGGCATGGAGCAACTAAACCCATGTGCCACAACTACTGAGACTGCACTCTAGAGCCCATGAGCCACACCTACTGAAGTCCACACACCTAGAGCCTGTGCTCCGCAACAAGAGAAGCCACCACAATGAGAAACCCAAGCACCGCAACAAAGAGTAGCCCTTGCTAGCGGCCACCAGAGTAAGCCCACATACAGCAACGAAGACCTAATGCAGCCAAAATTAAATAAATAAATAAATAAATTTATTTTTAAAAAAAGAAAGAATGAAAGCTTTTGAGTTGGTAAGCACATGGTGTTTTGGGGAGAGTAAAGAGCCTGGAGAGGGCACAGGATCTTGTGCCCCTTCCCACACAACTTGTTCTATGCATCTCTTCCATCTGGCAGCTCCTGAGTTATATCTTTTAAAATAAACCAATTTTCTAGCAAGTAAAATGTTTCTCTGACTTCTGTGAGTCTCTCTAGCAAATTAATCAAACCTGATAAAGAGATTGTGGGAATCTCTGATTGATAGCCTTTGGGTGAGGGGTACAGGTAACAACCTGGAGTCTGAATTCCAAGGAGGGGATTGTTGGAATCTCTAATCCATAGCTGGTTGGTCAGAAGTACAGCTTGCATCTGAAGTGGGAGGTGGACAGTCTTGGAGGACTGAACTTATTTTTTCCCCCTATAAATTTATTTATTTATTTATTGGCTGTGTTGTGGTGAGCAAGCTCCTCTTGGTGGTGGCTTCTCTTGTTGCAGAGCACAAGCTTTAGGCGTGTGGGTTTCAGTAGTTGCAGTACATGGTCTCAGTAGTTGTGGCACACAGGCTTTGTTGCTCCACGGCACATGGGAGCTTCCTGGAGCAGGGATCAAACCCATGTCCCCTGCATTGGCAGGTAGATTTTTAACCACTGCGCCACCTAGGAAGTCCCTTGGAGGACTGAAGTTTAGTCTTGTGAAATCTGATGCTGTCTCTGAGTAGATAGTGTCAGAATAGAGCTGAATTGTAGGACACCCAGCTGATGTCAGAGAATTGCTTATGGGTATTGGGAAGCCTCCCTCACATATGCTGGCATTGAGTCCAGGAATCCACAAAATTCCTCTAGGGGGAAATAAAAACACATACAAATATAAGATGATCCTTTTTTGAGATGACAAACCATATGAAACCGTAAGAGTCACTGATCTAGGGTTTAGTATAAAGACTAAATAGATGATGTTGCAGACAATAATTGAAGAAAAGATAAAAGCATGTTATGAGTTTTGAGTACCCAAAAGACTATACTGATCACTCTCTGTCACAAAAATTCAGGGAGGAATTATCATCCTCATCATACATTGAAGGTATCCAAATCTCAGTGCTTAACGTACTTTGCCCTGAGTCACACAGATGCCCAGTGGAGGGACTGAAGTTCTGGTCCAGGCTTCTGTAACTTATTCCCCTCACTCCACTGCCTGCTAAATTATTGCCGACCGAGATTCCAGGACTGTGACTTTATCCTCCATAAGCAAAGACACTCTGTTATTCTGTTTCTGTTCTCCAGCTCTGGCTGTTCTCACTTATGGGGAGGACAACCGCACACTTCTTCTTCCCTTTTTTCTGCTCACATGCCACAAATTAAGTGTTAATTAATAAAGCCATTTAGTTTTCCAAACATCTGAAAGGCATAAAAAAACATGGAGACTAGGAAAAACAGCCTTTCTTCTTTTCTAGCCAGTGATCTGAAAACTCTTAAAGGCAATTGTAGGTGCTGGAAGACGTAAATAGATGCAATTTGTGGCAAAACATGTCAAGACTGAACAACCGTAAAGAGTTTCTCCATCGAGTAAATGGTGCTAAACAACAGCTAAAACCAGCCATTGAAGGCAGTATCTTTTCACATAAAAGAAATATTAATTTGACTAAATGTTCCAAGACCTTGTTATGTAAACATAACTCCAGCACCCTGAATGGCAAAAAAAAAAAAAAAAAAAAGAGAGAGAGAGAGAAATGTAGCAGATAAAGCTATTCATAGCTAAATACATTAAAACCAGGATGTATGAAGAGCATTCCTTTGCTTATTCTACATTTTATAGTCTTTGTTCAGAGCAAAAACAGCTGCATTTTCCAACTTTACTTCAGAAACTGGTCTTCGGTCTCTTGCACTGGGTGGGTATATATATGTGCCTGTATTTGTGAGTTCATATATTCAAATAACACAACATCTGAGAAATTATGTCTCTCTGTATGTTGTGTGCATATTTTTGTGAGTGCTGGGTTTGCAGGCATGTGTATGAGCCTGTGGGTAATCGGAGGGGCACACTTGGATTTGTGTACATGCGTAGGTGACTGATCCCGTGTGTGTGTTTGTGGATGTGTGTGTCTATGTGCATGCACTTGTGAAGGATTGCATGTGTGAGCAAATTTAAATGCTTAAGGGTGTGTGTATGTGTGAACACCTGTGTGGAGAGGAGCATGGGTACCCCTATGTGCAAGCTCATGTGCAAGCCCAGCTATATATTCGTATTTGTAGGAACGTGTGCACGCCCATGTGTGTTGTGTAAGCTGGGGGAAGGTAAGGGGTCTGTTGGCAATGTCGGAGAATGACAAAGTGTTCCCGGAGGGGCTGCTTCTCAGCCGTCATGCTTCACTGTCAGTGTAGAAGCTGTTTCCAGAAATGGCTGCTGCTGATTTGTCGTGCTGTTAATTGATGTCAAAGCTGTGTCTGTTGGGTCTGGCACTCAAGCGGTAAAGTGAAATTTCCAAACAAGTCCAGACCCCCAGAAGCTGTCCTGAGTTTACAAGGTGATTGAAAACAGATATTTTTAGGGAAAAAAAAAAAGGATTACATTTTTGGTGGTACATCATCTAGAGGCCAGTTTGACAGGTCTATGTGTAACTCATTTAGGGCAGGTTAGCAGGGGTGAGGACAGGATTGGGGTGAGGACAGGATTGGGGGGAGAAAGAGGACTGGGTAAAAGGGGTGCCAGCCAAGCTCCAGTGTCAACAACTTCTCCTTGCATTTTCCCAGATTCTGAGTAGCTGTTAACCATTTCAGGGCTCTTTTTTCCCCCCAAAAGTACAACCTAAAACTGGATGATGTTTTCCTTTGTTTAGATTTTAGGAACCTGAAGCCTAAGGTGGAAAGATTACTTCCCTGACATGAGGCAGACTTCAGGTTATAACCCAAATTAATGAACTATGAGAACTATTAGTAGAATTCAGGTTTTTATTTCCTTCCAATATTCTTTTGTTTTCTTTTTTGCTATCAATCAGTTGATATATGTAATAATATCAGTATTATTAAAAATATTCAAACAAACCAGGGGCTTGGCAACTGCTGGTTTCATCAGGGAAGGCAAGAAAGAAGGCCTACAGGGCAAGACTCATGGCCCATCATTTCTTTTCCTCATTCCTGTGCAAATCCTTTCATCTGAAATCCAAACGCACAAATACTCTTCTCTTGCCACCGGTAATTTGAAATATCAGTACAGCATATAAAATACCTTTTACCAGAAGATACTTTTAATTCCCTTCTTACCCATTATGCAGAATTTAACTGAATATTTTTTCAATTAATGTTATAAGTATATACATTTAATATATGTTGATATTTATGCAATTCATGATAAGGGTGCAAATGCAAATGTATAACATACATGACAAGGTAAACTATATTTTATAGTGTGCAAAAACTCTTACATGGTATACACCAATAACTAACTTACTCTATACATAAAAAACAGATTTAGAGCTAGTAGTACAGTTAGGGTGAATAAATAAAAATGATTTTAAACATGTATTTCCTAAAATGACCAAATCTGCATATGGCAAACCAAAATGCGAGTATCTTTAGAAGGAGTGAAAGTGTTTATCCCAAAAATTAAGGTATGGCTTTGAATGGGAGCATACTTGTAAGAGATACTTCACTATCTATGATTAAAATGTTAATGGCATAAACTTCTACAAAGAAATCAAAACACGCTCCTCACTCCTAGGGACATTACTGATCCAAATCAGCAGAGAATAAAGTTCCAATTTGGTTACCAAATACATGAAATATGCTAGGACCTCTTTTGGTGACTATGTGTTTTTTTCTTCCTTGAATTGTTTCTCTAGGTCTATGGTGTTTTTGAGATTCCTCAATATTTCATTGATGTCCCATGGAACTGGTGAACCAAGTCAGGTCCAAAGATGCCTACTACATGGGAGGACCCTGAAGGGGCAACCCAGATCCATTTGTGCACTCAGTAAGGAGCATCGTCCTTCCCTCTGTCTCTAGAACACTAAGGCCTCTACACTCATAGTCAGAATGAAGAACTAAAAATCAGCCAAGAATGCAGCTCTACCTGAATTAAGACATGTCACGTAGATCTGTGGCCAAATAAGTGTTTCAACACTTTACTTCTAAAGTCTTAAAGATGCATGACTCTCAACTATGGTGTCACATTAAGGCCATCTAGGAGAGTTTTCTTAAAACCTCAATGCCCAGGAACCCCAAGGTTCTATTTGATCAGAAGTTGGTTGAGGTCTTAGCAGGAAGGCACCCACATTGAGACTCTGTGGATTAACCTAGAACAAAATGGCAGGAGATGAAATAAAGGCTAGTCTTATATTATAAAGCCTATGATAGTGTAATTTATACACCAGCCTAAAATGACACCTCCACAAATCTTCTTTGGGGATTTGCAGTACAGAAAGCTAATTTTGGGATTCAGAGACTGAAGGAGCGTGACCTCATGGTGCAACGGTAGTGTGTCTGACTCCAGAGACTGAAGGACCTGGATACCATCTTTTCATCAAAGACAAGGTTAACATCAAGCAATTTATAATAAGCTCAATTAGGAGGAGACACTCTTATCGCCTCCCCACACTCTTCCCCAGGCCAAACCTCTTAAAACATTGGTGATATGGCTTCTGTACTTCCCCCTGCTTCCTTAACCATGTCACAAAGTCGTGACTTACGGGATTAGTGCAATTGGAAGAAAGAACTGTTGCTCTTCTGTAGTGCAATGCTTTCCTAGCCTCTTACGGATCTTTCTGCTCATAGAAAAAAGGTTTTTATGCTTTGTCTCTGGTTCCATGTCAAAAGCATACTAGTGTCAAGGTGAAGTTTAAACACACATATGGAGGTCTGTATCTTACTGGCCTCAGCTAGGAGGTAACAAATTCCCCTCTAGCAGCTGGCCAGGAATGGTGTGTTAGTCATTCTCTCCCTAAGGCAGAGCATGTCAGTGGTTTAAACCCCTGCCACTCAAAGTTTCAACCAGAGACCAGAAATGCAGATGCTTCTGGACCCACCCCAGGACCAGTGAATCAGAATGTTCATTTTCACAACGTTCTCATGTGACACACATGCACTTTGGGAAGTACTCACACAGGCCAGTGCATCTTTCACCATCCTGGATGTAAGACAGAACCATATGAGGAATTTTTACAAAGTAAACTGAAGCCCAGGCTCCATCCAAGACCAATTAAATCAGAATCTGTTGGGTGGGACCTGGGCATTAGCACTTTTAGAAGCTCCTCACATGAATGTAAAGCAAGGATTGAATGGCTCTATGTTAAAGTCCAGGAGCAAACGATTTAAAAGTTTATCTTAGACAGACAGATCTAAGTTACAAATCTAGACTCATTTATGAAACTGAGTCAAAAATTATCCACACTCTGGCTGTAGAATTTATTTTAATTAACTTTTAGAAAAGACATATACATCATTTTTCAACATAATCTCCTTCCCTTTCAATAAACTTTGTCCATCTGTCAACAAGCGTTCCTATTCCCTCATTAAAAAATGTTTTAGGCTGAGCTGCGAGTCACGAAGGCACCCGCTGTCTTCACGTGTTCACGTGGATGGGCATCCAGCTCCTCCTTGATGGCTAACACTTGTGCAACTTTCCTTGCACTTCCCTATCCATTCATACACACTTATTCACGACAAAACACTTTCTCCATACTGCGCACAAAGTCATCGATAAATAACGGCACCAGGTACACCCTCAGACCACAAAAAACAAATCACTGCACGCTGCTCTTTCATGCACTTCACAAGTGGGGCATCCATTTTTGCTCACACTGCAGTTACAAATGAACTGATGTCACATGTTCACACGTGCACAGCAGTGACTGGGGAGACAGTAGCCTTGAACGGAAAGCATTGATAAGACAGTGCAACCAACAGAAGTTTTAATATAACCAGAGTGCAGATAATTTTTGACTCACCCTCGTATACCAGCAATGAAATCAATATTTCGACTTTCATCTTAGTGATTTCACTCTACATTTTAATTACTTCTGGACACATAGGAATAAAAACCAGTATTTTACTTTGCTCCTTTTAAATGCCAACAGACCACTAGGTCATATCTGAAATCCCATGTGGTGTTGCAGAAAATTCATAAGCCTGGACTCAGACACGTTGAGTCCAGTGTGGTGGATACACACTGAAATAAAAATATTCCTTAGTTCTTCTACCTGCTTTCAAAATAATTAGAGTTATAAATGGGAAGAAACTAGAATGCTGTTGCCCCATCCAGGATCATTCCTTCAGCACTTCGGAGCTTCTTCCACACTCACTGTTCTCTTCTTCATACCCTTGTTATAGTGTCCAAGAGTAGTCACTTATATCTTATTAACCTCAAATATTTCTTTGTGTGGGGGTTAGATCGAGGAGCACCTGCTAAATGGATAACTGTTTTGAAATTTTAATTCTTTCTGGGTTGAGTAAGGAAATACACAATGGTGATAGATTTAGAATTGTCAGTGAACAAGGGGGTAGGTTGCAGATTATAAAATCTTTCAAACCACTTCTAAAGTTGCCTTAGACAATAGTTATCTATCCTCATGCAGAATAAAGACCACAATCTGACAGCCTATGGGAAAAACCTGGCCTACATATATATTTTAAACATTTGTTTTAAATTAGCTTCTGAAAGTTAGAAATTGAGTAATCACATATAAATTTTGGACTTCCGACTTCTCATAGAAAATGGAAAGAACTGGAAATATATTTTCCTACTCAAAGCCTTAGTAGTTAGAGAAACTTAAGCAAGCTGTGTAGTTATCGGGCATCTCAGTGTCCCTGTTTACAAAATAGAGATAAAGATATTTACTTACCTTGCATAGTTATTGTGAAAATTAAGTGAAACAAGATATGCAACTTTCCATGCACATTTTCTGACTTATAGTAGGATCTCAAAAATGAAGTTTTATATCATTATTATTATTATTAGATAAGTTACAAAGAATATACTGGTATACAATACAATAAGTTTGATGTTAAATGCTAAGATTATCTCATCATTTATTGAAAAAAACTGTACATAATTGTTCTTAGAGTGTATCTATTCTGATCTAGTCTGAGTTACCTGTTTCTTTTAATTTTAATAATCACTTTTTAACATGAACTTTTGATTGATTTTGTTCTCTTCAAAGTTGTACAGACTCAATCTGGATTATTTTCATATCCATGTGCTCTGAACAGAATACTTTCTTTAGTGGTGGATGTGGAAAAAACACACAGTCCTTCTGGGCTTTAGGGAAGCAAAGTACTTGTTGAAGACACTACACATCACCCCAATGGACATCACTAGTTCAACTAGTTCAAGTTACCTTGTTGAATATGGGTAGCCTTGGCTAAAAAAAACACTACTTTTTACAACTTTCTATCTTAGGTGGAAATTTTTTTTAACTGTTTCAAGCCTGCTATATGGAGTTTAGGACACATTGGTATGTATGTCTAATTTTAATATGATGTTTAGGACATCAACCAAGAACAGTTTGTCATCTTAGAAAGAAAAATACATTGATAGTCATCTTGTGTCTGACCCTGGGCTGGACAATGGGGTAAAGAGGACAAAAAATATTTAAAAGCTTAATTTATTTCCTGAAAATCCCCTTCCAGCTGTGTTTCTCTGGTGTGAGATCTTGACTTTTCTGCCTAATTAAAATTGACACAGCAATTTGACATATTCAGCTAGTAAAACTTCTTGGAGGAATAAATAATATCCAGTGAGTGAAGTCAGCCACGATGTCCAGGCTTGTTTACAACAGCTGGTGACTTAATTGAAACCCAGCTGCAGGATTAAAAACACAGTAATAGGTTTTCCAACATTTTCACATCTTTTATCCAATAAAATCCTTAAATCAACTGCCTAAGAAGTTAAGGAAGTTAATTAGTTAACATAAACTAGGTTATGCTCTGCTAACCAACAACCTCCAAAAGCCAGTGGCTTAACAAAATAAATTAATTTCTTGACAACACAGCTACTTACTCATTGAAATCCCAGGTGACTTATTGATCCAGACTCTTTCTGTATTGTAACTCTACTATCTCAACATGTGGACTCTATTATGGACATAAAGAAGAGACTCAGAACAACTTTCCCATTAGAAATAGAATGCTACCACAGATGCAAGATGCTTTGTATGAAGCAAGGTAGAATCCTTTTATTGATCAGAGTTTAAGGAACTGGGTTATAGACTCAGATCACACTTAACAACAGTGGGATTTGAGCACTATTCAGATGTCATTAGTTCCAGAATTCTCTCTAGTAAATGGGAACAGCAATATTTGCTTTGCATTCAACGAGATAACACATTGAGAGCTCTTTGAACATTGTGCAGAGCAACATGAAAATGATCACTTATTAAGTGATCAGAGTATCCTCTGTTAAGATAGGGTTGTTGTGACAGTCACTTTTATGTGTCAACGTGGCTAGACTATAGTTCCCAGTTCTTCACTCAAACACTAATCTAGGTGTGCTGTGAAGGCATTTTGCAGATGTGATTAAAATCTATAATCAGTAAACTTTAAGTAAATATTATTCTTGATGTTCTGCGTGCCTGATTCAATCAGCTGAAAGGGCTTAATAGGAAATTCCACCAATGGACTAGAGCTTCAGCTTACACTGGAGAATCTCCTGAGGGCTTGCCCTATGGATTTCAGACTTGAACAGCCCTCAAACACAGAGAATTTGATTTTTTTCTTAAAATGACTGATAACACAATGATTAACATGATTTGATTCTTCCCTTTAATGAATTTCTAATGTGAGATGGTAAGATAATGTCGCCAAAACAACAATATACAAAATGCAATAATAAATGACATAAAAGTGAGAAGGGGGGGGAAAGGAAAATGATATTTTCGAACATTTCTGACGTTCCACAGACTCATCTAGGCTTTTAGGGTCTTTATATTTGATCCTGTTTAACACACAGCCATCTCATGATCTGTGGAATTGACAATTTTGAGGAGGAAATGGAGGGCCAGAAATTTGATAGCATTTTCCCACATTTTAGAGAACAGGAACCAGGACTTAAATTCAAGTCTTTGTGACTCTAAGGAACATTTTTATCTGTATGTGGTGAAGATTTGGAGGGAAGATGAGGAAAGGGGAAGGGGGAACAAGATGTGCATCGAATATTTGGGAAATAGGCCCCCTTCCAAACTCAACCTGCTTTTCATTTCTGCATATCATTTCCCATATATGGGAAGGCTCTCCATTCTCTCTGCCTAACTGAAACCTTCCAAGAAACCAACATGAGGAGCCAACATTTCATGGAAATGTTATGACCTAATAACTTAAATTTCACATGTCAATTTATTTTTTCTTCAGTCTCTTACATTCTGCACTATGTTTACATGTGACCCTTGTCAGATGTCTGACACATCTGAATATAGGAGAACCTTCGTGAATATGAACAAACTGAATGCAGGTTTATATTTTTAGCTTATGTTCTGAACTCAGTGTGATTCTAGCTCTGACTCTGCTACTAATTATGTCACTCTGGACAAGCAACAGCATATATAGCTCTTAAATTTTCATCTGTGAAGTAAGTGGTTTAAAGGGCCTTTAACGCACTTTGCAAGCCTAATGTTCACTCATCATTTCAAGAAACATCTTTCTGGATCTCTGGACCAACAGTAATGATGTTGAGTTTAAGATATAATGTGAAAGATATTAATTAGAATTATACATGTATTTAATATATTAGCTCTTATATGAAGGTAAGTCAAAAATTATCTGTACTCCGGCTGTAAAATTTATAGTTTTGATATAACTGGGGTGCCTGGCATGCAGTAAGCTTTAATTTTAAAAAATTCCTTTCTTTCCCCCGCCCTCTCTCCCTCTCTTTTTTGCACTACTCTGCAGTCACTGTCAATGTAAATTTGATCTGGCACATCAGCCAAAGCCCTAAATCCAGAGATGATGTGTTACAGTCTGAAAGGCAACAGATGAGACTCTTTGCCAAGACCCTGCACTCTATATCACCATTTCATCCTTCATCATCTCCCGGAGACAGATTCACAGTCCTCAGTGGTTTCACAGAATGAAAGCATTGTTATTATTTACACTTCCTTTCTTCCCACTTACTTCTGAGAAAAAAAAAAAAAAAGGTTTGTAGTCAAACAGAAGAAAAACAAAAATCTGCATGCTCTATCAATCTTTCTGCCTCCTGAGATGCTGAGATTTATGAGGACAGAAGGCAGTAGTAGAAGGAGCACTAGATAAGAGGATAGAAGACTGGTTTCTAGGTTAAAGGAAATGATTTAAAGACAAGTGCTTCGTAAGTACAAAATGCTATCCACACATCAGGCATCCTTATTATTCTGGATGGTTTGATTTAGTCTCTTTGCGTCTTTATTTGCCATAACTAGTGTAAATGTTTGGGAATGCCATTTCACCCCTAAGTTTACTCTCTTGTAAAATGATGGGTTTTAATTAAATACTATCATCAGTCTGATATCCGGGATGAAGATATATGTTTGGTACAGAATATATTACCTCTTAAT
This sequence comes from Hippopotamus amphibius kiboko, assembly GCF_030028045.1. NCBI lineage: Eukaryota > Metazoa > Chordata > Mammalia > Artiodactyla > Hippopotamidae > Hippopotamus > Hippopotamus amphibius. The sequence goes on along the minus strand of NC_080198.1, from coordinate 94,715,205 downwards.
TATGGACAACTTATTGTGTTCAGTACTAATAGATAATAGACATTATCTACTGGCATTAGAGAGAGGAGAAAGTCCAACCAATTGGAAATAATTGTGATAAATAAGGTATTTAAAAGTTTTTTTTTTTGGTTGTTATTATTCCAAGTTTGAACCTCATTTTGATGTCATAAGTCACTCCTTTAACTGTCTTTAATCTTTATATTGTTGCTTATTCCCCCAAGCAGAATCCATCCACGGTCCCAATGTGATTATCATGCTTCCAGTCATCACATCCGGAAGCAGAAACTGGACAGCATAGCCCTACTTGCATCCTCTCAAATGGGTCACTATTTTCAAGAGAGAAAATGATTCTCAAAAGTGCCCTCAGTAGCTTTTGCCTTGTGTTGTTACATGCCGAAGTTGTGTGACACTAGTCATTGGCTTTGGTGGGGAAATATCAGGGCTGTTCTAATGCAGTCAGGATTCACACAAGATCAGCATGGCTAGCAGACCAAAGCCCCCTGAAGCCAAGCCTTGCTGATACTTGAACACTGGGACTAGGTAGTAAGGAAAGGAGATGGAAAAGGCAGTCAATGGTGTCAGCAGTACTCTCTCACGCCCGCTGGTCTCCCAGTTCGTCCTTCTAGCCATCTTCTCCAGGTTATTGCAAGTCCATTTCTAAAAGCAAAGTTTTAATCGAGTCACAACACATCTGCTTGAACTATCCAAACACAGTTTTGAAAAAGAATAAATCAGCAGCGCAAATTCAACATATATATGAACAAATGCACACATCCAATGCATGTTGATGTGTATAGATGCATGTATAAATTAAACGTGTATAAACAATTTACTTATTCATTGTAAATATTGAAATCATATACTTTTACATGCTAGATGTGGTAAATGAACATCCCGTACTATAGAAGAAATACTTTAAAACCATTTATTAAAATTATAGAACTCCATTTACTTGTGTATATGTATTTTTAGTTGTGTATTACAGTAAATATCTGTAACATATATTATAATATACACATGTACAAACACATGCATGTGTGTGTGGTTTGTGAGAGACAGAAAAATTGATCTTTTGTTTGCCATCAGCTTTAGTTAGCTCTCGTAGTAGGATAGGTTTTCTCTTTGCTCCTCATTGTGACTTCCAACTATTTATTCCACTAGCTATATAAAAAAGCTCATTCTAAGTATGTGTCATTAAATTTTATCACCCACTACTCCCTTCTTTATTGCTGTCATCAACTACTCACCAGTCAGTAACCCTTAGCCATTGATGTCTTTACCATCTGGCTTATCGTCTTTTTCTCTACCACCAACTCCTGTTAACACCGTTGGTGGTCTTCACCACTGCTGTGATCACAGTATCCAATAGCTTGGACTGTCCTGTTCTTGACATTCCAGCTCCAATGACCTTGTCCTTTCCTGCTCCCATTTCTGGTTCCCACTCCCATAGACTTATACTAGATCTTGTCCCATCCATAGCTGCTCAGCTCTAAAATATCTGTTTTAAGTGGCCCAATCTGTAACAACTATCTTTTTCTGTGTAAGACCCACACTTTCTAAATGAGCATGTTTTCTCCTCTCTCAGAAAACTGTTTCACATATTTGTCTCTGTCCTGAAAACATCAACATTCACTGTACCTACATGCAAGAGTAACGAATGATCATAGCTACTATTGCATGAAGCCAGTCATTTCAGTATGATTTTATCTTCCCATCACTAAGATTCTGGCCTGGCTGCATCTGTATTTATATTCTCATGCTTTTATCCTATTCAAATATATGAAAGTCCTCTTCTCTCTAATGCCAGCTGTTCTACTCTCCTCTAGTAAACTTATGCACAGGTAAAATGATCCATTATGTTCTTTCTATTCTGTATTATTTTCTATAATTTCCTTAAAAAATAAATCTTCATATTCCTCCACCGTCAATTTATAGAGTTGTCTCCCCTTTCTCAGCACTTCAGTTGGCCTAGGTTGCTTACCAGGCAGAATAAGCCAGACCTTCATTCCTGAATCCCTGAGTTTTTGGATGCTTTGCCTTGTCAGGTTATGTGTGTAGCGATTGCCTATTCACTATTGTCTAAGCAAGGAGGCACCCAGTGATGTCACAGGTCAAGGGAGTGGGCTAGACTAGATGAACCCAATTCACTTTTCTTGCATTTCCATTCTGCAAAATACCATGATAAATTCCTGCTTCTTCTATAAAATTCCCTTCTATTGAGCCTTCACTGATGGTTCAGCACGTGGGTTATTACACTACATACTTAATTCTATATTTTATTCAGTTGTTCATTGTTGCTTTATAGGTGTGACTCTCCTGTCTCTTCCTCTAGATGGCGGATTTTGTCTCTTTAAGTCCTAGATATTATCTTGATTGACCGATTACAAGTGCTTGTATATGACTTCCATTTGTAAAGTGAATTTGCAGGTGAAAATGTTATTAGTCACCTTTTAAGCCAACTATCTTTGTCAGCAGCACTGGACTAAATGGTTCCAGCTGCATTGTTCAGTTTTTCTGTCATTTGTTCACTTGTGACTTTTTCAAAATCTGTTTTTGTCCCCAGAGTACTTACAGGTCTCACTAAAACTCTCCTTCAGCCAGTGACACCCATACAGTGGTTTATTTAAATATCTAATGACTGCTAGGGAGGTGGCAAAATTTTCACATTTCTAAGAATCTCACCCTAGTGGTTTGGCACAGAGCTTTGTATCTTCATTATTAGATACTTCCAGTTAAAAATTAAACGTAGGAGATCCCTTCCACGTAGCAAGAGTTCTGGGAGGGAATTCCATTGAGACTATCATGATAACAACAGGGGTAAATTTCATATAAACTTTAAACCTTTTTTCTATTTTTCTGAAGGTTGTTATATTTTCATGCTTTTGACATACATGCAGGTGGCACATTTGTGATACGATTTATACATGCACTCTGAACGCTGGCAGACCTGTGCTCAATTACAATTCTTCCATTTACTGGCTAACAGGACAGTTGGCCTCTCTCAGCATCATTTTTCTAATCTGAAAAGCTTAAAAGAAACCATAAACAAAACAAAAAGACAACCCACAGAATGGAAGAAATATTTGCATACAATGCAACCGACAAGAGATTAATCTCCAAAACATATAAACAGCACATACAGGTCAATATCAAAAAACAACAACCCAATTGAAAAATGGGCAGAAAACCGAAATGGACATTTCTCCAAAGAAGACATAAAGATGGCCAAAGACACATGAAAATATGCTCAACATCATTAATTATTAGAGAAATGCAAATCAGAAGTACAATGAGGTATCACCTCATCAATCAGAATGGTCATCACCAATATGTCTAGAAATAACAAATGTTGGAGACAGTGTGGAGAAAAGGGAGCTAACCTACACAGTTGGTGGAAATGTAAATGGGTACAGCCACTATAGAGAACAATATGGAGGTTCCTTAAAAAAATTAAAATTAGAGCTACCATATGATCCTGCAATCCCACTCCTGGGCATATATCTGGAGAAAACCATAACTAGAAAAGATATATGCACCCCAGTGTTCATTGTAGCCCTATTTACAATAGCCAAGACATGGAAGCAACCTAAATGTCCATCGACAGATGAATGGATAAAGAAGATGTGGGGGGGGGTGTATATATATATATATGCAATGGAATATTATTCATTTGCAGCAACATGGATGGACCTAGAGGTTATCATACTAGGTGAAGTAAGTCAGACAGAGAAAGATAAATACCATGTATTATCACTTATATATGGAATCTAAAAAATGATATAAATGAACTTATTTACAAAACAAAAACAGACTCACAGACAGAAAACAAAAAAGGGGAAAGGCTGTGGGGAGGGATAAATTAGGAGTTTGGCAGTGACATATGTGTATATGTCAAACTACTAGATATAAAATAGATAAACAAGGATCCACTCTATAGCACAGGGGACTATACTCAATATTTCAAATAACTTATATGGGAAAGTAATCTGAAAGAGAATATATATATTATATTTGTGTGTGTGTGTGTGTGGTGTGTTTGTATAACTGAATCACTTTGCTGTACATCTGAAATGATCACAACATTGTAAAGCAACTATAGTTCAATAAAAAATGACAATAATATTAACAGAATCTCAGAGGATTGCCACATGTATTCAGTCCAATAATACATGCAAAGTGCTCAGTACAGATTTAGAATAAAAACCCAGTGAATACTGGCTGTTTTTATTATTGCCATTATCATTTGGAAAATCTACGTTAAGAAAATCTTACTATACCTATCAAAATGTCTGTACCCAAATATTATTTATCACTGTGTTATTTATAAAAATAAATAGTAAATAATAATCCAAAAGAGCAACATGAGATGAGTAATATATATGATGAGACATATGTCAGTATTAAAATGATGCCCATAAATACTTTGAAAGAACATTTAAATGTAGTTTTGCTTCAAATTAAGTAATTGAAACAGAAAGTAAGATTTAATATGCAGCATGAAGTTAGTGACATATAAATAAATTATCCACACCTATAAACATGGCTGATACAAGTTTTGAGGATGGTTAAGATAAAGGCACATGGCCTGAAGGTTTTGTTGGCAGTGCTGGCAGGAAGAAGTACCAGAGAGTGGCTTACTTGGACATTTTCACATCAGCACAATGGTGTAATATATTGAGAGGAAAGGAGAGGAGTAACGGAGCTTAAAGATGGCAGCCTCAGCCTAATTTGGAAACCGTGGGTTCTATTTCCTTAACTCATTAAGGCATCTAGGGCAAACCACTGCTTTCAATGGATCTATTTCCACATCTGTAGCAAAAGGCTACACTAAATTAAGGTAAAGAAATAAAAACGATAAGAACTAGCAGTTTCTGAGGGCCTACTAAGTTCCATGCAAGTTTCATATTTTACCTTTAATTCTCACAATGGCTATGAAGAATAGCTATTGTTATTCCTTTTTTATAAGACAAGAGACAGGCTCAGAAAACAATAAGAACATTTCTAGCTTTGCACAGATAGTATTTTGTAGAGCTGGGATTTGTACATGGTTTTATCAGGTCCTAAAAATCAAGTTTCTCTTTTAAACCATGCCACTTAATATGAGGCTCTCAACATGGGGAAGCAGGATAGAAGAGGTTATATTACTCAGCTAAAGGATATAGGTAAAGGAAACAGCACATAAGCCAAGAATATATTACAGAACAACATGCTTTCTTACATAGCTTTCTATTTATTTTTTCCTGTTTTCCTTTTGTGTCTCTTCTTGCTTCATTCTCACTTGTACTTCAGGCCTGAGTCAACTTCCTCAAGCAAAAGCGTGAGCTCACTTCCTTGCTCTATAACGTCTCCACTACTAAGAGGACAGAGTAGGTTCCTCGAATAGTGTTCAGTATCCTCTTGCTCTGGCCTGACCTCATGCGCATCCCAGCATCATCTCCCATGATGCTTACATCAGCCATCCGCTCTAGTCTGACTGGTCCTCCGACATCTCCCATTTGCACATTATGACCTATGACTGTATTCTCCACTTCATCAGGTTTTCAATGTGGCATCTCCCCCATCTACCTCCCTGGAAACACATGCCCTTCTACAACCTTGGAAGGCTTAGATTCCAATCAAAAAGTTCTTGTTCTTCTCTGTTGAAAAAGATACTGAGATCACTTTAAGGCTGATGTGGCCATACCTGGGCAAGATAGAGAATCTTAGACTTAAAGTGTTTTGTGGGTTTAAATGCCAGGAAAACTGCTGGAAGCATCACAGAAACGCAGCAGGATAGAAGATGTGAGGATGAATTTTATGCTGTTGCTGAATACTTCAAACTGCAGTTGTTAGTTACCGCATATTGCTTATAATGGTGATGCATGACGATATATAATTGCTGTTAATTAATTTCATAAATCTATTAATTCATATGTAGGTTTTTTACTTTATAAACTATATTAGTGCATTTGTGTTTATATAGTTTTATAGCTTATATACATGAATAATACATGATTTTAATTTTAATCTTATTTTAGTACTATGAAAACTTTTTCTCTAGGGAATATAATGAGTGATTATTTATATTTGAAGAGCTCTTTATATTTTACAATATTTTTAGGTTTGTATCATTTGATTCTTGAAGCAATGATTAAAATACTTAAGAAATTAAGGGTCAGAGAGGTTAAGTAATTTACATCAAGATACAGAGCATCCAAGAAGACTCTAGATCAGAATACATGACAAACAGTTTCCTTCCCTTCTCCATATGTCATATTTCTTTTCAAAAAACAAGTAGATGACTTAAACTTCAAAGCTTTGGGTATTTTTCAATCTATTTATAGAAGGTGGGAGGTGGGGAGTGAGCACCTCTTCTTGCTGATTGAATTTTGAATTTATCTTCTTTTTTCCAAATTATATAAAAAGGAGAGAATCCTTCACTGATTGCCTTTCCTTTTGGTGAAAGTCCATTCCGTGTTTAGCAGACATCTTTTTGATAAGTATGCCATTGTGTTTTGATATTCCTTTTAGTTATATTTATATTCCTAAAAGCCAAATTCATCAGCAACTGCAAATAAAGTCACCAACATCATCACTCACAATATCATTTTCACCACGTGCAAAATATAAACGATGGCTTGCCTGAGACATATTGATCATATTTCATTGGAAAATCATGAAACTTCCTCTGAGATATACTATTTGTCTTAACTGTATTTTTAGCCAAGAATAATGAATAACTGATAAAATGAAATATGGTAGGACATAATTGGCAAATGGAGAGCATTTTGCAGAAATCACTCAAAGTGTTTTGAATTTCATCTCTAGTCATGGTTTATTTAACACTAGCTGAGTGCTCAGAGTCATGCACAAAAGATTGATGATCTTTTAGAGCAATTCCTAAGTGTAATATTATGTCTTAAAGAATTATGCCACTCTCTTTAAGGGTGCTGAGAAAGATGTCAGGAGGCATCAATAACAATTCAAGGATTCCAACCATCTGCATTTTGTAAATCAAGTAGACAGAGGGTTTCCCCACACAACACCTAAAGGAATTGCATGATCCTGAAAGACATTTACTAAAGTATTTGTCTAAGAATATAGTTTGTTATTGAAAGGTAATGAATTTGGAAATAACTCCAGATGTCCCAAGAAGAAGAATGAAATAAAAATAATACAAGGATCTACTCCGGGGAGAATTTCTGTAAGCTTGGTGTTGACATCACTGTTTCAGTTGGTGTTTCCTGAGGAATCATTTTTGTTCCTGCTAGGGAAGTCATAAATGTTCTGTCTACTGAGTGTTATTCTAAATAGGCCTCCTGTGTCCTAAAAAAATTTTGTGAGGCTCTCTCAGTACATATGTTACCTCCAGAAAAGAATTTAGTCATTGAGAATCTTCAGATCTTAGAAAGTTGAGAAGAAATTGATGTTTGTAGTAAGTGCCTTCTAAAAACTTTTTCTCATTTCTCTCTTGCTTGTTTTCTTTCTATTCTTTCTTTATCTTCTCTTCAGGCAGAGGGATATTCTGAAATTAATGTAGATTTACAGTCAGAAAATTTGACTGCAGTTTCAGATCTGCTATCTATTAGTTTTGAAGCAAAGGACAAGTTACTTAGCTTCCTGGTGCCTCAGTTTTTTCATCTATCAAATGGAAATAATGATAGTTTCTAGGAGCGATGCTTAGGAAATGATGCAGACCAGATCCTCATTAAAAGTAATTTATTATTATCAATCTTTTTCATCTTCTGCATGAGAGATTGCTTTTTAAAACTGGGAAAAAATATACAATTTTGGGCCTACTTAGTTTTGTATCTGATAAAAAAGGGAAAGGGATTTGGTAAAATGGTTTAATTTATCTTTTCGGGAGAGACACTTTGTTTTAGCATATTGGAGTCAGAGGATTTGGCTTAGAGTCCTGATGAAGAATGATTCTATCTGTGAACAAATCACCTGGCACATTTGAGATGCTGCTTCTATCTTTGAAAATTATAATAACTCTCATATATGTAGGTCACTGTGAAACTCCATATGAGGTAATGTATGCAATTATATAGTTCTTCAGAATGGAAAAGGGCTATATTAATGTTAGTTGTTGATATCACAAGTACTGTTAATAACACAGTTGTGTTAATATCATGAGAAACACATGGATTGTCATCTCTCCCTCTTTGATCGGTTTCTAGAAAAAAAGTGAAGACATTGTGCTTCACTCCCATGCATTTAATTCAAAATGGTGCCTCCCCCATAATGAGTTGCATTTAAAGCCTCAACTCTGTTGCTTGAGAGGAAGAAAAATCATCATACAGGAATCACACATCTTTGACAGTCTGTCCATGAGCTGCTCTGGTGAATCCAGAATAAAGACTTTCATGGATCTTTCCTTTGAGAAACTAAGAGTTTAGTGGGAAAAAATAAATCTAAACACATACATGCAAGCACACAAGTTATAGCTACGTATTAGACAAGCTCAGAGGAGAAGAAAACATCACTATATGGTAGAAAAAGCTTATGAATGAGATGACGAACTGTGTGGTAAAGATCAACTGAGCTGAGTCTTGTGAGAAATGAAGGAGACACAAGCATCATTTGTAAGAAAACTATGATAAAAAGTGTTAGAGGGAGGTGATTGGGAGGAGAAGGGGAAATATAAAGGATAAAGAGAAATTTCCTTTTGATTAGAATCTTGTATACTGATGGGAAATGGAGTAGGTCTAAACACTGGCAGACCTAAGAAGCTGGACTTTATCCAGAGATATGGTAGACCCAACATAAATTTTAAAGCCAAGGTAAATGTTATCAGAACTGTGGTTTAACAAGATGTCCTATTTTAATCCAAGTTCTAGCATGAGCTTTGGAGCTGTTGCCCCTGCATGAATGTCTTCCTATCACCTTAATCGGGCAGCCCAAGGATGCTCCCACTCCTTTCCTTCCCCAGCATTCAGCTACACACAGGATTCTGCTCCTTTCCCAGTTCCCACAAACCGTGTCACCCCTGTTCTTCGGCTTCTTTCTGTCCCATTCACTAAGATGTCTTTAGCCATCTCACAACCTTTACAGATTGACTCGGTGCTCTGCAACGTCTTCTCGGTTCCTCTAGATTCCACTGCCTACTCACCTGTGTGTGCCTGATTCTGTCACTGAAACTCCACTGTAGCCAGTGCCAAATGGTAGGTAATGTTGTGGTTTGTTTGCATGCTGGTTTCCCCAAATAAACATGCATCTTTTAATGAGATGACCCAAATTTTTGCTCATTTTTGTACGTCCACTTTAATTCCCTTTACTACTAAGAGACACAATCTTTAGTTATGAGGTACAATACTGCTGAAATTGAACTCCGGAAAGTGTAATGTGAAATTAGTACTAAGGGGCTCTATCCCTTAAGGTCTAATGCATTCATACTATGGTATCCTTTAAATAGGCCTATGCTTTGTTACTATGTTTTTAATATTATATTCATTCATTTATTAAGTATATGTTTATTGAGAAGTCAGATTATGTGAAAAGTAGCCTGAAGTGAATATCAATAGAAATAAATTATTTTCTTTTATTCTGGGCTGGATTTATTTTATTCTTAAAGGAATTTTAATGAGATATAATTGACATACAATAAACTGCATATATTTAAAGTATACACTTTGATATTTTTTTCTTATTAATAATGTATATATGGTAATCCCAATCTCCCAGTTCATCCCACCCTAACCCCCTCCACCCCACCCCACTTTCCCCCCTTGGTGTCCATATGTTTGTTCTCTGCATCTGTGTCTCTATTTCTGCCTTAATATATGATATTTGTTTTTCCCTCTCTGACTTACAATAGAACTAAATCCTGGCCTAGATCTTCCTCCAAGTGAATCTGTGACCTTAGACAATCATTTAAAATGTGTAGACCTGAGTTTCCTAGCTGTGAATTGAGCCATTGGTTGCACGCTCCCTACTATTCCTTTCAGCTCTAGCTGATTGGTTTCAGCTCTAGCATGCTATAATGTGTGCTGTGCAAAGCAAAACAAAGTGTGTTTGTGACCATCAGAAGAAAGAAAAGCTGTTGAAGTTTAGAGGAACCTAATAATTCCACCTTCCTGCCCACCAGATTAGAGACCAGCTGACACACAGGAGCTGGGTAAACATTAAAACACATAATCCACTTGATTTCTTATAGATAACAATTAGAAACCTAAGCATGAAGTTAGAATAGGGATTCTTATCACCTCTTCCATGAATTGAGCCCTGTTATAGATTGACATTCAAGAGGACGGTAGGAAGCTTATACAGCACAGTGGAAGTAGATGGTGAGGACTTCCCTGGTGGTGTAGTGGTTAAGAATCCACTTGCCAATGCAGAGGACACGAGTTCGATTCTTGGTCCAGGAAGATCACACATGCCACGGAGCAACTAAGCCCATGAACCACAACTACTGAGCCTGCACTCTAGGGCCTGTGAGCCACAACTATGGAGCCTCTGTACCACAACTACTGAAGCCTACGCACCTAGAGTCCATGCTCTGCAACAAGAGAAGCCACTGCACTGAGAAGCCCACACATCACAACGAAGAGGAGCCCCCGCTCTCTGCAACTAGAGAATGCCTGTGCACAGCAACAAAGAACTAATGCAGCCAAAAATAAATTAAAAAAAGAGAGAGTACTCATCTGTAAAAAATAAGTAAATAAATAAATATTCTTAAAAAAGAAAAGAAGTAGATGGGGAAATGTGCTCAGCTTGTGGGTAGTTCTCTTTAAAGAAAGACAAAGGGCAGAAACACACATTACCTTTAACTTTCATCAGTAATTAACAAATATCAATAGTCAACAAATATCTGGCTTTCACACATGCCAGTACCTCCTTCCATGCTTCAGGGAGTAGAGAGTGATGGGTAGCAAGAAGAGAGGAATAACCTGTCCCAAAATTTCCTGGAGAGGTGGAAGGATTCAAGAGAATTTTTATTTCTAGACAGATAAGAACACACTCCACCAACACCGTCACCATCGCTATCACACACACACACATACACACACACACACACACAGAGTCTGTTCAGTAGAATGCATGTGATAAAGCTGGTTTTAACAGAAATGACCAAAAGTTTGTTGTTCTTTAGGTCCTAGCACCAAAAGATGCCATTGAGATATAGAGGTTGCAGATATGCATTTGCCATTTGGAGCGTTTATCTTTCTGGTCTTATATCCACCTTATAAAATATTTATTACAAAACATTCTAGCGGGCTCAAAATATGTTTATTAGTTCAGTTTTGAAATTTATGTATTTTCTGGTGGAAATGTTGACTGAACATAATTCAAAGGCAGAAAAATTAAGTATTACAATAATAAATCCTTCAATGCCTCTTTCTTGTCTCTAAACAAACAAATAAATGATAAGAACAGGGGTATGGTCTCTCCTCCAAAAAACACCTTTATGCATTTTTTCATATACTGCTCCTTTGGCCTATAATGTTCTTCCTTAACTTGCCTACCTATAAGTCCTCAAAGCTAAAGCAGCCTTCTCAACCTCCTTATTCATTGAGAGGCCTCAGATCTCTCACAGCCTCAGCTAGGATGTCTTCCCTCACCTTAAACTAAGTATAAAATAGTGTCTCTCTCCCTCCCTCCCTCTCTCTCTCTCCCTCTCTCCCCGCTCCTTGTTATCTTTCACCTCCCTCTCCATGTTGTCTTCTGTAATTCTCTGTTTAAGGACATGTCAGTTGCATTCTAATTTTGGTTTATTTGTCTCTCAAATCACTAGCCTGTGCTTTGCTTAAGATCAGAGATACATTTTATACATAAGATGTTCCCAATAAATCTTTGTCCAATGAGTAAATAATTGATGATTCTGTGCCCATAGAATACATAATAGATGTTTTAAATATATATGGAGAAACATATATCTGGAGAAAAACATGGTCCTAAAGGATGCATGCATCCCAATGTTCATTGCAGCACTGTTTACAATGAACATTGGGGTGCATGTTCCAAGACATGGAAGCAATCTAAATGTCCATCGACAGATGAATGTATAAAGAAGATATATCCCATATATGCAAGGGGATTACTCAGCCATTAAAAAGAATGAAATAATGCCATTTGCAGCAGCATGGGTGGACCTAGAGATGATCATACTGAGTGAAGTAAGTCAGACAGAGAAAGAAAAATATTGTATGATATCACCTATATGCAGAATTTAAAAAGAAATGATACAAATAAACTTATTTACAAAATAGAAACAGACTCACAGACTTAGAAAGCAAACTTATGGTTATGAGGGGAGAAGGGTTGGGGGAGGGATAATTAGGGAGTTTGGGGTTGACATGTACACACTGCTGTATTTAAAGTGGATAACCAATGAGGACCTAGTGTATAACACAGGGGACTCTTCTCAATGTTATATGGCAGCCTAGGTGGGAGGGGAGTTTGGGGGAGAGTGGATACACTTGTATGTATGGCTGGGTCATTTTGTTGTGTACCTGAAACTATCATAACATTGTTAATTTGCTATACTCCAATGTAAAATAAAAAGTTTAAAAAAAAGATCGCTGGCAAATTTGGGGAAGCTTTTATTACATTTATTTCACCATAAGCTGAGAAATTTCAGGGCATTTCAAGGTGTCTTGTGAAATGACTATACTTTGAAAATCTTTAAATTGACGACATTCATTAATTAGCTTGTCATCAGTGTCTGCACCATGGTGGCATATTATGAATTATGTTATCTTTACAATGTTAATATTTCATGTAAGACAACCAGAAGTTAAAATTTTCCCAGTGTGTTCTTATGAAAAAAAAATAAAGATGCAATTAACTAGTTTGGTTTTATGGACAATTTCCTAAATCCAAATGTATTAAGGTTGAAATTCTTGAGAAGAAAAAACTGAGACAGGGAATTGAATTCAAGTGGTTTACTTGTCTTATGATCCCAGAAATCATGGGTGAGAAATGGGAAAGTGAGATAGGAAAGGGAAGAAAGTCAATAAACGTTGTACTAATTAACTGGTTACCATTTTGGGTCACTGGGTCTCAGTCTCACTAGAGACCTCTGGAAGACAGCAAAGAGCAAACCTCAGGACTCTCCCACCCAACAAGTTAGGAAGCTGATGTTTTTAAGCAACCAACTTCTGTTAATAATGAGTTGAATCCTACTTCTACATTGCCAATTCATTGGTACTTTCAGGTTGTTTTTGTGGGAGCCAAGTCTATTCCAGTGGTCAGATCAAGCACTTGGGAAAAATTCTCAGGTACTCATAATAGGAAGTCACCAAGTCAGTAATACAGAGGAACACTGGGTGCAAAAGGAATGAGTATGATGTCTCAACAATACCTTCAGGGATGGCCAACTTATATATCTGGAAAATATACCGATTCTTGTAAAGACAAGTTGTTGACCCTGTTCAGGTGATAGTGTTCTTATGTAATTTGTCTCTAAGTAGCTGAATTGTTTTTCCTATTATATAATACATAGCAAGGGCTTGGTTTCTAACTTAAATGGTAGATTTGACAGGATAATCATAGTAGCCTTGATAAAGGAAGCCCATAACATTGCACCCATGAATAACTGCCATTCCAACCATCACGGATGCTCACTATGGGCGTACTGTGCAGGCATTGGGGTGAACAATAAGGGAGCCTGGCTGCCCTCAACTTCATGAGTTTATCCTGTTCACCTGGTTGTTCAGGGATTCTGCTGAGGTAGATACTGTTTCTAGCGGGCACTGACCTGAGACAAAAAGATCTATAACTCTTTGGCTCATCGATCTATTCCCAAGCATCTTCCTGGTGATTTTCTTATTTCATTATTCTCAACTTCCAGTCTTTTCCAGGGTGAGTCATTTACCACTGCTCAGCCATCTCTGTCTGCATTCTTACAGTGACCACTTTCCCACTAAGTTGATGAACAGATTCACTGCTAAAGATCTGCCCACTAGGGAGGAATATCCATCATCACTGTATTTCATGGCTATTCATGACTGGCAGTGTACTGTAAAAATTGTCATACCAACATATGCTGTAGACCCATTTATGAACTAATTTCAGGTTGTTCTTCTAAATGTCAGCTGGTCCCAGGAAACACCTAATAGGGTCATGTGTATGGGCTGAGGAGAGGATTGGTCATGAGACTCCAGTGACATAAGGATATAGGCCACCCATTTGAACAAATTATTTGTACTCTCCTGCCCTGTTCATACCCAATTCCCACAGTATCACTTCCATAATATGATGAATTAATGCTATGCTCGCCTGAAATTAGCTCATAATGGACACACAGTATGGAATAAAGGATATTTTATATGAGGTCACATATGAGCATACCCATTGCATACTCACTAGATGTCTCATGGTCTATTACAGGTTTTCTACTAAGGTCCAGTGGTTTGTCAAAATTTTATATTCAAAAGTGAATAGCTCTGGTATAAAAAAACACAGCTTGTCTTCAGAAGCTTGACAGACCTGTCAACATGTTGTGGACCACCGTGCATAACACATAAGTACCTTCATTTTCTCGAATGCACCCATTTGAACCACTTCCTGAGCTTACTGCAGAAGGCTCTATTGTTCTAACACACTCAAAACTGGCATCTTAATAAGTCAAGTAAGAAATGATTCAGAGCTATATTGCTAAAATGGTACACGGTATCTTCAAAACTCAAAATGACCATCCAAGCACTGTCTCAGTTTCTTAGTGGCAGGAAGTACAAGGTGAAATACCCTGAAATTTAATTTGGAAGAAATGTCTCAGTATTATCCAAGCTTTCAGACCTCTAAAAACTTCACAGATGTTAACCAAAACTTTTGAGGGTTTAACATTCCTCTGATGCCTAAGTGCCCTTCCAGCATTTCCAGGGTGCTCACCATTTCATGATCTACAGGTTGAATTAACATGATGCTATCAGTGCAGTGACAAGGTATAAAAACTACAACCTCCAAGCCAAATGCAGCCTGTCACCTACTTTCATTTATAATGTTTTATCGGGACACTATCACATCCATTAATTTACATAATGTCTTTGACTCCTCAGTGGCAGAGTTTAGTAGTTGTGACAATGACTGTATGGTCTGCAAAGCCTAAAATGTTTCTTACTTGACTTTTTACAGTGAGAGTTTTCCGAACGCTGGTATAGTAGAATGGTGTCATGCATGGCAATGTGTCCAGATGATCAAGGTCCCATTGACCTACCTTGAGACAGAGAGCAGGAGATTAACATGACCCTGAGATAAGACTGTAAAAGTGTACTGCTGTCTTTCCAAGTGAATGCTAACAAAATCTGATCCCCCTTCCTGATAGGCATTGAAAAATACAGTTTTCCCAGATCAATAACTGTATATCAAGGGCAAGTAGGGAATGGTGATTTCTTCTAGAAAAGATACAACTCCAACACAGAAACTGTTATTGGGGCTGCCGCTTTGTTATATTTATGAAAGATTATCCTTGTTTGTCAAGATCAACCCTTTTTTTTTTCACTCATACATACCATATCAGTGAATTAAGCAGGGGTGAAATGAGGCCCACCACTGCTACGTCCTTTACGTTTTGGAAGGTGGCATTATCTGTGCTACTTCATCTAGGATGCACTACTACTTTTGATTTCCTATAAATGAGGGATGCAGACAGTTTTACAACCTTCTACTTGGACCTTTATAGCATGATAGCTCTTCATCCACAGGTGAGGGCACACGATGATGGTTCTGCCAGCTGCTAAATATATCCACGTGGATTATGCTCTATGAGGCTGGGGAAATGACCCAGTCATTATGCACTCAGAAACTGAGATGGGGATATTTGGGTCAAGAGTCTAATTATTATGTGCCTTCCATACATCCACACTCTAAAAGCGGGATATCCTCATTCCTATTTTACCAGCGGTAATTCAGTTCCTGAGTCCAACGGCCTTATCAACATTCAGATATGATTTTTTCTCAATAAAAACTTACTTTTATAGACTGCTGTATGCTGTTCTGGCAAGAAATAACTATTGTATATTATTATGGTAGCATTAAAGGGTCCTTTCTTAAATAGATACAGTCTAATCTTTCATTCAATAGACTCTGGAGTTTGACAACTGGCTTAAGTTTGGAAACTGGGTAAGGGGGAGTGATTTTTTTCATTGGGATAGCTCACATCAGCTTTCTTCGTGCCTGTTCTTATCTTTTTTGTTCAATTATATAAATAAAATTTTATTCTCACTGGCTGTTTTTTGAAATGCCATCACCGAGATCCCTCGTTGCCCTACTGGAACTGCTACCTAATTACCTCTCATAATTTGTACCCACTTTACCTCTAATAATTATGAGCCTCAGATATTCTGAAATCTTTTCATTCCTATCCGTTAAAGCCATTCTGGCATTTCTCCATTTATTTATAGACCAACATTGTTTCTATGCAAGGACCAATTCCAAAAGTATACTAGGCATCCTTTCAGGGGTAGTAAATCCTAAGTCACTGATGAGTGGCCTCATATCAATAAAATCTCTTCCATCAGCCATATATTATGCTGAACCCTCCAGATCTATCCCAAGGCATGTTCTACTGGTCCCTGCTCATGTGCAGTACCTTATGCCCTTTCATCTTTGCACAATGCTGACACTGAATATTGACTGAGAACAATAAATGGAGAAACAGATCTTGAGAAGGGCAATTATCATGTTGGTTAGCAATAACCTTGGGTGAAGTCATTGCATAGTCTTTGTGCAATGAGAGGTCACTCTTTTTTAGTAGATGGCTACTCTTCAGCCTAGAAGGTTTAAGGAAATTTTGGGATTAAATCACATCTGCCCAATATTCCCATCCTAGATTTCAGAGTTCTATTCTTGTATTATTACGAACCTAACTTTACTATAGAAGATTTGCTAGAGCTATGAATTCAGCATTTATCCTAATCTGAAACCCTTACAGTCAAGTCCCAGGCCATTTAACAAAGTCTATCCTCCAGGTGAAATTAATGGTCTTTTTAACATGTCCATTGAGGCTTACTTGCTTTTTCAATGTTCCCTGGTTTAATAGTTGCCTAAACCTAGACTAGCATTTTTTCTTTCAGAGCTCTAGGGCACATGTTAACAGCCAGAATTCTTCAATTTTCCCAGTATATATTCTCACACCTATATATATTTTCCATCACCATCCACCATGGTTGACAGTTCTATTAACCTGACTTACCACCCACTGTGGTGTCTTGTTGCCATTTGGCCACTTAGCAACCTGATCCCAGATCCCTGTTCCTATGGTCTGTAATTCATTCTACTCTTGGCTCCAATTATCATAGCTTATGTTTCCCTTGAAATAGATCCTGATATAAATAAGGGCTTGAGTGCAATAGCCTGTTTTGAGAGGGGTCACAGTTTGCACCAGTAGGATATGGGAAACTGAAGCAGGAAAGAGAAGACTCTCAATACAGCATACATTAATAATGAGCAGTTATGGGACCAACAGGGGCTCAGTCCTACTGAAGACTTCTGGGAGCCTGCATGAAAATGCTTCAGAGTTAGACACATGCTACCTGGCAAATATTGCGCTGAGTGTAAATAAAACAGGAAATATAATGTGCAATCCTGCAGGGAACATTCTGGGACTTAAGAGTTAAATATGGATAAGTGAAATGGGAGTCCATAAATAAAGGATTAAAATACTCACAAATGCTGTTACAGAGATAAGATCTAGGGAGACAATACATTTAAAAATCACTTTTAAATATCAAATGGTGCATGACATTAAAAAAAAAACCCACAAATCATATAAAAGTCATTTTTTTGTATTAAATAAAATTTTATTTGAAAAAAGTCTTACAAATTATCATGCTTTATCTAATTCAATAACAATCAATTAAGTAAAAGTAGCCAAACTACAAATAGAAAAATTGAAATCATGTTAAAAAGAAAACTCAGGCATTTGTTGTGCTATGATTCTGGGTATTCAGGACCCAGCCTCTGTGGCAGCTGAGTAAAACCTTCAGGTGACCCCAGCTCCCTGAGCCCTCAGGGTGTGACCCTCCTGCTTCCTGGAGGCCTGATGACACAGGGAATCCCCTGACACTTTGGGGCCTCCATGGGCTACAGGTGGAGCAGCAGGAGCAAAAGGACCCCTTGGGAAAGACTGGAACTTGGACTTGACCTTGGCCAGCATGTGCCTCTTGTGCTCATTTTCTTTCCTTAGCTTCTTGAGCCTTCTCTCAGTTGACACAGCTGCCATCCACCAATCTTGAGCTCTTTTCCCATGGTCGCAGATTTCCATTCGATGGTAGGAATTGGGTCTCTTCAATTCTTTGTCATGTCTTCGGCCATCTTCTTATAGAGGTTGCAATTCTGATATGTAGATTTCAGTGTTTCGACACATGCTGGGAAGTTTCTTCCCCATTTTCTAAGCAGTGCGTTTTCTCTTCAAACAATTTTTACCAAAGATGTGTTAAATGATCTTCCTGTATTTCAGGCAGAATTTGAGGATTTAGCCTCAACTGCTGAATCGCTCTTTCCAGCTGTGAATTCTCACACAGCAGAGATGCTTCTTCCATTTGGAGACTTGATATTTGTCCTGCAAGCTCTTCATTCATTTGCTTTTTTCCCCACAATTGTTGGTCTATTTCTTGATGTTTCTCTTCAGGACTCAGAAGGGACACATTGAAGTCAGTGTCATCAATGACACCTTCTTAACAGGTTCTGGCCTGTGGATGGACCGATGGCCATTTCCTACCTCCCTCTATTGCTGAACTTTTGAGTTCCCATCAACCATGTGATCTCCAAGGAGATCAAGCAAGACAATGGTCCTCATCAGCTGTTCAGCCACTGATGTTAGTTGGTTGACTTTATCATTCAGGATTTGCACCATACGTGTGTTTGACTGTGCGAGGCTTTCTTTCTCCTCCTCCTTTTCCTGGACTCTCTTCTTCCATCTTGCAATTTCTTGGTTGAACATACCTAGACTTTCTGGAAAATGAGTATTTTTATTCACATCATTCGTTATTTTCTTTTGAAGTTGCTCTCCATTTTTCTCTGATGCATTTAAGGTGGGTTTTCCATCAGTCACATGGGAAAGTGGAGGAGGCTGGCTCTTCCGTGCCTTTTCCAGAGAGTCCACAGTGCCTAGAAGTGGTGACCTGTTCAGGTTTGTATTTATTGCCGACAAGCACAAGGTTTGTAACATGGGAGGACTGTTCTCTACCCCAGTTGGCCTGAGGGCTTCTTCAGCTTGTGTCATTGGTCTGATAATCTCAATACATTCTCCACAGACTTCATTGTGGGCAAAACACCTTTTGTTTAGCAACTTCACACTTCTTAAAATACAAAGTTCCTTTACTATCAAAACTAGCAGCACAGTACATACCAGGATCTCCCAGGGAATTGCAGGGAGACCTGGGATGTGTCTCAATCTTCCAGCAATCACCAGCAGAGCACCCGTCAGGTGCTCCAGGATCAGTTGAAAAAAGGATTGGGTGGCAGGCAGCAGGTGCTCCATGGCTGTGTGGGGCTCTGCGGCTCTGCATCTGAGGGCCAGAGCCTGACGAGCCTCAACTGACCACTCACTACCCTACAGAGCGTTCTGTACCCAAGGTAAACAGGTGCCTGACAACCAGGAATGATCAGTTAGGATGGGGGAGGGGAGACCAGCCAGGTTCTAGAGAACATTTTTCACTAATTTTACTCTTAAAATAAAAAGAGATCTCACTTATATAAGGGGTGGGGCAAATGGAAAGGGCTTGTTCCAGCCTGGAGCTTGGCTACTCTAGGGCATGCCTGGCCCTACAGCAAACCTAGCGGTGCAAAGCAGGAGTGGGTCAAATTCCTTTCTGTGTGCAAGAGCAAGTCAGAGCAGAGTGGTGGGGCCCTGTTTCTGTGGTGCAGCCCATTCTTCTAATTTAAAGTTTCTTTCTGCTGTAGGGATGCTTGGTGTGCAACATTCTGACTTCTCTGAGATTCCTTCCCTTCTTGAGTTGGGTCACTATGGGCAGGCAAAGGTCCAGGGTGAAGTTTAAGATGTTCAAAGCCTAAAATAGTACAGTGTGGTGCCTGCACAAAGAGTGTGCTTCATAAATGGCAGCTAATTTAAAGTAATAAAACAAAACTGCTGGTGTTGGAGGGTAGCCTGAAGAGGTGGGGGGCAACTGTGGCTCACCGAGGAGACAGGGGCACTGGCGGCAGGGGTTCTGGGAAGTGCTCACTGGCGTGAGCCCTCCCAGAGTCCACCATTAGCCCCACCAAAGAGCCTGTAAGCTCCAGTGCTAGGTAGCCTCAGGCCAAACAACGTATGAAAGTCTTTATGATGAAAAATATCAGTTTCCTACTTTACACTTCTGCAATACTAATCTTGCTGTCCAGGACCATCTGCTATTAACAATTCATGTATGTAGTTCTTATAGTAGTTATTACATAACTGTACACTGTCTTTACAAATATTGTTTTAGCAAGGGCTCTTTGTGTTCCATCCCCCTGTATATAGATATAGATATAGATATAGATATAGATATAGATAGATATAGATATATAGATATAGATACAGGTATGTAGATATAGAGATAGAGATGATAGAGATAGAGATTAGAGATAGAGATAGAGATAGAGAGATATAGCGATATAGAGATACAGAGATAGAGATAGAGATAAGATATATATATATATATAGATGTAGATAGATAGATATAGATATACATATAAATATATAATACATTTTAGATAGCATATCTTGGGATGAGGATAGTAATGTCCCTAAACTTCCCTTAGATAAAAGAGGTTTAATTTGACTTTTCCAATCACATAATTTGACTTTCAGTACCAGTAAATGTGTGTACTGACAAACCAATCTCCCATTCTATGTAACACCAAGTGAATGAATAGAAAAAACAAAAACAAAACAACACCAACAAAAATAAATAGAACAAACAACAACAAAAAGATAGAAAATTGACTTCATACCTATCAAATATTCTCAGGCAGCTGTGAGGTGTTTTTTTCAGTCTTTTCCTTGGCCTTGTACCTTCTCTTGAATGATTTTGATGTTTTTAATGAGTATTCTGAAATATCATTTTTTTAACTCAACCTGCACATTAACCACGCAAATTAGTTATTCTAATTTATTAGACATAATTCTTCTTTTTTTTTTTTCACTGAAGTCAGTTTATTTTAGGGTGTTATGTTCTGCAATATACTTGTATATCCTCGTTTTCAGATATTTTTCCCTGAGTGAATAAATGTTTTCTTTTTTATGACATAATTATTTTTTTTTAATTTATTTTTTTATTATTTTTTTGGGGGTACACCAAGTTCAATCATATGTTTTTATACACATATCCCCGTATTTCCTCCCTTCCTTGACTCCCCCACCCTCGAGTCCCCCTCACCCTCCCCGCCCCATTCCTCTAAAGCATCTTCCATCCTCGAGTTGGACCCCCTTTGTTATACAACAACTTCCCACTGACTATCTATTTTACAGTTGGTAGTATATATATGTCTGTGCTACTCTTTCGCTTTGTCTCAGTTTCCCCTTCACACCCTGCCCCCTCCCATACCTCCAGTTCTCCAGTCCATTCTCTGTATCTGCGTCCTTGTTCTTGTCACTGAGTTCATCAGTACCATTTTTAGATTCCGTATATGTGAGTTAGCATACAATATTTGTCTTTCTCTTTCTGACTTACTTCACTATGTATGACAGATTGTAGTTCTATCCACCTCATTACATATAGCTCCATCTCATCCCTTTTTATAGCTAAGTAATATTCCATTGTGTATATATGCCACATCTTCTGTATCCATTCATTTGTTGATGGGCATTTGGGTTGCTTCCATGTCCTGGCTATTGTAAATAGTGCTGCAATAAACATGATGGTACAAGTTTCTTTTGGGATTATGGTTTTCTTTGGGTATATGCCCAGGAGTGGGATGACTAGATCATATGGTAGTTCTATTTGTAGTTTTTTAAGGAACCTCCAAATTGTTTTCCATAGTGGCTGTACCAACTTACAGTCCCACCAACAGTGCAGGAGAGTTCCCTTTTATCCACACCCTCTCCAACATTTGTGGTTTCCAGATTTTGTGATGAGGGCCATTCTGATTGGTGTGAGGTGATACCTCATTGTGGCTTTGACTTGAATTTCTCTGATGATGAGTGATGTTGAGTATCTTTTCATGTGTTTGTTGGCCATCTGTATGTCTTCTTTGGAGAAATGTCTATTTAGGTCTTCTGCCCATTTGTGGATTGGGTTATTTGCTTTTTTGGTATGAAGCTGCATGAGCTGCTTGTATATTTTGGAGGTTAATCCTTTGTCCGTTGTTTCATAGGCAATTATTTTTTCCCACTCTGAGGGTTGCCTTTTAGTCTTGTTTATGGTTTCTTTCGCTGTGCAAAAGCTTTTAAGTTTCATGAGGTCCCATTTGTTTATTCTTGATTTTATTTCCATGATTCTAGGAGGTGGGTTAAAAAGGATGTTGCTTTGATGTATGTCATAGAGTGTTCTGCCTATGTTTTCCTCTAGGAGTTTGATAGTGTCTGGCCTTCCATGGAGGTCTTTAATCCATTTGGAGTTGATTTTTGTGTATGGTGTTAGGAAGTGTTCTAATTTCATTCTTTTACATGTTGCTGTCCAATTTTCCCAGCACCACTTATTGAAGAGGCTGTCTTTTTTCCATTGTATACTCGTGCCTCCTTTGTCAAAGATAAGGTGCCCATATGTGTTTGGGCTTACCTCTGAGTTCTCTATTCTATTCCATTGATCTTCCTTTCTATTTTTGTGCCAGTACCATACTGTCTTGATCACTATGGCCTTGTAGTATAGTTTGAAGTCAGGAAGCCTGATTCCACCAACTCCATTGTTCCTTCTCAAGATTGCTTTGGCTATTCGGGGTCTTTTGCGTTTCCATACAAATCGTAAGATTTCTTGCTCTAGTTCTGTGAAAAATGCCATTGGTAATCTGATCGGGATTGCATTGAATCTGTAAATTGCTTTGGGTAGTACAGACATTTTCACGATGTTGAGTCTTCCAATCCAGGAACATGGTATGTCCCTCCATCTGTTTATGTCGTCTTTGATTTCTTTCATCAATGTCTTAAAGTTTTCTGCATACAGATCTTTTGCCTCCTTAAGCAGGTTTATTCCTAGGTATTTGATTCTTTTGGTTGCAATGGTGAATGGGATTGTTTCCTTAATTTCTCTTTCTGCTCTTCCATTGTTTGTGTATAGGAATGCAAGAGATTTCTGTGCATTAATTTTGTATGCTGCTACTTTACCAAACTCATCAATTAGTGCTAGCAGTTTTCTGGTAGAGTCTTTAGGGTTTTCTATGTATAATATCCTGTCATCTGCAAAGAGTGACAATTTTACTTCTTCTTTTCCAATTTGGATTCCTTTGATTTCTTTTTCTTCTCTGATTGCTGTGGCTAAAACTTCCAAAACTATGTTGAATAACAGTGGTGAGAGTGGACACCCTTGTCTTGTTCCTGTTCTTAGAGGGAATTCTTCCAGATTTTCCCCATTGAGAATGATGTTGGCTTTTGGTTTTTCATATATGGCTTTTATTATGTTGAGGTAATTTCCTTCTATGCCCATTTTCTGGAGAGCTTTTATCATAAATGGATGTTGAACTTTGTCAAAAGCTTTTTCTGCATCTATTGAAATGATCATATGGTTTTTATCCTTCAAGTTGTTGATATGATGTATCACGTTGATTGATTTGCGTATATTGAAGAATCCTTGCATCCCAGGGATAAACCCCACTTGATCATGGTGTATGATTTTTTTAATGTGCTGTTGCAGTCTGTTAGCTAGTATTTTGTTGAGGATTTTTGCATCTATATTCATCAGTGATATTGGTCTGTAGTTTTCTTTTTTTGTGACATCTTTGCCTGGTTTTGGTATCAGGGTGATGGTAGCCTCATAGAATGAGTTTGGGAGTCCTCTGCCTTCTGCAATATTTTGGAAGAGTTTGAGAAGGATAGGTGTTAACTCTTCTCTAAATGTTTGATAGAATTCACCTGTGAACCCATCTGGTCCTGGGCTTTTGTGTGTTGGGAGATTTTTAATCACTGCCTCAATTTCCATACGTGTGATTAGTCTGTTCATGGTTTCTATTTCTTCCTGGTTCAGTCTTGGAAGATTGTATTTTTCTAAGAATTTATCCATTTCTTCCAGGTTATCCAATTGATTGGCATATGGTTGCTTGTAGTAGTCGCCATGATGTTTTGTATTTCTGAGGTGTCCGTTGTTACTTCTCCTTTTTCATTTCTAATTCTGTTGATTTGCATCTTCTCCTTTTCTTTCTTGATGAGTCTGGCTAATGGTTTATCAATTTTGTTAATCTTCTCAAAGAACCAGCTTTTAGTTTTATTTATTTTTGCTATTGTTTCCTTCATTTCTTTTTCATTTATTTGTGCTCTGATCTTTATGATTTCTTTCCTTCTGCTCACTTTGGGGTTTCTTTGTTCTTCTTTCTCTAGTTGTTTGAGGTGTAAGCTTAGGTTGTTTATTCGATCATTTTCTTGTTTCTTAAGGTAGGACTGTATTGCTATCAACTTCCCTCTTAGAACTGCTTTTGCTGCATCCCATAGGTTTTGGGTTGTTGTGTTTTCGTTGTCATATGTTTCTAGATATTTTTTGATTTCCTCTTTGATTTCTTTAGTGATTCCTTGGTTGTTTAGGAGTGAATTGTTTAGCCTCCATGTGTTTGTCTTTTTTGCAGTTTTTTTCCTGTAATTGATATCTAGTCTCATGGCGTTGTGGTCTGAGAAGATGCTTGATATGATTTCAATTTTCTTGAATTTGCCAAGTTTTGATTTGTGACCCAAGATGTGATCTATCCTGGAAAATGTTCCATGTGCACTTGAGAAGAAAGTGTATTCTGTCATTTTTGGATGGAATGTCCTATAAATATCCACTAAGTCGAGATGGTCTAATGTGTCATTTAAAGCTTGTGTGTCTTTATTTAATTTCTGTTTGGATGATCTGTCCATTGATGTAAGTGGGGTGTTCAAGTCTCCCACTATTATTGTGTTCCTGTCGATGTCCCCTTTTATAGCTGTTAGCATTTGCCTTATGTATTGAGGTGCTCCTATATTGGGGGCATAGATATTTACCATTGTGATATGTTCTTCTTGAATGGATAACTTGATCATTATGTAGTGTCCTTCCTTGTCTCTTTTAATAGTCTTTACTTTCAAGTCTAATTTGTCTGATATGAGTATTGCTACTCCAGCTTTCTTTTGACTTCCATTTGCATGGAATATCTTTTTTCATCCCTTTATTTTCAGTCTATATGTATTGCTTGGTCTGAAGTGGGTTTCTTGTAGGCAGCATATAGAAGGGTCTTGTTTTTGTATCCATTCAGCCAGTCTGTGTCTTTTGGTTGGAGCACTTAATCCATTTACATTTAAAGTGATTATTGACATGTGTGTTCCAATGATCATTTTCTGAATTGTTTTGGGTTTGTATTTGTAGGTGTTTTCCTTTTCTTGTGTTTCCTACTTAGAGAAGTTCCTTTAGCACTTGTTGTAAGGCTGGTTTGGTGGTGCTGAATTCTCTTAACTTTTGCTTGTCTGGAAAGCTTTTGATTTCTCCATCGAATTGGAATGAGATTCTTGCTGGGTAGAGTATTCTTGGCTGTAGGTTTCTCTCTTTCAGGACTTTCAGGATATCCTGCCATTCCCTTCTGGCCTGCAGAGTTTCTGTAGAAAGGTCAGCTGTTATCCTGATGGGTTTTCCCTTATATGTTGTTTGTTGCTTTTCTCTTGCCGCTTTTAATATTTTTTCTTTGTGTTTAATTCTCATTAGTTTGATTAATATGTGTCTTGGGTATTTCTCCTTGGGTTTATTCTGTATGGGACTCTCTGTGCTTCTTGGACTTGGTGAATTATTTCCTTTCCCATGTTGGGGAAGTTTTCCACTATAACCTCTTCAAATATTTTCTCAGACCCTTTCTTGTTTTCTTCTTCTTCTGGGATGCCTATAATTCGAATGTTGGTATGCTTAATGTTATCACTGAGGTCTCTGAAACTGTCTTCTATTCTTTTTATTCTTTTTTCTTTTTCCTGCTCTGTGGCGTTTATTTCCCCCATTCTATCTTCCGACTCACTTATTCATTCTTCTGCCTCAGTCATTCTGCTGGTTATGGCATCTAGAGTATTTTTAATTTCAGTTATTTTGTTATCCATTGCTGTTTGTTTTTCTGAGTTCTTATGAACTGTTTCTTGTACTTTCTCTATTTTGTTATCGAGATTTTGTATCATTTTTACTATCATGACTCTAAATTCTTTTTCAGGCATTTTTCCTATTTCCTCCTCATTTATTTGGTCTTGTGGGTTTTTTTCCTGCTCCTTTGCCTGCATGGTGTTTCTTTGTTTCCTCATGGTTGTCCAAACTTTTGGGGTTGCTTGTCTTGGCGATAGAGGTGTTTATAGAAGACTGTCCAAGCCTCAGACTAATGTCCAAGTATTGGATTAAACAAATATTAAGTCTAGGAAACACATACATGTATAAGACACACAATTACTGAATCCATTAGGACATAAGGCTCTAGAAAGACCTGACAGAACCCCAGTGTGCTATCAGATATTCAAAGAGAAACCCAACAGAAATTGACAACTGAAACAGAACAAATCAGAGACAAAAGCAAAAGCAAACAAACAAACAAATAACACCTTACACATACAAACATCAATCCAGGGAGATTTTGTAAGCTAGGATCAAATATAGAAAAGAGCCAGAGTACCACCAGAGAGAATGGAGATTCTCAGAATGAAATTAGACAACTGTACTAAGAACTAAAATAAAGATAAAAGCCTAATATTAAATACCAAGGCAGTGCGTCATCTGGAGAATAGAGCAAGGAGTCTGAGCAGATCGATAGTGTTGCTTATAAGTATGTTAAGATAAAATAAACTTAAAAAGGCTGGAAGAAAGGGGAACAGAAGAGCGTAATGTGGTTGGAAATATGCAAATAAAAAGAAAGGAATAGAAATGTATAAAAGATAGGGATGAAAGGAAAGTATGAGAGATATATTGTCCGTGCTACCAAAAACTTAGCTAGAAATAGAAGTATATAAAAAGGCAAAAAAAAAAAAAAAGAATAAAAAATATCATTAAAAAATTATGTTATAAAACTTGTAGATCCCTTAGGGCTACGATCGTATTTAATAAAGAAAAAAAAAAAAAAGAGAGAGAGAGAAAAAGAAAAAAAAAAAACAAAAAAAAAACTCCAGAACTGATCCCAGAATGGACCTGTTCAATAGGTATTGATACTACTATTTCTGTTTCCTTAGTGTCTCAGCTGTAAGTGTCCTTCTCCTTGCCTTGGGTTTTTTTGCATTATTCTGTGACCAGCAGAAGTTCCTTTATTGTTCGTCTGTAAGCGTCGGTGTGTGGGGAGGGAGAGGGTACAATAGTGGCTCCTTCTCCTGAGAGTGAGTGAGCAGTGGCGCACTGTTTCAGTCGGGCTTGGAGGTGCCTGTTGCAGAGGGATGCCGGTGGCTCAGGAGTAAACAGAAAGTCTTAGAGTTGGGCCTCTCTCGGGTTTTTTTTTTGTTGCTATTGTTTTTTTTTTCTCTTGGCAGCCTCCCTGCTGCTGGAGTTGCAAGGAATTTTAATCTAGCCCCGCCTGAGTGCCTGAGGGTGCTTGTTATCCCTGAGCGCCTTAGGTGGCCCACGGGCGTCTCTCCACTGCCTGTTGCAGAGGCACCGAAAGAGAGAGAGAGGCTATGTGCGCGGCTCCTCCCCTCCCCCCCCCCACAGTGAGCCTGCAGCCTCCAGCTGCCATCATGGCCGGGCAGCTCTCAGGGACGGGCACTCCTCTCCATGGACCTCCTCCCTCCTGTCCTCTCGGTCCGTCACCCTACCGGCAACAATGTTTCTCACCCTGAACCAGCTCTCTGGTTCCCACGCTCCTGCTCCCGGACCCTCCGTTCAGCCACAGATCGACGTCTCGGTCTGGGAACGCTGAGCTGTGCTGCGGACCCTCCATATGTTTCTCACTCCCTCCTGTCTGCCACAGCTCCGCCGCTTCACCCTCTTTGAGCCTTCACAGATGCCTCCCTACTGGCTATGTTGGGCTCCCCGCCGTCCTTTCTGGTGTCTGAGGCCATCTGCTGGTGTTCAGCTGGTTCTCTGTGGGAATTACTGTGTTCTTCCATGCATTCCCAATGCATCTGTGGAGAGGGATGCACTCCACGTCTATCTACTTCGCCACCATCTCCATAATTCTATTAGACATAATTCTTAACTTCAGAAACTGATTTTTAAGTTGCTGTGACAATAATAAGTATATTTTAGATACACACCCAAAAGCCTGAAACAAAGCTGTTGATACAGGATAAATGAAGGGCCTTGAAAGAATGGGAATATCTCTGGACTAGGTTCTTGATACCTGATTCAGCTGTTACTTCGTTGATTAAAATTAATCTTAAAAAAAACTGAGCACCAACTTCATGCTATTTCTGTCCTAAGTGCTGAGACTAGAATAGGGAATGAGGCATGAATTTTATGGTCTTGGAAGAGAAAGTTCTGTAAATATCAAGTGTGATAAATAGAGAAAAGAGGTAGAGAGGAAATGTCCAAGGGAGCCCAGAGTTGGAGGCCTCATATCAGTTCTGATAGACCAGGAGGTGTTCTGTAGGTAGTGGTATTTTTTTTTTCTTGGCTTTTTTGTTTGTTTGTTTGTTTGTTTGTTTGTTTTTAAGTATAAAGGAGGAGTGGGGCTTTTGAGGAGAATTGTAGTGGATTATGTTGAAAGAAAGAATATTTTACACAGAGATTGTGAATTTTGTCATAGTGGTGAGATAGAGAATAGTAAGTTCAAAAGAATTACAAATAATTTGTTGTATCTAAATCAGGGCTACCAGACATTTTCCATTACGGGCCAGATAGTAAATATTTCAGGTTTTGCGAACCATCAATCTCTGTTACAACTACCAGAGTCATAGCAGGGAGATAGGCACAGATAATATGCAGAGAAAAGGGCATGGCCAAGCCCTACTACAACTTTATTTACAGAAACAGTCAGTGGGCAGTATTACTCGGGGACTGAAAACCCCTGATCTAGACTGTAGAGGGCAAGGGGTTTTGGAGAAACTTGGGACCACTGAAGCAAGCAGGGGCCAGACTAAGATGATTCTGAACGGGAATGTTTTAGGTCCTCCTTTGTCATTAATAAATGATCATTGAAGACTACAAGCAAGATAAAAAGGTCATCAGATCTGTAATTTTATCTTCCTTTTTCTAGTTACATAGTCATAGTCATGTAGATTAAGGAGGTGAAATAGGGGCAGATAAACCAATTAGGCAGGCATTAAAATAACTGAAGCAAATAAGAATGTGCTGAACTAAGCAGCAACTAAGTGAAAACTGAGAGATGAAGATATTTACAACAAGACGTTTAAGAAGTGACTGAGTTTGAGTAGAGAAGAAGGCAATGAGAAAGATGAAAATCAAAAGTGATGCCAGGACTCTGGATTGGGAAACCGGAGGGTGGTGAGGTCATTCACTAAGAAAACGGACATGGAGAGAGGCTGAGTTTGAAGGTGAGGATGACAAGTTTAGTTTTGAATATGTTGAGCTAGGAGGGTCCATGTTTCATCCAAATGGAATTCCTAGTGTGTGAGGTTGTCAGATAAAATACAGGACACCTAAGTAAATTTGAATTGTAAATAAACTAAATAATTTGAATATAAATATGCACAAAATAATGGAACAAGCTAAACCTTACTTGTGTTTTTTTGTTTTGGTTTTTTGTTTTTGTTTTTTGTGTTTTTTTCTAAAATTTCATTTAGCTGGGTATCCTGGATTTTTATTTGCTAAATCTGGTAAACCCACAGGTATAGTTGATGTCGTTTGTAATTAGGAGAGAGAGATGTGGATATGAAATGTATCCATCATTTTTTAATGACCTGCATATAGATGATAATATAAGTTCTGTTGCTAACTAGCTTTCTGACTCTGGCCAAGTTAACTTCACCTCACATTTGTATAATGTGGGGACTCTGTTAACTGATTTTCTTTAGCCTTTTCTGTTTTAAAATAATACTTAACTATGAGTACACTTTCTTGAATATATTTACTTATGATTTTTGTGCTGTTATCTACTATGAACAAAATTTACTGTAATTTCACAGTTTGCTGCCATATTAAATTTTTAGGGAAGAGCACATTGTCCTTCGCATGCAAAATTGTCTCTGGCTCTTCTTTTTTCCGTGCTCTTATAAAAATTAATAGCCAGCCATTCTGATATAGAAATGTTTATTTTTGTAGTACCACTTTTTCTTTCTCATTCACTTTGGTCACAGTATGCCATATTTGGATCATTGATTTTTATTTATACTCAAGTCACGCTGAGGGGATATTGATTCACTTGAACATATTTGATGCATTGAATTTCTGAATGCTACAGCTGCCTACCAAACAGCAAAATTATTTCTCCCTGTTTTTATTCTCAAGGAACTTCATATTTGAGAAACCATCACATATGATTCTTATATATGTTTTAGGGCCCATTTTAAAACGCTGGTTTACAGAAGGTTAGAAACTTCTCCATATGCCTGCATAATGATTTTAGGTTCCCTGACCTCCACGATTTTAATAATGATCATAAAATAAATTTAATTATATTTTGAAAATTTAATAATACTGATATCTACAACCAACTATATTGAAAGAATTCAATACTGTTATCACAATCACTACAGGTAGTGAAATAGAAACTCAGGATGACTAAATGATTTACCAAAAGTAGTTCCCCCTGTGAATGAAGGAACTAACTTTGAATGCAGAGTTTCTGGTCTCAAATCTTATTCTCTCCCCTTTGTATCAGGCTGTCCTTCTTGATTTCATAGGCTTTCCTCACAAATGGTGGGTCATTTTCAAGGAACTTATACAAGATTGTGATATAAAGAACATTAGGGAAATCTTAAACAGGTTTAAAAAGAGAAGGGTCAAGTTCTCCACTCTACCAGCTGAGCTACAGCTGGTGCACTTCAAATTGTTGTGTCTCTTAAGTGTGCTCATCACAAAAACAAACAAAATAAAACAATAGCAGCAACAAAGGGACAAATGGTCATACTGAAAGGTGTTGGATATGACTATTACCTTGCTTGTGGTGATAGTATCACTGGTATGTACATATGCCCAAACTTATCAACTTGTACACATTAAATATGTGTGGTTCTTAATATATTAACTAAAATTCAATACAGTTTTTATAAAATAAAAGAGAAAAATAAAATAAAGAGAAAGAACAAATTTTTATCTCTTAAGAAGTTAGAATAGATGATCTGAAGAATTTTAAGTTCAGGAATGTATACAAAAGATACTTGAATAGTAGTTATAATTAAATATAACCTATAGCACTGTGTCCTCTTACATTTTTGACGAAACATTATGCATCTAGAAGTGGGCAATCATGTTTTTAAGAGCTTTAGAGACTAGCTATGGAAACAATGCTTGAAGAAGTTTTAGACATTTAAATCAGAGAAGAGGATATTGGTGAGGCTGAATGTCATGTAGACAGAGATTCATTCTTTGTGACATCCTAAGGGCAGTGCTAGGGTCATAAATTAATGGAAAGCAAAAGGATGAGAAAGCAGAGAGAAGGAAGAGAAGGGCAAATTCATGTCTAGTAAGCACCTTCTGTGCACTAAGAAGTTTAAACATGTAAACTCCATGCTTCTAGAAATTTACTCAGAGGTTCTGAGTTGAGAATTTGATAGATATTCTACTTCACTCAGTATGCATTTACCTTCTAATCAATGTTGCATTAAAAAGTTCAAGAAACAGTTCTATTTTTAGGTTTTTAAGGAACCTCCGTATTATTCTCCATAGTGGCTGTATCAATTTACATTGCCACCAACAGTGCAAGAGGGTTTCCTTTTCTTCACACCCTCTCCAGCATTTATTGTTCCTAGATTTTTTGATGATGACCCTTCTGACCAGTGTGAAGTGATACCTCATTGCGGTTTTGATTTGCATTTCTCTAATAATTAATGATGAACATCTTTTCATGTGTTCATTGGCTATCTGTATGTCTTCCTTGGAGAAATGTCTATTTAGGTCTTCCACCCATTTTTTTGAAGCTGTGACTGTCCCAAAGAGTTATAGATCCCAATATAGGTATCAAGTTACCAAATATATTTTTTGTTTCCCCATTTTACTGAGTACTTTATCTTATGATGTCTAAATATGAAGGATGAGTCAAACATCGGTTAGGTTTTACTGTCCAGCTTCTCTTCCCTTTTCTTCTGGTACCAGCCTCTCCAATTTTCCTGGGTAATCCTTCTTTCCCATAGTTGCAGCCTATGTGGGTTGGGTGGTTCAGATTTCTTGCTGTTCTATGGGTGCTTGTAACTTTCGGCAGTGGATTCCATTTGCACATCCCTATGGCTAGGTCATCACATGGGTCACAAGAATGGTTTTGCCATCCAGTTTGGGGCAATGAATGTCAAACTGAGGGCATTTTCCTTCCTTCCTCCTTCTCTTTTTTCCTTCCTCCCATCCTTCCTTCCTTCCTTCTTCCCTTCCTTTTTTTTTTTTTTTTTTTTTTTTTTTTTACTTTCCTCCTTTTTTCTCCTTTTAAAATATATGGCTGAAGAATTGGGAAAGAGGAAGGATGTTATCAAAGGGTGTAAACTTGCAACTAGTAGATAAAAAATCCTAGAGATCTAATGCACAGTATAGTGGTTATAGACAACAGAATTGCACTATAAACATCAAACTTGTTAAAAGATTAAAACTTAGTTATTCCCACCACACACACAAAAAAAAAACCTTGTTTACTGGATTCAGAGCTATGAAGACATGAGCCCAGAACGTCTAGAGACCTCATATAGTGGAGCTATGAGACCGAATTATACGATTATCCTGAACAATTATCTTAAAGAAAATCAGACCTTGAAGACAGAAAAACAGGATGGCAATGATTCAAATTCCCTTAAGCTCTTGAATAGAACAAAGAGGGAAGCCAGGCCCACCCTTGAATTTTATAGACAGCCAAAAGCTTATTTTAACTGATGTTGGTTTAGGGATGCTTTCCATCATGTATAATTAATCAACATAAGGGAGTGTTCTGTACTTGGATACTCTTCAACTATGTCATTTCTGCGTTACTCCTTTTGTTTCCCAAACTCTGGAACCCATCAACTCTAATATGCAAGTTATTGCAACTCTCCATCATGAGCGGTTATAAATATATTTGCAGGTTCAACTTTTTCAGGTTCCACATATAAATGATGTCATACAGTCCTCACCATTCTCTGACTTACCTCACTTAGCATAATGTCTTCAGGGTCTATCCATGATGTTACATGTCACAGGATTTCCTCCATTCTCATGGCTAAATGATAATCCACATTTTTATCCATTCATCCCTCGATGGGTACTTAGATCGTTTCCATATCTTGTCTATTGTGAATAACAATGTAATAAACATAGGAGAGCAGATATCGCTTCCATGTCCTGTTTTCATTTCTTTTGGATATATACCCAGAAATGGGATTGCTGGATCTCACTGTAGCTCTAAAAATAGAGAGTAAAATGGTGGTTACCAGAAGCTGGTGGGTAGGGGAAGAAGAGAGAGATGGCAAAATCCAAATCCTCTCAAATCTTGATGCTGGGGATCCCTGACAACGATTTGCTTTTATGCAGCAAAACTATCAGACTAAGGTAGAGTGGGAGAGAGAGACTTTTAGAAAATGCAGAAGCTCTAAGGCAGTAGAGGGCATAATCCTGAGGAGCAGCAGAGAGAAGGTAAAGGTGGCTGTAATGCAGGTAACAAGGGGGTTGTCACATGAAAAGTCACCAAAGAGAAATATAAGGGTGAGGCTTGTTTATCATAGAATGAAATTTATACTTTATCCTAAAAGAAATGAGAAGTTGTATGGGCTGGGTTGTGTCCCCTCAAGTTGTATATGTTGAAGTTCCAACCCCTGGTATCTCCAAATATAACTGTGTTTGGAGATTAGATCTTTATGAAGGTGATAAAGTTAAATGAGCCCAATAGGATGGGGCTCTAATCCAATATGATCAGTGTCCTTACAAGAAGATGAAGAGACACGGAAAATGCCTTTGGATAAGAAGAGATAGAAGCATCAGAGGGTGGCCATATGAGGACCAAGCAGGGAGAAGATATTTGTCTGTAAGCTAAGGAGACATGCCTGGTACAGATCCTTCTCTCATAGACCCCAGAGGAAACCAACTCTGTCTACACCTTGATCTTGGACATCTAGCCTCCACTACTGCGTGAAAATAAATTTTTGCTTGTTAAGTCAAATCTCTTTCTCTCTCTCTCTCAAATGGCTGGAATATAAGGCACGTAAGATATATTCAACTATCACTGATTGGATTAATTAATTGATAACTTGGACTTTAAAAATTAATCTGCACTAATTCTCTAATTACTGTATTAATCTTTATTCATAATAATACATAGGGATACTTGGTCCCCACTCCAAATGGCTGAGAAGTTCACCGGTGAAATGACCAGTCAAGAAAGGAAAAATTGACTGGGGCCAAAGCATTAGAAATATTCTCAGAAATTAGCTAGACCTCCTCAGGATTACCATATATTCTGATTTTCCTGGAAGCAGACTGATTTTAACTTACTGTCCAGAAATAATTACAAATAAACTCCCTTTAACTTTCAAGGGTGTCTGAGTTTGCAAAATAATTTATATGAGACACTAGTCCTATTGTCTGTTAGAGAGGAAACAAAGCCCTTCCCTAGTATTGCCATGTGATGGGGGGCTCAGGAAATCATTATCTGTCTCAATCCATTCTTGAACAGCTCACACCCTAGAAAGAATATATCCTTACAACCCTTCTTCCCCTACCCATCATTCCCTAGAGCCATAAGAGCAAACACAGACTGATTTTATTTTTAGTTTTCCTTGTCTCTAAATAGAATTCCTGTGACTATTTGAGGATCACTATATAGTCCCATTCAGTCTTCTCATTTTTGCACAAGATATTCCTAATTGCATTTTTTTTTCATAATTTGTCATTTTCAGATTTCTCCCCTGGATGCACCTTAAGTCACCAATTACACCTCAGAATCTCATAGTATCTTTTTTCCCTTTCATTATGTATTTCTCATCTTTGTTTTTTCTCATTGATTTCTCTTTCTCCCTTTGTTTCTCTCCCATTCGTGAACAAGGGATAGTCAGGTCTCCTGTTCCTGCTCTTTCAGTCTGTCAGTCTGTCATGTTCTTGAACTTGACTGCTGGTATCACTTCATTTCTCTTGTCCCGTATCTCTGTCTCTTCCTCTGCTTACATTTTCAGTCACCATTTCTATCTTCTGATTCCACTCTCTTCTCTTCATCTTTCTCCTATATCACCAACTGTGTATCGCTAAACATGGGCCTGATATTAATATAGTATCACCCTTCTCCGTTGTCACTGAATTACTGCCTGTTGTGAGCAATATGAGTAGCAAGGTCAGGCTGTCAAAAACTGGAGTCCAAAGTGTCAAATCTAAGGGTAACAGGACCTGTTTTTATCCATATTCTGCTTCCATTTTCCTGCAGATCACATTGTGTTTTAAAGTTCTGCGAAATAATATTACATATTTTCTTGTTATCATCACACCTAGCATTCAGCAGAGCTGATCCGTGGGAAAAAAAAAAAGAATAATGAGGTTTTGGTGAGATTCTAAGTGTGAAATTAACCCAAATAGAAAAGGTCTGCATTCTGAAGAAGCCCAGAGGAATAAGGAGCATTAAATTGCAAAGACAAGCTTGACCTGCCACATAGGTAGACATTGTTTGGATGCTGAGTGGATAAATCTAGAGTTCGAGGTATCAAAATACAGTAGTTTATGCACTTACAGTGTCCTTCATTAAATTTGTGATTATTTGAATAGATCTGCTGAATTTCTCATTGAGACATACGATTTGTAACTATGCATGTATCTCCATAGAGGTCTATTTAGTAGATTTTATAAAGAACTATTACATGTTTAGTGCTCCATATGTTACTGGCCCTGTGCTAGGCATTTTCACCTAAAACTTTCAATTTTAAGATAATTTCAATCGTATGAAAGAGTTGTGAAAACAGTACAAAAAATTCCCATATTCCAGTGGTTCTTAACTGGCAGAGATTTTATCCCTTCTTTCATGAGGATGTTTGGCAATCTCTGGATAAATTTTTGGTTATCACAACTAAGAGGGTGTTGCTACTGACATCTAGTGGGTAGCGGCCAAAGATGCTGCTAAGCGTCCTAGAATGCACAGGGCAGCCCACCATAATAAAGAGTTATACAGCCCCAGATATCAACAGTTCTGAGGCTGGGAAACCCTACCATTTGTCCCTCATTTCATCTGCATTCCTCAAATGCTAACTTCTTATGTAGCCATAATACAAAGATTATATATTATATATGTAATATAATATATATAATCTTCAGGACCTGATACTTTTGAAGAGCATTGGCCTGACATTTAATGAATTTTTTCTTGATTTTGTAGAATATATTTTTAAAATTAAGGATATGCATTTTTAATAGAAATACCACAGAAAGGATGTGTCCATCTTAGGGAATCATAGCAAGAGGCAGACAATGTTGCTTTTTCAATTAGTGAGGATGTTAACTTTGATCACTTGACTAAGATGGTGCTACAGGTTTCTTCACTGTCATGCTTCTATTTTCCCTTTTGTAATTAAGCATCCTGTGAAAGTTACTTTTAGATTATGTAAATATCCCATATTTCATCATATATTTATCCATTCATTGTAGTAATCATTAATAATTCTACATTATCACATTTAATAATGATTCTACATTATTCTTTAATGACAAAAAAAAAGTTGTTACTTTAGAGTTTGAGCAATGCTGTTTTCCTATTTCCATCAATTAAAAAAAAAATTACCAATTGGAATTCTCTTGTAAAAAAGAGCTTTCCATTATCTTCTATGTATTTGTCTATTCAATTATTCGTTGATTTAAACATAGACCCAAGCATTCTATTTTTTCTATTTTTTCCTAAGGTTATATGTTCTTTTTCTTTTTCTTCTCCTTCTTCTCCTCCTCCTTTTTCATCTTCTCATTATTATTATTATCATTATTGTTATTACTGCTATTTTGCTCAATGTATACCATATTTGGCCATTAAGAGCCCCTGCAAGTTGCCTTTTACGTATTTTTGGAATGCCTTCACCAAGTTTTGAGCACTTCCTTCCTTTCTAGTACTGCGAGATATTCCAGGCTCATCTGGTACTTCCTGTGCCCTGACCCTGAAATCCCTGCCATTTCTCCAAGGAGCTTTAGTTCTTTATTTGAGAATGGTATTTAGAAACCAAGCTTTAGCAGTGAATGTGCTTAGCAGTATTGGGGTATCATCGTTTCTAGTTTCAGTACCAAGAGTTAAGATATGCATACACACATTTATATTTCTAAATCTATATGTCTATCTATCTATTTTAAAACAGACCTTTAATAGACATACTTCCAATTTCAACACAACACCAAATGTTCTACCCTTTACTCTTTCCTTATTGTAACTTTCTTTTAGACAATGAGAAAGGTGGCAATATATTTACTTATTTGCAATACATTTACTTATTAGCTCTGTCATCAAATACTAATAAATTTGTTTTAGCAAATCTAACCCATATCAATGTGAACACACACCTACTAATTAACATAAAATATTTGTGTAGATTTCTTGATCTTTAGTCTTTGAGTATATAAAAAAAAGTTCCAAAGTTATCTTTATTTCCCTTTTCTCATTTAGTATTTTATGCTATTTATTTGTAATACAATTACATCCATTTGCTTCCTATGATATATCATTTAGAGCTACCTCTTCATTATTGCTAATTTTAGACATTTTTAATTATAAAAATAAATAGAATTATACAAAAGCTGTATTCAGAGAAATGTCACTCTTCACACCCAACCCTTCTACCCCAGTTCCATCCTACCATCCATCTCACTCTGTTTTCATTCACCTCTGTAGATAAGCAATCTTAGTGATTTCTGCTTCATTCTTCCTGTGTTTCTTTTCACACAAGTGGACAATTACACATATATTTTTTATGCTCACTTTTTACATAAATGAGAACATATAGCTACATTTTTGCTCTAGACACATTGTTTTACTTAATTCTTGAAAGAATCCTTTGAAATATTAGAAGTAAAGTTATTTGAGAAGTCATAAAAATGATTTATGAAGAAATGCTTATAATTGTTCATGGACAATCTCTTACCTGTAATAGGTTCACAGTTTCTGTTAAACTAAATTTAATGATAAAAGTTGTATTTTTCCAGGATGTTCATTGAAATTACTTATCTACTTTCTTTAAACCTTTATAGTCTCTCTGACACACAAAATGTAAGACAGACTTATTAGTCTGACATAAAAGACTTCTATAGGCTCTGACTCATTTTATGGCCTCATTGCTTGCCACTCTACTTCCTAATCTCAGTCCTCAAATATCCCTTGCACATACCCTAGACGAAAGTTGCAGTGAACAACAGTATAAAACAGTTTTGCAAACGCATCAATTTCTTTCATGCCTAATGAATTTTCACAGGCTGATTCTTCACTGATTAGTGAGAGATCTGATTGGAAAAATCCTCTAGGCATTTAAGACAGGTAAATGTCACCTTTTATGTAACAATGTACTCTTTCCCAAAGAACAAATGAGGTTTATTCTTCTCGATCCTATAGTTGCAACTTTTACATATTTTTGTCACTCTATATTTTAATTTTCTGCTTTTCTCTCTTAGGGGTAATCATCTTGAAAGTGGAGTCCAAGTCATAGTCCTTTTATGAATATTTAAGAGATTAAATAATATCTGGTATCTTTGGATGGCTGGTGAATTATATGTTGAATTCAATACAAATCAAAATAAGCACATTTTAGTGATAAAAATCAATAATAGAGATTCTTAAATTTAGATGTGAAGTAACTTTTTATAAATCCCTGTCTATTTTCTATAAAAAGCTGTAGAAATTCATTCTTGCTATAAAACTCATTCTATGTTTTAAATACCAAGAAGATTTAAGGGTTCTATCTGTTTTCCAGCACAGATTTATTTTACAATATTAACTTAATTATATTTTTCTTTCAAATGGATGGCATAATTTTTTTAAGATTCTACTTTCAGATGATCTAGTGGCAATTGGTTTTTATTCCTAAGCATCATACATTCTGTTTCTTTCAAGTAGCAATTCCCAATAAACACTGGATAAGTATACTTTTCTTAGTCTTTTTAGTATTTTATGGAATCGAGACCTTCTCTTTGTGCAGGGTTTATATGTAACCCAAGTATGTCCAATAAGATCATAGTATACTCCTTCTTCCTGTGATTGATTTAAGAATACACATGTGATCAGACTAGAGTAGATAAGAATCAACTCTGTGTAATGCTTTTGCTGAAATGCTAAGAATATAAAATTCACTCATGGTGAGGGGATAGCAGTGAGGACTGACTACAAACCTGGAGCTTCTGACAGGCATCTTATCCCCATGACAATGGAAGCTTCATGGAGGAAAGCAAAGCCAAGGACGGAAAAAGCAGGACAGAACCCTCATGCTATTAGCTGAGCACCTGAAGCCAGCTTTACTACTGTATTTTTCAGTTACGAAGCCACTGCCTAGATGGAACAGAGAGAGTTGTTGGCAAAGGCAAAAAGAGAAATCCAAACAGCAAACTGCCTAGGGCAGGGGTTGGCTTTTTTTTTTTTTCCTATAAATGGTCAGATAGTAAATATTTTAGGTGTTGTGAGTAATACAATCTGTGTAAACTATTCAGTCCTGTTGTAATGGGAAAATAGCCATAGGTAATACATAAATGTGTGTAGTGTGTTCTAATGCAATTTTATTTATGGGCATTACAATTTGAATGTGAATAATGTCATTATTTTCATGTGTTTCTAAATATTATTCTTGTTTTGATCCTTTCTAGACCCTTAAAATTAATATATATGTATATATATATTAGTAACCTTATATATATATTAATAATCATATATATATAAGATCATAGACCATGTAATTACAGGCAGAAGTACTCATTTGGTTCATGGGCCACACCTTACCAAATCCTGTTCTAGAGTAGCATGAACCCTTACTTGGGAGAGATAACCAGGAGAGATAACACTTACTATTTCCTAGACCAGGTTTCTGATGTCTGGGACTTCCTTTGGAACATGGATACTGGATGCATAGAACAGCTATCATGATGTGGACATGTAATATTAATCACAGTGTTTGTGTATTCACAGGGGGGATCTATGGCACAAAGAAAAAAGATATCAACATGATTCACTAATAATTAAATTATAAAGGGTTAAATTAAAACAACATTTTACATGTAAATGAACCCCATGATAGATTAATCTCATTAGTGGTTCAATTTCTTCACTTTTCTCTATAATCATACTCTTTGCCATATGGCTTTATCAACAGGCAATAGACTCTCAGACATGTGAACAGCTGAGCTAGGATCAGAGACATTACCTGTCTGACCACCCAGATGCTTGAGCAAATAAGCACTTATTTTTTGTTGTGCCACTGATGCATTGTGGCTTTTTCTTATGCAGCGTTATTGTTTCAAAAGTCAATTGACATAAAACCTTATGCAATGGAAAACAAAACTGGACTGGAAAAGAAATGTTCCAGGTTGTGAAACAACGTCCTTCTTGTGACCATGAAGGAGAGAAGTGCTAAGAATATCATTGTGGGAATTTTACTACATCGAGTGAGGTTTTAGGTAAAGGCTGAACTGCACATATTCTGCCCAGATTTCTCAGTATGAGAATGCCACATTATAGTAAAAATTTTATTAAGAAAAAAAAAAAACACATGGAATTAAAGTAAATAGTAATTAGAGAAAGAACACCAAGTGATCTCAAGGGCTCCACATTGGAGGAAGGCATCAAAAAATGTTTGTGTCACAGAAAAGGGTGAAGTCTTCAGGAACATAATTTGAGCTTAGAATAAAATGGTGAAAGTGAGCCTCAATATCCCAGCATAAATTGGTTGTAGTTCCTATTGCCTTTGATGAAAGTCCACGACAGTATTAAGTAACACAACTGCCAAGCACATGGAGTTGCCTGTGCTGTTTGATAATAAAGTGATCTGGAAATAGCCTGGGACTGATAACTGGGGCTTATTCTCTCACTCATCTGTGCAAGAGATTTTTTTCCCCTCACCTAGGATATTAAGATCTTCTGAGAGTGGAGGGGAGGATGCAGGAGTACACCAGTGATGGTGGTAGTAATGATAATAACATCTACATTTATTTCATGTTCTGGGCACAGTGTGTGCTAAAAAATTTCACTGCATCATATCAGTAAACCATCATAACACACCTTAGTTCTTATTATTTTATAGGTCATGAAACTGACCTTTATGAGGTCATGTCATTTACCTAAGCTTACACAGCTAGTAAGTGAGGAGGAAGAGCCTTTAACAAAGTTTGAGTTTGAGCTTTAGTACTGGCAGAGAAGAGGAAATGGGTAACCATTTTTAGTGATCAGAGAACCCGTACAAGAAGGATGCTCGTTCTGGGTCTTTAAGAATGTATAGATGAGTGCCAGTTCTGAGCAGGTGTATCAGCAGGGCAAAGGAGAAAACCATTCCCAGAAAAGAAAACAGCCTTTTGCAAGACTCATGTTTGTGAAGTGTAGGAAGCTCAAGATGGATGGAAAAGATGTATAAGGGGACAACAGCAGTGGATTGTATTCGTGCCTGGAGAACAGGCAAGAAAAAATAGTGGTTATTCTTATCTGCCTTATTCTAAAGTCTAGGTTTCATTTCATAGGCCATTGGGGGACTTTGACAGATTTTAGGCTGGGAAATGATATGGTCAGATTTAGATTTTAGAGTGTTTACTTGCTCTAACCATGCAGAGAATAGCCTGGAAATGAGTGAGACCAGTTTCATTTTCACACATTAGGAATAGAATCTGTTCAATGTAAGCAAAATAACTCTAAGTATATTTAAGAGTATTCCATTAATACAGTGCCATTTGAAGTATGCTGGGCTGACTACTAGTGAATTAAAAGAAATACATTGGCCTCAAAGATTAGCATAAGGGAACATATGGTGTCAGACTTTAGATCTGTGAGAAAAAGAGAAAGCTCCACTCCCTCACCTCTACACTCCAACTAACTTCAGAGATATATAGTTTTTCCCTTCTAAATTGCAGAAGAAATAGTCATGTAACTTCTAATGAAAAAAGCAATTGTCTCCATTGAATTCTGGGCTATTTTAACACTTCGAGTTTCAAAACTCTTCGCTTTTCCTTTTCACAACTAATATTAAAATCAAATAGCTTTCTATTTTTTATTTTAGTTCTGATAATCTTCTTAACATTCTTATTCTCCAAGGAGCCCTCAGTGAAACTGAAATTAAAACCACTAAAATATAGCTTCACTTTTATAGCTTTTACAAATCTTGTTTGTATAATAAAATAATGAGATAAGGCTACACACACACACATGCACATTTCATTGGAATATGATAAAAAATACAACAGCGGAACCAAAAATCATCAAATGATTTAGCTCTCTATTTGTGTATCATTTTCTCCTGCTAGGCACATGGTACACAGTCCCAAAGATTATATACATTATCTAGTGGCATTTCACACTTTACTTGAGATGTCAGCCCTTAATCTTTCCTGGTGAGCAGGGCTGTTCACAAGTTATCCTAGA
This sequence comes from Hippopotamus amphibius kiboko, assembly GCF_030028045.1. NCBI lineage: Eukaryota > Metazoa > Chordata > Mammalia > Artiodactyla > Hippopotamidae > Hippopotamus > Hippopotamus amphibius. Next base: position 94,672,632 of record NC_080198.1, on the reverse strand, counting down.
GCATCTCTAACCTCTTTAGTTTAAAGCCCAAACTAGAATCTACTGAGAAGTCTGCCCTTGCTTCCTTTCCCTTAGCTCTTATTAGGGAGATAAAGAATAGACCTCCTACTTTGCCTGAGTTAGAAACCAGCATTGAGAAAGCTAGAGTCAGGCAAGTGGGATCAAAATGGCCTTGTTGCTAACAGAGATGATGATGGTGAAGTGGGCTTAGGTATGTTAACCAGCCTGTGAAACAGGAAGCTCACATCTAGTTGCTCCGTGGCATGTGGAATCTTCCCAGGGCAGGGCTCGAACCCATGTCCCCTGCATTGTCAGGTGGATTCTTTACCACTGCGCCACCCAGGAAGTCCAGAAGCTCACATTTAAAAAGACTTCCACATCCAGTCACAGGCAATGCTACACAATTTTGGCACTGCTCCTGTATTCCCAAATCTCCAAAGGGCATTGCTTACTGTTAAGCTTGTCCCATGGCTTAGAGTAGAAGACAGAACATTCTCCCTCAGACAGCCAAATATCAAAAAGAGTATATCCTTTATCCACTCCTCTGTCAATGGACATTTAGGTAAAGAAGATATGGTACATATATATGATGGAATATTACTCAGCCATAAAAAAGAACAAAATAATGCCATTTGCAGCAATATGAATGGACCTAGAGATTGTCATACTGCGTGAAGTAGTCATGTAGAGAAAGACAAACATCATATGATATTGCTTATATGTGGAATCGAAAGGAAAAGGTATACATTAACTTATTCACATAAACAAATAGTCACAGATGTAGAAAGCAAACTTATGGTTAACAAGGAGGAAGGGCGGGAGAGGGATAAATTGGGAAATTGGCATTGACATGTACACACTATTATATATAAAATAAATAACTAATAAGGACCTACTGTATAGCACAGGTAACCCTATTGAATACTCTGTAATGACCTACATGGGAAAAAAATCTAAGCCATTGCGATGCACAGGATATGTATAACTGGTTCACTTCACAGTACACCTGAAACTAACAGAACATTGTAAATCAACTATAATCCAATAAAAATTAAAAAAAAAATGTCCTTCATATATAGACTGAAAGTAAAGGGATGGAAAAAGATATTCCATGCAGATGGAAGTCCAAAGAAAGTTGGAGTAGCAATACTCATATCAGACAAATTAGACTTAAGTAAAGACTATTACAAGAGACAAGGAAGGACACTACATAGTGATCAAGGGATCAATCCAAGAAGAACATATAACAATTGTAAATATCTATGCACCAACCTCAATACATAAGGCAAATGCTAACAGCCATAAAAGGGGAAATCGACAGTAATGCAATAATAGTAGGAGACATTAACACTCCACTTGCATCAATGGACAGATCATCCAAACAGGAAATAAACAAGGACACACAAGCTTTAAATGACACATTAGATCATCTCGACTTAATAGATATTTATAGGACATTCCATCCAAAAACTACAGAATACACTTTTCTTCTCAAGTGCACACAGAACATTTTCCAGGATAGATCACATCTTGGGTCACAAATCAAGCCTCGGTAAATTCAAGAAAATTGAAATTGTATCAAGCATCTTCTCTGACCACAATGCCATGAAACTAGATATCAATTACCTGAAAAAAAAAAACTGTAAAAAATACAAACACATGCAGGCTAAACAATACACTATTAAACAACCAAGGAATCACTAAAGATATGAAAGAGGAAATAAAAAATATCTGGAAACAAATGACAATGAAAACACAATAACCCAAAACCTATGGGACGCAGCAAAAGCAGTCCTAAGAGGGACGTTTATAGCAATACAGTCCTACCTCAAGAAACAAGAAAAATATCAAATAAACAACCTAAAATTACACCTAAAACAATTAGAGGAAGAAGAACAACAACAAAAAAAACCCAAAGTGAGCAGAAGGAAAGAAATCAAAAAGATCAGATCAGAAATAAATGAAAAAGAAATGAAGGAAACAATAGCAAAAATCAATGAAACTAAAAGCTGGTTCTTTGAGAAGATAAACAAAATTGATAAACCATTAGCCAGACTCATCAAGAAAAAAAGGGAGAAGATGCAAATCAACAGAATTAGAAATGAAAAAGGAGACGTAACAAAGGACACCACAGAAATACAAAAGATCATGAGAGACTACTACAAGCAACTATATGCCAATAAATTGGATAACCTGGAAGAAATGGATAAATTCTTAGAAAAGTACAATCTTCCAAGACTGAACTAGGAAGAAATAGAAACTATGAACAGACCAATCACAAGTATGGAAATTGAGGCTGTGATTAAAAATCTCCCAACAAACAAAAGTCAAGGCCAGATGGCTTCACAGGCAAATTCTATCAAACATTTTGAAAAGAGCTAATACCTATCCTTCTCAAACTCTTCCAAAATATACCAGGAGGAGGAACACTCCCAAACTCATTCTGCAAGGCCACCATCACCCTGATACCAAAACCAGGCAAAGATGTCACAAAAAAAGAAAACTACAGACCAATATCACTGATGAATATAGATGTAAAAATCCTCAACAAAATACTAGCAAACAGAATCCAACTGCACATTAAAAAAATCATACACCATGATCAAGTGGCGTTTATCCCTGGGATGCAAGGATTCTTCAGTATATGCAAATCCATCAATGCAATACATCATATCAACAAATTGAAGGATAAAAACCATATGATCATCTCAATAGATGCAGAAAAACTTTTGACAAAATTCAACATCCATTTATGATAAAAAAAAAAAAAACTCTCCAGAAAATGGGCATAGAAGGAAATTACCTCAACATAATAAAAGCCATATATGAGAAACCAACAGCCAACATCATTCTAAATGGTGAAAAAATAAAGAATTCCCCCTAAGAACAAGAATGAGACAAGGGTGCCCACACTCACCATTATTATTCAACATAGATTTGGAAGTTTCAGCCACAGCAATCAGAGAAGAAAATGAAATAAAAGGAATCCAAATTGGAAAAGAAGTAAAATTGTCACTCTTTGCAGATGACATGATATACATAGAAGACCCCAAAGACTCTACTAATCAGTGAATTTAGTAAAGTAGCAGGATACAAAATTAATGTGCAGAAATCTCTTGTATTCCTATACACTAACAATGAGGAAGCAGAAAGAGAAGTTAAGGAAACTCTTCCATTTACCATTGCAACAAAAAGAATAAAATACCTAGGAATAAACCTGCCTAACGAGGCAAAAGATCTGTATGCAGAAAACTATAAGACACTGATGAAAGAAATGAAAGATGATACAAACAGATGGAGAGATATACCATGTTCTTGGATTGGAAGAATCAACATAGTGAAAATGACTGTACTACCCAAAGCAATTTATAGATTCAAGGCAATCCCTATCAAATTACCAATGGCATTTTCCACAGAACTAGAACAAGAAATCTTACAATTTGTATGGAAATGCAAAAGACCCCGAATAGCCACAGCAATTTTACAAAGGAAAGATGAAGTTGGTGGAATTTGGCTTCCTGACTTCAAACTATACTACAAGGCCACAGTGATCAAGACAGTATGGTACTGGCACAAAAATAGAAAGGAAGATCAATGGAACAGAATAGAGAACCCAGAGGTAAACCCAAGCACATATGGGCACCTTATCTTTGACAAAGGAGGCAAGAATATACAATGGAAAAAAGACAGCCTCTTCAATAAGTGGTGCTGAGAAAGTTGAACAGCAACAGATCAAAGAATGAAATTAGAACACTTCCTAACACCATACACAAACATAAACTCCAAATGGATTAAAGACCTACATGTAAGGCCAGACACTATAAAACTCCTAGAGGAAAATATAGGCAGAACACTCTATGATATACATCAAAGCAAGATCTTTTTTGACCCATCTCCTAGAATAATGGAAATAAAATCAAGAATAGACAAATGGGACCTCATGAAACAAAAGCATTTGCACAGTGAAAGAAACCATAAACAAGACAAGAAGACAACCCTCAGAATGGGAGAAGATACTTGCCAATGAAGCAATGGACAAAGGATTAATCTCCAAAATATACAAGCAGCTCATGAAGCTTAATACCAAAAAAGCAAATAACCCAATTCACAAGTGGACAGAAGACCTAAATAGACATTTCTCCAAAGAAGACATACAGATGGCCAACAAACACATGAAAAGATGCTCAACATCACTCATCATCAGAGAAATGCAAGTCAAAGCCACAATGTGATATCACCTCACACCTGTCAGAATGGCCATCATCAAAAAATCTGGAAACCACAAATGTTGGAGAGGGTGTGGAGAAAAGGGAACTCTCCTGCTCTGCTAGTGGTAATGTAAGTTGGTACAGCCACTATGGAAAACAGTTTGGAGGTTCCTTAAAAAACTACAAATAGAACTACCATATGATCCAGTAATCCCACTCCTGGGCATATACCCAGAGAAAACCATAATCCAAAGAGAAATATGTACCATAATGTTTATTGCAGCACTATTTACGATAGCCAGGACATGGAAGCAACCTAAATGCCCATCAACAAATGAATGGATAAAGAAGATGTGGTATATATATACAATGGAATATTACTCAGCTATAAAAAGGAGTGAGATGGAGCTATATGTAATGAGGTGGATAGACCTAGAGTCTGTCATACAGAGTGAAGTAAGCCAAAAAGAGAAAAACAAATATTGTTTGCTAACTCATATATATGGAATCTAAAAAAATAAATAAATAAATGGTACTGATGAACCCAGTGACAGGAAAAGAAAACGGATGCAGATATAGAGAATGGACTGGAGGACATGGAGTTGGGGGTGTGGGGGCGAAGGGAAAGCTGGGATGAAGTGAGAGAGTAGCATAAACATATATATATACTACGAACTGTAAAATAGATAGCTAGTGGGAAGTTGCTGTAGAACAAAAGAAGATCAACTCCATGATGGGTGATTCCTTGGAGGGCCCAGACGGGGAGGGTGGGGGGGAGTCACGGGAGGGAGGGGATATGGGGATAGGTGTATAAATACAGCTGATTGACTTTGGTGTACCTCATAAGCTGGTGCAAGAGTTCAAAGCAATTATATTCCAATAAAGAGCTTAAAAAAAAAGAGTAAGATTCTGAAAAGTCCTGCAATAAAGAAACCTGTTTAAATTAAAAAAGAAAAAAAGAAGAAAAGAAAACATATGATCAATTTTCGCCAAGGTATTTGATGGCATCAGGGCACTGACAGAAAAACACAATCTCCCTTCAGATTTTACAGCTGTAGTGTGTTGGTGAAAAACTGAATTCAGAATCTCCAAAGGCCAGAATTCAATCTACTATGGTCATTCAAATCTGAGGAGACCAAGATTTACCTCTTTCCATTGAAAGGCCAGAGTGGCACACCAAAAGCACAAGTACCACCAGAGTCTTACTAAGATTGTAACCCAAGCTCCAACATAAGTTAACCCTTGAACTGGTTTGAAGAGAACAACCCCACACCCTATTTACCTAACTGAAGTAAGGGGAAAGCATCTTTGGAGAAAAATATCTTAGCCTCTCTATTCTTTTATACACAATATCTGGCATACAATTTTAAAAAACTGATATGCAGAAAGACAGAATAATGACTGATAATCAAGAGAAGAAAAAAGTACAGAAACAAATTCAAAGATGACCAAAGTATTCTAATTAGCAAACAAGGACTTTTAAATAACAATGATTTAGCATGTTAAAGGAAAATAGAGGAAAAGATTTAATTTTAAAAATAAAACTTAACAGGAGAAAAAAAGAGCTAAATAAATAATAAATAAATAAATAAAATTTAAAATTTAAAAAAAAGAGAAAAAAATAAGTAGCCAGAATAAACAAGAGGATTTTTACAGACTATAAAAATTCAAACTAAATATCCTGGAAAAACTTTGATGTCTTATAAAGTTTATTTGTTTAAGTATCAGAAATTAATTTTCTTTATAAAAATGCAATAAAACTGAAAAAAAAAGTCCTTGTCTTTTTCCTGATTCTAAGAGGAAAGCATTTAGTCTTTCACTCTTAATTATGATGTTACTATAGATTTTTCATAGCTGCCCTTTATCAAATTCAGGAAGGTTTTTCCTAGTATTTCAGGTATTTTGAGTGTTTTTATAAAAAAAGAATGTGGATATTGTCAACTATTTTTTTCAGGACTATTGAGATGACCTTGTCCTTCACTAAAATGTTGCATTTCATGAACTGATTTTAGAGTGTTAAAGTAACCTTGCATTTCTGGGATAAATTTCACTTGGCTGTAGTATACAATTTGTTTTATATGTTTATGGATTTGGGTTACAAATACAGGACTAAGAATTTTCCACCGATATTAATATATTATATTGGGCTGTAATTATATTTTTTGTGATGTCTTTATCTGCTTTTGGTTAACCATTGTCTCCAATAAACTTACTCAAATATCTTCATAGGTCAAGCAGCTAATAAACAAATCTAAAAGAATTACATTTTAAGATTGTAAGGAGTGGTATAAACCAGAGGTGACCTCAGAGGGCAAACCTTCCCTAAAGGCATCTCAATTCAATTAAAATGTACAAAACAAACTAAAAGCAATGAGAGCAGTACAAACTAAACAACAATACATAGGAAACAACAAAACACATAAAACATTGTTTTTGCCTGTGGGGGGCCCAGAATCAAATTGCTGATCCATAGTGTTTACAATTCTTGTCTTGCTATGTGGTATTTATGTGTATTGATGTGATGGGACTGAGGTGGGGAAAGTATTTGAGGTGCTACTGATAAATATAGTAGTTCCCCTTAACCACAGTTTCACTTTCTGTGGTTTTACTTAATCAGCTGCTGTCAGAAAATATTACTTGGAAAATTCCAGAAATCAACAATTCATAAGTTTTAAACAGCAGGTTGTTCTGAATAGCATGATGAAATCTAGCACTACCCTGCTCTGTCCCACCTGGAATTCCAACCAATGACATCATCGACTCCTGACATATATTGAAGATTAAATGTCCTGATTTATGTTTTGAAGAAGTTTTGGAAATAGTAGTGATGGTTGGCTAACATCATGGATGCAATCAATGATACTGAATTGTACACTTAAAAATGATCAAAATGGCAAAAATTTTTTAAATTATTTACTTATTTATTTAATTTTTGGCTGTGTTGGTTCTTTGTTGCTGCACATGTGCTCTCTCTAGTTGTGGCAAGCAGGGGCTACTCTTCTTTGAGATGTGCAGGTTTCTCATTGCAGTGGCATCTCTTGTTGTGAAGCACAGGCTCTAGGCATGTGGGCTCAGGAGTTGCGGCTTGTGGGCTTCAGTAGTTGTGGCACGTGGGCTCAGGAGTTGTGGCTCGCAGACTCCAGAGCACAGGCTCAGTAGTTGTGGCGCACGGGCTTAGTTGCTCTACGGCATGTGGGATATTCCCGGACCAGGAATCGAACCTGTGTTCCCTGCATTGGCAGGCGGATTCTTAACCACTGTGCCACCAGGGAAGCCCCCAAAATGACAAATTTTATGTTAAATATATTTTACCAAAGTTTAAAAAAGATATGGAAAAAAAATTGTGGTTGGAATGTGAGAAACATATTTGAAAGAGGAGGAAGATAATTAAGGAATGCATTTAAGATGGAGAAAGGTCCTCATTAAATCCTCTCAAACACCTCGGTGTGTTACGAATTGTTTTCACATGTAGAAACTGAGAGCCAGAGACAGTCTGAGACAAAAGTAGAGAGATATTCTAAATCAGAGATGGGAGAGAAGCTTTCTTTCTTAGCACTAAATTAAGAAATACATTTGTTCCCGAACTCAGGTCCCTTTACCTGCTCATTGCTCAATTTTGATGTTTAAATGATCTTTGCGTTTCATTTTGAAGTCTCAGATATAAATTCTTTTCAACTGTGCATGAAAATTCCCACCAACAGAAATATTAACAATTCTTTTATTGTAACACTGCAATTATGCCATATAAAGTGGCAACTACACTACAGGCTTTAAAATAGTCATCATATTGTCTGAAATTTTTGAAAGAAAAGACAATTAAGATATTTTCCAATTTAGGGAGTAGTTATTCCGCTGTTCATCAAAATGCTTATTAAATGGATATTTTGATTTCTTAGATTAAAAAACACTACAGAGAAAGAATACTGAAAGAGAATTTTCGGAAAAAAAATTGTAAATTAAAAAGAAAGGTATAATTTGTGGAATTCGTGTCAGTCTCATTACTCTTTTTGCAAACTCTTTCTGATAAGTAAAAAGAAATCTTTGATACTTAAAGCCTCATAATAGAAGATCTGCAAAGATAAGTACAATCAGAAGAAAAGTATATCAGAATTGAAGTACCTTTGACAATGCTCTAATCACATTGAGCAATTGAATGCATTTGTCCAGAGAGAATGAATTCCAGTGACTAAGATTTAGGCATTTTGATATCATAAAAGAAGCCCACAAACTCCCTGATCAGTTAAAATGGAATTGTCTTCACTTTACAATAATTTCTATAATTGGACCATGAAAATAGAAGCAAGGCAACGCAGTATTAGAATATTTTTGATGAGCTTATATCTTTATAGTGTGACAATATGTCTGGTATTTATCTCTGAATGTCCAATAGAAGTTTTAACAGTTGCATAGATCAAAATAATAATCAATCTTATGAAATTATATTATTTCATGTAGAAAAATACCTTCACTAGTTTAATTTTGGAATGTTCTTTCAGCAACATCTCTCTGTTCATGATCATCTATGTGCAATTCACTCCACAAGCTATACTTATACTATTATAAGTGTAGCCAGTAGTATGTGTTGTGCTTCAGAAAGATGATTAAGCTGACATTTTAGCACAGTGAGGAAAGGGGGTATTAAGTTTGAAATTCTAAAGGCTTGGTTGTACTAATTCTATGACCTTAGAAAGATCTTATACATTTATTCAATGTAAGTTTCTTAATCTGTGAAAATGGACAATTTGTCTCACGTGGCTATCATGAGCATTAAGTAAGATAATGCACGAAAAGTTCTTATCGCAGATAAGATAATAATATCTTATCTGAATAATTATCTGAATGATAATATCTGTGCTCTTTAAGGTAGCTCACTTCCTCTGTCTTGGCTGCAATAAGTTCACATTGGTAACAATTGAAATTTTTTTTAAAAAATGATAAACTTTCTGATATAGACCACATTTCATATATATTGCATGCATTGATCATTTGCTAATCTATCCAACAAAGATTTATTGAGTTTTTTCTATATGATAGATGTAGGTTTAGATATAGGAAAATAGCACCAAGCAAGAAAATATCCCCCATTTCATGGAGTTTACATTTTAGTGTGAAAGACAATGACTTAGTGAACCGGTAAATAATAATAGCACACATTTTTATGGTGCTTCCCAGGTGTTGGGGACTGATCTAGATATTTAATGCACATTGACTCTTTTAAGCCTAGAAACTACCTTTTGCAGAAGAGACTTATTTTCATTCCCATTTTACATTTGAGGTGATTGAGTCAGAAATGTATTAAATAAGTTACAGATATCAGCATGTGGCAGAGCTAGGATCAAATCTAGGCAGGTTGTTTTTCTAACACTGCCTTTTACTGCTGTTTCTTTAAACACATAGGAATTTAGCTTGAGTGTTTAGCTGCACAAAGAGGTAGGAAAAGAGACAGGTGCTCCTTCACAGCAAGCAGTTGAATGCTATTCAAAGTGCAATGGGAAGCTATTAGAAGGTTTTAATCAAAAGAGGGATGAAAACAGTTTAGGTTGTGTAAATTCAATCTAATGGTTTTGTAGGGGGAAAGATTCAGGGAGAACTATGAAAAAAAGTTAAAATTTGGTTTTAAAAGTCCTCTTGGAAAACAATGAAAGCTTGGATGTTGGAGACAGTGAGAATGTGTTGATGTGAGATCCATATGGATGTTTAGTCTATAGAGCTTGCTAACAGGTTCAAGGTAATGGGAAGAGAGCCACAAAGAATGAATCCTATGCTTCTGTCTTGAGCAATTGCAGGGAAGGTGTTGCTGTGATTAGTGATAGAAAAGTGACTGGAGTTGTATAGGGAACAAGAGTTTTGTTTGGGATTTCATAAGTTTGGCATGTGTACCTAAAATCCTCTTAGATGCACAAATCTGGAGCTTAGAGAGAAGTTCATGGTAGTGATAGAAATTGGAATCTAACATTATATAGTGGTTTTTAAACATGAGATCAAGTAAATTCTTATAGTAAGAAAGTATGAGAAAATACAGATAGAAAAAAAGAAGAAAATTTAGGACCAAACTTGCTCACTGTAACACTTAGTGGCTTGTGATCTACATTTTAGGGTATGTGTGCATATATATATATATATATACACACACACACATATATACACATATATACATATATATATACACACTTCATATTAACGCTACAAATAGTACTAGTACTAGTACTTTAATCAAGGCATGTACAAAGCATTTACAGATGCTAAAGAGGGAATTAATATTAATTATTTCTTCCCCTAAAATAATACAAAAGCAGTAATATTTTCCTTGGAACTGACAAATAATGAGCTTCTCAGAGTGACAGAAATGGCAAGAAGAAGTGGCACCATTCTAGACAGAGAAATCATAGAAATATAATGAGCAAAGTCACCATGGAAAGAAGTGCTTTGTATTAAGGTAGGCGTGTGTGTGTGTGTGTGTGTGTGTGTCTTCTCCCTCAGGAATGACTCATTATCTGCAGTATGTAAAGTATAGGAGCGGAAAGCCCATAACTTGAAAAGACATGAAAGAAAAATTGAGATCAGATTGTATAGTTTTATTTTTTATCACACAAATGAGTTTGCACTTTAATCCATAGGCACAATAGGGAAATTGAAGGCTTATCAACCAGACAAGCATGCTAGAGTTATCTCTGAGGAACATAATTTTGACTCCTAGAGTAAATAAGTTATTTTTTGTTGGTTCAGCATCCTTACATTGAGAGAAAGACTCAACTGGTTCTGATGGAAGTATTGATCATCACACCTACCCTTATTTTGTCCAGAGGGATGAATAGTAGATTCAGATTGAGATGCTTATAGTTTACCAACCCACTTGGCCCTCTGATCACATGGGCCGCAGTTCATGTCCATTTCTTACATGTTACATAGCTACCAACATGATGAAGCCCTTTTTTCACCAGAGCTGTAAGTTGGGACTACAAGATTCCAAGTTGTCTGAAAGAGGTCTGCAGAGACAGAATTCTGAGGCATAATTCTGGATCTAGTCATTCCTGGGACATTTTTCTGACCTAGACATCACAGTTAAAAGAATGAGTAAATCCCTTTTATCCTTTAGTATATTTGGATCCTGTCTACTAGACTGCAGTGGGAAAATCTGGGGACATTAGCTGGTTATGTAAATAATCCTGGTAAGAAACCAAGAAGCTATAATTATGGCAATAAAAATAGTAATGCGAAGGGACAAATCTGAGGCACATGGGGGGAAGTAGTGTTCTATTTAGCATAAAAATTATCAGGCTGTTTAGAAAAGCTGAAGTGTCTTACTTAAAAACTGAATGTTTTTTGACCATTCATACGTGACCATGCCACATCTCTGGTTAGACAGAGATGGAGAAGACAGATGAGGAAAGTGTTTGTTTAAAGGTTTAAAAGTGAGTATTTTGGTGCTCGTGGAATTTGAAGTACCTGTAGCGTAAGGTATGCGTGTAAGCTATAAAAACGGCAGAAACGATGACTTTGGAGCTCAAAGCAATGTCTGAGCTGGAGTGTAGATTTGGGAAACATTAGCATATTCAAAATACATGAGCCATGAGAGTTGACAAAAGTTTTTAGAGAAAGAAAGGAGGAATAGTGCAAGGAAAGAGTCATAAACACTATTACATGTTCTTTGAAAATGGGGCTTAGATTTACTCATTGGTGTCCCCCTGACACTAGCACAGTGGATTATGTACAAACAAATGACCGTGCTAGGCACAGTGCTAAGGCATGTTGGCTCTGCAGTTCCCTTTAATCATCTTAAAACGCTCTGAGATGGGTTTCCATTTCTATCTTTATTTTATTGGGAAAATGATAAGATCACTTGCAGTTTAAATTTGCTAAAATTCTAGACTTTCATGATTCTGTATTCATTTCTGTAAGTGTGCATGTAAGTGGGTGTGTATGTTTAACTAAAATACATCAAAAAGATGCTTATACCAAAAATTCTTAAATATATTTCTACATCTCTTTTAAAATTATGCAATTATCTTAAGGTCATTTTGTTTATACACAATCAACTGTATAAAGACCTGTGGAGGCATGTTGGCTGCCCCGATGTCAAGTCAAAATCCATCAGGCAATGATCAGCATTGACATTTACTGTATAGCCATCGTGATTTTACTGGCTGTGTCATTTCTTATTTGGTTCTCTTAGAGTGGAGTCAAATTCACTTTCCAAAGACTATTAAAAGCATTAGCTGAAATAATTTTTTAATACATTTATTTGTTTATTTATTTATTTATTTATTGGTTGCACTGGGTGTTCGTTGCTGAATACAGGCTTTCTTCAGTTGTGGCAAGCCGGGGCCACGCTTCATTGTGATGGCTTCTCTTCTTGTGGAGCATGGGCTCTAGGTGTGCAGGCTTCAGTAGTTGTGGCATGTGAGCTCAGCAGTTGCGGCTCACGGGCTCTAGGGCTCAGGCTCAGTAGTTGTGGAGCACTGGCTTAGTTTCTCCGCAGCATGTGGGATCTTCCTGCAGCAGGAATCGAACCCGTGTCCCTTGCACTGGCAGGTGGATTCTTAACTACTGTGCCACAAGGAAAGTCCTAGCCAAAACAATACTTGCTAAAAATATGAAGATTTAGTAGATATACAGAGATAATTAATTTTAAATTGTTTTTTAATACCATCGGTGACTGTAATTATCTAAGTTATTGTGAAAGAAATGGACTCAATAGAAAACTGCACTTGATGTTGGGGACTTCTAGTTCATTGTTCTTATATGCTTCTGTTTAAATACTTTCATATGTATTAGAGAATACAACCCTCCATGATTAAAAGTCAATAAATGAACCCCAGCATCACCTAATTTAGTCTGAAAATATTACTTTAAAGTACTCTGTTTAGAGTGTAAGCTTTAAAAATATCCTTTTTTATTTATTTTTCTAGTCCAGGAGGATTCACTTTAGGAGCAATTAATCACATTAATTATGTGATACAATGAAACAAAGCAAATGCATTTGAAATTGTAAATAACCAAGTAGATAATGATTAACTATTTAATGATATTTAAGTATTTTGCAAATATATGATGCAATTTAAAAGTGAAACAAAAATGATATGTTAAGAAAGAGGTGAAAATAAATATTTGCCTTTTTCTCTATTGGGTATATCATACTCTATTGGGAAAGCAGGCATTAACTCATTTATCCCTCTAAGACTTTTCAGAAAACATCATTAGGAATCAAAGATTCATTATTTTATTTTACTCCTTATTAATATCAGTAGAGGCAAAGTGTGCTGTGGGCTTAGGTTTGACTCGAGAGAAAAGGACTTATTATCAAGGGTTTGACTCCGATTGGCTGCATTACCTTGATGAATTTGTTGCATTTTTATAGCCTTCAGTTTCTTCAAGTGTAAGTTTGGAGTATTAAGCCCTTATTCCCCTATTTTCCTAATACTTTTGATGCAGAAACCACAAGAGATAAGAATGGTCAATCATTTATATATACCTAAAGCTTTCACATTTTTAGTCTTAGTGCATTTAGAGGAAGCTACGCAGACATTTCTAGGAGGGAGGGGCAAGGGCTCCTCAAATGACCACTTTCTAGAGTGAATTCACATTCTGAAAATATGTTCTCCTGCTTTGCAGGTCTATACATTTGCTACTTTGGTGTTGTATATTCAGTCAGCAACTACTCATGTGCAGAAGAGACTGATAAATGAACAGACATGAAAAAACTTTAATTTAGAATAAATGTTGGCCTTTTAGAGATAGCTATCATCTAGGCCTCTCCACTGTGGTACATCCTGGAAGCCACATAAATCATCAAAGGGCAGCTTCTTGATTACAGAATTAGTGCAAAGTGATGGTCTCCAGGGATAGTTCATTCTGATGAACTTTTGCAGCCACACCCCTCTCAGGTTGCAGGATGTTTGGGTCCAGCCAATTTGATCTAAAACAAAGTATTAAAGACATGTATGTGCATTCCTCTTCTGTGCCTCCCACTTTTATAATCTCTAAGCTTTCCTCTTTCATTAAGATCATTTTCTCAGACAATGCCTTTCTGTTCTCATGTTAGTCATGCTAATTAAAACAATGTTTTCTCCAAAGTCATCTCTGCTTCAGCAGACAATCTTTTGAATTAATTCTACATATATGATTCACATTGTCATTGATTTAGGAAGTAAAAGCTAATTTTAGTTCAAATTATGGAAACATACCAATTTTAAGCAAATAAGCATTCATAACAAAAATGTGTTTACTATTTTTATTTTCCTCCAATTATTTACTCTACTTACTCCATTCCAAATTAGGTATTAGATAGAATTTTCTTATTTAGTTTATAGAGATTTAAAGCTGAAGCTTAGAGAGATTGAGTAATTTTTTCAAGGTTAGACAGCTAGTGAGCCAGGAAGCTGTCAGAGATGAAATTTGAGTCCAAGCTGAGCAGAGTCCAACTTTTTAGCCATTACTGTCTTTTAAAAAATGAAATCTCAATATCATTTGATAATATATCTGAGAGTCCTTTATGCCTTGGTATGTAAAATGGTCATGTCATATCTCTATGACAAAGATAATATCATATCATCTGAATTGATTTACAGTCACTCACATAGTATATTATTTGTTCCAGATGCCTTTATCAAAAGGTGTGCTTGATTCTTTTGTTTCTTTTTTTAAATTATCTGTTGACTATTTGGAGGAGCAGTATAGTCAGCGGCCAGAGTAGAGTTTTGGAGTAAGGTAAACTTGCCTTGTGGGCCTATCACTTACTAGCTGTGTGAACTTTGTTAAATTATGTAACCCACTTCAACTTCACTAAAATGGAAATTTTACTATTCTAACTCATATGATTTCACTGTTAGGCACTGGAATCCAAAATAAGATTAAAAATAAAGTAAAATAAAGGCGGTAGCTTTCATGGAGGGAATAATTTTATGACAAAGATATGTAATACATAAATAAAATTGTATTGTTGCAAGGGACAAGAACAAGCAGTGTTGTGCTGATAAACTGACTCTGTGGACAGAAAAATACAACTTATAATGTCTACTGTACCCTGTGGTATATATGCTCCCACCATGGCCAGTTTCAAGCTACCACGTTGCCTACAAATTTCCTGAATGTTTTGTAATCTCCCCTTATGATCCAGTAGAAGCAGTTTCCTACCCACATTGAGTGACTGGTAAGGAGGGTTTTCCTATCAAGAGACTTCTATAAACATCACATGTAGATTGCCTAGTGTAGTGTTTTTTTATTTTGTTTTGTTTTGTTTTGTTTTTTTAACAGAACAAATTTCTGTAAATGCCAGTACCTTTTTATTCCATGGGTCTACTTAACACATTATTTGCCTCTGTTTAATAAATTTAAGATCTATGTGATGGTTAAAGGCTAGAAATATTTTCTATCTGCATTGAGAGTCTTTTACAGACTCTTGTTTAAATGACACAATAAAGCATTTGTATCTGTGCTTGAGGAGTCAGAATATATAAGAAATAGAAGGCAAAAAGGTTTTTAAAAGTCCCAGGAGCAAAGAATAATATACATGCTGTGATCGATAAGATGGGATAAAATGGTCATCTACAGGGCATTCATTTTCTTTTAGCATTCATGGTCCTCTCTGGAGAGTAAATAAAATCAACATTTTTTCCAACCCTTTGTGTTGAAACTTTCATTTATCTTTTGCCATCCTAACTTTATTTTTCCATTTCTCTTTTCTAATATCCTTTTCCAATTCATTATAATGTCATTCTTACTCCATATTTCCCCTGGCTTTCCATCAAACCCTCGGTTTTCATTTTTTCTCCTTTATCTTAAATCATTATTATTCCTCCTTTTTCTTCATCTTCTTTCTTCTATTAATTTAATTGCATTTAGCAGAATGCAATTCTCTAGCTTCTGCTTTAACTTTAGATTGAAGGCAGTATCTGAGGTATAATTTGCATACAAAAAAATGCACAGATAGAGCTTATGTTTTCAGCTTGATGAATGCTGAGAGCTGTGTATGTCCATGCAACAACCACCTCATTTAAGGTAAAGACATATTTATCACCTCAGAAAGTTCCCTCAAATTCCTTTTCAGGTGACCCTGTGCCCCAAGGCAATTACTGTCCTGAAGTCACCATAGCTAAGTTTAGCCTACTCTCGAATTCCATACAAATGTAATCTTGGAGTATATATTCTTTTGTGCTTGGCTTTTTAAAATTAAATATAATGCTTTTCAGATAATTAGTATTGTTGCTTTTATCAACGGTTTATTCTATAATTGCTAAGTAATACATCATTATCTAAATAAATCATAATTTATTTATGCATTCCCTTGCTGATATACATTTGTGTTGTTTGAAGTTTGGGCCACTTATGCGTAATGCTTCTGTGAACATCCTTTTTTAAGTCTTATCTAGGATATATGTTTGTATTTTTGTTTTTTTGGTAGGGGCATAAATAGTTTGGGGTGAAAATGATGGATTAGAGACCAGATATTATAAGAAGGTACCAAACCATTTTCCAAAATGGCTATGACATTTTAACTCCTACCAGCAATGTATGTTCCAGTTACTACACATCCTCACCACATTTGCTTTTTTTTTTGGATTTTTAATTTTAGCCCTTCTAGTGGATACCCAATGATATCTTACTGCAGTTTTAAATTGTAATTCCCTGAAGGCTGATGATGTTAAGCCCATTTTCATATGCTTATTAACTTTCATATATATTCTTTTCTGAAGTTTCATTTTTCCCATTTTTTTTAAATGCATTGCTTACATTTTTATTATTGGTTTCTAGAAACTCTTTATATATTCTTGATGTGTTTCTTATTAGATATATGTATTGTGAATACTTTTTATCAATCTTTCACTTTCACATGTTTTTTTATTTGTCCGCTAAGACTTTTGAGGAGCACAGTTTTTATATTTGAGTCTAAAGAGTAGAGGGTAAATAAAATATATATCAATACATCTACACACACATATATATGTATGCATATAAGTAAGTAGGTAGGTAGATAGATGATAGGTAGATGATAGATAGATAGGTAGATAGATAGATAGATAGATAGATAGATAGATAGATAGATAGATGATAAGCAGTTCTTTGTGTCCTAAAAAATCTATACCTACAGAGATATTATCTGTGTCTCTTGGGATTTCTGTGGAAGAGAGAATAAACTAGAATTAGAATTGCAAAAAAGATTTTTGGAGATTAACATCTATTAAAGAAAATGTATAGAAGGAAGATTAGGCAACGATTATCAGATCTGCATCTCACCAAATTGAGATGCAGATCTGATAATCTGCTAGTACAACAGGGAGCTCCAGACAAAGACTGCCAGTTAGAGGAGTCCTATGTTTGGCAGATAAGGGTAGACTATTGTTCCAGAATCTTGATCCCACCCTGAACAGACTGTAATTTTGAAGAGTGATCAAAACAGTAAAAGCTGTACAGGTACAGGCTATATCAGGTCTGTTGCAGCCCACTCCTTGTGCTGTGTGTATCTACCACGGCTTCATAAACATTTAGGGAGAAGTTCCTTCAATGTTTCCTGCTGGCCTTGCTTTCTGAGAAGAGACAAACTTAGATGGTTGGTGGGACATAATACAGCCCTTTACATTTTCTTCAACTGATTTTGTGCTACAACTGATATTCATCAACTTTTTCCGCTGCCATTATAAATTCCCCTTGCCCTAAGCTTTCAGCTTTGCTAATCCCAGTGGTTATTCAGAAGTGTCATACAAACTGCCATTCCTGAAGGTAAGTACTTTGTTATAATACTCACCTCAGTCCAGGCTTTCTGCACATGTCCATTTACATATCATGGCCCCTATTCTTATCTTTTGGACCCTGGACACAAGGAATTCAAAGCATACTTTGGAAGCTGTAGCTTCTAGTTGAATGGAATACTTGATGTGTCCTCTCTCCACTGTTTTCAAAGTCCAGGTCTAGGTATGGATGTGATAGAATTCTGTCCATTGTAGGCATTTACTTAATAAACTGACCTACGCATAAGTGAATCTTGGACTTTTTCTCCTTTATCAGCTCTCCTACAGAAAACACCGTGCAGCTGTGAGTAGGGAAAAGGATGTTGGTAAAGCCATGTTGGATAATAGGGGATCTATTGAACATGATAGCATCCTGGTGAAGCTTGCTTGTGTCCTGTGGCCATGCTTGGATTCCATCCTTATATACTATTTCCATCCTATTATTGATGGCTGCAGAGCCACACCACATTTTGACTTGGTGGATGTGACAGGACAAAACTCCTGATGGGCAGTTCTCAATGAATAACCACTTAGTATCCTATAATCATCTATTCCATCTTTACCAGGATCCAACAGTGCGCCAGGGACTGTTTATCAAAGGTATCCCTTTCTTCAAAGCATAGAGAATAGTTTTGCTCCAGAAATATAAGAATCTCCATTGTGATTCTTCCACAGGGACTTACCGTAAACTGCACAGTGTATCTTATTTTTGTCTAACTTAGTTTCCTAATATAATGTTTTTGAGATTCTTCTATGTTGTTGCATGTGTCAAGAGCTGTTCCTATCTATCAATAAATAATATTTAATTGTATTAATATACAAAAATCATTTATTTTCCTGTAGATGCACAACTGGGTTGTTTTAAATCTGGGGCTGTTATACATAAGGCAGTTGTAAAATACTTGTACAAAATATTTTTTGATCTTAGATTTTATATTCTTTTGTGTAAATATCTAATAGTGATATTTCTGGGTCATAGGACAGATCTTTGGAAAATTTTATAAGAAATTGCCAAACAGATTTCCGAAGGGGTTATAACATTTTAACTCTGACTAGGAATGCATGAGTATTCTAGTTTTCTTTTTTACCTCCTTATTAACATTTGCTATTATTGATCATTTTTAAATTTCAGCCATTCAGGTGAATATTTAGAGTTCTTTTACAGTAGTTTAAATTGACATTTCCCTGATGAATCAAGATGTATAACCTTTACATGTGTTACTCTTTTGAGACGTATCTGTTTCCAATATTCTGCCTTTTTTCTCATCAGTTTATTGTAGTCATATGGTATAGTTGAGGATGGGTCCCAAAACACCAAATTTGGTTTGGATTTTCAGACCAATGATGCCACATATGGACTAGGAGGGTATGAAAAGATTTATGACCAAAGGAAGCTCTCTAGAAAGGACACAGCAGGGTCCAAAATGGCTTGAGAGGGCAAGATAGGGAGGCCGGCTTGGGATTTTTATGGTAGTGGAAGGGTGGGACTGGAGTGATAGTTTCCTTGCACAATATTAACTACCTGCAAGCACCAAGGCAACAGTACCTGGGCTTTCTCATCAGCATGTGCAGTTGTGGGGTGGCAGCCAAGGAAGAGAGTGGAGGGGGCTTAAAACTTTCAGCAGTCAAACATCAAAAATGTGGTCAGACTCTGTTATAGTTATTTATATATATATTTTTTATTATTATTATTTTTTTTTGAGGGGTACACCAGGTTCAATCAACTGTTTTTATACACATATCCCCATATTCCCTCCCTTCCTTGACGCCCCCCCCTCGAGTCCCCCCCACCCTCCCTGCCCCAGTCCTCTAAGGCATCTTCCATCCTCGAGTTGGACTCCCTTTGTTATACAACAACTTCCCACTGACTATTTTACAGTTGGTAGTATATATATGTCTGTGCTACTCTCTCGCTTCATCTCAGTTTCCCCTTCACCCCCCGCCCCCTCCCATACCTCGAGTTCTCCAGTCCATTCTCTGTATCTGCTTCCTTGTTCTTGTCACTGAGTTCATCAGTACCATTTTTAGATTCCGTATATGTGAGTTAGCATACAATATTTGTCCTTCTCTTTCTGACTTACTTCACTCTGTATGACAGATTGTAGTTCTATCCACCTCATTACATATAGCTCCATCTCATCCCTTTTTATAGCTGAGTAATATTCCATTGTATATATATGCCACATCTTCTGTATGCATTCATTTGTTGATGGGCATTTAGGTTGCTTCCATGTCCTGGCTATTGTAAAGAGTGCTGCAATAAACATTATGGTACAAGTTTCTTTTGGGATTATGGTTTTCTTTGGGTATATGCCCAGGAGTGGGATGACTGGATCATATGGTAGTTCTATTTGTAGTTTTTTAAGGAACCTCCAAATTGTTTTCCATAGTGGCTGTACCAACTTACAGTCCCACCAACAGTGCAGGAGAGTTCCCTTTTCTCCACACCCTCTCCAACATTTGTTGTTTCCAGACTTTGTGATGATGGCCATTCAGATTGGTGTGAGGTGATACCTCATTGTGGCTTTGACTTGCATTTCTCTGATGATGAGTGATGTTGAGCATCTTTTCATGTGTTTGTTGGCCATCTGTATGTCTTCTTTGGAGAAATGTCTATTTAGGTCTTCTGCCCATTTGTGGATTGGGTTATTTGCTTTTTTGGACAAAGGATTAACCTCCAAAATATACAAGCAGCTCATGCAGCTTCATACCAAAAAAGTTATTTATATTTTTATTGATGACTTGAGGGAAGATAAATGTAAAGTAAATATTTTCCAAGACCGATTTGTCTATCATTTTTAAAATAAAAAAAAAATTATGGTTTTGATGAAGTTTAGCATAGCATTATTTTTGTTACTTTTACATTCAGTGCTCTTTGTGATCTGCCCCTAAATCCTTGCCCATTGCAATAGCGTAAAGATATTTTCTTATCTTTTCTTCTGGAAGATTTTTGACTATGGTTTTAGGTCAGATCAATAATCCATTTCTAATTATTATTTTCTGAATCATATTAGGCAGGATTAGAGTTTTCTGTTGTTGTTTTTCTATGCAGATATGCTCTTGTTCCAGAAGCATTTGCTTAACAATAGTTTTCTCTTTCTCATTGAAATAACTTGGTAGCTTGGTCAAAATCAGTGGAGTGCATATGTGTAGGTCAACCAGAACTCCCTGTACTATTCCATTGATCTATTAGTTATCCTTAAGGTGATACCATGTTGTCTTGAGTACTGAGGTTTCATAATAAGTGTTAAAAGCAGGAAGTAAGAGTCCACTAACATTTTTACTTCTTTTTTGAGATTGTTTTGGCTATACTCAGCCCTTCACATTTCCATGCAAATTTAAGAATTAGCTTGTCTATTTCTTTAAAAGAAGCTGATTCAATTTTGATAGGGATTTCATGGAATCTATGAATCAATTTTGTAAAAATGCATCTTAAAATACTATATTCCAATTCATGAATTGAGTACAGGCAGTCTTTGCTTGGCTCAGCACTGTTCGGCTCAGATTTCCGTTACCAGGGTTTTGAAGTTTTAGGTCAAAAGGAAAGAGTGGACTGAGCCATTTAAAGATAAGGTCAATGAAAATGTGGGGCCTCTAAAACATAAAAATATGGTTTTTTGTCCATGTAGAAATGTTTTTCTTTAATTCTTTATGCTAGAGTCTATCTCATCTTTAACTTTACAAGTTTGTTCTTTGGGTGACACAGAGTAAAGGATGAGAGGGCGAAGGAATAAAGCATTGAGCATCCTTACCACTAGGTGAGCATCCAGCTTTTCCTTCTGCCTTGTTCCTAGTACCAAACTCTTTGTCTACCTCACTTTATCACAATGACTCTGGGACTATAATTCCCTGGCTCTAATAAAATTCATGCTTTCCCTTTCAATATTGAGTCCTGTCCCTAAGTACCTTTCTGAGGCTTGGTGCCTACTGCACCCACTTTGTATTGACCATCTGCTTGCTGAGGCCTCTCCAGATTGAACTTGGTCAGAGGCTTCCCATCCATCAGGACCTCCACACTGTACCACATATACTTCCTCTCAGATTGCTGCTCACTTTGTCCATATGTTTTTCAAGGAAAAGGAATGCAGACAACATTGTTTTGGATGGAAGCAGACAAGGAATCCAGAAAATGTTGTTTTCCTGATAATAAGATTAATGCATATATGTTGAATATTGTTTTAAAAGCACTAAAATACACAATGAAGAGATAGCTATTGCTATCACAATGGTTTGCAATTTTTATAAGGTCATCCACTTACACATACATATCAATCTCCATACGCTGGTTTTGAAAATGTTATCGTATTTGCTTACTGCTTACACCACATGAAAACATTCCCCTTTAAAAAATAACAAATGTTAAGGCTAAATTCTCTATTAAGAACTGTCTCAGCTGAGGTCACACACTTCCTAAGGTCACCCACATCCAGTGACTGAGCATGGCCCCAGGGATATGGCCCAACACAGGACAATCCAGAGGTGCTGATCCCACTGCAGAGCACCTTGATGGGTTGGTTGAGGTTTCCTACACACTTTGGAGCCCAAATTCAGTGTCAGGGTCTACTTCCAAAGGACCCAATCTGCCATGATCACCTTGATCTTGACTTCCTTCACAGATATATGAATGCATGTATAAAATACAATCCCTAACCCCAGAGATAACCACTGTCAGCAATCTCTGTACATTGTTATAGCAGACGCACACCCATGCGCACGCACACCCATGCGCGCGCGCGCGCACACACACACACAGGAAACACGTGGTATTTGTTATGGACTAAGTGTGTATCCCCTCCCCCAAAATCCATATGTTGAAATCTTAAATCCCCAATGTGATGGCATTAGGAAGTGATTAGGTCTAATAGGATTAATGCCTGTGTGAAAGAGACCCCAAAGAGCTCTCTCGCCCTTTCTGCCATGTGAGGACTCCATGAGAAGACTGCCATCTATGAACCAAGAAGAATCAGATACAAATCTTAATCTTGGACTTCCACCCTCCACAGTTGTGGGAAATAAATATTTATTGTTTCAGTCATCTGGTTTATAATCATTTGTTACAGCAGCCAGAACTGACTGAGGCAGTGTTGTTATTATAATTTTTACATAAATTATATAGTATGTATTGATCACTGGGAACATTTATCATTTTTTTTCTAGAAAGTATTTTTAGAGATTTATTCATGTCTGTGTATGTAGACCTACTTCATCATTTTAAGTGCTGCTTTATTCCATACATATATACTCTTGATAGAAGACAGTTTATTTAGCTATTTCTCCAATGACAGAATCTTACACTGTTTCCAGTTTTTACATGTTTACCAACATACCAAAATGAATACCTTTGCACATGACGCTTTCTGCAGAGATGTAACTGTATCCCTAGGTAGGTACTAGGAGATAGAATTCCTGGATCAAGATAAAAGCCTTGCTGCTGTCATGTGTACTCTAGCCTGGCTGTATGAATTTAGACTCATCAGCAGTGAATATGAGTAACACGTTTCCAATACACTCTCTTCCACATTTGATTGTGTTCAAGTGCATTTTGCCACTTTTATCCTGTAAATTTACAGCTAATGTCTCCTTTAAAATGTTTATTGGGATCCATTTACCTTTCAATATTTTCTTTTCCCTCTTTTATTTCACTGCCATCATCCAAACTTTACAACTTACATAATGACTTCACATCTATAATCCCATTTTATGCTCACAACAGTTCTATAAAGTAGGCAGAGCAGCAATTTTTGTTAATGAAGTTAGAGAAAAGATTTCAACATAAATGTTCAACTACAATACAATAACATGTAAATACATTTAGAAGTGAAGTTCTGCAGTATTTATGTATATTTAATATTTTAACATTTTGTTTTGCTATTTCCTGTAAACAACATTTGCTATTTCCAAACCTGGCTGTATCCATTGCTCAGTAGAAAATTATCTTAATTCAAGGATAGTTGACAAGATTTCTTCATTTTAAATATCGGGCAGTTTTCCCTCTGAGAAAATTGTCTTCTACTTGTGTGTGTGTGTGTCTGTGTGTTTGCTATTAATTGTCTTTGCAGTTCCCTAAATTTAGAACCCAAAATTATTTGCCTTGTTATTGCTTAAAATAGTATATCATCTGTCTAAAAGTCGTCTAAAACCATATGAGACTTCAATTAAATTTTTATTATTTTCTTGCTGCCACAGAAATGAAATTTTTCTTAGAAAAGTATACATGTAAACTTGACCCTGAAATTAGCAAATCAAGGAGTGTAATGTAATTTTTAATGAGCTATTAGAGTAAACCAATAGACTAGATGGACCATGGATTGCAAAATATAATTTATGGCACTGTCATTAATTTTCAAACTAATTAGACTTTTGGAAAGTTTGGTGCTGTCTTAAATAAAGGCTGATTGAAAGCCTGATGGAATATGCAAGTATGATCACATCAAGGCTCACCTTCCCAGGGATATTTTCCAATAATTCTAGACATCTCCACTAACTCCAATATTTTATAATCGTCTCTCTTTTTTTTTTTTTTTTTTGCTGAATTATGCATCTTAGAACTCACTTCTTTGTTAGTCCATTCTTTTTTTTTCTTATCCTTGTGTTTCTAAGATTTTCATGGCTCAGTTCACTTACTATATGCTGTCTCAATACCAATCTGGGATTATCAAAACCCCCTGCTCCACCCTCAGAACAAGCTTGGAATATGCTATCTTCTTATACCAGGGCTAGTAACCAGACAAGAGAGCCTCTTGCTGCCTTCAGGTGCTGTTGTAGTTTTTTGCCTTTGTGAATTAGTCCAGGTTCTCCACAGAACATAGAATATACAGATAGAGATTAGGATATATATAGAGAGAGAGACTTTAAGATATTAACTCATGCAATTGTGGGGCGGGCAAATCTCAATTCATAGGGCCCTCCAGCAGATGGACAACTCCAGCAGCGTATCTGTATTTCAGTATTACTTAGCCAGATAGTCTTCTTTAGGAAACCTCAGTTTTGTTGTTGTTGTTATTAAGGCCTTCAACTGGTTGGAAGAGGCCCACCCACATTTTGAAGGGTACTCTGCTTTAATCAAAGTTTATTAATTTAAATATTAGACATTAAAAAAATCTTCATAGCAACATTTAGATTGGTGCTTGACTAAAAAACTGGACACCATAGCCTAGCCAAATTGACACACATAAATAACCATCATACCCCACAATATGACTCAGGACTTATTATTTTAGGGCAAAAGAAAAAGAATGAGAAGCCAAAACAAAAGGAAAGAAAAACAAAGTCCAGAAACACAGTGACACAAACATAGAAACCTAATACTTTAATTATCTTAACACCTTTTACACTTAAAATTTGTCGAGAACTAACGTGAGTTTGCATGACATTTCTTTCTCACTTAATTTCTTTAATTTTCATAGAAATACCGAAGAATAGTATGATTGTTGTTTTTTCAATGCAAGGAACACAACTTTATATAGATTAAAAAATGTATCCATGATCACGCAGTTAGCAAAGAGCTTTAAAAAGATAATCAAAAGAATGGTGAATTTGATCTGGTAAGAAGTCTTGGATGAGGAAAGTTAGCTCCTTTAATTTATAAAAGAGGAAGAGGGGAAATCAACAGGATATTTGCAAAGGGTTAACTACAATGGACTGTATACCAGTTATGGAGGGAAGTGAAAAGAGGAAGAATAGATTGACAGTCAAGAAAGGATTAGAGTTCATGTATTTGAAGAAGTGAAAATTGCTATGATGGGCATTCTGATACAGATGATCTGGGATGGTAGAATGGGGGCTGTGAAATCCTGGTGCGAGAGCAGTGCCCTTATTCATGGTGTAAGATCCAGATGTGAGATGGATCCATGTGAGATGGTAGAAGTAGAGGCTGAAGAAGCATGAAGAAAAAGGTTTTGGGAAAAGGTAAAGAAACTGAGAAACCTGGTGATGTATGAGTTACCTATTTGTATATCGACAAATATGAATTATGATAAGAGTGGTGGTGGGAGAAAGATTATGGAGACAGCAGTCAAGGTCTTCAACAATGGAAGGAAATGACAGTGTGCTTCATACATAAGCCCATCTAGATAGTGCAGCTAAGGGTATAGTCCTGAGATACAACCTTCAGAATAACTGGAGGGGAGAGTGAGCAAGGAAGTAAGAATATTTAGGGAGTGGCAATGGCCCAGAGGCAATGGAGCTTGAAAGCATGCCTGAGAAAAGGTTGGAAGTAGAAGTGGCAAGTCTGTCACCAAGCACATGGTGCTTATGTGGATGAAGCCTAACATGTGAGGTCAAAAATGTTCAGAGCCTGAAAACTTGCAGACAATTGGTGTTATAGGAGGGGAAACCTAAGTTTGAAGCCTTTGTCTTGGCAGGGTTGGGATGCCCAGCTTTCTATTGGATGATATTTTCACAGTGCAAGGATAGATTCTACCAGGGCAGGAGAGCTGTCTGAAGTCAGGTTTCTCCCTACCCAATCCAATGTATACCTACTATGTGGGCAATTATGCTCGATTATAACTTCTTCCATGTTCCTGGCTTTGGGAGCAAAGATCTGAAATAAATGGCAGTTTGAACAGAAAATGATACCTATATGATGAGCATCAAGGGGTCACCATTCTCTTCTTCCAATTTTACAAAATGGACCATTTCTTCTTTAAATGACATGACAGTGATGTCTTTGCCAACTATCTGTAATTTTGATGGCAAAAATCATCACACTTCGTGTCACAGATGTTAGAGATCCACAGGAAGAAAATGTGTTGACATTCTTCACTCATAGCAATATACGGTTGATTGTTTCCAACTTTAATTTATCCAAAAATACATTTGAGCAAAGTAGACAGTGACTGATTTACAAATGACAGTGACTGAGGGGAAGGTGGTAAGAATACAGAAAATAACCTACCTGCAATAACTGCACGTCATAGGGGTTTTAGTAGCAAAATAATCCTCTTGGATGGTTTAAAAGCAGAAATGAAGAGATTCAGTGATTCTTCGGGCTTATCCATTGTAATAAACTTAATAAATAGTAATCGATATGGAAGCTGATTTGATGAGGTATACAGAGACATGCATAATCTATTTTTTTTTCTTCATGTCTTAGAGCAACTTCCAGTTCTTGATGATTTTATTAGAATTAAAGAAGTCCAGCACTGGTAAGATTCTTAGAGATTTTCTAAATCCAGTTTACCTTTTTATTGATGAAGAAATTAAGGAAGAGCTCATTTGGCAAATGCCAAAATTCATGCCCTTTTTGTAGGCTAGGCAAGACTCATTATGTAGTTCTTCGTAAATAAGAGTTCAGTTTGGAACTTCAGGACACCAAGAAACCTGGAGACCTCTAAGAGGATTTTTATGCTGCTCCTCTTTTTTCTACACAATGTTAAACAAAACTCAGATATTATCACAATGATTTAAGCCCTCAATCCCCAACCCCTCCCAAAAGTTTTTTTGTTTTTTTTTTGTTTTTTTTTTTTTTGCTAGAAACTAGGCATACACAGGCAGGGTAGCACCTATATTCATTTGCTTATAGTAAATTCACCTCATATGTAAATTCTGACCTGTGTTCTTTCCTGGGAAATTATAAGAGTAGGGTGAGTAGGACAAACCGCAGCTCTTAATGCAGATGTAAATGATACCCATCCTTTATTTCTTCTGCATCATATTCTACCAACTCCATGAGTACCTCTGTTGCTCTAGGTGACTTGCCTGGTGGGGTAACCCAGACCTTCATCCGTCAGGGGGCTGAATTCTTGGCTATCATGCCTATCTCATACCTTGGCTGATATACTTATCCACTTATCATTAAAACTGGTCAGGAGAACACCAAGAAACACTCCAGTTTATTATGTGAGTGTCAAACATATTCTTTCCTTTCTCATGATGCAGGAGAAAGTCAACATCTTCATAATTGGGGCCCATTAGCCTGGCAGTATGATACTATGAGAAGTCTGAAATAATCAAGTGATAGCCATAGCTTAAAGTTCAATGGGGCTTCCACAGTGTTACCAGCCGTAAACATTTCCCCTATAAGAATCAAGATCTCTAAAACCTATAGAGCCTAAATCTGGGGTTAGAGGGAGTGTGCATTATCTGGTTAGGTGAATAGTGAGTGATGGTGAGGGAAGTCACTTCTACTTCCACTTTTAGTTACTGAGCAGAACACATATTCTTCCTATGAAAGAAACATACACTAGTGATTGATTTAGGGTGTATGTTCTCTCTTCATGAATGATAAACATGTAGCTCACCATCTCCAACCCTGCACCTCAACTACACATATGGGAGGTTGATTCATAGTGGTATTTGCTCAGGAAGTTTGAGGTGGAATATGTGATAGGAGCAGTCAGAAATGCATCTGTGAGTTACTGGCAGCCAATACCTCCAGGAACTGGGATGTGTCCAATCTGAAGAAAAGACACAGAATCCTTAGGTGGTTGTTGATTGAGCCTCCTTGATATTGACTATAGCATAATTACATGGTAACCCTGTTGATAATCATTAATTTACTGTGCAAGTATTTACTGAGGACCTACTCTGTGATACCTGAGCATTAAGTGGGAAGCTAGAAAAAAAGTAATTTACTAAAACAAGTGCTAGGAAAGATGTCAGAAAGGGTTAATGCAGGCTTTTTTGAGGGTTGGATATCGCTTATGAATTTGACTTAAAAAGTACTTTGTTTATACTAGTTCATATTTGTTGAATCTTCCAGTCTCTGTTTAGAACTTTAACAGGGAAGAACAGCTATCTCAATACCTTTGGCAAAGGAATGATTTCTCTGCATTTGAGGATCTGCCTCTTTGAGTGTCCAGATTTTAAAACCAGAGGAGGGGATTACCTGTCTGCCAGTCGAAGAACGTAACAAAACCTGGAATGAGTGAAGCGATCATTGCAATGCCTGGCTCACCTTTATAATTTTGTCTGTGTATCAATATGACATTTTTTTTTTTCTGCAAAGTAGACAGCAGATTAATCTCCTGATGTTAAGAAGAGGAGGAGGAGCCTCAGAGTGTAGTGAGACTTTACACTGGCCAGTGAGGGCAATAATAAAGGAGGTGATCAGGTACAAGAAAAGCATTCAGAGGAGTTGATGGCCCGGATGAGAGACACAATGAGTACCCCAACATGCGTCAGGAAGCTTAGTTCGTGGGGGGAACATGGCATTTGAAGGTCATATTTTATTAAAGTAATTCCCAAACCACTAAGTGGGAGAGAGCTGCAGACATGTGCACACTGCAAACAGTACTCAAATTCAGAGAGTGACAGCAGTGTGGTTCCAGGTGGTCTGTGTGTATAAAAGCCAGAGGCAAGGAATGCTCCTCAAAGAAGACTCAATAAATCAAGTGCCCACAGAGACTAAGCAGATAGGGCAGATGAGTGCTGCAGGGAAGATGCTGCAAAGGAAGTGGGAAGGACAGTGATGTCCTGGAAGGCACATGCATACCCTTTGTGATGGAGTCTGCCAGAAGTCAGCCTCAGCCAGTTGTGCCTTTGTGGGAAGTGGGCCAATACTGCAAAATCTCAGACATTCTTCAAGATACTGCGGGGATGATTATTTAAATTTACATCAATTTCAGATATTTAAATGTTGGAATGAAAATATTTTTAAAACCGGGCTGGGCCAATTAATATGAATCTGAGAACTGAATGTTGTCTGTAGGTTTCTGAGATAAAATTCAGAGATAAAATTTTATTCTGAGATAAAATTTTGGCAGACTCCTCATGTAGATAGTAGCTTCAAAGAAGGGCCCCTGTGCCATTCAGGAGTCGAAGTATGAATCAGAAAGCTGAGGTGCCATTCTAGTCATCAGGGCCGGAGTATCACTGCAAGAGTAAGGAAAAATCTGGAGTCCAGTGGGCAAGCTGGTGCCCCATATTCACCATATTTGTCAAGGCTAAATGACCCTTTCCAGTTTTTAAGCCTAAAAATTAAGAGGGCTACATCCCCTTAATGAAGGACAAAAGTAAGATCCAAATAGTAGTCTAAGGTGTTTATGCAATCACTTGCTTTTATTCACTGTTCTTTGGTTATTATTATTATTACTTTTACTTCTAATCTTAGATTTAAAATCTGCTTCTAGCAACTCTTGTTTGAGGGTGACCCTTTTTTTCCTTCATGGAATTTTTTTCTTTTTTTTTTTTTTTAACATTGGATCCTATTGAGCTTTTGTCCATGCACATCATACTGGTTTTGGTGTCTCCCATGGCCTCCATCTAGAAATATGTGGGTCTCATGGAATTCCAGTGATGAAGCTTGCTTCCTGGGTACCAGTAAGGGAAGATAATTGGAAAGACAAGTCTATGTGGATTCTTTAAACTGTCAGGATTGCCTCAGGAATTCTGGGTGGGATGGAACCTAGGAAAACCTTGTCCCCAGGCAAGGAGAGTTCCTACATTATAGGACTGCACAGATTTGGGAGTATCACTTGCATTAGGCTGTAACCTAGTCCCCTGAGTAAAATTTAAAACTGGCCTGATGCACAGAGGGCAAGGAGAAACTGAAGAAAGAGGCAGACTACTCCAGTCTGATCGGTGGCAATTTTAACAAGCAAGGGAACTCACATACAAGGCTTGCCTTAGGTGGCAGCAAGATGAGTAGATCTCCACATGGCCCAAGAGAATCTTAAGATTTATACAGAATTCTTAACTGGTTTTAATCACATATTCAATCCAGATAGTCTCACCAACACCTTACTCTTCTCTCTCCCAAGATTGCATCCTTGAAAAAGCTCTAGCAATGGGAATGGCGGGCAGGATGTACATTCCAAGGATGAGGAGGTGGTGGGGAGCCTCTGATTGCCCAGGTCCAGCTTGCGGGTGACCAGCCATCACATCCCCTCAGTGACCTCCTCCAAAAAGTGGCTGAATTGTTTATTCTTTCTTAGACACAATACAGACATCTGTGACTATAAATAATGATGCAACAGACTTCACAGAGTTTTTGAAAGGCTTAAATACAAATCACATCTTTAAAGTGCTAGAGAGTTGATTGGCACATAACATGGTCGATACATTATAACACTGCCGTTTACCCTCTGTCCTTCCAGCTGTGCACAAAAGAAGACAACAGAGAATGCTGAGGGGAATTCCTGGTATTCCTTTCTACTCCAGAAATATTTCTGGTAAACATGCACATGTATTGTTTTCTTTGTAAAAGATACTTTGTACTTGATAATTTTCACATATCATCGATTATGCAATCTACACCCACTCCCTTCCCTCCCACAAAAATAAATAAATGAAAAGGCAAATGCTAAAAACTACTTTGGTAAAAGCTAGGAAAGGCTATTAAAATGACATGTTGTATAGGAGTATGACCCAAGGACTTTCATAAAATAATTTAGCATCCAGAACTTCCTGATGATGAGTGGTATAATAAAATCCCTGAAACTACCATCTTGACTTTAGGAAAGGCCAGAGGATAAAAAGAGACAACATTCACATTTGTTTTCAGAACCCCTCACCTGGACTATTTTCCTTTCAAAATGAGCTTGCGCTTGATTTAGAAATGAACTACAAAGTCAGGCTAAGAAGAACATAATTTTGAATGCCATGCTATGGATTGCTTTTGCCAGCAATGGGACTTTTGTGGGCAAAGAACTTTTAGGTGCATGACAAGAAAAAGGTAAGCCCTGTTGCAAATTTAATGTCCACCTCTCCTTGACAGATGCACTTAAGTGCACCAAGGATATTTACCTTCCTTTCCTCTTAAGCAGGGAAACAACACAATAAAAATTTGTGTCGAGGAACTCTCATTCTCAACCCATCTGGATGGGCTGTGCTTTGATGGAAAAGGCCAGCTGCTTTGTCTGAAGGTAACCTTGACCTTCTGGAAGGAGTGGCCATTGCTGTACACATAGCACTAATCACAGATCATAGGTTAATGCAGCTCAAATTCTTTTCAATTTTAGAGTACCAATTTTATTGCAGGTATTTTTTTTCATAGCTACTTCTTAGAGGTAAATACTATAATCTGGAGTTTCCAGATGCCGAAATAAACCCATAGAAGATAACTACCTAACATAGTGCTGGCTTCCAGGTGCCTTTATATGGCTGTGTTTCTACATATACTTATTTTTGAGGCTGGCTTGTAGTTGTGTATGTGTGATTTCTTTACCAACTTTTGATATTAGGGTCATCCTAATTTAGAAAAATGAATTGGGAAATGACTTTCTGTGCGCTAAAACAATTTACATAGCATGAACCTACACATATCTCATAATACATTTCTAGAAAATGTGTGACAGCTAACCTATAGAACTACCTATACTCAGACCCTTATTGAGAAGAACTGTTTGAATATTGATAAGTGATCATTTTGTCCAAAACTTTGTCCTCTTCAGGGTTTTCACTACATCTTTACTAAAGAAATCTGTATTTCCCATAACGTTATCAATATGTCACTAGTATATTTTTAAATTCAATAACAGAAACAGTAGGTTTTTTTTTTTTGGTGCTTTCATAGATATCTCCATAAGAAATTCTGGGAAAGTGAATCACCTATTGATGGTTAGTTTTTCACGGTTTACTTTTCTTTTTTGTGAGCTCGAGCTGAGGGTACTGGGAGTATGGTGTAAGAAAGAGACAAAGGAGAATGATGTTGGCATTTCATGTTGACAGGAAAATCAAAACCAAAACATCCAGGACAAAATAATAAGCATGCGCAGACTTTCTTTGACACCTCTATAACCAAAAATGTACATTATGTTCTTAACAAAGATGTTTAAGGAGACTACAATTTCAAAATGAGGTGACTAGAATAGTGGATGGTGTGGATTGTCACGGAGGTATTTGTGTTGTCCCAGCCGTCATGTGGAATCATCATCTCAAATATTATTGCTATGATGGACCAAGGTGATATGAGAGAGAAAAGAGCTGGGTCTCACTTCAGAAGGATCAACGGAAGGATTTTCGGAGGAGGTGAAATTAACATGAGGAAATAAAGATTAAAGATGAGAGTCAACTATGTGAGGTCCCAGAGGAAGAGCATTTCAAGCATGTGAAACAACATGCGCAAGAGTTATCACATGAAAGAGAGTTTGACACAACCTAGGACTCTGCCGAGGTATCCCAAGCTTTGGGAGTGATGGAGAGAGCAAGATGAGATGAAATTTGTGCGATGGGCAGATCAAGACTGCAAAGGCCTTATTTAGCAAACTAAGTAATTCATATTTTAGCTTTGGTACAGTGAGAGATCACAAATGGTAGGGAGAGAACATGTAAACAGTAGAAATCAACATCATTTCTACATGCTGATGTGGCCCTTCAGGGGCTTCCACTGAAAGTAAAAGGGATTCCAACTAAATTCTACCCTTTTGAAATCCATCTTATAAAGTAGAACACCATGCATGGTCCATTTTGAAAGCAGCTGACTTTCTTCTTAGCTGTTCAATGCATTCCTTTTTAGGAGCTGAATTTCACATGCTGGCAGAATATGCTTTCAGATTTGAATGAGGGACTCATGAATAGATGTGGTTTGTAGAGTGAGATGAGAACTTATTCTTTCTTAGTGGTGATCAGAAATAACACTGTGTTTATATGATTTTTGCACTGGCTGGGAAAGTTTAAATTTGTCATCTTTTTCTAGAGAGGTGGAGTTCATTAACACTTGAGAAGTAGAGTTGGAAGCAATAGAAAAAATAGATAGAAATTTCTTATACACTGTCTATTGTCATCTTAGCAAACATAGTATTTTCTGCCTTAAAAAAATGAAATGGAGTGATAAACACAAACTGTTTATATTTTCAATGTCCTTTTGGAAGGAAAATTCTGTATTGATAAGAAGGGAATTGTTAAGCTTAAATGTCTTTAAACAACCTGGTATGCAACTGAAATACACGAATAGGAAAATAGACATTTTTAGCAATGATTACAAGAAATAATGCTAGCTCTGAAAGTACCCCATTATAATCTGTATTTACCTACTTGAAAGCATCTCATTAGAGTGAACTGTTAGCTCCCACTCTATATGGGTTTTCTCTTGCTGCTGTAACAAATTACCTCACATTCAGTGGCTTAAAACAACACAAATTTTTTGTTTATGATTCTGGAGGTCAGAGGTCTAAAATCAGTTTCATCTCTATAAAGGCAAAGTGTCACCAAGGCTGGTTCCTTCAGCATTCTGAGGGGAGGATCTGTTTACATATCCTTTTCACCTTCTAGTGGCTGCAAGAATTCCGTGTCTGGTGGTTCTTTCCTCCGTCTTCAAAAAGCATAACTTTAATCTCTGCTTCTATCATCACCTTACCTTCTCTTCGGATGCTGACTCCACCTTGGTTGCTCTTTTAAAGACAGTTATGATTTTATCAACTCAACCTAGATTATCCACAAAGATCTCCCCATCTAGAAAGTCCCTTTATCCATAAAAGGTAACATTCCCAGGTTCCAAGGATTAGGACATGGAAATACTTAGGGTAAGGGTACAATTATTCTTCCTACCTACCATACCCTGTAAGCCTAATTCATTCTTAGTTTTGTATTCTAGTTCACATAGCCGGTTGTCAATGAACCTTCCCCCTTTGCTCATTCCAGAATTTGTAGTGATCTTCTTTCCTTTAAACCAGCCTGAGAACACCAAACTCATAGAATTGGTCACAATACAGTTTTCTCTCTCTCCCCCAATTATTTGCAGTCACCTAGGTCTTATTAGTATTACTTATCCCAATTCCTGAAAAATAGTAAATACTGAATACACATGACCAATGGCAGAGATAAAATGAAGCAATGTCTTCCTTAGTCTTCTGTTTCTCTTTTACTTCAAAAGACTCATGTTTCCAGAGCTTGTTGAGAACATAAGCAGAGGTATTTTGTAACCTTTAAAATTATAAGATTTGTCTCTTGCTGTATTTTCTTTTTTTTCATGAAAAGCAGGCCACACATCTAAATGACTTAGATTTCCTCAAGAATGTTCAAGCAGTCCATGATAACTTAAGAAAGGGTCAGCTACCAGCTGGAGGCAGGATAAAGGACTGAGATGTTACCACAGTGCAGATTGCGTTTAATAAGGACAGTGAGACATTGAGGGGAAAAAAATGAAAGTGTGTATTTGGCCTCTTATCTCTGACACTTTGTAAAGCTGCCTCATTCAAATTTAGTGACCTTGAGATTTTGAGGAGACAAAAGTACACTTTAACATTTCAATCTATTTGACTGGCATTTTCTATTGCTTTAATAAATTCACAGTGTAGGTGTCTTTTTTTATTTTTTTTCATACTTTCCAGAATGTCTCGAGTGTACTCCTCCCAACTTTCCCAGCCCAACAATATTCGTCTCCATTATTTCCTCATTTATTTCCTGCAGCCAACCTAGATTCCTCTCTTTCTCCCGTGTCAGGATGAACTCTAACTACATTTGGGTGACAGATATTGAAGTTAGCTTAATACATTCACTGCTTGGTAGGAGCACATATACCACAAGGCTTGCTGGTGAGAAGCTGAGCTCATGTTGAGTGAAGCTGGGACAGCTGTTGTGGCCAGGAGAAAGATGAGGTGAGGTTCTCCACCCCTCAGAATCTTTGTAGGCTCTGCAAGGAGATGTAAAAGGCTGGAGAAAGTTATGGATTCCTCAACAATTTGTCTAAGTTGTGTAGACAAATAAGAATCATTTTTTTTTTCATATGCAGAGTGAGAGAGTCTACCAGCAACACGGACTGGAGTTCAGGGTTATTATCCGATCAATTCTGGGTTTGACCCTGTATCAAGTGTTCTCATTTTTTTCTCATTTAATAACAATCTTCACCACTGAACCCATGATAACCTAGTTTACAGTCAAAGCCACTGAGGATCAATGGATTTTAAGTAACTTGCCTAAAAACATACAATGAGTAGGCTGCAAAGTTAGGATTCAGAATCACTAATTTGGCAAATCCAGTTCATACTGTATCTAGAATTACAGAGTTGCAAAGACATGAACAGTGCTCTCACTTTTGTGGTGTACCATGTGTAAACTGCTAGCAGCACAGCTAACCTGGAAGCACTGCAATGCTGTCCAATGACAGAAGCAGTGCACATGAAGCCAGGCTGCCTTCACAAGGGTGAAAACAGTCAAGAAAGGTATGTTTTGTTTTGCTTGGGGATAAATATGTGTTTGTGTCTGTGTGTGTGTGGGAGTGTGTATGTGTATATAGTGAGTGTGCGTGTAATGGAAAAAAATTTGAGTAATTTGAGATTCAGATAGACTTGTGTTCGGATCTTAGCTCTGACAATTACAACAGAGTGATCTTTTGAAAGATATTTAAGCTTTCTAAACCCTAGCTCATCACTCATAAAATGGGGAAGGGGATAGAATTATAGTGCAAATTAAATTAATTAACTCTAACTCATAATCTGTCTAGTGCAGACTCAAAATAAATGCTCAGTAAACATTATTGTTTATACTATTATTGTTGTTGGTATTATTATTATTACCATATACTACCTTTTCAAACTACAAATTAGAGCTGTGTAAAGGCCTTCAAGAACACACATCTTCTTTACATTACTGCAGTAGTTTTGCAGCATAGGTTCAGTAGACCTTGGCTATGAATTCTATATCCTAAAGACAAGCCCTTATGATCAACAGCGGAATATTTGGCAAACAACCAAAGTCCTGTAACATCAGAATTGAACTTTTAAAATATAGAGCAAAGGCAGACAAAAGAGACATAAATCATCACAAAGTCGTATGAGGAACAATTGAGAGAAGTGGAGACATTTAACCTGGAGAAGAAAACTGTCTTAAAGATCTCTATAGATACTTGGAAAGTCATGCTAACAAAAAAGTATTTGACTTTTTTGATAAAGTCTTTACAGAGAACATCTATGACCAATAGATGGTCGTTACAGAAAGTTTGAAATTAAAGAGTTACCAAAAGTTGGAATGGATTGTCTTGTGAGGTAATGAACTTCCTACCACTAGACTTCAGTGAAGCATCGATACTGAGATCAAGGACACAGCGGGGGTAACTTCCTAAGGGGTTTCTAATATTTCCTTTTGATTTCCTCTTCTTTTTTCACTATGTACACACTACCACTTGCTTGAGAAATCTCTTTGTTTCTCTTGGCCACAAGAAACGTAAAGGACCAGGCATTTTACAGAAACATTGGTTCCAGCTCTTCTTCAGGCCCAGTCACCAGGATAAGGGCCCAGATTGGAATTTGAACCAAAAGACTTTGCTATGCAAGTGTGCATTTTCTTGGAGTATCCATTCTCTGTTGTCTTTACAAGTGAAGAAAGGCAACAGTAGGTGGACAGAGTATTGAACTCATTTTTCTGGATGCATTAACCAAAACTATTAAGGCTAATAGTTCCATCTCTTAGAATCTCAAATTCTATCCAATATTTCAAAGTGAGACTTTTATAATATTATGTGTATTAATACACAAATTATTTATCTATCTTTATATTGATAAACCAGTTTTCAAGATATCTCTGAGTGTTATGAAGCCTAACATTAGCTCCTAGTGTCTTCAGTACATTTTATTGCTTTGTTGAAGTCTCAAAAGAAAAGGTGAGTGTCTTTCAACATCTGGGTCACTCTTGATGCATATAAGCATCACAGTGAGGTCATGCTATGAGCTAACAGCCTTGTGTGTTCTTTATGAAATTAGAGACTTAGATGTGGATTCTTTTTTTCTGCTCAGTTTTAAGCTCAGCCTCTCCTGCAAATGCATACTTCGAGTGCACACGCCTCCTGTGAATAAGACTTTATCTACGTAGAACTCACACTTGATGATCCATAACTACTATGCTTTGCCTCTCATAAAATACCCATCTCAATTAGTGAATTAGCAGCCCATCAAGTTGATGCCAAAGATCTGAAACCTTGAGAATGCTCATTGCAGCTAATGAAAATATGTTTAGAAATCACTTCTCTAAATGAGTCACTAGCCAGAAATTGGCTTCTTATTGTAGACTGTATTTGGGTCTGAAAAAAATCAATCTTCCCTTCAGCTCTGTCATCTAGCAGCTCATCAGGTATTTAAAGCATCACATAAGCTGCCTGCCTTTACCAATTCTTAGAAATTGGGGAATTTTCACAGTTTATCAAGTGACATTAGGGCCATTACTATACAGATTGAAAACAAAGTAAATGAATGACTGTTATGCTTCTTTAAATATGATCATTCTGTTCACTTTTAGTTAGCATTGGTTAAAAAATTAGCTGTCCTTCTTGAAGGGTACAGATTCCAGGGGAGACATAGTTAAAAATATTAAGCATCATACATTATTTCAAACATCTGTAAGCGTTTGTATTGCACGTTATAAAAACCTTCATGTAAAATGCCACAATTGAATAGGAAAGTATTAAAAATGTCAATGCTCTTATATCATTTCTGAAGACCAATTTGTCGTTTTTTGGTGGATTTTTTTAAGGTTGTAATGAGCCTGGTTCATTTTGCTTCCTACCATTTATCTTTTCAGTAGCAATGGAAAATTTCCCCCTTAGGCACAGCATGCTATTCTTGTCTTAGACGATTAGGCAGAAATGAAGATCATAAAGGTGAGAGATTTTCCCACAAACAATATGATGCTCAGTACAGTAGCTCGCACAATTTAGGCTGAGGAATTCCAACTGAACTCAAGGATGGCGGTTTTGTGATGTAGCAGAAACAAATAACAAAGCTTCCATTTCTTACTGCTCTGAGAGGTGTGTGTGTGGGAAGGCAAAGTTCAGACTTTGCCTCAGCCTTTCTTTGAATGTTCAATAAGCTGTCAAACGATAGTTTAACTCGAGAGTATAAAGTGCCAATCTCAAGTGCATTGAGGCTAGAAAAACAGGAAGGAGATAATTGTAGGCTATTACATTTAAACTGGAAGAAAAACTGTTTTTCAGTAATTATTCTTTGTTGAGGATTAGCATTTTTCTATCAGATACATCTGGAACAAAGAAAACTCATGACTGCTGTGCTTCCAGAAGTGAAGGTGCTTCTTGTGCTTTGGAGAAAGAAAATGGAAGGAATATGCATTTTGGAACAGGCAGAACCGAGTTACTCATGCCTCTGCCACTCTCAACTAATGTGAGTGTACACAGGCTATTTAAATCCATTCAGACTATTTCCTTACCTGCAATGGAGTTATAGATCACTGTGGACCATATGAAACTATTAGACCATTTTGACCAAACAAAATGGCAAATAGTTGGTTGGCAGTGTTGCCATGATAATCAATGAACAAAACAAAACAAACAAAATCCCCCATAACCTCACAAAGAGGTACAACAATCAATTCTCTTTCCTCTTGGACAATGAATCCTCACGGCCTTCTAGATGCTTCCCTGGCAACAACTCCTTGCCAAGAATAAGAAAGCATCTCATAATGATAAGTGCAGTGGCTTTTATTAATCAATAACTGTGGATAAAACCTTGCATGCAGTATCACATGTACTTAATTCTTAAGTATGTGATAGGTCTTATAGTTATTATTGTGAATTACAGATTCACAAACTGAGGTCATATATTAAGGTCTCAGGAAGGATAACTGGAGAACCCATGGTCATAACCAGCTCCTGAGAGGTCAGGAGCCCACTTTCAATACTATAGATAGAGTTTCCTTGCTTTGGCCTCCTTTACAAGCCCTTCACATTTAATAATAATACACAGTCACATGATGTTTAGAATGTTATACATATGCAGATTCCGTAATTCGGCTTCCTGCCCCTCAACCTTTTAGCTATATGACCTTATAACGTTAGACAAATAACATTAACTTATATTTAACTAATATATGTAGATCCCCTCGTTAGCAGCCACCGTTCCAGGCATTTGCTCATATTACCTCCTTTAATACCCATAACAATCCTGGTGGATGGCATTATGATTTCCATTCTGTAGAAGTGGAAATGTGCACACAGTCTACACCACTTACTCGAGAGCATAAAACTGGAGAGTGGAGCAGGATTTGAACCTGACAGCCTGACTTTAAGTCTCACACTCTTAACAATTATGCTGTATTT
Organism: Hippopotamus amphibius kiboko; assembly: GCF_030028045.1. Lineage (NCBI taxonomy): Eukaryota > Metazoa > Chordata > Mammalia > Artiodactyla > Hippopotamidae > Hippopotamus > Hippopotamus amphibius. Next base: position 94,632,778 of record NC_080198.1, on the reverse strand, counting down.
AATCTATAATCTCTATTTCTTCAGTGTTAAAATGGTATTAAATGAGAATATATACAAAAAACACGGAGCATATGTTCAGCAAATTTTTTATTAATATTAATACTTATTATACTTTATTAGCCACTTTTTAAAAAAAAACCTGCAACAATGATCTTTGTTGTGTAAATGTTATTGGTCTAATTTCAAATGAAAAGCTGAACCTTATCAAATTAGGTTGATTTGTCTAAAAAGATGTATCAAAGTACTTTGGAACCTACAGCTTTTGACTTTTAATCCAGTGTTTTTCTCAATATTCATGTCTTCATTATATTTTTTATATAATGTTTATAATTAATTTATAATTTTATTTGAATATTACCAATTAAGTTTTACATTATAACTATTTAATTAAATTTTTATTTCTTGTACATCCAATGGCATTGCTATATTCAGGTAATAACTTTATAGTTACAGCATAAGGTATATATAATTATAGTTATAGCTAAAAGCAATATGTTTATGAAAATGCATTAATAATTTTCTGACATCAACATTCAAGTTCTTTATTTGGAAAATTGTATGCATATTTTATAAACTAGATAGGAGAAAAATCTTTTTTTAAAAAAATATTAGAACAAGGAAGGGGAGACAACTGAGCACAGAAAATCTGGGTTTCTTCCCTAGAATAGAAATTTTGCTTTGTTCATGGAATGTCTTTAACATGTGATGGCTTCTCTGTATTTGCTAATCACGCACACGCAACAAAAAAGCTAAAAGGATACTCTTCCACCCTGAAACTTAGTTTCCATGATGTGCACACTGATCAAGTCTAGTGGGTGCGCTGATGCATCGCCCAGAAACTTCCTTCAGGAATGAGACAGTCATTCAACCAGCTTGTGGGTGTGTTGTGGCTCACAGCTACAGCTGAATTGCTTTCCAAGAATTGCCCTCAGCCAATGAAAGCCACTTCAGCTGATGTCCCACCTCTCCCAGCAGGCAGCCCACTCCAAAAACTGGGCAATAAAAGGGTATAAAAGATTAACCCTGTGCCTGAAGATGGGGAAACACTGAAGGGCCATACCAACTCTTGAGTTCTTGGTGGGTTCTAGCATTAGCTGAGGCCTCTGTTTATCTCTGAGAAGCAATAGGGGCTAGGGTACAACTTCCCCCTCTTCTCAGTACCTTATTCCCCCACAGGCCTGGATCCAGAGAGTACTCCCCACTAAAAGCCCTGCCCACCGATCTCTATGTCAGAGTATGTTTCCAGAGAATTTGACCTAAAACACCCAGATTTCGAAGAATGGTGACCTGCTTTGCTTCTTACATTAAAGTGATCTGACCATTTCAATAGAACATTTCAATAATTCCTAGACGTGGTTGGGGTTACACTGACTGTGATTCGGGCACTCTGATTCTGACCATTGCCTATTTCACCACGATCTTTCGTGGCATCACTGGCCCGTGACAACAAACACAGTTCTTTTCACCAATTTTTGGCAATGCGTCTCTGTTCCTGATCTTTGGATCTGGTGTCACAGCGTCACTCCATTAGTTGGCTCTCCATCTTTGGCTTCTGTTGTATATGGCTCCATTTCCAGTGTTCTTGGCACTTATATCTCGCATTCTGTACTTGATTTCCGGCCATTTACACATTTCCAGGACAAATAACTTATGTTGTTATAGGTGAGCTCTCTTCACTTTGTTTCCTCTTGAAATTAGAATTTCAACTCCTATGCCCAGTTAGAGATGACTTCAGTCACCACCTGACTGCATATATCCTCATATGTCAGATAAACCTCACCCTTTGAACTCATTCATCACTTCCCAGATTTCATTGTATGGAACTAGAATCTGATCACTTTTTAAAGGTGTTCCTCAAAGGAAAAAAGACTTTTAAAAAGTCATTTGGTAAAATTGTCTTTCTAAACCCCCTTTTAAAGACTCACCTTTTTTTTACATGTTAAGAATCTCAAAATTTCTGCAATCAAGAAATTCTTTATGCTTATCTTCACCTATTTCCCAAACTGGGTTGACCACAGGATGCTTTTTGTTTCTCTGTTTTGTACATTATCTGGCAAGCTTTCACATAGTTCTAGTTTGCCTTGGAACAAGTTTGGGGGAACACAAATCTAGTTTAAATTCTGACCCAGCTTAGGATCCCTTTCTATATCTGAGGGTGATTCTCTAACATGGGAGAGATTTACTACATTGTATTTCACTTGAATTTTGCTTTTCATTTCAGATATTTAGATTAACCTTTTTTTTTTGCATACAGGTAGAGGGCATAAAAATGAATAAAACAGTAGTTTTATCATACATCATATCTTTCCTGTGCTCCAGGAGAGAACAGCCCTAGCTGAAGTGATTTTAATGAATAGGGGCCAGGTTGGCCCTCTGGCCTTTCATGAATGTCTCCACGGAATAAAGAACATGCCTTTTGTAAGGCAGACAATTTCTCTGTTAGCCTATTCTAATTATTATAAATTATCTTCATTATAATTTCTATATATCTATCCCAGATTGGCCCTCTGGAGCAATGTCAAAAATTATTTATTATTATTATTATTATTATTATTTCAATACTGTCCCATCCACCTCAGGAAATTGAAGACAACTAACTTGCCTTATTTGAGACTTCTTGTCTCCAGACTAAACATAAAGTATTTTAATATTCCACAGCTGTCATGTTTTGTAGAATCGTTTTAAAATATCTTCCTCACATGAGCATATGCTAGTTTACCACTGGAATTCACATCTCCAACTTTTAGCTACTTCTAGATACCATATTTCTGTAACAACATCCAGCCATTTGGACAGTCACTTGAAGGTACACCAAAATGAAACAGAATATTGCTTCCCTGTTGTTTCAGAGAAATGAGTGAATTCTGTGTTTCCTTCCTAAGATTTTTCTTTAAATAGAGGACTAAATGAGAAAATAGTTATAGGACTCCTATTTTTAAGTCTTGACTATGACTAAAAGACCTCCTGTGCTGTGATAGTGGCATTCTTTGTGATTTACACACCAGCTGGCGTACATGTCATTTAAGAAATGGGAACCAGAGGATTGGGGATTACTAAATAATATTAGATCCTCCCTGGGAAATGAAAAGTCAACACCTATTTTGCTTTACTTTCCCAACTCACAGAATTACCATAGTTCTTGCCAATATTTGACATTTTAAACTTCAAACAAATTACCCATAGGCACAAAGCCACTTCACACAGATTTTCTTATTTAAACAAAATGTCATTGAGAGGAAATCACACTACTGAAAATCACGACTTTCTCAATGACTGAACATGTTTGAGGTGCTGTATTGGGAGCAAGGATATTTGATAATAAAAAGTATTGAATATGATTTATCAGTGTACATAAATGAATTCTACCAACTCATGTTTTCTACAAATGTCAAAATAGCAGAATAAGAAACCAAATCGGAGAATAATTGAGAAGCATTAGATTAATTAACAAAGCAAGATAATGAGATACTGTTTAACTATATTATTGATTTTCCTTTAAGACAGTATTTAGTTCCCTTTTCTTATACATAAAGTTAAATATAGGTTGCAGTGTTTAAATCTAACTTGTCATCCTATACCTAATCTAGCCTGTAACTATTCTACTTACTGACTGTGTGTTGGACAGCTCTTGTTGATTCCATTTAATTTTGTTTGGGACAGAAGAAGGAAATGAGACAGAAAAAGAATGGATGTTTTTAAAGTGAACTCTGTCCTGGAAGTGTTGAGTAGTGTCTCATCCAAGCTGATATCATCATTTTGACCATTATCTGATGAGTGAGGGTGAGGAGAAAATGTGCAATTCTATTTCTTTCTTAAGTATAAACATTAGGTTTGGTGGAAAGCTCAGGTTGGTTAAATCTGTTAACTTTGTTGGATCTTTCACAAATGCACTTGACACCTCAGGAATTTCAAGAACTTATTTAGATCCTCCCAAAGTTGAAAATCATAGTTAAATTAGACATAAGAATCCCTGGCACTTAGGAAAGTTGAAGATGTAAACAGCGAATCTATGGGATAATCTCAGCTGCTCCTTTTCAAATGAAAAATAAATTTTAAACATTTAAAGGAATATGCATAATAATGAGGGAAAATGTAAAAGAAATATAGTAGTCTTAATTTGTAAATATTTTATAGACTTCTAACATTTAGAATGAAAAAAATCTCTAGAAAATGAATACACACCCTCACTTATGAGTGCATTTTGAAACATTTTCAAACATTGGCAAGGGATTTTTTTTTCCATTGGAAATATAAATAATTACATATTTCCAAGAGTAAAAGGTAGATATGATATATAATAGTTATTGACATTTTCTGCCTTTTCAACATAGTCTTAATTTGGAACTACCAAAGCATTAGAAAACTTGGCTTTGATTGGTTTTACTTATATTGAGTTCCAGTTTCCCCATATGCTAAGAATTCAACAACAAAATGAACAAAAGTAAAACCTAGCAAACCAAAATCCAAATGAAACCAAAAAAGCAAAAAAAAAAAAAAAAAAAACAAACAGATCACAAAGATCTCCCAACACATTCACATATTGTTGTATACTTTGTGTCCAGCAATAAAACTTGTAGGGGTTGGAATTATCAATTTAAATTATTTAATTAACACCTATTCTGCACTGGGCCAGAATTGATTTAAATCATTTACATATATTGACTCATATTTATTCCTTAAAATAACCTCAGGAATCAGATAATATCATTGTCATTTTTTTAAATTAATTAATTAGTTTATTTATTTATTTATTGGCTGTGTTGGGTCTTTGTTGCTGCATGCAGGCCTTCTCTAGTTGCGGCAAGTGGGGGCTACTCTTCACTGTGGTGCGCGAACTCCTCATTGCTGTGGCTTCTCTTGTTGGCAGAGCATGGGCTCTAGGTGCGTGGGCTTCAGTAGTTGCGGCACATGGGCTCAATAGCTGTGGCTCACAGGCTTAGTTGCTCCACGGTATGTGGGATCTTCCTGGAGCAGGGATCGAACCTGTGACCCGTGAATTGGCAGGCGGATTCTTAACTACTGTGCCACCTAGGAAGCCCATTATAGTCATTTTTGAAGGAATTCGATACACAGGGAAGTTAAGTATCTGACTCAAGTTCACACAGCTTGTAAGTGCTGAAGCTGGACTTCACCCTGGCTGTCAGACTCTGGACCCTCTTCTTCTTTTCCACACTTCTGTGCTATGTGGTTTCTCATAAAATATTGCTCAAATATAGGCAATCATTCTTCTACTTCTCTTACTGTTTAATAGAAAACTCTAATTTAAATAAATTTTATAATTTCACATCTAGAAGCTGGTACATAGAAGTAGTCAATGAATATAAAGTGTATTTCTTGTTTCCTATATTTCCTTTTTATAATTTTTAAAATGTCCTTGCATAAACCCAGGAAAACCTACCCTTACCTACTAAATTGGGTTATTTAAATACTTATAGGGTCCTGATAAATATCATGAAAAAAACTTTATTATCTGAATATTTTGGAGACTAAAGTTTATGGTTAGAATATAGAAAATGTATGAGTGTAATTTTGACAACTGCAGCATCACTTTATCTTTTAATAATCACCATGTCTCCAGAGGTCTTGTCTTGGTAGGAGACAATTATGGGACATGAGGAAAGAAAAAATAAATAAATATATATATATATGAATAAAATATAAATACAGATAAAGAATATATATGCATATATATTAAAATAGTATTAACATAAATGAGAAAAATCCTCTCTTGTTGATGTTTCACTGAAGACATGGTAGAATCTAGAGTCTTCCCCATTAAAGTGTAGAAACTACAGACTAGAGTCTGCATCACCAGAATACAACAGATACAAGGAATGAAGAATATTTGGAGACGAGAATAGTGTAAGAGATAAAAGAGAATAGATTCTGAACACCCATCTAAGAGGGGTTCTGTATGAATTGCACGGTTTGCACCATTTGCTAAACTCTGGTTATGATAGTGACTTTCTAACTCTAGGAGTGTTTTGAGAATGACACAACTTCACAAACTTTCCACATGGTGTGAGAGAGCTAAGGGATAGGTTTTCTTAAAGATAGCCTTAAGTACTGGGTTAAGAGGGAAGTAAGTGCATGTTAGAGGGCAGTTGCCATTAGGCTTACCAAAATGCTTACAGTAAAAGTCAAAACAATTTTTTAAAAAATTAAGAAGCGCAAATGCCCATGTGACTCATTTATTCTCAACTATATAAATCCAGGAGCTCTAAGGTTTCCCACAGAGAATACTCAAGAGGCTAAGCTACCCTCTGGCCCCTGTTTGCTCCCTTCTTCAGATCTGTAACAAAGGTGCTTTTAAAGCCCAGGTTTACTTTAAAATTGAACGTCACCAGGAAGCATCACATTTTTAGTCTTCTTACTCGTACCCACTGACCTGAGGTTGAATGGCCAATGGTAGATTCACTTCAAATGTAGTGGGCTTCCACTTGAAAGTTTGACATTTGGTACCCCCAGTGAAGACAATTAAGCAAACCTCATAATCCTGTAATTGAAAAGTTAACAGGTAATTGCCTATGTAATTATTCTCAGGCATTTTATTATCATTAGAAGAGGATAAAAGCAGTATAATTCAGTATCACTATTATTCGATTAGTGAGAGACACAATGTAAGTGCATCTGTTTTACAGTAACTCAGGAGTTTTCATTTTGGCTGAGGACAAAGAACATGCTGATTCTGGGCACAGAAAGCATTTTAGAAGGAAGGAATGTTGTCCCTGGTATCTACTATTTACCAGGCTTATGTCCATCTCACTTACTCACAACAGCAGTTCCTAAAATTGTTGGCCTTTGCCCTGGAATACCTCCTGCAGCAACATATGGGTGAGAGTAAATTGTTCCTTCTACAAAATTGGAAGTAGAGGTGAGGAGGTCTTCAGTTTTCTTTGTTTCATTTGTATATCCCTTTTCAGCCACGGGGCACCTCTGTGGGTGTTCCTTTCTTCCCTGTAGCCTGTGAATCTTCCACTGCTCTGAACTAAGCTGTTCACCATTGACATATTACTTATTTCAGAATTTTCTATATTGGTTTATTTTATTTAAATTAATTTTATTTTAATTTAATAAAATACTCTGAGATTAATTATGTGATTATAACCTAAAGAGTTGACACTTTTATCATTATTCTGTTAATAAGTAACTGAAAATATTTTAAAAACAGGTACAAACAGATCTCGTACTTTAGCAAATGACTAATTTCAGTGTCTTAGGATTTCTGTCATTTAGTCCTTTCCGATGGCACCCCAATCTTACCACAAGTTCTTCCTTTAAAAATCTTCAAAATCTTCTTGTTTTTTCCTGTTAACTTATTAAATAAGTCAATTCTAGGTTTACTATTCTAGCAATTGTTTGAAAACATTGATGGTGTTCAAATTCAGTGACACAAAGGTTGTATACATAACAGTTGATCAGATATCAGTATAATTGTCAAAATACAACTAAACTTTGCCTAATTATGACATAATCTAATAGAATATAAACAAGTATAACATTATAGATTATTTAAAAGTTCAACATTGGAAAAATACAAGTTGAAAAGTTGAAATACTTACTTTGTATTTTTTTCCTTAAATAGTTTATTCCTCTTTTGATTTGGAACTAAAAGGGTGACATATTTTCTTTTGCATCAAGATGTCAGTGTCAGTTCTTATATTTTTTTGTTGAGATGTTCAGTACAAAATTCAGCTTTGAATTATTTATCTGGGAATGAGATATATCTACTTATTTGTGTAACGGAAAAATGCTGTTCACATATAATAAAGGTATTTCTGAATATAGAGACTGTTTAAAGTGATATTTGATCAACAGTTTATTTACTAGCTGGGATAACAATTTCAGATATATTTAAGCTCTATGGTACCCCAAGTGGTCATATTTTTGGTTTCTAACCATCTTACACTGCAATTAAATAGTTTTTTTTAGAACTCATTCTTTGATCGTTACCTAAAAGCAAATTGTAATATTATTTCATTGTCATAAAGTTGAAATTCAAAGAACATTTTCCAAAATCAGTGTTCAACTCCACAATTTTGAGTATATACTCAGGCTACTTCTTTGACATTTGGAGATGATTTAAGCACATAAAGTTGTATCGGGATATTTTTTTCTCTGGTGAATTTCTAAAGAACTCATTTGTACTAGAAAATAATAAAAAGTGTTCTTGTTTAATTATTTCCTAATTCCCTTCAAAAAAATTTGTATAGTTATAATGTCAAACAAAAAATGCTTAACAGGTGATTTGATTTTCATTGGCAAGCTAAAGGTAGAACTTTTCTGGACTTGTTATGAGCAAATGAATTCCTTTCAACAGATCAAAAATTGCCCCAGCAACTTCCCTTACTTAGTTGCTCAGCTATAAGGTGTATGACAGATGAAACGTATATCCAATTCATCAAACAAAGCTTTAACTGTCAAGAGCAAAAACCAAGGAAACATTTCTAGTTCACAGTATTCATTGTTGTGTGCCTGGCAGCGAGCGTAGGAAACTCTTCAGCACAAGTGATTATTGGTAAATGATGCAATGGGTGGATTTAAATTTGAGCTCTTTTCAAATCTGTCAAACTTGGTTTGTTTGTTTAATACAAAGATGGCATCAACCATCAGATTCCGAACCAATTCAAACTTGTCTATCTTCAAGTTTCCAGCACCCAAGAAAAAGCCATTTTAGGATATGTACTTATTATGGGCACCGTATATATGAGTTTCTTGGCCATATATGCATTGCCCTTAATAAAAATAGCTAATGCTCTGTGGATTTTCCCAATATGCTGAAAAATTGAATTTCTGAAAACACTTTTACATTCACAAATGCTTGTTTCAGTTTAGGACATTTAATTTCTGTTGTACTCAGAAGAAACTTTTATAAGCTTACCTTAGCAAGCTTATAATAATTTTAAACTTAAAGTCATTTTTTTTGCTTAACACATTTCACAGCAGCATTGCTTAATCTAGCGTTATTCAAAAACAAGACCAGCTAAAATGCTAGTCTTTTATTTAGGTTATTAAATTGTTTTTGATGCAACTACTGCGTGTACCATAGTACTTAATATGTTTTGTTTATTAAGTGACACTTTGATTTGTATGCATTGACACAGAGACATTTGTTTGCATATTTCTGTAGAAATTATTTTTATTTCCAGAGGAGAAATACATTTTTTCCACATTTTTTTTTGAAGCATGAGGCTTTCTTTGTCCATCTTTAATCCCTCTTTAGATAAGGATACACGTAAAAAATATTTCACTTTCCTCTTAAATCGTCTGTAAAAACAGAGATAGTATAATGATGAATTGCAACTGACATAGTGCTTGGTGTTTGAAATACAAAGGAGAACAGTGAGGAATGTGACGTGGAGGAAGAAAATGAATGTTGGCTCCAGGAAACTGCTGCCACTTCACAGATATCCTGAACTTTTAAAGAAGATGGTAAGCCCAATTCTTACATATAGTCTCTAATTTGTGAGGTTTGAAAATTAATCATTTTAATTTTGTGCTTGTAAAACTAAACACCTGTTTTGTAACTAGATTGTGAATTCCATAATAAATAATTATGGGACATATCAAAATTTTTATTTAACTCTCAGATTTTGCTGTTGAGTACAAATAACCAATGATTCATTAAAGGAAACATTATTTGAAGGAATATGTAAACGTTTGTACAAAAAAAAATGATGGTTACATTTTTCAGATTAAACTAATTTTTCATTTATGGTTTTGACTTAAGATGTCTGGACTATGCATATTGTAAATTGTGAAGAAAGATTAGACAAACAAAATCTGTAAATGGCTTACTTCAGGGATGGAGGCTGCTTTGATTGGCCTTCACTCCTGAAGGTGATTTCATTGACCCTCATTTTGAAAACATTCTTGTCTGTGATTAGAATTGAGGCTGCTGAAAGGGTTGCATGAGAAACCCATTTCATACTCAATAATTTTATAATATACTCCAGAATCTGCTGTGGGATTTTTATAGAGTTGTCCCATGGTTTTCTTTTCTATTATCAAATGCTTGGTGTGTACAAACTACGTGCATGACACAGTGCTCATTCTGTAGGGATATAGAGATTGGAGTTGTAATATAGTAAAGAACACAGAGGTACACATACATAATGCACAATAAAGCAAGATGTTAGTTCTATAATGTGAAACATGTGATGCTTAGAAGGGTTAGTGCCAAGAGAAGAGGGGGTGGGGGCAAAGAAAAACTGATAATATATATAGTCTTTGTAAGCTCTCCATTTCTTTATCTGGAAGCTAGATCTTTGATTTGACTGATGCAACTAATATTTGTCAAAAATGTAATTTAAATGATTCTTCTTAACGTATGGTAAAGTAGTATTTAATTTTGTCCTCTCCTAAGCTCGCAGTTCCTTCTGGCAGAGACCTATGTAATCTTAACATTTTCACCTAAAATGCCATTACCAACATGGAAATATCCTTCCCAACAAAGATAGATTTAATCAAGCTCTCTGCATTCTCAAAGCAATTTGTACATATCTCTATTCATAGTTAAATATTGTAATTACACCTTTATGCACGTCTTCTTCAATAGAATATAGGATATAGGTGGGTCAGCATTTTTTGGGAATTTTGTTCCAAATGCCAAGATTAGTTAATGTCTGTGGGATGTATAAATGAACAAATGAATTGGCAAAAGCAATGAGTTGAAAGATTAATGTGTTCTCCATTACTATTTTTTTACTTCACTTTCTTTTGGGATAAATTAGCTAGTGATAGACTACTGAGGTGTTAAAATAAAATAGCGATCACAGATACTTGTAGATTTGCTCCCAAATGTCTTGACCATCATATATAGAAATCTACAATGTAATGGAAATGATTGTCCTTTTATGTCAAATATATCTATGTTATATGTGCTTACTTTATATTTGCTTTCTAAAAGATGTTTATTAGAGATTTATGTAAATAAAAGTACTGTGTAAAATTATGTGGAGCAGAACTTCAATAACAATTGTGGTGTAAGAACCTCCAAAAATTATCTGTGTAAAATGAGAGAGAATACTGGCATAAAGTTGTAAGAATCAGCTTTTCAGAACACTGGAAATTAATCAATAGCTTGCAGTTATTCAGGAAGTATCTGTCGTAGACAAACTGAATCTCAGTAAAAACAGTGAACTTGTGACACCTTATTCTTCCCAATCCCTTTCCTCTCTTCCCAGCTCCAGGATAGACTTAAAAATCAAGAGACTGCAATCTCTGTGAAAACCACCAGTTTGAAGCCAAAAAAGGGGGAAAAATTGTTGGAACGCCTTCAAAGTCCCATTCCTATAGAATTGACCTTATTAAACTGATCTGGTAGTTCTCTGGAAAGCCCCACTTGCAAGGCTGTCTTTATTTGACACTATGGAGAGTTTACCCAATGCAAACAACCTTTTTCAAAGTGGTATTTGTCTAAAACAATCAGAGGCAATTGTTAAACCTCATAGCTGCCTGCAGGATAGTCAACAATTGGGACTTATAGGCTAATCAAGAAGTTTAAGAGGAATATCTTGGAAATGAAAAGTCTATAGAGGGCTTTGAAAAGCTCTGTTACATTCCTGAGAATCCAAAATGGCACTTGTATGTATAGGAATATGGGTATTAGACTATACGCACGCTCAGGAAAGACCACACACACACAAAATTAATAAGTTCTCAGCTTTGCTTAATTTTGAGGCTGTTCAACAGAAAATTAAAGCTAAGGTGGAATTATTGAATCTGTGACTTAGTGTTAAATTCATGCCCTAACAGGTATATTGAACTCTTTGTAAAAGACTGGGAAATGTATTGGTTCCAGGCATTTAAGGAACTCTCTGTCATATCATAAGCTGACCATTAAGCTAAGTGGGCAGATACTTCAGTGGCCACAACAAAAAAGAAAAACTACTTTATAGAAATATTTCAGAAAAGTAACTAAACAAACTAAAAACAACTACAAAGGGCAATAATAGCAAATCCTAGGAATAGTGGAGCAACTGATTTCCAGAATTTCTAGATTATGTTATTTAAAATGCCCAGACTTCAACACAAAACTATGAGACATAGAAAAAAACAAGAGTGTATGAACCAGGTATTTTATTCTTTCTGATGTGATGGTAAATGGGATTATTTCCTTAATTTATCTTTCTAATCTTTTGTTGTTAGTGTATAGGGATGCAAGAGATTTCTGTGTATTAATTTTGTATCCTACAACTTTACTGAACCTGTTGATGAGTCTAGTAGTTTTCTGGTAGCATGTTTAGGATTATCTATGTATAGTATCATGTCATCTGCAAACAGTGACAGCTTTACTTCTTTTCCAATTTGGATTGCTTTTATTTCTTTTTCTTCTCTGATTGCTGTGGCTAGGACTTCCAGAACTATGTTGAATAAAAGTAGTGACAGTGGACATCCTTGTCTTGTTCCTGATCTTAGAGGGAAGGACCATACACAAAGGGAACACAGTCAATGGAAACCATATCTTGGAAAACTCTAATATTGGACTTACTAGAAAAATACTTTCAGATTTTTAAATATAGTCCAAAACCTAAGGAAAATTATGTCTAAAGAACTAAAGAACAGTATAAAAACAACGTCTTACCAAATGAAGAATATCAAGAAAAGGATAAATATTATTTGAAAGAACAACATAGAAATTCTACAGCTGAAAAGTACATTAACTGAAAAGAAAAAAAAAAAAAAAAAACCTGGAGAGGTTTAACATAGTTGAGCTAGCAGAAGATAAGCATTCCTGAATAAAAGCCAATTGAGAGTATCCAACCTGAGGAATAGAAAGAAAAAAATAAAGAAAATATGAACAGAGCCTCAGAGACTTGTAGGACATAGTCAAGAATATCAATATACCCTTGCATATGAACTCTCAGCGTAATGGAAGTCCAAGCAAAAAAAATAGAGAATGAAAGGGGCATTAAGAATATTTGAAAACAATATTGGCCAAAGAATTTCCTAATATGACGTAAAGCATTAATTTACACATCTGAGAAGCATAACCAACCCCAAGTTGGATAAACTCAAAGACATTAACATCTGGGCACATTACACTCAGTAAGAAAGCTGAAGGCAAAATAAGGGGGTGGGGGGGAAGAGAGAGAGAGAAAGAGAGAAAGAAGAGGTTTTTCATGTACAAGAAATCTTCTAAAAGGTTAAGACTGACTTTATATTACAAGTCATAAGGGCCAGAAGGCATGGGATGACACATTCAAACTGCTGAAAAATAAAAAGACTGTTTACCAAAAACTTCCACAGTAACAACACTATCCTTTAAAAATTAAGAGGAAATCTAGGCATTCCAGACAAACAAAAAACTGAAAATTTCTCACTAGTAGACTGCTGTCCTATAAGAAATACTGAAGTGAGTCCTACAGGCTGAAATGAAATAATACTAGTGGGTAGCAAATTCATTGGGAGAAATAAAAGACACCACTAATGTTAACTATATAGATAAATATAAAAGATAGTGTAATTTGTTTCATATCTCTTTTCATATCTTTCCCTGTCTGAATTTAAAGATATCTGCATAAGACAATAGTCATAAATCTATGTTGAGGGGCACACAATGCAAATGACATAATTTGTATGATAATAATAATATAAAAAAGAAGGATCCAGATAGATAGGAGCATATTTTTGTGTATTATAATTAAGTTAGTATTAATTCAAAATAGTGTTATAAATTAACATAATAAATGATAATCCCCAGGGCAACCACTGAGAAAATAAAAATATATGTGTATATATATTTTCTTTTCATATATATGTACAAAATAAAAATACAAGGCAATTAAAATGTGATACTATAAATTATCTACTCAATTAAGACAGTAATGAAGAAACAAACTGGAGTAAGAGAAACAAAAATCGTATAGCATATAGAAAACAAATGGAAAAATGACAGAGAGCCTAACATGTAAGAATTACATTAAGTGAAAGTGAAGTAAATACTCCAATTATCCAATTAAAAGATAGAAATTACAAGAATGGGAAAAATATATAAAACTGCACACTGTCGGAACTTCCCTGGTGGCACAGTGGTTGAGAGTCCGCCTGCCAATGCAGGGGACATGGGTTCGAGCCCTGGTCTGGGAAGATCCCACATATTGTGGAGAAACTAAGCCCGTGTGCCACAACTATTGAGCCTACAATCTAGAGCAACCAAGCCCGAGGCCACAGCTAATGATCCCATGGTCCTCAACTACTAAAGCCTGCTTGCTTAGAGCATGTGCTCTGAAACAAGAGAGGCTACTGCAATGAGAAGCCTGTGCACTGCAACAAAGAATAGCCCCCGCTCTCCACAACTACAGAAAGCTCGCAGGCAGCAATGAAGACCCAATGCAGCTAATAAATAAAAATAAAAAAATTTATTTTAAAAAGTGTAAAAAGATAAATCAAGTAAGCAATAAGGAGAACTGAGGTGGCTATTTTAAGCCAAAAATTATTACTAAAGACAGAAAATGATACAGCTGATCCTTGAATAACATGAGTTTGAAGAGTGCGAGTCCACTTACATGCAAATTTTTTTCAGTAGATACATTGGAAATATTTTCAGAGATTTATTACAATTTGGAAAAAGAAAACTCACAGATGAAGCATGTAGCCTAGAAATATTTTAAAAATAAGTTAAAGTAGCTTAAAGTGCACAAATATATTCAGATACTACTCTATCATTTAGTACCATAAAATACACACAAATCTGTTGTAAAAAGTTAAATTTTATCAAAATGTATGCACTCAAATACTATAGACCTACTTGACATGATTTGCAGCTGAGAGAAATGTAAACAAACATAAAGATGCTGTATTAAATTATAACTGCATAAAATTAACTGTAGTACGTACACTTTCTGTTGCTATTACAGGGGGCTCAAGAGTTGTGAGTATCCACTAAAAATGCTGTGGGATGCTAATCACCTCTGTATGAGCAGTTTGTCTCTCCAGTAAATTGCATGTCACAGTAAAAAGTGATCTCTCATAGTTCTCACATACTTTTTGTGTTTAGTGCAATATACGGTAAACCATGAATAACACCATGGGACCCGTATGAAGAGCTGCTATCAATGTTGGAAGTGCTCCCAAGAAGAAGAGAAATGTCATGACATTACAAGAAAACAATTGAATTGCTTGGTATGTACAGCAGTTTAAGGTCTGCAGTTGCTGTTGTCTGCCACTTTAAGATAAATGAATCCCACATAGAGACCATTGAAAAAAGAGAAGGAAAGTTTGTGAAGTTGTCTTTGCAGCCACACCAGCAGATGTGAAAACATTCCACTTTTTGTGAAATACTTTTTTAGCTCTTACTGAGAATTTTGTAAGATGAACATACAGACTCTAATATAATCTGAAAAAATGCAAAGTCATTATATAACAACCTAAAGCAAAAGGAAGATGTAGGATCTAAAGCTGGAGAATTGAATGCCAGAGAAGGATGGTTTGATAATTTTAGAAAGATGATCTTTTGCTTAAAAGATGTGACAATAACATGAGAGACATATTCTGCCTATGAAGAGGCAGCAGATAATTTTCCAGATGCCATTAAGAAAATTATTGAGCAGAAAGGATATGTGTCCAAGCAGGTTTTTAATGAGGATGAAAGAACATTATTTTGGAAAAAAGAAAAACAAACAAACAAACACACAAAGGAAATATATTAATTAGAAAGAGAAGTGAGCTCCAGGATTTAAAGCAGGCAAGGTTAAGCTAACTCTACTGTTTTGTGCAGATGAATTTGGGTTTACGATCTGGACTTCCCTTATCTATAAAGCTGCTGAATCCCAGCCTTGAAGGAAAAGATAAACACCAGATGCCAGTCTTCTGTTTGTACAAAAGAAAGAGATAGACAATGAGAACTTTTTCTCTGGATTGTTTCCATGGAAGCTTTGTCCCTGAAGTCAGGGAGTACTGTGCCAGTAAAGGACTACCTTTTAAAGTTCTTTTGATATTGGAGAATGTCCCTGGCCACTCACAGCCTCATTAGTTCAACACTGAAGCTATCAAAGTGGTCTACTTGCCCCAAACAACATCTCTAATTCAGCCTCCAGATCAGGGCGTCATAAGAACCTTTAAGTTTTACTATACACAGTACTCTATGGAAAGAGAACCTATGGAGGAGAACCCTGATAGAGAAAACATCATGAAAGCATGGAAAGATTATGTCGTTGAAGATGCCACTTTTGTTATAGAAAAAGCAGTGAAAACTATTAAACTGGAAACAAATTCCTGCTGGAAGAAACTGTGTCCAGATGTTTTGCATGACCTCACAGGATTTACGACAAAGCCAATCAAGGAAAACATGAAAGAGATTGTTAATACAGAAAAGAAGGTTGGGATGAAAGTTTTCAAGATATGAATTTTAAAGAAATTTAAGAGCAGATAGACACCACCCCAGAGGAATTAACAGAAGATGACATGATGGAGAGGAGTGCTTCTGAATCAGTGGCAGATAACGAGGAAGGAGATGTAAAAGAAGCAGTGCCAGGAAAAGAATTAACATTAGACAGTGTGGCAGAGGGATTCTGATTACTCAAGGCAGCATCTGACTTCTTTGACAACATGGGTCTTACTATGATACAGATGCTGAAACTAAAGCAATGGTGGAAGATGAATTGGTACCATATGGAAACATTTTCCAATGAATGGAAAAGCAAAATACATCAGACAGAAATTACACTGTATTTCCATAAAATTATACCAAGTATGCCTATTCCTCCTGCCTCCCCTTCCACCTCCTCCATTTCTTCCGCTTCTGCCACTCCTGAGGGAACAAGTCTAACCCCTCCTCTTCCTCCTCCTCCTCAGCCTACTCAACGTGAAGGTAACAAGGATGAAGACTTTTATGGAGATCAACTTCCACTTAATGAGTAGTAAATAACCATTACTCTGTACAGTAAGTAAACTTATCTGTTGTGCATGTATGCAGATGTCTTCATGTGAAAATCTAATAACTGTATGGGAAAACTGAATGAGTCATTTTTTGCCATCATAATCATCGTTGTCTAAGTATTCTTTGTGTGGGACACCATGTGAAGACTTGTACTTAAGTGGATAATCTATCATCTTTTCATAAGCACAAGGTGAATGATATCTAATATAAAATCAATGGGTTAGTTTTCTTACTGTCCTATGACTTTACTTTCAAAGAATTACATTACTGAACAGTATGCCTCTTTCTCATAATTGGAGAAACTGTATATCAGCCTACATTACAGGTAAGTGTTTTTTTTTTTTTTTTTAATGTAACAATGTTTACAATACCATATTATGAACATGACTCTAACACTGTATGATCATGAACAAGACAAGGATGTCTTTTCTCACCACTTCTATTCAACACTGTATTGGAAGATCTAGCTTAAGCATTTAGGCAAGAAAAATAAATAGAAGACCTCAAATTGCAAGATAAGAAGTAAAACTATTTCTACTTGAAGATGACATTAGCTTATAAATAGAAAATAAAAAATATATATGTGCATGTGTGTATACATATTATTTGGAAGAAAATATAAGGGTAAATCTTGTAAACTTAGATTAGGCAATTTTTTAAATATATAAAACCAAAAACAAAAATGACGAAAGAAAAAACTGTATGAATTAAACTTCACCAAAACAAGAAAATTTTTATTCAGAAAATTAAACCCACAGGATGGGAGAAAATAACTGGAAATCATATACCTGAAAAGGAACTTATATACAGAACATATTTTAAAAATATTCTTACAGTTCAATAATAAATAAGCTATTCAACTACATGATGGATTTGGGTAGATATTTCTCCAAAGAAGATATGCAAATGGCCAAGACGTACATGAAGATATACTTGCCACCATTAGCCACTAAAAAATTCAAATCAAAATCACAATGAGATACCATTTCATACCCACTAGGATAGCTATAATCAAAAAGTCCAACAACAGCAAGTCTTGGTGGAGAGGTGGAGAAATTGGAACCCTCATACACTGTGGATTAGCATATGAAATAGTGCAGCAACTTGGAAAACAGTTTCATGGTTCTTCAAAACATTAAGTATAAAATTGGAACATGACTTAGAATTTACACTCCTAGGTATTTACCCAAGAAGAATGAAAATTTTTATCCACATACAAACACACATTAATGTTCACAGCAGCATAATTCATGATAGATGAAATGTGGAAACTCCAGTTATTTGATGAGTTCCAAATGCTTATCAACTTTTGAATGTATAAGCAACATATAGCATATCTACACAATGGAATATTATTTGGGAGCAGAAAGGAATAAAATACTGATTCATGGCACAATATGGATGAACCTTGAAAACATTAAGTTAAAGAAGTCAAAGACATAAAGACACATATTGTGATTCCATTTACATGAAATGTCCAGAAGAGACAAATCTATAGATACAGAATGTACATTAGTGGTCAACACCGGGTGTGGGGAGAGAGGATTTGAGCTTGACAGCTAAAGGATGTGCAGTGTCTTTTGAAGTTATAAACATTTTCTGTAATCATTTAATGGTGATGGTTGAATCGCTTTGTGAATATAACAAAAACCAGTGAATTGTATACTTAAAAAGGACGAATATTACAACTTTATCTGAATTTTAAAAATACTTGGAGCTTGAGGCTTCCTAGGTGGTGCAGTGGTTAAGAATCCCCCTGCCAATGCAGGGGACATGGGTTTGATCCCTGCTCCAGGAAGATCCCACATGCCACGGAGCAACTAAGCCCACGCACCACAACGATTGAGCCTGCACTTTAGAACCCATGAGCCACAACTACTGAGCCCATGTGCTGCAACTACTGAAGCCCATGTGCCTAGAGCCTGTGCTCTACAACAAGAGAAGCCACGGCCATGAGGAGCCCTTGCACCACAACAAAGAGTAGCCCCCGCTCACCGCAACTAAAAGAAAGCCCACGCACAGCAACAAAGACCCAACACAGCCAATAAAATAAATAAATGAATTAAAAAAAGATACTTGGAGCTTACAACGCTGAATACCTGATCTCCAAAACCTAACTTTCCTGAAAGCATGTACACAAAATATACACAGATACAAACAGGTACACTGCATCAAGGGTAAAATGCTGATATTGTGTTGAATGTGGTGTTAACTGGCATTTGGTCTTCACAGCAATGAATATTGGTCACTATATTCCAGGATGTTTCTTAAGTGGTATTATCTGCACCTTTTCATCTAAATCCTCACACAATTCTGCTAGAATTTATAAAACCTATGATTTTATAAATGGACAAACCAATGCTTTAGTGATTAAGACATTAGTCCAAAGCCTATTAATGTGTAGCCAGATTTGGATTGATGTGTCTGACTCCAAAGTCGATAGTATTCCAGTGAAATATAGCATTTCATTAATTAATAGGTGAATTAATTGATTGATAAGTTATATCATCCGCTCAATAAGTATTTTTTTTAGTTTCTATCATGGGTTAATTTTAACAAGAAAATATCAGGAAAAATCAATGCTCTCATGGAGACAGCATTTATGTGAGGATGGGTAAACAATCAGGAAGCAAATTAATTGTGGGGAAAACTCTAAGAAAAGATAGATGATAGATAGATAGATAGATAGATAGATAGATAGATAGATAGATATAGAAAGATAGACAGACAAGGGGACATGATAAAGAGAGATTGAGTAGTCAGAAGAGAAAGTGATCAATAATCTAAAATCTGAATAATGAAACAAACCAGTTCTACAAAAACCTGGAGGAAGAGAATCTCACGCATTGGGAACATCTACTACAAAAGGTTTTAGGCAAGAAAATGCTTGGACAGGAAGAAGGCAAATATTGCTAGAATATAATGATAGAGGTGGAATGGCAGGATTTAAAGTCTGAGAGCCAGGCAGTGGCCAAATTATAAAAGGCTTTGTAGATGTAGATCTAAGTAACGGTTTGGGGGAGGAAAGAAATGACAGTCATGATGATATAGATGATGGCAATCTTGATGATGATGATGGTACCTCACCAAAAAAAGAAACAAGCTCAATGTGGACACCTGATATATGCCAGCACATTGCTACTATTTGATATACATTGTTCTCACTTATCATTCTTAAAAAAAACAATGGTGAAAGGAAAGTCACCCCCATTTTACACAAGAGAAACCAGGGCTCAGAGATGTTAGCTCACTGTCCCAAGACCACACAGCTAAATGAATGATAGAGAAAAAGTTAAATCTATAAGAATCCTTTACTGCAGCTGCTAGGCCCAGCTGTCTTCCAAGAAAACATTGTGCGGCAGAACACTATGTACCTTTATTATTCAGCTATATTTTTCAGTTGAATGAATTAGACAGAAGTTTATTTTGCCCACCAAATGTTTCTTGTGTGCCTTCTACTCTCACTATGGTTGGTAATGATTCTTAAAGATGTAATGTTCCTTATTTATATCTTTGGGACTCCAAGAATACCTACGTCATGATTTCACAAAGAATCCTCACCTTTAGAGTTAGCATTCTGGGTAGCCACACTTGAGGATATTTTCAGTGTGTATCTTATGTTCTAGGGACAAAATATCCCAATCTCACTGCAAAAACCAGCTTGCGTGACTCAAAGGCTGTGACAGGTTTAGGCTGTCAGTTATTAAGCAGGTTGTTCTAAATAAGCAGGCAAGATCTTGCTATTGTGACATGCCGTTACAGAAAAGAGCTGGCAGCCCCATGAGTATAAAATGAAATGTCAAAGAGTCCGGGGATGTGTCATTGTCCAAGAAAAGCCATCAGCAACTGCCTGGGAAAACATCAAATTTTCATTTACTCTACCAAGTAGTAAACAGTATTGACAAGTGAAATGTTTCTTTGTGTTCTGTCCTTTGGGAGAATTTTAAGAAAGACAAATGATACCTTTTTGTGACTGTTTTTAAGAGGTTCAAATGTGGGTCAGAGTGGAGAGAAAAAGCTAGAGATGATGTGAAAGAATCTACCCCTTCACAAAAATATGTCCCATCAGAGTGGTTGTGAAAAAGTGGGAACAAGAGAAGTACTTATTTTTCCTGTCCTCACATAAGGCTTGAGCCCTGCTAATTATTGCTGGGAAACTTAGGCTAAGTAGCAGGGAGTTTGCTCAAGGCATCATTGCTAGATAGCAGCAGAACCAGGATTTTAACCTAGGCAGCCTGCCCCTCGAACTTGCAGAAACATTATCCACATGAAAAGGAAACCATACATATCTCTTCAGGTGGTGGCCCAGGAGTGGGGGGAGGTTATCTTAGTCATGCTAATTGGCCAGATTTACTGCACAATCAAATGCCTTCCCAAGACCCTAAAGTATAATTGTAAACATTATGTATCTATCATCTATCTACCTATCATGTGTCTATCATCTATTTACCTACCTATCTGTCTGTCCTTTTCTACTCAGAGTGCTTTGAAATACTTTAACATCTATCCCATGGTACAAAAATTATTAGTAGACCTATTTATCTGCATACCCCATCCTCATCTCCAACAGGAATACCACCTCAGGAAATGCGGTAAATTTCATTTTACATCTTCCATCTCTAGCAAAAAGCCTGAAAAGAGTAAATAAGTAAATGAGTAAATAAATTAGTAACTCAAGCTGGAAGTAATCCAGCAAACAACGCTTCAGAAGCTTTTGCCAACCTTCACAATAGAGTTACAGCTTGGACACTCATTTCAATTCCTCAAGATAAAATTATTCAACCTTTCACTTGCCCCAGATGAAAAGGTCAAGTTAGCATCATTCATCTTCCAGGTAAGTTCAGAAGTATGTTTCTGGTGTTGTGATGTATGGTAAAACTTTCAGCATAGTAAGGGAGGGAAGTAACTGCCTCTTTCCCAGAGTTTCAAAATAGCTTATTCTAGGATTGAAAAGGATAGATGGGTTGTATACAGTCCTATGTGTTCTCCACTGAGCTAGTCTCTATATTTATTGATTGATTTTGGAGACACTGCTTTTTATCTCCATGGGTGTCCACATATCTGCCAAGCAGGGGTTTTCAGGAGGATCTTTGCAGGAGGAAGCCAATATGGTGGTGGATTAGTCTTTCGTTGGTTGTCTGATGGGCCAGAACGTGTGAGAGAGACATACTAAACAAGCGGTCCAAGTCTCAGTCTTGAAATAAAATCTCTCTGTGCCTGGGCAAAGGACTCTGTGCCTGGGCAAAGGGTTAATGAAACAGGGTCTTTCTTTCTTCTGTTAACAAGAATTCTAGCTCCATCATTATCCCTGGATGGCCTCCAGCTTCTCAGTGACATCTGGTCAATCAGCCTACTGCAGTCCTGAGTTCCTAATGGGTTATTGATTGGAAGGTTAGCAGAGAGGAGTGGTAATTATATTAGATAAACATAGGAAGCCACGGTCTGTACCTACCAATCATATATTCTGAAGTATACTCAGAGCTCCTAAAAATCAGATCCAGCTAACATATACTGAGTATCAACTCTATTTCAGGCACCATATTTGGCTGTCTAGATAGTCTACTTAATCTTTTTACCTGAAAAACAAATACTATTGCTTGTATTTCACAGACACAGAAGTTGAGATTCAGAGAATTAAGAGGCCAAAACAGAATATAATTCAGGTTTCTAGACATTTATCCTATTGGTCTTTCTATTAGGCCAAAGATGATTAGTACCCGTGAATAGCCATAATCTCTATACTGATAATCACGCTGTTTTAAAGTCTATTATAATCATATATCAAAGGTGAATTTCTGTCCATGGATCAATAAGTGAGCAGCCTAGATCTGTATGTGAAAAAGGTGTATGAATAAGATGCTCATTTGCACTCCTGGTTATCATATCTCATGGATAGCCCTCAGATTCTTTCAGAATTCTTTTTATATTCAAAACTCTCTGCCCATTTATGCTTTTCTGCCCACTCCAATTCATTTTCTCTTCTGAAAATGGCATTCCAGTCACTTCATTGTCAGATGGATCTATGAATGAATCAATGAATATTTACTATGCCTTACCCCCAAATCTTTAACTCTCTAACCTTGTGGGAAGCCATTCCCCATGTGCCCTTTCATTGGCATCTCAAAGAAAAAAAGAGTCCAAAACAGGACTCTTGACAAATGTTCCAGTTATTTAGTACTCCATAATAAACTATATCAAAAGGCAATGGCTTAAAACAATCACAACATTTATTTTGTCCGCAAATATGCACTCGGACAGGACTTGGTAGGTTCGGCTTGTCTCTGCTCCACTGGGTACCAGCTGAGCTGTCACAGAGTCATTTGACATTTACTAACTTTCATGTAGCGTGGTTGATGGTGGATGTGAACTGAGACATTGGCTTTAGCTGTCAAGCAGAACACCTGTAAGTGACATCTCCGTGAGGACTGAGCTTCCTCACAACATGGTAGCTGGGTTCTAAGGGTGAGTACTAAGAGAAAGCTATAATTCCATTCATCTTCTAGCCTTTAAACTGAGACATTCTATCTGCTGAGACAAACATAAATCCATGCATAATTTCAAAGGAAGGGAAAACAGTCTTCAGTTTTTGAAGGGAGAGAATATCATCATTCTAGAAGAACATGTAGGACTAGAAATATCACTGTAACCCCTTCAGTGGACAGATGTATCTATCTCTGTCATTATTTCCCTGTATATATATACATAGATAGATGTTTGCATGGGTGTGTGGACATTACATAAATGAGATTTATATATAAGTATATATATACACTCATATATATATACATATATATATATATGAGAGATACCTATACAATAGATGCCTATATAGATCTTTGAGATACCTGCACATTCACACATACCCAGAGACACAAACACACACAAACACATGGATATATGGAGAGAGAGAGATTTACAAATACATTGATATCTATTATTTCTGTTATTGAAATTCTTAAATTCATGAGTTGTCACTAATGTTTCCAATCTGATGTTTCCTAACCAGCATCACAGGGTTTATTCTAATTTTTTATTTCCATATTCCTAACTCCATTCTCTGACAGTGAAGCTCCTCCTTTCCCTAATATACTAATTTATTTCATCAATTTTCCTCTAGGCAACCAATCTCTTATTGCCATTGCTACTGACTTGCTTACATGGACTCTTTTTTAATCTGCTAGCTTCTTCCCCTCCCTCAAAGCTGCCCATTTACTGACAGACTCCTTAACTCATTAATCTGCATGCTGTTACACCCTCTTTACCCTCCTCAAGCTCTGAATTTCCATACCACCTGCTTTGGCTAGAGTTTTGTTCTGGGGCTCTTACTCATGAGTTGGTGTGTCCATACAGATGGATGCCCTTCTCACTCTGTTGGGCTCTGACTGTCCATACAAAACTTCTAACTCCCCACCTCCTCACCCAATATGGGCATGCTCCTTATTCTACTTGTACTCCAAGGCGCAGCCATGACACTCCTCCCTGTAGACACTCTTATTACCCTGCTTGGGTTCTGAAACCCTACGCTGAGCCACACACAGACATGACTGCCCTCCTCACTCAATTGGGTTGATTTTCCCGTAATAGCCCATCTCACACGGACACCCTCTTCAACTTGTTTGAATTTGAACACCTCACATAAAGCTGTTATTCCAGGTGGATGATTAACTTTCTTGACCTTACGTAATGGTTTTAATACTAAATTGTTTAGGAAGTTGAAGGGAAAGATCTATTAGTTGAGTCCTTTGGAAAGCTAATGCTGATATGAAGTTAGGAGTGCAAAGGATTTATTGTGAAGTAGCACCTGAGAAGTAACAGGACAAAAACAGACTTGTTCCCAGCTCATCTGGCAGGGAAAATCAGATGGGGCCAACGTGAAATTGTGAGGTATATATTTCAGAGCCTCTGCCAGACCAGTGGAGAGCTCTGGAGCAAAGATTGCCCTTCAACTGAGCACTGTGCTGGTCTTGACCCATCTATGTCAAGCTTGCTCAATCATGAAAAGCATGGCCTCAACTCAAACTCTAAGGCGGAACTGGAGTTATAACTGGCAAGTGCCAGAGAAGCTTAATCATCATAGCCTGTCAACGAGTTCTGTCTTGAAGAGGGATTTGAGAGGTACATTTCTGCATCTGCCACAGACAGGATATGGGGAGAGAAAGGGATGGGATTTCTATTGACTTTAGATATGTGCTAAGTATCAACAGTAACACATAGAACTCAATCCTGCGACCCACAAAATTTCAAAATTGAGATTATTGATACTCAAACATCATTATCTGTCAACATCACCCTGGGTGTTTGGCAAAAATATATATGCACACCATAAATCTAGAATTGGAATCCCTCACAATAGGTCTCAGAAACCTGCATTTTTAACATGGAAATCAAGTCACTGAAAATATTTTAAACCCTGCCTGCAGATCCCTTGTGCACTCAATGAATTTTTCTTGTAAGTTCATTTTTATAGACATAGTCTGCTGACTGATCTGGCACTTCAGTCCGGCCCATAACTCTGGGAACTGTAACTATTGTTTTGCTGAGTGCAACATCTTGTCCTTTTACTGTAAATCTATTTTGCTTCGGGGGCACACTTTTATAGGTCAAGATCCTTGCTGTGTTACTGAAAAATGCAGGTTGGATTGTAAAGAGCAATTGTTTCCTGCAAAGTCACAAAGCTGGGCCCAGCATGACGGATATTCTCACGTTATGCATGCTATAGCATACATTGAACCATAAAGTTATCGCGATAAGATAATTTTATGCAAATGACCTGCCTTGCCAACATGAAGCATTAGGCAGTAGGAACATGTAAAAGAGAAATTAAGGGCAAAAGAAAAAAAACATTTCTGATTCTTTGCTCAAGTGACACTTCAACCAGCCTATTTTAACCTTCTTCCATGTCTTCTGGTTTTCTTTGACTTGCTAACCCTTGGCTCTGAACCTCAAAGCTGTATTTCTTCTTAAGTTTCCTTCCTAATCTTTGACCCCAACACTATATTTTTTAACATGAGGTGGTTACTTCCCCTGTCTATATACATAAATACACAAAATTGTTAAATAGTGACGGCACTGTCTCCCAGGGCCCCATAAGGCATTATTATAACAGAAAACTTTTCCTTTCTTAGGTATGTTACCAGAGGTCTTTTCCTATAAGATCTTTTACCCCAAATTTTTATTGCTATGTAAAGAAATATCCCAAATGCAATGACATAATAATTACAATTGCTCATTTTTCTTACGTATTTGCAATTTAGGAAGGGCTTGGAAAGAACAGTTCACCTCTGTTCCTTGCACCATCAGCTTAGACAGCTCAAGGCTAAGGACTACTCACAAGGCTGGAGGCTGCAATCGTATAAGGCCCACTCACCCCCACGCCTAATGGTTGATGCAGCAGTTAACATGGAACTTTTGGCCAGGACATCTCTGCACGTGGTTTCCTCACAGCATGGCAGCTCTGTTCTATGAGTGGTTTTCCCAAAAGACAGGATATGGTAGCTGGCCATGTCTTAAGGCATGGGCCCAGAAACTGGCCATTTCAATTGTCAGTTATCTATTGATCAAGTCAGAGAGGCCAGATTCAAAGGAAGGGAATGTAGAACACATTTCTCAATGAGAAGAATGTCGAAGAGTTTGGGGATCATTTTTTTAATACTGTCATACCAAACACATCATAATTAAGATTTGCTGTTGTGAGAATCCCAACCCCACTCATAAGCTGAATCATCTTTAGGTTGTAGTGATGAGCAATAGGTAACACTTGAGAAATATGAAACTTTGTAAAGCAAAGGAAAATACGGAGGAGGTGTACTTGACTGTGACCTATCATGTTGTTATTCTAGAAATAATATCCAGCAGGGGAGGAACTTCCTATTGGGATTTCCCTGGCAATAGAAAGGAAAAAAGATTCTTACGCATTAAAGTTTGTAAGACTTTGCAAAGCACTCGTATGAACAATAGCCTATAAGTTTCTAACAATATCCACCATAGAAATTGGTACTACCATTATTATTTATATTGTACCAAGGGTAAATTTTGATTCTGCAATACTAGAGAATATGTTCGTTTTGCATAGCTAGCAAGCAGAGAGACTGAAGTTAAAGTCGATTTTCCCTTAAATCCCATGTGAAGGCAAAAGTTGTTAATAAAAAATTTTGAATTTCAAATTAGGACAGAAGATCTGAACATGAATTGGCAAATTGAAGCAAGTATATTATGAGGTGATTCCAGTTAAATAGAAAGTATAGGAAGCTTATGGTAAGAAGAAAGGAGCTAGGATACTTGGTCTCATTGGGGAGGCTGATTCTGACAAGGGAAGGCAGTTGTTTAATACACAGTATCCAAAAAGCTTGTCAAGATCACATGTAATTTGGTTGGCAAAGACTTTTAATAGCATGGCTCATTCTATTTGGTGGCATTCAGTAGCAGGGTTACTGTGGTTGACAAGTTGTGTTCCAAGATTGGCATGCATGAGGATGGGAATGCCAAGAAATATTCACCAAAGGACAGCATCTTTGAGGATATGGGATTAACATTTGGTTTCATAAGTGTGGAAAAGGGCACAATTTACAAAGATAAAATATCCAATTCAAGTTCTTTGAACTTCACAGTATTTTTCTGATTCTCAAAGAGTGTTTCTTATCCCTCCCCTCCAATATGGAAATAGGGGATTAAGAGGGACAAACTATTATGTATCAGCTATAAGGATATATCATATAACACAGGGACTATTACCAATATTTTATAATAACTATAAATGAAGTATAACGTTTAAAAATTGTGGATGACTATATTATATGCCTGTAATTTATATAATATTGTACTATACTTCAATAAAAATTTAAATATATATAAATTAATTTTGATTAATAAATGTAGACATCACCAAAAAAGTTTTTTATAGAAAGCATATATGAAAGAAGGAGGTTATGAATATTATCCCTTATGGAACATCTAAATTGTGCTAAGTGTTGCCTGCTCTCTGGGCTGCCACAATATTTCTCCCATCTTTCTTTATTCTTATCTTCTGCCATTCTATTCTTGGGAAGGTTGTATCTGCTATGGGTCTTTGGAAGGTTTAATAGGAAACAGTATAGGGTCAAAAGAAAATAAGTGTGGACTTGGTCGCATGAGATTGGATTTCATTTAAGATGTCTCAAAAAAGATCAAAAAAAAAAAGCTCTTAAGGTATGTTTATGACACCACTGAGTTCTCAAGGGTAGATAATTAGAAACAATTTTATGGAAGAGATAGTGATAAAGAGAATATATGTACCTGCCATTTCTTTTATGTTCTAGATCTCTCAGGGGGAAATGGTTAGATTGAAATTTAAGATCTTAGTTTACCATTACCGGCACCCATCTTTTTCTTGGCATTTATTATTTAATTCCACTAACAATCTTGAAAAGCCGTTGTATTAGTTTCCTATGGCTGCTATAACAAATTCTCATAAACTTGGTGGCTTAAAGTAATACACATTTTTTCTCTTACAGTTCTAGAGGTGTTGCCGGAAGAGGGACCTTTTCTAGGGCCCAAGAATATTGTCTTGTATAACACATGGAAATGAATTGTCCAAGGAAACACATGTACTGGCAAAGCAAAAGACTATATTGGGAAGGGGCGCCCAGGTGGAGAGCAGGAGGGTGAGGCATCCAAGGAGGACTGCTCTTCCAAGTGGCTCACAGTCTCAGGATTTATGGCAAGGGGTTAGTTTCCAGGTTGCCTTTGGCCAATCGTCTTGCTTGTGCCATGTTTTGTCTGATTTAGGGCCCTTCTTGTTGGCATGTGCATCTCCCAGCCAAGATGAATTCCAATGTAAAGGATTCTGGGAGGTTGGCAGGACACATTATGGGCTGGCATCTCCTCCCTCCTTTTGGCCCCTCCCAAATTCTCCTGGTTCAGTGGCAGCTCCATGCTTCTCATTGGGACTTCTTGTTGGGAGACAACTCATGCCAGTAGCTATCAGCATGCCTGGCTAAGGCGGGCAATTTCAGTCAAAGTTTCCCTTACAGAGGTCAGCAGTCCCAAATCAGTTTCTTTGGTTGAAATGAAGATGGTAGGGTCATACACCCTCCCAAGGCTTTAGAAGGCAATCTGTTTCTCGTCTTTTCCAGATTCTAGAGCTGCATGTTTTGCATTCTTTGGTTCTTGGGCCCTTCCTCCGTGTTGCTTCAGTGATCACAATGCCTTTTTCTTCTCTTGTAATAAAATTGTTACCAAGGCTGTTGCCCCATAATCATACCCCTGCCCCTCCCTCAAATAGAAGTCAATTATTCATATCTCAACTTTAGGAGGATGTTGTAAAGACAAAAAAAAAAATAACAAGAACTGGTTAGAACAAACTAAGCTCAAAATGTGGAAGATGTGACTTCCAGTAGACCTTGAGCCTCATTATAAACTCATTGTAACACATCAACATGCTAAATGGCACACCCACCAGTGCCATGACAGTTGACGATTTCCAAGACAAAACTAGGAAAAGCCAGTGTGGGAACTAACGGAGAATTCCATCAGTTCTAAGTCCAAACCACATCGCTGTTCTCAGATAACTCATGAATATTCCTCCCACCCTATCCAAATCCCTCCCTTTTACTTCAACCCTCATATACATTTGGTGTCTCTACCCAAATTGGTTTGAGAAGTAGATTTGCAAACTAGGTTCCTGCTCCTCCATTCTGTGGCCATTGAATAAAGCTTGTGCTGTTCCAGTCTCAGCATTGGTTTCTTTTCTTTTTTTTTTAAACTTTTATTGAGATATAATTGACATATTATAAACTGCATATATTTAAAGTGTACAATTTGATTTTTTTCTTACTAGTAACGTGTATATGGCAATCCCAATCTCCCAATTCACCCCACCCCAACTCTACCCCCACTATCCCCCCTTGGCATCCATATGTTTGTAACTACATCTGTCTCTTATTTCTGTCCTGCAAACCAGCTGATCTGTACCATTCTTCTATATTCTGCATATGTGTTAACACACAATATTTGTTTTTCTCTTTCTGACTAACTTCACTCTGTATGACAGTCTCTAGGTCCATCCATGTCTCTACAAATCTCCCAATTCCATTCCTTTTTATGATTGCATAATATTCCATTGTATATATGTACCACATCTTCTTTATCCATTCATCTGTTGATGGACATTTAGGTTGCTTCCATGACCTGGCTATCGTAAATAGTGCTGCAGTGAACACTGGGGTGAATTATGGTTTTCTCTAGGTATATGCCCAGTAGTGGGATTGCTGGGTCATATGGTAGTTCCATTTTTAGTTTTTCAAGAAACCTCCATACTGTTCTCCATTGTGGCTGTATCAATTTACATTCCTACCAACAGGGCAAGAGGGTTCCCTTTTCTCCACAGCCTCTCCAGCATTTATTGTTTGTAGATTTTCTGATGATGCCCATTCTAATCAGTGTGAGGTAATACCTCATTGTAGTTTTGTTTTACATTTCTCTAATAATTAATGATGTTGAGCAGCTTTTCATGTACCTCTTGGCCATCTGTATGCCTTTGAAGAAATGCCTATTTAGGTCTTTTGCCCATTTTTTGACTGGTCTGTTTGTTTGTTTATATTGAGCTGCATGAACTGTTTATATATTTTGGAGATTAATCCTTTGTCTGTTAATTCATTTGCAAATATTTTCTTCCATTCTGAGGGTTGTCTTTTCATCTTGTTTCTAGTTTCCTTTGCTGTGCAAAAGCTTTTCATTAGGTCCCACTTGTTTATTTTTGTTTTTATTTCCATTACTCTAGGAGGTGGGTTGGTTTCTTTATGGGCTGTGCAAATCCAATTGGAAAAGGAATCTTCCTGGCAGAGACAAGTGGTCTCAGCCTGGACTAGGACCCCAGCACAGGTCCAGTAGACCAATTTGGTAACAAAATCTTCTATTTCCTTCTTGTAAAGAAAATTGCATTTAAAACCAAAGCTTCTGGATGATCTATGGTAACTTCCCCTTCTAGAGATTCTTCGTTTACTCACATCTGTAAATTTTCTTTTGCCATATAATATTCATGGTTTCCCAGGATTAGGACTCAGACACTTTGGAGGCCATTATTTACATTACCAAAGCCATAGTTTCCTGCATTTTAGAGAGTCTCATGGAAGTGGAGCCTGGATTAAAATTGGGACCTTCCCATAGCTTTCATTTTTTTCTCCCTTACCCACATCTACTCTATTGCCTTAGTCTTAGGAAATGTACCACTATACCTAGACATAGGAAACCTTACTACCATAAGGATTCCAAAGTGCACAGAGCCCCCCCAAGAACACAAGATACCAAGGATGAATGAAAGCAAATTTAATGACAAAGCCCTTCATTAAAAGAAAATAAAGCAAGGATGGATATATATCCTCCATCATCAATTATACTATAGTGAGAGACAAGTATTTTAAATTCTTTGAGACTCACTTTTCTTGTCTTCAAAATGAGAAAATTATATATGCCCAATAACATCATTAGATTATTGGAAATATAAGAAGAAAAGCTATTTGAATAGTGAAGCACTATGATCAGATTCAATATTTGGGGTTTATGAATTTCTATCCAAACAGTACTGAGGGATGTGGAAGTTTCATTTTTCTGATATAGACATCATCACCCCTTGATTCTTCATCTTTGGGAGATTGTATGCAATACTTGACTTACATTTAACTTTTCTCTGAAGCTGCAGGTATTACTGCCAAACCTTATTAATAGCAAGAAATAAATTTGACCTTCTGAAGATTCTGGCAAAAATAATGGCATCTTTTAACTATTGCGGGAAAATGAATTAAAATTTCCCTTAAAAAGAAAACTGATCTTTAATGGAAAAGCTGGAATATTACATTGACCACTTTCCATTCTGATTTTACTTTCCTGTCTTTTTGGTTCATGCATGTTGATGTATTGCTCCTTATATGAGCATAATGTAGCCCTGCAGGCCACAGGAAAATTTCAGTGGCCAAATACATTGTGAATAATTGCTACTCAACTGAGAAAAATCTGTTTGCAACTCCAGGATCATAAAACAATAAAGTTGGAATTAACCCTAGGGGTTGCCAAGGGGTGTGTGGCAAAATGGAAAGATTATTGGTCTGGGAGCCTCAAGAAACATTTTCTAATCCATTCTGACAGTCCTGTTCTCTTCCATTCATGCTTTGTCTCTGCCATATATTCCACAGATTTTTATTCCCAATATGACCACTGCAAGTAAATGCTCAATTATCTCTTCTTGGGACATTGGTCATGAGATCTTAACTAGCAAACTCTGTCAGCAGTGTAATCCATATGCTTCTGGACAATTTACTTTGTTAAGACTCTGATTACTAAACAAGTAAAAAAAACAAAAAATATGTTATCCCCTTATTCAAAAATCTTCACTGCTTCTGTATTAACTATCATTTGACTCAACCCATTTCATATGTCTTATCTCTCTTCCCCAACCCTTTACCTCAACAACCTGCAGTTTTATTCATCCTATAATCCTTATAAGTCTCTGATACTTAATTTGTTGACTTTCTTCGTTTATTTGATTATTTTTCCTGCAATATGCCTGTCCAAATCCTACCAGCCAATGGAAATATAGAGCAAAAGCGATATGGTATTTCTGGGCCAAGAAGATTAATAAGTGTATATACTTTCATTCTCTTTTTCTCTCCAGCTTGCTTGAAACACAGACCAACTATAGTATAATTTTTTAAAAAGTCCAAAAAACAATAAACAAAACTCTACAACCAATTTTTTACTTAGCGATGAAATCATTTTGGGAGAAACTATGGCAGTTTCTACTAAAGCTGAAGAAACTCATGCTCTTTTACTCATCAATTCCACTTATGTTTACCACTATTAGTAATAGTTTAGTACTCTTAGTAATAGTAACTCTGGAAACAACTTACATATACATCAAAAGCAGAATGTTTAAGTAATTGTGACATAGTCATGTATTGGAGCATTACCTAACCACAAAAATGAAACAAACAAAACAAACAAAAACTACAATTAAACAAAATGACTTAGATGAATCTAAGATACATAATACTGGACAAAACCAAGCAGAAATGTGTATGAGATTTACATAAACTTTAAAAACAGCGAAAGGTAATCAGTGGAATAGGTGTCAGGATAGCAAGTGTTGAGGTGACTGAAAGAGAACATGAAATGGGGCGTCTGTGATACTGATAACAACCATTTTTTTTAAGCTAGTTATATGGTATCTAGAAAAAAATTATTAACCTCTAAATGTATAAGTTGTGTATTCTTTTCAACTGTATATTATAATTCAATACTATATTAGCATAGGCCACCATAACAAAATACCATAGACTAAATGGCTTAAGCAACAGAAATACATTTCTCAGAGCTCTAGAGACTGGGAAGTGCAAGATCAAGGTGTCAGCAAGGTAAGAATAAGAAGCCTTATTGAGGCTTCTTCTCTTGTCATGTCTTGTAGGCAGCTGCCATGTTCTGTGTGCCCACATGACCTCTTTTTGTGTTTGGGGTGGGAAGAGAGTAGAGAGAGAGGAAGCAAGCTTTCCGGTGTTTTCCTTATAAGGATGCTCTCTTATTATGGCAGCCCCACCTTCATAGGAGCTCCACCCTCATGACTGTGCAAGCATAATTATCCTGCAGAGGACCCATACCCAATACAAAAACATCGGGTGTTAGGGCTTCAACATATGAGTGTTGGAGGGACATATATTTTCAGTCCATAGAAAATAAAAAACAAAACTATAAGCTTTAGTTATGTAAAAACAAAAACAAAACTATAAGCTTTAGTCCCATAAACTCTCCTCCTCACCACTCCCAAAATATCCTATTGTTTAATCCTTAGAACACAACAAAAAATGACAATGTTTGTAATACCCCGATACTTCTCCCCTTCATACCCTATTGGCAAGCCTTTGATGTCAAGAATTAATCTTCCTGCTTATGCCGTATGGATATAGGGAGATTACCCACATATTCACTCTGTTGTAGGTTCTAAAACCCACCTGTCATAATATAAGATTTTAATAAGCCACATTACCCACTTCCAATGACCAACCCTACCTCAAACTTTTGCTGGTTAACAAGCTGCTTTCTGGAACTATGATTCTAACCTGAGTTTCTGACAACTTGAGGAGATGACTTAATTCTGTGTGTCTTGCCAATTCTCTCACCTAACGCCACACTTTTATATCCTCCAGCCACAGACTGGAGCCCTGTTACGAATGCAAGCCTGGTCACTGCTGTACAATCAAATCAAAAAACCTTGCCTTCCACCTCCCAGACCCCATGATCCACATTTTGAATGATCTCCTCTAAAGTTCAGCCTCCATTCAAGTCTATTTCCCTAGGCCTGGTATTTATTTCTCCAGTTCCCTTCTGGCCAGTGTTACTCAGGGCTGTACTTGCCCAGCATTCAAGATCATACACATTATGACTCATTTTTAATATTTCCCACTCCATTTCTCCTTTTTTTGCACTTCTCAACTCTTTTGCCGTGTATTTCTTGGAACTTTTCGAAGGATAATTAGAACCTTCCAAGGATATTTATCATTTGAATTAAAGAGGAGAAAGAGTAAATTAGTAAGATCAAAACAAAGATAACAAAATACTAACTTTTCAAAGACAATGCAGTATAAATGAAAGAAGCGCAAGTGTGGAAGGCAAAAATACTCAAATTTGGACAAGTATTGGACAAGTTTTACTGCCCAGGGCCAGGGCAGGAAATGGTGAAGGGCATAACCAGATAATTTATGAGAGCTCCTCTGACCTGTAATATTCATTTGAGATGTAAAGGAGTAAAGGTGCAAGATATTTTATTTCCCCAGATTAGAAGAGTTTTAGTAGCCAGACATGGATGTGAAAGGAAGTAGAGCCTATAATGTTTATTGCATTTATCTTCAGATTAATCAAACTGCTATTATCCAACTAATTGTACAGCAAATAATTTAGATACTTGGAGAATGAAAAGTGTTATTTAATAATGAAATTGCTTTCTTAAGTCCTACTTAATGGCATCTTAAAGACAAAAGGTATCATTAAAGAACTCCTTTTATTCTCTGGAAAGGTTAATGGATTATATTATGCCATGTTTCTAAATGTCATGGTCATAATAAAATACACTAAAGAGATTGTTTAGTAATAACTATTTCTCAATAAAAAATAATAGATATAAGGGAAACATAATAATGCTTACAAATAATCAAAATTCTAAAAGATGAAAGAAGATAACGCAAGACATGCACCTTATTTTTTACTCCTCCCTTTCATCCCCTTTTTTTGTTTGTTTGTTTTTAATATTTATTTATTTATTTATTTATTTATTTATTTATTATTTTTTGGGGGGGTACACCAAGTTCAATCATTTGTTTTTATACACATATCCCTGTATTCCCTCCCTTCCTTGACTCCCCCTCCCGAGTCCCCCCACCCTCCCCGCCCCAGTCCTCTAAGGCATCTTCCATCCTCCAGTTGGACTCCCTTTATTTCTCCTTTTCCTCCTACTTCTTTTCTCTTATAAATCAACTTTATTTTACTAGTGCTAAAATAGACCAAACACTGGAAAATGAAATAAATTTTCTCTATTAATTCTATCTCATATTTTGGTGTGAACGATCTTATGTTGGGTGCAGAAATCAGAAAAAGATCATTAAAAAATGCATCATCTTCACCATCTCTGTCCTCATCATTCCTGATACTGGCAAGGCTGCTGTAAAATAAACAAGGTAAGAAAAATTGGTACAAACTTTATGGAAAGCCCTTTGGAGATATGTATTAATGGAATAAGAAAAGCTTAATGCATTTAGACCCAGCAACTGTATTTCTGAAACTCTATCTGAAAGAAATAATCCTAAATATAAAAATATGATTACATTAAAAAAATTAACAGTTATTTATAATAGCAATCAACGTGAAACAATTAAATGACCAAAAATTTGGAATGCTTAAACACATTACAGTATATATACTCAATGGAATTTTATACAAGATTTAAATTGAATGCTTATGAAGAGGATATCATAAACTATGTTATAAGCATTTCCCTTATTAAGGGAAACAGCAGGATAACTACTGTATATAAAGTATGATTATAATCAGGTTTAAATTGTTCATAAAAATGACTAAATAAATATGTTTTCATTGCAGAATTTAGACTCTGGGACAGTTCTTCCCCTCCCCATATATTTCTGTTTTACAAATTATATTTCATGACTCTGAATAGATTTTTATAATGAAGTAAAAATAAACATATTTTTGGATGAAGTCATTTGGAAATTTTGGAAGCCAATGAGTTTTAGTTAACCCAAATTTACATATCATGCTATGAACAAGCGACTAATGTGCCAGGAACTCTGATAAATAGGTAAGGAAAACAGAAATGTTGGAGACAGCCTCCCTGCAGGCAAGGGCTCAATGCCGAAGGGAAGACGCAAGCGTGGACCTGATGAAATATAAAGTGATTTTATTTCTGAAGGAGTCCACATGATAATTGTAAGCAAAGTTCTCTGAGGTCACAAAGAAAGAAAATGTTAGTTCGAAGCAGTGGACTGAGGAATGGAGATGGCTATGAAATTTGACATAGCATTTATGTGAGGGGTACCGTTTCTACCGCCATGATTTGGGAAAGTCAGTTCTAGAGGGAAGTATTTCACAGGCGGAGCCCCAGGCAAGATGTGGGGGCTATATTCAGGGAAAACAGGATGGATTGATTTATGGGAAGGCTTCTCAGGAAGTACTAGTCTCAATGACAGCTGGAGAATTTGTGTGTGTGTGCGTGCATGCACACACACGCACAATCCCAGTAGGAAAAGTTTTGGTAGGGATTAAGAACACAAATAAGCTACTTTAAGAGGAAGTAGAACAACCAATTGGAGGAGGGAAGCGTGGGAGCAATAGCTTCCTTGTAATACACACTATAGATGCTTTTCTCTCAGGTACCTGCATACTTTGGCTACTTAGAGTCTTCTCCCACTGGGAAAGGCTGAGAAGAAAGGCATGTGGAAGAGGAGACAAGCGTTATAGAGGGGACTCCTTTCTGGCCATTCAAGTGTATGCAAATCTATTGTGTGGAATTTACACTGAAGCTGTATTAACAGGAAGATGATTTACCTGAGAAGAGGTCCTTTTGTACTGTGAAGAAACCTTGAGCGTGGAAACCTGAGAATAAAAAAAAATGAAAAGGATGAAAGCTACCATTACCAGCCTTAAGCTTCCCATTCCTCAGATTTCTTTTATGGAAGAGAAAAGGTGTCTTCCAGAAGGTACTGCGATTGCAGTGTTCCATTCTGTTATATGGAGATAAAGTAAATCCTAACTAACAAAAACTAATACGTATTTACTGAGCTAAGGTTTGTTTTAGGCAGAATGATAATATATACAATACATATTTATAGTATGTATAAATATGTATTATATATGTATAAATATATATAAATTATTAATATATAAATATATATAATATATTATACATAAAATGTATGTTTTATTTATGTTTATATATTTTTATTTTTATCTTCATAATAATAATTCTTATAATAACACAGTGACTTATATATTAATTCTGCCATTTTATAGAGTAAAACTATAGAGAAAAAGAAAGGCTAAATGATGTGTTCAAGATCAAATAGAATATGAGTAGTGTGAAGAAAAAGCAAGTCCCCATCTTAGTGTTAACAAAGCTATGGTCTTTACACAACATGTATGCTATTTCTTACTTGCACACATGCTATGCATTCTCTATTTTCTATTTCAGGTCCTTTTGATGATTATTTATAAGATTCAAGCCAACTGTCTTTTTCCTTTGTAATTAGCTTTTAAGTTCATTTTAATTAAATAATCATGATGATATTCATAATAATAAAAGCATAAACACTCTCACCTTCTAGCGATGAATTTCTATTCAAGTGTGGCAAAAGCAGGTTATATGGCTACTTCTAATTTCAAAAGGGGAAGGAAAGAGCAAGTCTTTCAGGTGTCTGGGAAGAGAGCAGAGACTGAAGAATTTACATACCGTCCTGAGGACTAAGCAAGACTTTTGATATACTAGCAAATCAGCTTCATAAACAGTTGTATCAATTTATACTTCAAAAAAGCAATTTTATTGCATGACTCTTCTTTACTCTTGTCCAGCAATCCTGTGATTTCCAATCCAATAGGCAAATCATGATATTTAGCTGTTCGTTAATTTTCAACTCTTTAATGATTATTAAGTTGGGATATTATCTCATATATTTGAAAGGCATTTGTATTTTGCTATCAGGAGTGTAATTTTTCATGTCCTTTAGGTATTTTTTACCATCTTCTCTCTATAGCATGACTGTTAAGAATGCAGACCCTGAAGTCAGACTACGTAAGTTTGAATCCTGACTTGAACACTGTGCAATATCTGGTAACTTTCTTAAATGCTCTAAGCCTCATATATAGATATGTAATATGAATATATTGTATATAAACATATTGTAGTATTTACTTTATGTATTATATATAGTATTATATTGTATATGATATATAAATATGTAATACATAACATGGTATTACATATAATCTGCTTATAATTTTATATCATACATAACATTTAATTACTTATATGTTTAGATTTTATATATACATATAATTTTTCTGATTAATTTAATTTTATAGGTATATAGAATGGGGATTTCACATCCAGGGATGTCTATTTATTCAACTACTCTCATATAATAGTAATTTGTTGTCATTTTATTCACATAAGTACTGAACAGCGTCTCTAAAATTTGATTCTGAGTATATTAAGATGTTTATGATGTTTTGATAAGGTATTTTTCCATTTTGTTTTCTATTTTTATCGTGAGCTTATAAGAAAGCAGATCTTTATATACCATTATTCTTTCACCTGAACATCTGAGTGAACACCTGTTATTCTTAATTTTTGAAAAGTTAATTATCTTTATTTTCCTAGGTAAGCAGCACAGCATCTATAAGATAGTTAATTATAATATTGCCTCTATATTTGTACTACTTTACTTTTCTTTTTCCTGAAATAATTTCCAGGATGATATGACTACTTGCAATGCCATTTTAAAACTTCTATAGCTTTGTTTTGTCAAATGCTTGTATTTTTAAAAAATTTTTCTCTGACACCTGTCCTTTATATCTATCTATGTCCCTCTTAAATAGCCATTACTTTAACTTATAAATGAATGCATTCTTTGATTTCCTTAAAAGCAAAATGTTTATTTTTTCCAATGTTATATCTGTTTTCTATACTAAGATTGAAATAAATTTATTTGAATCTGTTTGAAGATAGATGCAGAAGGAAGAAGAACCTCTCCCTCTACTGGTCTCTCTGCCTCTACCTGCTGCAGACAAAAGGCAGAACAGGTATTTCTGATTCTTCAGTTCTGACCACCCCTCTCCCACTCTCCAGGTCTCTGTTAAAGAGTCAGGAGTCATGTCAGGGTTTGGCTTGCTCAGGGCTCAAGAGAGTAGCCCAGCCCCCCGTATGCTATAGGGAAAAAAAAACAAAACAAAACATAAAAGCATTCCTTTCCTCACTTCCACATCATAACTGTGAGGAAAGGTGTGGTCCTTGGGGTCTACATCCTCCATACAAGACTACCACCCATTGAAGCCTCACCTTCACTATCTATCTTGGGGTCACACACCTTGGCTTATCTCCTTTTGTTCTTTTCCCAGATCAAGTCAGTCTCCAAAAACAGCCCAAGATGCCCTGATATTCCCTTAATCCTACCATCAGATGGCTTATTGGTGAGCAGGGTAAATAATTTTGCCAACACTCCACTTTCCTCTCCTTAGACTTATTTCTCTTCCCATCACTCATCATCTACTGGCAAGTCATATATATGATTTATTTGTTGATCTCTCTCCAGTAGATCATGTGCCCCACTGGGAGAGAGATATTTGTGTATTTGGGTCATCACTATATCCTCATACTCTAGAAAAGTACCAGGTAGATATGTAGATATGTACATAGTAGATGTGTAACATTACATAGTAGATATGTAATAAATATTTGCCAGTTGTTGAATAAATCAATTAATGAATCCATTTCTTGTTCATCTCCTTTCACTTTTCATATTGTTTTTAGCGTGGTTTAATTTGTTCTTTATTTTCCATTTACACTTTAATGAAGTCATGTTTATTTTGAACAGTTATGAAAATATACTGTGAGTATTTTTCTTTGGGTTTCATTCATGTTTATCTGGATGGTCTATGTATTTTGTTTTAGATCTAAGGGAGTTTGCAGGGTGTATCTTTTCTTAACTTATACCTTCTGTGATCTAGCAGGACGTTAGAGGGAGACCTTACAATGGTCAGGTCCAGCAGGGAGTTGGACTTAGCTCAGTAGAGTCTATTTTAATTTAGCGTCATTGTTGCTGTCAAGAAAATGTCAATAGAAGAGGGCAGGGGTCTATTTGTAGGTTCTTGTTCATCTTAGTCTTTTTACAGGAACATACATTCTGCATTCTGCATTGTTCCTATACCTACTAGAGCTCATAGAAGTGTCTAACCCTATTGGGAGTTTCTCATCCAATTCAGTGTCCTTCCTGTAAATAAACAGCTGTGTTGAAAGAAGTGTTAGACTTTCTGCTTGATGTCTCCATGAATGAATTTCCAGACTGAAAATAAGAGGGGTGCAGTTTCATGATTTCAGTCATGCAGAAGGGTTTTCTTACCTGGTCCGTTTATTTAGCTTCAGGGAAGAGTTTTCAAATTATATATCTGCTCTCCCTTCTTTCTCAGACTTTTAACCTGAGGCTCTAGTTTCCACTGTCCTAGCTCTTGGGTAGCACAAGGGAATGGGAGAACCCAAACCCCAGCACCCCCTGGAGCACTGCAGAATGCCACTTCTCAGCCTCTACAGTGATGTTGCTTTGTGTGAGTTACTTTGTCTCTTTTAGCTGATCATAAAAATAGTAATTTAAAATGAATAGATTCCAGAAATAATTCTCTTTTGTTTAACTTTGTCCATAACCAGGTACATATAGAGTAAATCCCCTACATATGAATGAGTTCTGTTCCAGGTGCACGTTCATAAGTCCAACTTGTTTGTAAGTCTAACATAGTTGGCCTAGGTACCCAACTAACATAGTCAGCTATATAGTACTGTACTGTAATAGGTTTATAATACTTTTCACACAAATAATACATAAAAACGAAACACAAAAAATAAAGAAAACATTTTTGATCTTACAGTACATTACCTTGAAAAGTACACTAGTACCAGCTACATCACTGCTGTTTTACACCTGCTTCTGGACATCCTGGGCTTGAAATAAAGTCACTGTACTATTGTACTCTATACAGTACTGTACAGTAAAGTATACAAAAGCATAACCACTTGTACAGGATGCATGCATGTGACAATGTACACCAGACACGTGAACTAACATGTGTTTGGACATGCAAACGCACATTCTCATCTTTGAAAGTTTGAAACTTGAAGGTTCATATGTAGGGGAGTTACTGTATTGTAAATGTACAATGAATTTGCTTGTTACATGAAAAATTCCTTACTCCAAAGGAGAATGCCAACTCTAAAATACATTTTTACACTTTATTTTCTTTTACTTTGCCTAAACACACAAGGACTTATGCTGTGTGTGTGTGCGTGTGTGCGCACGTGTGTGTTTATACGTATTATCTCCTCATCTGATATGACAGATTCTAGTTCTTGACATTTTTGAAGCTGCTAAAAGAAATCATGTACCAGGCCACTGCAGATAATCATATTCCTTCAAGTTACCTTGGTGATTTGACTTTTTAAAGTGTATTGTTGAAACAATATAAATTCACTGATTTGCATGACAAATAAATTACCAGTTTGAAATGTTGAATGCCTAAAGAAATTTAATCACGGTGTTTCAGATAAATTATAGTTACAGTGTGCTTTCTGTTAAAAAAGTAACTTATAATTTCTATTCAGTTCAACAAATTTGCTGAGTATTTGCTCTGTGCCCAACACTTTGCTTTCCATGGGAGACAAGGAGGAAGAAGAGACAGTCCTTCGTTCTAAAAAACACACAATTTGGTGTATTCAGAAGGGTAAACAAATTTTGTGGCCTCTTCTTCACTAAGGTGTGAAGGTGTATGTGTCAAGGGTCACAGGAAAGATTCTGCAGCAAATATCTTCAGATCATGAGATTTCTTCAGGTCTACGGTTTCTTCTGTTGGTTTGAATTATTTTGCACTTATTGGATTTCCCAGATGTTGGTCTGTCTGCTTCACACACTGGTTTTCCTCATTGCCTAATCAAGATATGGTTTATATTTCTGAGCACTGAGCTTGGCAGTAGAGATGAATGGTGAGTAACATGGACAGAAGTTCAATCTTCCTAGAATTAAAGTCTCATCATGGAATGACATGGCCAGAGTATATGACATCTTCACCTAGAGTGATGGTGGTGACAGTTTACTTTTCTGGCACTTGTATGCCAAAGCTAGTCTTAGGAAAAAGAGATATCATAATATTGAAATAATCCATAAAGAGTTAAATTCTAAACCAGAGCCTCGGGCATTGAAAGTATAAATGCAGAAATTCCAAAAGTAGTATTAGCATAATTTCATAACTGATAGGGTGTGGGGTATAACGGAGAGGAGAGATATATGGTATCTGGAGGGGTTTTGTCTTAATTTCCTTGTTAATTGTGGGTGCTATTAACTAAAGTAGGGAAATAAAGGAAAAAAAGTGGAGATGGGGCATGGTTTAGAAAGAGTATAAGCCATTTTAAATATGTTAAATTTGAGTTTTTTGAGGGTCATTTAAATAGTTCTGTTAAAGAGAGAATTATATTTAGAAAAGTCTAA
Source organism: Hippopotamus amphibius kiboko (assembly GCF_030028045.1). Classification (NCBI taxonomy): domain Eukaryota; kingdom Metazoa; phylum Chordata; class Mammalia; order Artiodactyla; family Hippopotamidae; genus Hippopotamus; species Hippopotamus amphibius. Next base: position 94,590,124 of record NC_080198.1, on the reverse strand, counting down.
ATCTCAAAGAGAAAATCAGAGTCATAGATGAATAAGTAGACCTCATCTGCATTTAGTTACCAATTATGCCAGAGTGGTTTAAGAAGAGTAGGTGAAGTGTAAACCATTATCATTAATCCTGTTATTTCAAATGAGTACTAAAATGGAATGAATGTTGGTGCCCCTTACAAAATTCACAAGTTGAAACCTAATCTCCTATGTTCTGGCTTTTGAAGATATGGCCTTCAAGAGATGATTAGCTCATGAAGGTGGATTCCTCACGAATTGGATTAGTGTCCTTATAAAAGAGACCCCAGAGAGTTTCCTCAACCTTTCTGCCATGTGAGGCTACAGCAAGAAAACAGCCATCTATAAACCATGAAATGGGTCCTCACCAGACACTGAATTTGCCAGTGTCTCGATCTTGGACTTCCTAGAATCTAGAACTGTGAGAAATACATGTTTATTGCATAAGCCACTTAGTTTATGGTATTTTTATTATAGCAGCCTGAATGGACAAAGACAAAAACCCTTATGTCCAGAATAATTGACTTGACTGTAGTTATGTAGCAAACTAACACTACAGCTCTGATCCATTATTATTATTATTTTTTACTATATTATTGATCATTCTGAAAGAGCACTTGAAAGAGGATGATGATGATGATAGATAGATAGATGATTGATATAGATAGATAGATAGATAGATAGATAGATAGATAGATAGATGATAGGTAGATAGATACAAGGGTGAGTCAAAAATTATCCGCACTCTGGTTGTATTAAAACTTCTATAAATTCTACAGCCAGAGTGCAGATAATTTTTGACTCACGCTCGTAGATAGATAAATAGCTCCATCATATTCCTTGAAAAATTATGTGATAGATTATAATACATGTTTATATACATTATCTTATATTCACAGCACTGCTAGAGGTAAATCACTTTATTACATACACTTTACAAAAGGCAACACTGAACTCCAGAGAAGCTAGAAATTGGATAGTCAGGAGGCTAACCTGATTCATCTAACAATAAAGGCAATCTTCTTCTGGCACCTACACTATACTCTTCTGCCTTTCATCTGTCTGTCTATTCATCCACTCGTCTACCCAACCTATACACTAACCAACCAAACAACATTGTTAAGTTCATTTTCTCTACGGGTAATTTTCCCTAAATAACCCATAGTGTAACCTAGAAAACTGAAAAGTTAGAAACGATTTTATAGTTTACTAATAAGCTTTTACCAGGAAATTACTAGAATACCCAGGGTGGAATGCAGAATAGTATTACTACTACTGTTATTAGCAGTGAAATGTTTCTTTTGTAATTAATAATCACATAAATATTCTGGTTCAACAAAGTCAATAAGGAGCTTATCATTTACATTATCAGTGATTCTCCTCCATTAACAATTTTGTACCGGGATGTGATTTAAAACACGCATGTTTTAAAGAAAGATATTTTAAAGGAACATGTTTTAAAGAAAGATGTAACGCTAAGGTGATTGTTTTGATTTATTATTGTGTATAAATGTAATAGATTTGCTTCCTCTTGTGATGATTTTTTTGACTTTCCCACTCATTGGAATAGTCCATTTTAGCCATAGGTTCTTAAATGCAGAAATTGTCTTTCTCCCTGGGGACCTTCTACTTCTAGTCTATGATAGTCAATTTTTCTCTAACCATTCTTGTGTTCTATCCCCCCTTTTTTTGGCATTTTCTTCTTAGAAGTGTTCTCAAATATTGACATCAGTTATAAATGGTGAAGCACAGTTAGACACTGAGTGCTGCCAAAGACTCTAGGACAGTAAGGTCAAGGCCCAAAGTGCTATATTCCTCTTGATACTCCTGGTACCCTGTGTAAAAACGTACTACAAGGGAAACTGTCTCTGGGCTGTCACTCCTGAAGGAATAGCAGTGAAGTCCAAGGTAAGGGATAACCAAATCCTTCAGTGAGAAGGCCTTGGCAAGTTGCCAGGGGCTATTAGCTTCACGTCTGGAGTCTGGTCAGTATTAAGTTGAAGCTGGAGGCAGACTGAGAGCAGAATCCCGAAGGAAAGGATTGCATGAGAGAACCACTAATCACAGAGCATAGCTCCAGGGAAAGTTGCTCCTATGTTACCATGCTAGAGCTCAGCCTCTTTTGAAAATTTAGATACCTGTCCCCAAGTGAGTTCTCTGCTTAGCTTTAAGGACACAGTACTCTAAGCCAGCTACCTGGCTAAGTTATTTGTTTCTATATCTAGGATGTGATACTGTTTTAATGATTTTTGATACTGTAATCAAGAGACAACAATATATTCATCAAAATAAGATGTGCTCTGTTATGAGATCCCCTAGGAGGCAGACAGAGTGCCTGGTTACACTGTATAATTTGTAGCATTTATTGCACACCTACTCTGTTGCAAGTACTTTCCATACTTGAGTTCATGCAATTCTTACTGCAGAATCTAGATACCGGATATTATTATACTCATTTTTACCAATAAGGAATCCAAGGCTTAGAGGTAGGGGAGTGCCACTTGCAATGGTCCAGAAATAATAAATGGTGAGGCCAAAATTCAAATAGATCTTGCTGTCTATCACTATTTTGCATCACAAAACTGTTTCAGGGTCCAAATTTATTTTACAATGCCTCTCACAAAGCCAGACGAGACAGAGTACTGGTTCCTCAAAATAACAAAATCAAGCAAATAAAAAAAATTACACTTCTTGATGTACCAGAAATCATATTACATTCTTTGATCCCTTACCTGATTTATAGCATTTGGTCAGAGATTACTTTTGGTGAAGTTCTGAAATTAAAATAAAAATAGAATCAGTCCCCCAAAGTTAATAATTTTTCATTGTAAGAAATATTTCATAGCATGCTGTAGGCCCTGTGAGGATACTGCAAAGTTCTGAGTAATGCTAGCCTTTTTAACCTTGTACTGTTACTGCTGTTGATGATAATAACTAATGTCTATTATTAATTTACAGTTTTTAAAATGTTTTTATTTTTATCGCTTCATAAAATCAAGTAACCTCTCAAGGGTCTACTTTGAAAATGAGTCACTTGAACATCTAAATTGGAATAATACATCATCTCAAATGAATTGAATACATAAATAAGTACATACGATTTCATATTTAGGGAAACGATGCATCTTAAAACCCTTCGTAGACTGTAAAGTTCTACACCAATGTAGGAACTGTTATTGATCTTATAATAAGTCCAAGGTCTTCTCGGGGAAAAGATTCACTCAAAAATGTCTGGATAGGTGCTAGCTTAGCCTCTAGGGATGTGGAATCTCAGTGCCCTTTGAAGCAGCTCCCTCCTCTGTCAACATCTCCCAAGTAGTGAGAGAAAGAACCTTCCCCATATTAGGTCCAAATCTATTTTGGTACATGTTATGGTTTTAGAAAGCCGATAAATACTACCATTCTTTCTGGAGTTTGGAATCTTTGAGCACTAGAAAAAAGAATGGAGATAAAGCTTCTAGCTTTGTGATTGCTAAGTGGGATTAGAAAATGCTGCTTGACCCATTGCCACAACGAAATCCCCTAATATGCTCCCTTTTCCTAAACAGAATCTTGCCAAAAAACTAAAGTTTTTTGAGGCACGTTTACCCCATGAATCAGTAGAGAAACCTGAGTCACTTGAGGATCAAAAAGAGAGCAAGGAAGAGATGGAGCTACAGATACTCTCTCTCCAAACAAACCAACAGGATAAATCACTTACAGAGAAAGTAAAAAGGGAAGACTTTGAGAGAAGAGGAGAAAGCGTATTGTACCTACCAGAGAGTGGACGATTTATGGAAATCATCCCATCTGGAAACAGGAGGCAGGAAAGGTTAGAGCTCCTTTGTAACTTAATTTCCCAGATTTAGATCCTTCGACTGTCAGTCTTATCAGCTGATTCTGTGGCTGACCAGACATGTCGCTGTTCCTCATCAGGAACCTAGAGCAATCTTTTTTTAGGGCAGTCTTTCGTCTTCATTCATGAGTCCTTTCTCCCACTTACAAGCATTGTTCCTTTGTTTTTTTCTTCAAGAACCACTGGGGGACAGTTTACCCTTCCCCTCTTCACCAAGGCTAAGTAGGACAGGGCAGTAATTTGAATTAATCCTAAAACTCTTTTGTACCCAAGGCCCAAAGTGTATCTCTCATTCTTTGATCCACAGCCACTCTGTACAACATATAATGCTTCAGTGGTTAAATGGTAATTTCACACGACAGCTTACATGTACTCATTAAGTACAATACTCTCAACACAAAATACCCCCAGTTTGCATGTGAACACCTTCCCACTATCAAATCCTCAGAGAAAGGATAAAGACTGAATATCTCATGTCATTTCTCTTTTAGGTTAAATTAACAGTACTATGCTTTATTCATTCTTTGTTCTGGTCCAGTCTTACTCAGAATCTCAGAATGGGTGTAGCTGCCTCTCAATGTCCAAAGGTGAATTAATTCAACATCAGCTCTCTCTTGTAGCTCACTTTTAAGAGTTCAGATGTTAATAGGACAATATAGACTTCCTCATCGCCAATTCTACATTTTTTTTTCTTTTTTTTTTATTATTTTTTGGGGGTACACCAAGTTCAATCATCTGTTTTTATACACATATCCCTGCATTCCCTCCCCTCCCTGACTCCCCCCCACCTTGAGTCCCCCCCACCTTCCCCGCCCCAGTCCTCTAAGGCATCTTCCATCCTCGAGTTGGACTCCCTTTGTTATACAACAACTTCCCACTGACTATCTATTTTACCAATTCTACATGTTTTTAAAGGAAGTTTTTGTTTTTGTTTTTTAAATTTACTTATTTTTATTTATTTTTGGGCTGCATTGGGTCTTTGTTGCTGCATGCTGGCTTTCTCTAGTTGCAGCGAGTTGGGGCTGCTCTTCATTGCGGTGCAAGGGCTTCTCAGTCTGATGGCTTCTCTTGTTGTGGAGCATGGGCTCTAGGCATGTGGGCATCAGTAGCTGTGGTACGTGGACACAGTAGTTGTGGCTCACGGGCTCTAGAGCACAGGCTCAGTAGTTGTGGTGCACAGGCTTAGTTGCTCTGCGTCATGTGGAATCTTCCAGGCCTAGGGATTGAATCTGTGTCCCCTGCATTGGCAGGTGGGTTCACAACCACTGCTCCACCAGGGAAGCCCCCAGTCCTACACTTTCTACAAGCAAAGACAGAATGCTATCCATCGCCAACACTGTTTCATGTATTCACTCATTTCACAAGTATTTATTGACAGCCAACTCTGTGACAGATACCATGCCCACAGTTAGGGACACAGCAATGAACAAAACAGACAAATTCCTTCACTCATGTAACTTACATTTAATTGGGAAAAGCAGAAAAATTTAAAAGATACATAAGCAAAATATATATGGGTTTGATGTCAACCCATACCGAGAAGAAAAAAGGTATGAAACGGGAAAAGTCAGAAAATATATTGGGGGTGGGGTGACATTTAAAATAAATTAGCCAGGGCAGGCCTCATGCCTCCATATGTAAAGGAAAGACAATGTGTAAGTGATGATGGATACCAAATGGATTTTTGTGGATGCCTGGGGGAGGAGAGAAATAACAGTGGACAATGGTGATAAAGAGGGAAGATACAGAAATAAAATAAAATCAAGAGTCATTCCTGGACTCTAAAGATAGCATGATATGAACTAAAACACTATCTACATCTCCTCTAAAACAGAATTATTAGACCCTACTAGCAAGTACAATGAAGTCTCAAAAGCCAGCCTCTTGTGCAATGAAGAGCCACGATGTGGGTGCCAATCATGGAGCCCATTGTTAATGTTCCAGAGACTGCAAAGATGGAAAAATTATTGCTTTCTGTCTCACCAAGATACCAGTTAGTGAGTCTTTGCTAAGCATCCAGAAACTAACACCTGTGAGCTTAAACTCTTTTAAGGAAAACCCCCTATTGCGAGGAGTGTTAATTACAACCCATGCCTACTCTCAGAGAATGACACCAGGGATATTCCCTATGTTCTTACAAAGGTGGTTGGCAGCTACAACTGCCACATTGTCTTACCTTCCTTTCACACGTCAAGTTTCCAAAGTTTATCTCCCTCCGAGTCCTGGACTCCTGGTGCCTTGAATCTGCACGGGAAGTGTGGGCTTCTTAAGGCTCAACCTCCATCTCATAAGAAGCCACTCTGCCTCATCCCACTGTGCTTCCTGATTTGGTCTTTGCCATGGAACCTGCCAGAAGTATGAAAAATGGTCTGCTAGGGACAATTGTGTCCTTGTCACCGTATTTGTTTCTGTTGGAGGATCTTTCCCTGCAGGATCCAAAAATAAAAAAAAAAAAAGAAAGCTTCAGGGGATGGTTATGAAGCCTGTGACCTTAGGCTCCTAAATAAGCCTATTAGTTTTGGTCATTTTTTAGCCTGCCCCAGAGAGGAACCTGACATTTGCTGTGAACTCCTCAAGACCCTGTCTTCCTTCAGTTTTCGAGCATTTCAGACTTCAAGTAACATTTCTGCTACACCTTTTGCAGAAGAATAAGATAGGACCCTCATGTCCTATTTCCATCTAATTTTCTTTTTTCCCCATGCTCTTCTAAGGAAGGTTTGATAGTTTAGTCCAGTTTAGCCTTTTACTTTTTTCTTTTTTTTTTTTGTTTGTTCCTTTTTTCTCTATTATGCTAACACACTTCACTGGATCTCAGCACCATCTTTCCTTTATTCCTTTCTTTTGAGGCACAGGGAGCTGTCTCTGTAGCATCCTTTGTAGGTTGCCAGCATGATGAGAGGTACAAAGCAGTGATGTGTGGGGCTGACAAAAAGCATCATCTGAAACCATCCCATCCTCTTTCACCTTCCTAAGTAGGATAACCCCTCCCTGGTGGCGTTCTCCTTTCAGATCAACATTGAAAAAAGACCTGTGCTTGATGTATTACTGCCTTGCTTGGTTCCCTTGGAGGGGGGCTTGATCCCTGTGCCTTCTTTCCTGCTCACGCAAGGCAATGGGGTGACTGCATCCCCAGCTACAACAGCTGAGCAGCTTATAATACACTCTAAATGGCTTTGAGTAGCCGGTGTCCTTCTTGATCTTTCCTTCTCAAATCGGTACAAATTGTCTGTCATCACTTCATACAATTGCTCTGATCTATTATGGATGTTTTCCCTTTTATTGTGACACAGCTCTTAAAGGCCTTAGACATGTTCTGTATCTGGTTTCCCTCTGCGGGGGGGTGGGGGTGGGGAAGGGGGGTCTCTGCCCTCTCCTCTCTGGAATAAAGCCTTCTTGTTATGTATGATTCCCGGCGGAAACATCATCCTCTCTGATCTAGTGTCAACAAAGATGCCTGTCTCTTTCCTCAACTCCTTTCAAGGGCATTCAGCCCAAGTGAATCCTCTTTCACCTTTCATATTTGTCCAGTCTGGACTCTGTGATCTTAACTTTACCTCATGAAACTGCCCTTCTTCCTGCCCAAGCACGTTGCCTACACTAAAGGGTCTGTCATTCTCCGCTGCTCCCATTGCGATAGAAAGACAGAAACAAAATGCTTAAACCAATTCATTTCTGAGAAAATCCAGTTGCTAGAGATGGAGTGCATGTTATAGGAACAGGCCTTTTTTGTTTCATTTTGTTTTTACCTAATTTTTGAGTTGTCATTTGTTTCGTGGAGTTCCTCTCTAGCTTTACCTATAAAGACCTATTCCTTTTTATGTATTTGTTAGTCAAATCTATTCGCTTTTGTTCATGAGGCCGAGTCTTTATAATCTAAAGCTATTTTTCAGAGTATGGGTCCTGGCTTTCTAAGAATACAAAGGCTCTTGAGCGTATGTTGAACTTAACTGCAATGATAATATTAAGTCACTGCCCGAGGCTCTTGCAAAAAAAACTCAGGCTGGAAGCAGAAATCATCTCATCTATGAAAGCTGAACACATTCCCTGAAGAGTCTTAATTGGGCCCAAATCTTTCCCCTGTTACCTGTTTCCTGACTCACCCTACTATGTAAGTCAGATCAATGTTTGCTACCATGGCCTGCATGATAAGGTCATGCTTATTAAGAGCCCAGGGGGCATCACCCAGGCCCTCATCTTTTAAAACATAGCTTTGTATCTGTAACTAACAGAAACTAAGGGGAGCTGTGATCCACATTCAAAAAGACCTCAGTGATATGAACTTACCAAAGCTTAGATGTGAAAGCATCTCATCCCAGCTGAGCCAAAAACCTCAATCTGCCTGAATTTTATGTACACAATTTTGTCCCTAATTCCTAAGGGTCTGAGTCCTTGCACCCATTTATAATAGTATCCTATGTTCTTCTACTCAAAGAAAGACCCATTTGTGAGGAATGAGAAAAAGAGCTAATGTTATCTTTATTGCTAATAAGCTTATGGGAACACAGTCTTAGATGTACTACCAACAGACTTTGAATTCACCCTCTATCTGTTACTTAAACTCACTCACCCAGTCCCTGGAAGTGCTGGAAAAATCAGAACCCTACATGCCTCAGATCCTCCCTTTAAAAAGAGTCTGTGATCTTGGCTCTAATTCCACATGTATCCTTGGCTGGGTCATGGTACCCAGATATTCGGTCAAACATTTTTGTGATGTGTCTGTGAAAGTGTTTTTGGATGAGACTTACAACAAGATCAGTAGATTTTGAGTAAAACAGATTACTCTCCATAATGTAGACGGACCTCACCCAATCAGTTGAAGACTTTAATAGAAAAAAGAAGTTGACCTCCTCTAAGCAAGAAGGAATTATTCTGCCAGCAGATGGACCAGACTTCATCTGCAACATGATCTCTTCCCAGTTAGCCAGCAGACTACTTTTAAACTGAAACTGAAACTCTTTCCTGAGTCTCCAGACCACCAGCCTCATGCATCAGATTTTGGACTTACCAAGCCCCCACAAGTACATGAGCCAATTCCTTAACAAAAATCTCTTCTCTGTATAATGACATCCTATTTGTTCTCTTTCTCTGGAGAACACTGAGTATTACTGGAGTTCTAGAAGGGCATGTTACTGTACATTCTCTGTTCTTTTCTTTAAACTCATCATCTCATCAGCCTGGTGAATCTTTCTGCCTCCCTCACTAATCAGGGAATGAGATGGGGAAATAGGCCATTAGTGGTTTTCCCATGTTTTTCTCCTGGGTTGGGGGAATATGGAAGCATGAGAAGAGGGGAATGAGCATCTCCCCAGCTCCTAGAGAGACACAGATCCAGTATAATCTTTCTTACACTCAACAGCCTTATATTTATTTTTGCCACTTTTGATCTTCAAGTATGTTTATCTGCTTCCAGACTAAAAGGAGGACTTTCACTCTTTTGCTTCTTTGGCTAAAATTGACTCACGTTGCATCTAAGTCACAGCCCAGGCACCAGGTGTAAGGCAGCAAATGCAGACTTTGACTTAGACAAACCTGATTTCAACAGGTTTGTCTAAATCAAAACACAGGTGCTCCCATTTATATATTCCTTGGCATTAAGGTGTAGAATCTCTCTGACTTACATACTTTCTGCATGTAATCTGTAAGTTAGAATCTTTCTGATTTACTTATTTCCTCTGTTGTAGATTTGAAATACTAGCAACCTACCTAACAGAATTTTCATGAGAATTAAATTAGGAAATAATGTCTTACAGTGTCTAGAGAATAGTTATAAGTTATTACTGGATTTTTAAGGTAATGAACATGCTCTTATAAAAAGGAAGATTGAGGATTCCTCAATTTCTTCTTGGTCAACATGGGCGTTACTATTCTGCTAGTTTCTGAGGAAGACATTGGCAAAGATTCTTCGCTTGATCAAACTTTAGTCAGGCTACTGAATCTTCTCCTAGGCCCATCTATGCCCTTCCTTGTAAAATCCAGTTTTGGCAAGAACCCTAATTCAGTTTATCAAGAATCCCTTACGCTTGGTATCTGCTCACCCTGGCCTTTCTTCAGCAGGACTCCTGTTAGGTTAGTTTAGCCAGAATCGCTTCTTAGTAATTTTCCGTTCATAGCTGCAAATTGCCACTGTCTCTGTTCCGTTCAAAGGGGAGCTCAAAATTCTTTTCCCTTTGCAATAGACCTAAATAAAATTTGCCTTCAGCACTTTAACTTCCATCTGGATCTGGTTTACTTTGACAACATTCACAAAGGGAGAAGAGGCAAACAAAAGCAAATTACATTTTATATTTAGCAGCTCTTTTGCCTAAAATTCCAGGGTAGAGTTTGCTGGTGAATTAGGCTGCAGGACGTGCCTTAAGTAGCAGCACTCGCTCTCGCTCTCTCCCTCTCTCCCTCCACAGGCACAAACTGTAGCATTAGCTTAATTGGTTATAAGGCAGTGGAATGGAGGATATAAAAGTACCAGACTGTAGAATAGATCAAAGATAGAGAGAGATCAAGGCAGCTGGCATACACATACTGCATTTTGGCCTACCTGTGCCTAGACCAGCTCGGCGACTCGGGGCGAATGACGGGTGCCACAAGCTTAAAGAAACACAGACACAGATTTAAGAGAAAGATGGGACCGGGGGACTCAAGACCTCTAGGATCAAAAGCCCCGCTGCTTCATCCTACGTTGTTTTTATTGAGCTCTCATCATTCCAGAAGCAAGACAGCCTAAGGTTCTCACACTCCCAGTTTCGTCCCACAATCAAGGTTTTTCTTTGAAATAACCAAACAAAGGCCTCATATGAATGGGGGCAGTAGTCTTTTGCCAGAACTGCAGAAGGAGGGCAGCTGCTATTGGCCAGGTCTCTATTTGCCTCCTGGGTCCTGATCTGAGCTGGGCATGGGAAGCAGCACAGCCCTGGGGGCAGGAGACCTCTCTCAGAAGGAGTAAGGGTCTGTGCCCCACCTCTGTTGGCCCCTCTGCCACTGTGCTTGTCTTAGGTTGTTCCTCCCCTGAGGAATCCTACCTGTCTCTGGCTAACCAGCCATCCTCTGGGGCCAAACAGGGTGATATGAGGTGTGCAAGTGAGGAAGGGGCTGCTCCCCCTGAGAGGGTCAATTTTCTGTTTCCACGGTAGCCTGTGCCCCCATGACCTCCACGCCCAGCACCCTTAGTTCCTTCGCTGCTCAAGCAGGACATTCTGCACCCAGTTGCACAGCCCACATACTTTAATTACTTTTAGTAACATTTTCAAGGTTTCAGAAAGACTTCTGAATGTTTTCCCACATACGTGAGACCTTGTCTTATTAGGTCCAATGTGTCTTGTGTACACAGAGGGAAAAAACCACCACACACTGGGGGCAGGGGACAGTGTATGTTTGTTTAATAACCACACTCACTAGAAAATATGTCCCCGTCAAAGGGTGCTGTCCCACCTACTTTAAAACTGCTGAATTATTAGCAGGGAGACGGTGATGTAATGTCTGTTAGAAAAAACACAAGTGAGAGTCTTGTGTATCCTTAGTATCTTCTCTTTGAAGTATTCACCAAAACGTTATGCTTTCAATTCCTGAAAAGAATATACATTTCTTATCTAGGATTTTACTCAGTTAAGCATATCTGTGATATCACCAGTTTAGAGAATGGGCATTGTGTTAAGCTTTTTATGAACAACTCTCTTAAGGAAGAACATGAGGAGGCCAGTTCAGGAGACTGTAAAATCCAGAGATTGTGTGGCTTCAGGCATAAGTAGAGCCAGGTGTTTGTGATGCAATCACATTCTTGTCTTTTACTATATCTCATCTCTACTTTCCTCTGCATGAGCCCCATTCTTTGATATTCCTGCCATGTGTCAAAGTGATGCAGTCAGCAGGTCCAACCATACGTGGTACTTATAATTCCTAATTTGAGAACAGTGAACCATTATCTTTCAACATCTAGACCACTTACTCAAGTTTCCTTTATCCTGTCCAAACCATAAATTTCCATCTTCATCTAATATTAGGTCTGGAGAGATGGAGCCCTTTCATTGGACAGGATAGTGAACGATTACCAGGTCTTACAGATATCCCATTTCTTTGAGGATTCTTCCTTCCCTATATAATGAATCCAGCCTCTCCAAGATGGTACCCTGGAATGCCCTTTTCTAGCTTCTCTTGCATGCAGGGATGAGGCAGAGTACTACATTCAACCTGTCAGATTCATCCGCATGAAACTAGTTCAGAATAGAGCCGTGGGAGGGAGCAGGTACCATTTGAGATGAATCCATGGCATAGAGAGCTGTTGTCATTACAAGATTTAGAGTTGTTCAGCCAGTGTCTTAGGCTTCATTCCCGGACACTCATCCTTATGAATGAATGACATTGTGACATTCTCAGAGATTCTTTATGCCACCTAATAATAAGAAATTCATTTTTTTGCTACATTAGAAAGAGTTGATTCAGATGTTTGCAATTAACTGCTCTTACTGTTATAGCTAAACTGGATCAGTGGTCACCCTGCGGACTGAAAGTGGAGATTCAGTTTGGTATCCATAGCAGATTGACATGGATTGGGAAATGGTCAAATCTCCAATGAAAACCGTGCTAGACTATCAGAACATCTCAGATACCCACATAATCTGACCCAATGCATCAGAAGTATTCAGTTAGGAGGTGATTCATTGATTCGTTTTTTAATGAGAAACTCTTTGGAAATCCTCTGGTGAAAGTAGCATTTCCTTACTTTCATCTTCTTGACTGGCCCTCCTCTGGCCTTCTAGGTGCAGGTAACCAGGGCAGACACTGCTGAGGCAGCTGCCTGAACCTGCCACCATAAACAGGACCACACTCCTTTAATTCCTCCCTCCCCTTCACTTCCCAACCTGGGCTCTCAGTTACTAGTTCTTCTCATCAATGATTCTCTTCCACTTTTAGGGTGACCTACTTCTTTCTTTGGCTTTTTAGGATCTTTCATAATTTGTTTGCAATTCTGCACATATTTCTATGATTTGTGCATTTCTCACAGAGGTTCAGTAAGAATCCTGTCATTTTGGCCTCTTTTGACTTTATTGACTCTGCCAATTTACACTATCCATCCCATAAGGGGAAGATGACTCAGACACCTCCTGTACCCTGATGGTGTCCTTATTACCACTGAAGTCTCCACCGTATCTTCTTTTATGATGGGGGATCCAGACCCGTTCCCTTGCCGTTCTCTAAAGTATACCATTGAGCAGTATACCTCTATTGTTCATGTTTATGGAAGATCCACCGAAAACAAATATCCAGCTGGCATCTTAATACAGTTGGCCTTTGAGTTATTGCTGAAGCCTCATCTTTTTCAGATCGATTTTCTATGAAACTTCGTGTGGTTTGTGACAGTTTTCAAATCGGCTCTTATAAGCCCAGTTAATGATGTTATAACTTCCCCTGGGGGTTTACTGGTCCCAGGTGCTCTTATGTGGCAGATGTTACCAAACAGCTGGAAGATGTAGAGCTTTGCAAAGACAATAAAAACCATGTATATATGAAATGAAATAAGCGGACTTTATGGTATTTTGTAACAAAGTTAAATTAATTGTTTGTGAATCAGTGTAACTCTTTAGGATGATGGGATGCATAGCGGCAAAGGAAGGGATGACAGAGAAGAGACCTGGGTCTGGTTCCTGCCTGCATCTAAGACTGTGTCACCTTGAGCAGGCCCTATCATCCATCAGGGGCTCAGGCTCTTGATCTGCTAAACGAGGGGTGTGGATTAAATCAAGTGTCAGCAAACGTATTTTAATGTACCTATTTTAGGCTTTGTGGGCCATTTATTCTCTGTTGCAACTCAGTTCAGATTTTAGTGTGAAAACAGTCTTAGACAACATTTAAGTGAATGAACACTACTGTGTTCCAATAAAACTTTATTTACAAAACAGCTGGTGGGCCAGTTTAATTCATGGGCCCTTGACTAAATGATCTCTAGATGTCCTATATGTCCACTCCAATTTTACCTGATCCCAAATACATACAAGATATCTGGTGGGGCACAATTTCCAACATAATTTAAAAATGAGATTACAGAAATGATGTTTTATTTACATTAAAGTTTTCTTTTGTGATGTTTTCTGTGATCCCTAGTCCCTCATCCTAGTTCCTCAATACTACTACCCCTTCATTTTGCATGGACACACACACACACACACACCTGCACACACATGTGCACACACACACACACACATTTCCCCCACAAATTCAAAATGACCTGCTCTCAAGCTGTTACTCCCTGAAAACCCATGTTCCTAATGTATTCATCTCTTACAGGCAATTTTGATAAATTCTGAAGTATAGGCTGTGTCCCTGACAAGCTGACCTAGTAATAACCTCATTATTTCATCAATTCAAGAAATAGTTATTAAGCACATATATACTTGGTATTGTGCTTAGAGCTGGGGATAAAAGAGTGGGCAAACCAGATACAGTCCATACCTTCATGGTCTAAATGGTGCAGTGTAATTGACTTATTTCAATATCACACCTGCTCAATAAGGTTTACTAATGTAGTTCTAAAAATACAGAAGCATGAACCAAAAGGGCGTGTTTTTTTCCTTAATTTACTACCTGGATGACTTTGGTCCCATTCTTTAAGTTTTATGAGCTTTACCTTTCTCAATTGTCTTGTACAGTTTTATGTACAGTATAGCTGTATACCTTATAGACATACCTGCCTTAAAGGGCATTTACAGAGCATGAAAGGGTTCGTTCATGTAAAATGTTATCCACAAGCTATAAGTTTTGTACACATATCATGCTATTGAGCAAAGGCTTTTTTTAAACCTAAATAATGTTACATTTATTTACTAAGTGCAAATTTATTTCTTTATGTGAATAAAAGGTGGGAGTAAATTTCTTTATAGGCATAGGCCCTTTTGTATTAAAATTGGCATATTAATTGAGAACCATCCTCCCTGTGCTCATTAGAGGAAAATAGATTCCCTGAGGATCCCATTTGTACTGCAGCTACTGTCGTACTCATCCCTCCTCCCTGACCTCTCCAACCCAGTTGGAAGTAAATTATAAACCAGCACTAGCAAATGCCACCATGCGTAACTTCAAGAATAAAACGTTAAGCTAATTCATTTGGCTAAATAATAAAAACAAGTTGTATTCAAACTTATTGATTGATCAAGCCATGTTCCTGGTACCTAACATAAATTATTGCAATTTTTATTGCACAAATGCCCTGGTTGATATTTTCTCCATTTTCAAACAGGCTCACAGTGAAAAAGTAGATGGACCAGGATGCAATCCCATGTTAGGCTGACTTTAAGACACCTGCTTTTTCCTCAAATTATAGTGTTCCCTTTTTCTCTCTTTTCCTCTTCAGTTTGAATCTAAATTTAGTTTCAATAGTCTAGAACCATCCTTGAGAACCATTGAGATAACTTGGGTTGTATTCATATGAGAAAAGAAAAACCTTCCACAGGAAGAACTCATCTTAAGGGAGAGATGGGAGGCTGGGGGAATATAGTTCAAACACAATGAAGCAGAATCAGAGAGGCGGGATGACCTTGAGAACGTCCTACTCACATAGTCCTCTGGCCAATTACGTGATTACCATCCTCTGCTCCTGCATCTTACATTGGGAGTTGGGGCAGGGGGTGGTGGGAGATGAAGTGCAATAAGAAACATTCTAAAGGAGCAAAGACCTAGGAGATGCAATAGCATAGGTGGTCAGCCTTCCAGATCCTCAGGGGCACTTAGCCTGAGCTCTGTATGAAGCGTGTTGAGGACATATCCCGGGTGCAGACAGAAGCACCCTTGATATTTGGCCCAGTATCAGTGTTCACACTCAGAAGCAGTGTAATGACCTTGCGGACAATAGCAAGTGCACTTTCGACAGGTGCTCATTCAAATCTGCCGCTTCCTGTTTTCTAAGAGAGTGAATAATTCCATAGGTAGCTGAGATACAAAAGGGAAAACAGATCCAGAACTGTCCAAAAGAAATTTCTATGGACTCAGTTTCCCTCAGGACGATTGGTGACAGAATTTTATATAAATACACACATATATATGCATATGCATACATATATACATGAGTATCTATACGCATATATGCACACACATTATATATAATTCTTCTGTGGTTAGAGTCCTCAGTTCTAGATTCCATCTTTACTTACCATTTCATGGGACAATCTCTGTTGTACAAAAATAGTGGTAACTTTATAGGAATTCCTTATTATTTTATATCCACTTACCATCATGTTCTTTATAAAATTGTATGAATGCATACAGATTAAAAATTGCAAATTATCTTGGATTACCCCCATTCCCATTCCCAATTTCCCCAAAGGTTGCAGTCTATCCTTCCAGTCCTTTGGAAAGTCGGATCCATGAATTCCTGCTTCTTTGATACAAGGGTGAGTTGGACTGACTACCAGGAAGGGGAAAAAACCTAATTTACTCTCTTTCTTACAGGTGGAACAAACTCTAGACACCCAGATTCACATACTTTCCCTCAGAAAAGCACTCGGTTCTCCTGACATCCCTAGAATCAAAAATTCTTCTTCTGAAATTGAAAGGAAAAGAGAAAGAATAGAAGGGCTATTTAAAGGGATCATTATCTCTTGCCTGCCAACCTAAAACTATACCCTGTGTCCTTTCTCTACCAAACTGCCTGCTTTAAGCTCTGCTCTCTCTCCCAGGAGAGGCACAGAGGCGGTATCTATCAGTATACTTGTAGGGAAATGAGTAGAGTCAGAAGGCAACAATGTAGTGAAATTCCACATCCAGTGTCTTTTAGAGGCAAGACTTTAGAGGCATTGCTTACACCTTCTGACCCTCTATTTCTCTCCAGTGAAATGGGATAAATAAACACTCCACTCCTCATCTTCATGAGGACAGGGCTTTTTTGTACTGTTTACCTCCAGGATAGTTTCTGGCAAGGGAAGATAACCACTTAATAAAAGAAAGAAAGTGGGAGTGGGAGGGTAGGAGTAGGGGGATGAAATAGAGAAAAGTGTGAGAGGTATGTCTGTAAAGTGGCTGTGTCTCAGAAAGCCCTTTAATCAACATCCTTACCTAGCCTCTTTCTCTTCCCTTCCCACCCCAGTAGGGATGTGACCAGAACTTTCTTCCAGCTAAACTCTCCTAAATGCATGTATTTCATTGTTTTATATGGTTACATCACTCTAGCTTTGCACATCCTTGGTCTTAGATGCCTAACAATGGTGTTGATGTATATAAGAACATGGGATGTGGACCAACAATGCACATTTCATTTCACTTCCTCTCTTTATATCTCACAGGTGATTGTGACTCAGCACACAATGTTTGTGACTGTCATATCCACCCTTATGCTGAGTTTCTCAATTACTAAAATGTTCAAAGTAAAAAAAAAAAAACAAAAAACAAATAAGAACAAACAAAAAGAAAACACCAAAACCAAAAAAACAGAGCTATCTTACATCCTTCATTTCCTCTCTCTCCTTTTTCCTCCCCTCTGCCCTCCCTCCCTTCCTTCCTCCCTCCCTCCCTCCCTGTAGATGGAAGGAAAGAAGGAAGGTTGAACAACCACCAGGAAGCAGGAGAGAGGCCTGGAACAGATCCTTCCCCGGCACTTTCAGAGAGCAGGGCCCTGCTGACACCTTGACCTCTGACCTCAGACTGCTAGCCTCTGGAACTGGGAGACTATAAATTTCTGTCCTTTAAGCCAAGCAGTTTATGGTACTTTGTACAGCCTGAGGAAATTAACACACATTATAAGCTTATCTTTCTAGAGGACTCTTTTAAACTGGTTTCCCCTTATTGACTCACTTCCCTCTTCAAGCATTTGTCTTTATAAGAGCCAAAGTGATCTCTAAAGTAATAAATAAAATCACCCTCCCCCCGCCACGTCTTAAAATACCCTCATAGATCCATGTCGCCCTGCAGTGAGGTTCACAGGGTGCTGTGTGTCTCAACCCCTCTTCCCCTCCCCAGTGTCACATCACCTACTCCCCTTACGTTTTAAGCTTCAAAAACACAGGACATCCCCCAGATCCTCTTATCTCCTCTCCTGATCCCACTGCGGATGGGCTTGAGTCTGAATGCCATTCCCTGGACTAGACTTGAATGCCACCAAGTGTCAGCCCCAGTTTTCCTGATCATCTGTCATCCGATTGTCATGCAGGGCACAGCAGACTTATTTTTCTATGATTTTAGGATTTATCTGGCTGGAAAGATTGTTATTTGTGTATGTTAAGTTCTGCTTAAATCCCCTTAGGCCAAGTATCATAAGCTTCTGTAATAAATCAAGCAAACACATCAAAGAAAGAAAACTTTGCTGGGCTTCATCCCTGAACCATTGAAAATGTGTCCTTTGGCACGCTGGCAAAAAGCGGATTTTAGCCTGATGAGTTTTCCTTTGCATTAATTCCTGATTTTAAGGGCATTAGGTGGCAGGGAAGGGGATGGCTCTTCACGGTCTTCAAAAATGGAAGGAAATTGAAAACCCTTAAAATCTCCATTCTGCTTGAACTGCTCCCCTCCATTCAACCACGAGCTTCAAATTTCTCCTGATCTTCTTACTAGTAATTAACTTACCAGAGCATAATCAACAAATAATAACATGCGGTGGCAGAAGAAATTAGTCTCTAAGCATTCCCTAGAATTACTGTGAGAATAGGAGAAACAAACAATATGTTCAAGACGGAGCCCTCTCTCTAGAGAACCCACCTTACTTTCAGCCTTCAGGCAGCTTTTCTGCTTGGAGTGATTTTTCCTGAGTTCAGTCTCCGGGCTCTTATGAAACTATTTTCTACATGCAGACTTGATTAGGGAACAGGTCTACAGAATCACAATATTTTGTTGCACTCTAGGATGAAGGGAGAGGAAATTGTTTGGAATATGAAACAGGCAAGGGGGCTTAAAAGATTCCTAAAAAGTAATTTTTTCTGGAATGAGGCAGTTAGGATTGAAGCATTGAATACTGAATATCTGCTTTGAGAACTTTCTCTAAGATGTAGGGACACTTTTGCATCAAAGCCTAAAAAGGTGATGGGATTGTCAATGTTTCCCATTTATTCCTGCCTTGGATGTGAAAGAAGAAAAAAAAAAGATTATCTTTGAGTCTCTGAAATAGGTAGGGTTAGATCCCAGGGAATGTGATTCAGGTTTTAGAATGTGTGGGCTGAAATCAACGCATTCAGGCATCTAAATCCACGGCTAAATCCACTCTGTGCTAATTAACATGGCAGAGTGATGCTGACTGGAGGATTAAGGAACTTTCCTGAAAGAACTTCACAAAGTCTAATTTTATAAAATCTAAAAATGGTATAATGGGCTTGGGAGCCGTGGATGCTTGCAACAGGGCTGCTCAGGAAAATGGAAGCCTGGGAAGGAATTAAGGTGCGAAGCAGAGTTGTTGTCAGAGCCACGCTAGGGATGCTCTTTGCCTGCTCAGCAATCTCAGGTGTTAATTCGTCTATACCCGGAGTGTGGGGGGGGGGGGGGGCATCGAGTAGAGTAGTGGGTGGCCTCAAAAGGCTGAACACTCAGTTTGAGCACCTAGATTGTTACTAGTTAGTGGCTTTGAGCAAAAGGATTAACCTCCTTGACCCTGCACTTCCTCATGCAAAGAATTGAAATTATAGCACCACCTTTCAGAGTATGAGGATAGAATGATACAGCGAATATGAAACAGTTTGAACTTGTAAGTATACCCCTAATCATATGTATCACATGGCAATCTTGTAAAAACATTTAAAGGTGTTTTAGCACATAATAAACACATACCTGAGTATTATTATCATCCCTGTTATGTGGATGAATTAACTGGCACCAAAATGTTTAGGTTTGGAAACTGTAAGCTTAGTGTGAGTATCTTTTATTATCATTCATTTTTTCCATTAATAATCACATTACTTCTCAGCAGCGTCAAGTGCAAAAATAGGATGGAACAAAGGGGAGAAAGTTAAATATGTAGATGTAAGTGGATAATATTTGGGCTTTTACTCTTTGATTTGACTGTTTTGCTTGTTCTGGGACACACTGTTGTGGATAGACTCCAGATACACAGTCTACGAGTGTAGAAATAAGCAGAACTTGATTCAGCTGAGTCCACTTCTGTCCATCTGTGCTGTCACCGACCCAGCCACCATCTCATCCAGCCTGTATTGAAGAAAGAAACTCCTCACTGAGCTTCTTGACTACAGTCTCACTCTTTTCCTAGCTGATCTCCACACAGCATGTGATCTTTCAAAATCATAAGCACGCCATCCTTCCTGGCTTATAATTGAACTTATGACAAAGTCTAAACAACATATGTTGTTTTACAAGACCCTTGACAATCTGGACAATTCCAGCTCCCCACCTCATCCTCCAACTCTTCCTTTTCCCCCACTTTCCATCCTTCCCCTGCACCATCCCATGCTCCCAAACCACCCGCCTTGCCTTCAGTTACAGTCACTTCTGCTATAACTTGGTATGTACATTCCTAATAATCATGGTGCTATGCAAAATTACACAATATAAACCACAAGGCTGATGAGGCCAGGGGCAAAGCAAACTCTAACATTGTATTTGGGAGACACATAAAAAGAAGATAGAAACCTCATAACACTGGGAACCTGCCAAACGGTTAAGAAATGCATAAATGTAACAAAAAAGTGACACTTGACCATAACAAAGACCTGAAGTATGTCTATGGCCCTGAGAATCAGAAGGGGGCAGGTTGCAAACAATTGGAAAATGGAGGAAGGAGAGTTATCCAGAATTGAAGGGAAAGTTGTCACACAGGATGTGGAAGGGTGAGTGTGGCCCACAGCACTCGGGTTGGACCTAGGTGGCTGTTAGACGCTTGAGGTGATGCATGTGTGCATCTTGTGTATTCCTACATAGCTCGGTGCAGTGAGGTGTGGGTTTTCTTCACTCGCCAGCATTCCTCAGGGAGAAATCACACTTAAGCAAATGCAAAATTCTCTCATGATCCGACTGTCCCCTAATATACCAATTGCATTGGAACCAACTCACCTTTTCAAAGCAAGGGTGTAGCAGACTGTGTTTCATGCGTCTTGTTCATCCTGCTCTGGGCAGGTCCCCATCAGGCTCCTCCGTGGATCCCTCCCCCTGCCCTCCTCTTCTTTTCCATAACTCCTACTGATCCTTTATACCTTAGCTTAAGCATAATTTATTCCAAGAAGCTTCTTTCCGAACTGCAACGTATGCCAAGTTAACTTCTCTTAAACTAATCTCCTCTTATTTTCACCCAAACTGTTCCTAAACCTAGACCCACTGACTCAAAATACTTTATGAGAACATGTGTTTCTTTATCTCTCTCCTTCCTCTATATATTCACATCCCCCAGTCATTCTCGTCTCAATAAATGGCAACTCATTCTTCTAGCTGATCTCAAACTTGGCATCATTCTTATCTCCTCTCTGTTTTATACCTCACATTCAGGAGGTATAAAACCAAGGGGAGATAAGAATGTCAGGAAAGCTTGTTGGTTCTGCCTTCAGATTATCTTCAAAATGCAATCTCTTCTTGCCAACACCACTATTGTCCTTGTTTAAGCCACCAGTACCTCTTGCCTGGGTGACAGTGATGTTTAACTGTCTCCTTCCTGCCAATTTTGTCCCATGTAGTCTATTTTTAACACAGAAGCAGAGTGATCATTTTAACAAGTATATCATGTTACTTTCTTACCCAAAGTGGCATTCAGAGTCCTAACAATCATCTTACAAGGACTTAAACGACCTAGTAACATTCCCCCATCCAACTCCAATTCATCTTCTCTTATTCTCTTCTTTCCTCTACCCTCCACCCACACTGACTTCCTTTTAATTTCTTGAGCACACTAAGCAATCTCTTCAAGGCTTTAGCGTTTGATGTGTCCTTTATCTGGAACACTCTTGGCTCAGATATCAATATAGCTTGATTTCTTACTTTTTCATGTCTTTGCCCAAATATCACTTTACTGGTGAGGTTTTCCCAGTCCACCCTGATTAAGGTAGCAAGAACAAGATCCTTTCATCAACAGCATGGTTGTCCCAATTCCCCAACTCTGATTCATTTTTTAACTACAACATTCTACATTTTCCTTTTTTTATTATTGTCTAATTTTTTCTACTAGACGATGAGAACATAGGTTTTTTTTTTTTTATTCATAGCTGTATCCTCACTAGGTAAAACATGGTCTAACATAGACAGGCATTCAACAAACACCTGCTGAATAAAATTTTCAGATTTGAGGTAATTGCATGAACCATCAATTGTTTTTAAAAATTACTTACTACAGATGTATCAATTTTTTTTTTTTTATTTTCTAAAATTGGCCATGTTTTGAAAAAGCCAAACACTGTCAGAATGATTTGTTTTTATTGGTAGGCATGCTAAAAGAGGTTTCACTTTACTTATTAATTTTGGAAGTGGTTCAGGTATGAGTCTCCTGTCTAAGGAATTCTAATCTGCTAATCTAAGGGATTATATATGAGTTTGGAAAAACAGCAACAACAATAACACTGTTAGTGATGGAGTCTACACTTCCTAAGAGTTCCTGCTCTATAGAAAGTGAGTAAGGTAGGTAGACCTATTATTTGGAAACTTGGAGTTCTGGCTTTCTCTTGTTCTTCAAGCTGCAAAATCACTGTCTATGGTGTCAATTTCATAGCTTTAAGGGGTGAGATGATGTTTAAGACTCAAGGACTTACCAGTTAATTTTAACTGGCTAACTGGTTTATTTTGCTGCTCTCTATATACAGTTTATTTATTTGTTTGTTTTTCTCATTTGTTTACAATTTCTAAGGTGGCAAAACCTTGGATCAAGCCACACACTGAACACTAAAGCCTAAGATAGAGATGCCATT
This sequence comes from Hippopotamus amphibius kiboko, assembly GCF_030028045.1. Taxonomy (NCBI): domain Eukaryota; kingdom Metazoa; phylum Chordata; class Mammalia; order Artiodactyla; family Hippopotamidae; genus Hippopotamus; species Hippopotamus amphibius. Next base: position 94,567,486 of record NC_080198.1, on the reverse strand, counting down.
GAGGCAGCATGGGCTTGGTGATAAAACTGAGCTCTGACCTTGGTCCTACCTCTTTTCATCTGTGTGACTTTGTAAAACCACGTAAGTTCATACTTCCCAGAATCTATTCAGAAAGGAGCAGCCACATCAATTAGTGTGTTAATTGGATTTTTCTAAGAGAAACCGCTCCCCAGAAGTGACATTCAGTCTCTTCTGCAATGTTGTGTGTGAATTGAAGCTGGTTGGCTTGCCTCCTGTGTGATTTTTTGTGATTGATGAGTTTTTCTCTTTCTGTGACAGTGTTTCTTTGGGAGAAGGAAACAGCACTGAGGCCAGATTGCTAACAGTATCATTATGATTTTATTATTGTCCTGGATCTGGAGGTGCATAACTTGGTTTTCTATTAGCACATTACTCAAGTGAGACAGTGGGAAAGCAATCATTCTGTTGTGGGGCAGCCCAAGCCACCTGGCTTTTGGAAATGCCTGTTCAGATGCACTATAAATGAGAAAATTAAGTGCAGTGACCAGCATGAAAGGTGGTTTGCCTTCTTTGTGCATCTGTATACAGAGTGTGAGATTATAGTCTCCCCGGAAAGGGAAAGGCATAAGACACATTAACATTTAGAGGATAAATGCACACTCACCAAGAGGTAAATACGCCTATTAGAGTAGGAAGCATGTATCAGTTTCATTGGCAACCTCATAGGCAACCACTAACAGTTGTTAGGCTGAAAAGAGCCTAGTGGGACCTGAAATTGATAGGTTTTAATTTAAGAAGCATTATAAGAAAATCATAAAAAAGTTATCACAGTTTTGAAAAGATGAAGAAAACTTGGCATTGCAAATCTGAACAAAATCCCTACAGCTTTTCTATTCATGGGATTCCGAGGAAGAGGTTCCAGGAAGAGAAGGAAGGGAACAAAACGTACCTTCCACATCACCGGATGTGCAATTAACTACCTAAACCTACATTTAGGAGAAGTCATACCTTGTTGTATTAGTTTGCTAGAGTTGCCTGATAAAGTACCACAGACTAGGAGACTTAAACAACAGAAATTTATTATTTCACAGTCCCGGAGGCTAGAAGTCTGAGATCAAGGTGTTGGCATGGTTGGTTCCTTCTGAGGCCTCTTTTCTTGGCTTGTTGATGGCTGTCTCCTCCCTGTGTCCTCACATGGTCTTTTCTCTGTGTGCTCCTGTGCCCTAATCTCCTCTTCTTACAAGGGCGCCACTCTTTGAATTAAGGCCCACCCTAGAGACCTCATTTAATCTTAATCACCTCTTGAAATATCCTGCCTCCAAATACTGTCATATTCTAAGTTACTGGGGGACAGGTAATCAACACGTGATTTTTTTTTTTTTTTTTGGCCCGGGGAGGAGCCAAAATTCAACTCATAACATTCATTCGTGCAAAATTTAAATGGTAGGTCTCCTTAGCCCATTTTCCAGAAGAGAAAATGAACATTCTGAAAGGGCAAAAAGCTGTCATATTGAAACAGCTGAAAAAAGGGAGAGAGATTGAATCAGGGAAAGCACTATACAGTTTCTCCTCCTCTCAAAGGTGCCCTTTGCTTCACTGATTAAAATTTAGGGAAGACGGACCTAAAAATGCGGAGGAAAATAAAGCATAAATACATAATGCTGCTCTTCTAATTTCTGAAATTTCATATTAATACTGAGAAAGCACCAATGATCATGAAAGCATTAATTTAATTTCTCAAGAAATTGCATAATCGACTGAACTTAGAAATAAGTGGGCACATATTTGGATAAAGTATTTGGATAATTTATGTGTCACTGAATACTTTTCCCATACATAGTTTAATATGAAAGTTTCGGATGCATGAAGAATGGAATAAGAATAAATACATCTTGTTCGAAATGTACACTTGATCTTATTTTCAATTTTATAATATTGGAGTATTTTGAATGCAACTCCAATTTTTATGGAATCTTAAGTCAGTATCCTTATTTTCATATGGGATCCAGCTACTGTAAATTGGAAGGAATTAAAGTTGATGCTTATTTACTGTGACATTCTATATGCAGTTTCTTCGAGGTAAACATATCAGTATTGCTTTGTCCAAGTCATAATGCAGCACAACCAAAATTATATCAGAGTCTGTTTGGTAGATTCATGACATCATTTCTAAATCATTCATAGTAGAAGGGAGGAGGGATGGGAAGATAACTAGGCTAGAACTGAGGAATCCTGCGTTTCATTCCCTCCTCAACCACCATTGTCTAGTGATATTGGACATGTCACATAACTATCCAGACTGCAGTCTACTCATCCATGAAGGGAGGATATCAATCCTTAGTGTATAAGAATCAAATTAGATAACATGTATGTAAACTCCAGAATGTGCGACTATAAAACTCTGTTGTCCTCTAAGAACCTGGTAAACCCTGTTTCTTACCAGGGTAAGACATAGGCACAATCCAGCCCTTAGGAATCAGGAAGTTGGCAACAGAGTGAAGAAGAGAGACAGGATAATTTGTGATCACAGATTCCAAATGATGTGTGTTATAGTATATACCAGTGTGGTGTGCTCTGGGAGTAAAATGAAGGGAACCAAAATGCTGCTGGGGTGAGCAGTGAATGCAGAGGGAGCCAGCAAAAGGTTCCTAGAGATGCCAGTAGAACTGAATTGATGAGTATGAGCAGGACACAGCCAAGTCAATAGTTAATAGATTACAATACCTTTTTAAAAAACACATCATCCGTTCTATGAGACATTGCCTTATAACCATTAAATTCTACACACAGAAGATGATGGAAGATTCGATTGTGCTTTGATAAAATTGGTGATTTTGAAGGATAAATTAAAGGTTGACTTCTACAAGGATTCTTATGCGTTTTCCAAAACTTTCAGTCCTTTGTCCATCAGTGTCAATACTGCTACAGTGGTACGTGTGGCAGGGTGTTCTTTGCAAAGATTGTCACAATGCATCTCTTCTTGAACGCTCTTCTGCAATGTGGTTCTGCCGCTCCTTTCATCCAAGGATGGGGTCTTTGCCTCTTCCCTTAAATCAGGGTGAGCTTACCTGTGTTTCAACAGATAGAAGATGCCAGAAATGTTGATGTTTAATTAACTTCTGAGGCTGGGCCTTGAAAGGTAATGCAGCTTTGCCTTGTTCATTGCATAACTGTGCATGGAGTAGAAGCAGCCCACCTATCCTGGAGGTATCATGCTATGAGGAGGCCAAGCCATGCTGAGGGCAAGCATAAGTTCTCTGGGCAGCAGTGTTGGTCTTGGATCTTCCCGGGGGCCAAGCACCAGACAGGTGAGTGAACAAAACTTCTGCCTCTTGTCATCCCCTCCAGCCACTTCATCTTTCAGCTGTGGTCCTCAACATCATATATTTAAGTGTGGACAAACCATCACCTCCCACCCCATATGCTATCTGAATTCTAGACCCCACATAATTAAATGGTTCCTGTAAGCTGCTAAGTTCTGGGTCAATTTTTTTATGGAGCAACAAATCAAAATAGATTTTGATTCTATTTTGAATCTATGGGATGCTGCCATAACAGAAACTTAAAATGCATGGTTTTACTATGGACTAGAGAGTGGGCAGAATCTGGAAGGGGCTTGAGGAGAATGTTAGAGAAGCTGAGATTCAGGGAGGGAATTATTACAGGAGGCTGGAAACAAGGTAATTCTTACTACGTAGTAACAACGTATTTGGTAACCCTGTCCCTGTGGTGATGTGGTCATAGAAACGTTCTTTAATTAACTGACAGATTTGATTAGATGACTTCCAGGAAGAATGTGGAGAGTCAGCTGATTTATCTGATCCATGTTGCTTGACATTTAGATGGAAATGAGATAATGAGAAACTGCTCAACTATCAAGCAAAATGCATAGGAATTCTAAAGGCACCAAAATTTGCTAGGTTCTAAAAAAACAAAAACAAGGCAAAGCAAAACAAATCAAAACAAAAACGAAGTGATGAAGGACGTCTGGGCAAAAATAAAATGCAGGCTACTCTCAGGATTACTATGAAGCCAAAAGTGTTATTGTAAAAAGAAGAGTTTAAGACTTCAGAAATATGTAGGATGAGGAGCTTCCTAGACCCTTTCAAATAAACAAAGGCCTCCTGAGGACCTGAATGGTGTGCCTCATAGACGGCCTCTGTTAAACTATAGGACTTCTAACAATCTTAAATTGTCCCCAAGCAACCTCAAAAGAAATGAAGGGCTCATCTCAAAGAGATTTATAGATGTGTGTGGTTTTTTTTCCTTTTTTTTTTTTCTAGCAGAGTTAATTATACATAGATACACAGGACGCCTAAAAATATTTTTGAGAATGGGAATGAAAGGGCCAGATGTATAAAAAGAGTCCATTGAAAACCCCAATTTGTTAAGGGCAAGAAGTATACTGAAAAGGCCACTCAGTTACAAAAATGAGTCATAGCTTAAAGAATTGGTGAATCGAGTCAGAAGACGGAACCAAAACCCCAGAGAACAGAGCTAAGACTCAAGGATAACAATTAACGAGGAGCAACACAGATCCTAGTCAAGAATTGGCAAGTTACTGCCTGCCTGTCCTGCCACTGAATTATGTACATCTGTGAGTGTTTCTGGCGAGAGTGGGGCAAAGATAACAGCGTAGTTTACAGAATTTTTTTTTCATTTCAGCAGTTAGATTGATTAATTTTTACAGCCTTATTGACATATACTTGATATACAAAAATATGGACAATTTGATGAATTTGGCTATATACATACACCATCAAGGTAATAAATATGTCTATCACCCCCAAGAGCATCCTTGTGTTCCTTTGCTGTGTGTGTGTGTGTGTGTGTGTGTGTGTGTGTTAAGAACACATAACATGAGATCTACCCTCAATAATATTTTAAGTACGTAAGAGTGTATCATTAACTACAGGCTGTATTTTGGACAGATCTCTAAACTTAGTCATCTTGTATATTTGTAAGTTTATACCCATTAATTAGCAGCTCCCCATTTCTCCTTTTCCCCAATCCCTGACAGCTATCAAAATCACTTTCTGCTTCTATAAGTGTGACTATTTTAGATACATCATAAACATGGAACTATGCAGTTTTTGCCCTTCTGTGAGTGATTTTTTCACTTCATGTAATGTCTTCCAATGTGCAAATGCAGAGCAGATTTTCCTTTTTGTAAAAGGCCGAATAATATTGCATTGTGTGGATATGAATTGTGTTTATCTGTTCAGCTGTTGGTGGTTATTTGGATTGTAATAGCAATCTTGGGTATTGTGAACACTGCATCAGTTAACACGGGAGTTCAGATTTTCTTCTAGATCTTAATTTCAATTCTTTTAGATATATACCTAAGAGTGAGATTGCCAGAACATATGGTAGTTTTATATTTAATTTTTAAGGAACCTTCATATAGTTATCCATAGTGGAGTCACCATTTTACATTCCCACCAACCGTGCACATGGGTTCCTCTTTCTTCTCACCAACACTTACTACCTCTTATTTTTTTTTTTTTTTTGATAACAGTCATCCTAACAGGAATGAAGTGATATTTCATTGTGGTTTTGACTTGCATTTCCCTGATGATTAATGATATCAAGCACCTTTACGTTTACTAATTGTCCATTTGTATGTTCTCGTTGAAGAAATGTTATTTAAATTATTTGCTCATTTTTAATCGAATTATTTGTATTTTGTAATTGAATTATAGAAGTTTCTTATATATTTGGGAAATAACCTCTCAGATACATGGTTTGCAAGTATTTTCTCCCATTCTTTGGGTTGTCTTTTCATTTTGTTGATCGTTTCCTTTGCTGTTTAGCTTACAGATTTTTCAGTTAATAGAAACTCTATTATATCTGTCACAGCTTGATCTGGATATGGACCTGATTTTGATGATGGGAACCTAGATTTATAACCAATGCCATAATGCGGCACAATTTTAGGAGTCTTAGCAGAGGGCATGAGTATACTTTGTATGTTGGAGGGATGTACATTTTCATGATCAGAAGATAGACTGTGGCTAGTTGTATCTACAAAAGATGGCCATGACAACATCGTACATGCTCTTTTACAGCGTGAACATTCGGATTTGGGGATGGAGGCAGAAGTTTACAACTGCTTTGGATATGACAGAAGTGACATTTCAATTTCCAAGGCTTGATTCTAAAAGGTGATGGAGCTTTTGCTTTAGCCATTGGAACATTCATGCTTGAAGCCCCAGCTGTTCTTTAGACAGTCCAGCTGCCCCGAGGTTGCCTTCTGTGAGAAAGCCAAGTGACATGGTGAGATCACATGCATGCACTACAGTCAGCAAATCTAGTCCTCAATTCATCCCAGCCCGGGCACCAGACATGTCCGATAATTGCAGCCCCCAGCCACCATGTTATAGCCAGTCTTTAATCTGCTCAAGCTAAGGCCCCAGACGTGATGGAGCAGAGAGAAGATACTCTGCTGTACTCTGTCCAAGTTGCTGACCTTCAGAATTTGAGAACACAATAAGAAATATTGCTTTAAGCAGTAAGTTTTGATTCATTTTGTTATGCAAAAAAGTAACCAGAACAGTATATTTTAGAGAAATTTTATCATAACTCAAATCCACAAACATTGTAAAATAATTCAAAAAATACCTAAGAATATAAAGACAAAATTAAAAGTTCCCTTCGTACACATACCCTCAAGCCACTCTCATAGTATCTCTTATTTTTAAGCTAAATGTGCATTCTTCCAGACGGCTTTTGTGTTTATTTATATTCTTTATATATAAAGCTATGCTCTTTTAAAGTATTTTGTGGAATAATATTTATATTGTCCAAAATATTGCCTGTTGAGCTTTTTAAGTTACCTTGGAAATATTAACACTGCATCATATATAAATATAGTCATTACTTTTAACAGCTGAAAGCAGAGCTGAAATATGAAATTCATGTGCTCTACCAAAATTTGCCCCAATGGGCCCCTTCTATTACACTAGAAAAGTAATATTTTAAATGATCTTTTGTGACTATATTGGTATAAAAATGAACATAATCCAGGATAGTAGAATTATTACTATGTTATTATTATATTCATTTTCTCTGATTTTGAAAGAAATTAAAATTAAAGCATTTGTGTGGGCTCTGAGCACTGTAGCCTAATGAAGAACTTGGCGCTGGCTGAATACAGTCTCACATTATGAATATTCACAATGTATTTAACCATTTTTCAATTGAAGAACTTCTAAGATGCTTCTACAGTGTAAACGATTTTCACTATTGAGATGATGCTACAATGGCCATGATTGTACTCTCTCCTCTTTAGGCCCATGAGTATGTATTTTTCTGGAACACATAGCTAGGGTTAAAATTGCTACATTGTTGGATATATGCATTTTCAAAGATTTGACAAATATCTCCAAATTACGTTCTCAAAAGACTGTAGTCATTTACAATATTTTCAACAATGCAGGGTCATTTCCCTGCATTATATAATATATTATATATATATATATATATATACACACACACACACACACACACACACACATTTGTTATTATCAGTCACATATATAATAAAGTATTTTTGCAAAACTGCTAACAAAAAAAACTTCAGTGAATGTGCGCATGTGTGTTTGTCTATGATTACACGAGCCTAAGAAAACACATGGAATGATACACGCAGGGTGTTAAATATTGGTTACCTGGGCATGATGATGACGGAGAAAGGACAAGGACGTGAGAAAACAAATTTAAAAATCAAGAATTTTTTAAAAATTATTTTAAAAAATGAGTTTTTTCAAACAGAAAAATATGATCTTACAAGCAAAAATACAAATTCTTTTCTCTTTATGATGTATATCCAGACCTCTAGTGAAGGAAGCAGTCTAATTCTGATTCTTAATCAAGAGATGACCATTGGGTGGGTCAGAGTTGGACGCTTGAATTCAAAGCATTCAATCTTCAGGCTTTCCAGAGACACATGAAATTTAAATTAATAACTGAGAAAGAATAAGATGGAATATCTATAAACTTATACCACGTTAAAAAAAAAAACAACCAAAAACACTTAGTCAATTCTTGGAACCTGCAGCATGCCCTAGCTCTTCATTCATAAGTGTTAAGTAAAAGCAAACACACAAGAAGTTGCAAAGCAGGAATATCATGGTTCCATTTCTAAGAAAAACAATGTGTATGTGTCTCAATTTTGGTTTCATCCATAAATTATTTATTTTGGTTTTAATGTGTTTTTCATTTGGATTCAAACTTTTATGCTTGGTTTTCCTCAAAAGCCTGGTGATTTATGTTTCTTTCTTTTTTTGTAAATTTTATTTATTTATTTATTATTTTTTGGGGGGTACACCAAGTTCAATCATCTGTTTTTATACACATATTCCCGTATTCCCTCCCTCCCTAGACTCCCCCCCACCCTCCCTCGAGTCCCCCCCACCTTCCCCGTCCCAGTCCTGTAAGGCATCTTCCATCCTCCAGTTGAACTCCCTTTGTTATACAACAACTTCCCACTGGCTATCTATTTTACAGTTAGTAGTATATATATGTCTGTGCTACTATCTCGCTTTGTCTCAGCTTCCCCTTCACCCCCCGCTATGTTTCTTTCTTTAAGGAATGGATAGCATGCTTCCTGTGTGCCTGTTTAGACTTGAAGGATGTACTCAAGTTAGAAATCAATGACTCGGTGCCTCTAAAAGATGGCATTTAGGGCAAATAGCCTTTCCAAAATGTGATTAGGAAGCTGGGTGGAGTATGTGAGCTTACACTTTCTACTGACTCACGTACCAGAAAGAATGTTTTCAGGCACCCTTTACACACTGGGCAATTGGTAAATGTAATAGCCATTTTATTAAAAAATGGACATTGTGTAAATTAACAGATGTCCACTAAAGGGCAATAACCAAGAAACCATAGTTGTGTGTGTGTGTGTTGAAATATATAAAACAGATGATATTAAATACGTTAAGTGCTAAGCAATGGAGTGTTGAGTTGAAAATTCCTTTGTGTAAACCTTCCTCCTCTCTAATCTCATCACTGATTTGATCACAAACCCTTCAAGGAGGAAGGCTCACATTCCACTTTTAAGCCTACTCTTCTTGTTTCCTTTCTCCACCTCTTCATTCCTCCTTCCTCATTCATCCTCCTTCCCTGAGTGAGGAGGGAGCAGAATGTCACCTGGTGACTGAAATTAAGCAGTCAGATCTAACCGAGACATGGTTAGTGTAGGACAAGGGCTTGTGGCATTGAGTGTAGATAGTTGAAGCAAATGGTAAGCTTTGCCATCTTAGATGCTCAAACCAGGCACAATTAATAAATTAGAGAGTCAAATTTGCCCTCTTTTAAAAGAATGTTCAGCAATTAACTATTTAAGATTATGTAAACATCTATGGCTAGAAAGCAACTACCAGGAAAGGAAAATCTGAAACTAAACAAAGGACCTGTTAGCATGAAAGAGTGTCCATGAACCCTATATCTGTCAAGGTTGAAAGCTGCACAGACTTGAGTGGTTTCTAGTAATACATGCCTATCTCAGGGATACTGAAGGTTCAGTTTCAAACTACTGCAATAAAACAAATATGGCAGTAAAGTGAGTCCTGAGATTGCAGCAATTCAGTCTCATCTTTAAGTTCCATTTCTAATTCTAGTTCTGTTGCTATTTCCATTTTCTGCAATAACTTCCTCCACTGATGTTTTGAACCCTTCAAAGTCATCCATAAGGATTAGAATTAAATTCTTCCAAACTCCTGTTAGTGTTGATACTTTGATGTCTTCCTATGAATCACGAAAGTTCTTTCAACAGTAATAATGAATCCACCACTGAAGCAGGTTATCATCTGTTTTTAACACAACACACTTTTATGAACTTTCAAACATGTTGTTTTGTTCTAACATTTAACACCTCTTATTAATCTCAAGGTCGTCTAAAGTCAGAAAATATGTATTAAATATTTATGAAGTTCTTACTGGGAGCCAAGTAATTTCATAATAATAATTTTCAAAGATTTGCTTGTTCTTTTTGTTTTTGCCTGTTACTTTATTTCCTCTCTTTGGTTTGTTCATTTCTCTCTTTCTTTCCCTTTCTGAATCACAGTAGCTTTCATGATTATGTCTTATTTGAAAACGGATTATAAACACGGGTAAGTCTTATGTGACATCCCATAATTCAGATATCTATGTCTACTTATAAATCTATATTTATCTATACATTTAGCCTAGAAATATTTACTAAATAAATATTTGGGCTAGAAAAAAAATGTTTGGGGAAACTATATATTGCATCCAATTTTGTCATTTTACGGGTGAAGAAATTGAGATGCAAAGAGGTGAATCAACTTACTCGTAAGTAGAAAAGACAGTAAAAACACTCAGGTGTTCTGTCCTGTTCAGGAATTTTTAGTATAGGGTTTAGGGTTTTTCCAACTATAATCCAAAATCATACACCAAAAATGTGTGTGTGCATGCGTGCATGCGCATAGTTGTATGTCATTTCAAGGTCGTTGCTAAATATGCATTTTACCTACCCATAAATGGCAGTGATGGTAATATCAATGCATGTATAGATATAACAGCTATGTGACCTTGAGACCTTTATATCTTGTGTCCCTACAGCGAGTGACCTCAGAGTAATTATGGCTTCTCAACCCCCTTCCCCCTGCCCAAAGGTTTTTTTTTACTTATAGGAAATTTTGTCCTTTTTTCTCTAGCAGAGCCACGTGGCTTGAGATTGACAACCAGCCTCTTTGCAGATGTCAATTTCCAAGAATCAACGGCTCTGCCACATTGCTTCCAATTATGTTTGACAGTGTCCTTGTAAAAATTTGTTGACAACCTATTTCAGCTTGTCACATGTGAATTACACTTTCCTTGCCTGGTCCTCCCTCCCCAGCAACACACATTAGGCCAAAACAAACTACGTGGCCATGATGGTGAATTAGAGACTTAAGAGGATCTTTTGTGAGTGATAGGTCATTCTTGGATGAATCAAAGTTATCATGGAGATATCGGTGATTAAATTCATTGGTAGCCAATGATAAGGAGTGTCACTGGGTGTGATGGTTCTGAATGCCACAGTTATAGGAAGTCTGCACTTACACATTCATTTATACAGCAGAGACAGGAGTCATATCTCTGGATGCTGAAGGAAGCTGCCAATGAGCAGCTGTCATTGCATACTGAGAAATCCTAAAAGAAGGCAGAAGTGCCAGGAGCTATAAAGGTGAGACACTGTCCCAAGCTTTTAAAGGGAAGAACATAATTCATATCAGAAATTACAGATTTTTGGCACTATCTAGAGTAGACAATTAAATAAGTGTTGTATTTGAATGCTTAGAATATACAATGCCTCTAATTAGGTACTTGAGAAATAGCCAATAATTGAATAAACAAAGATTGAATGGATTTAGTGTTCACTGCAGGACTGAATGGAGCATTTAAGAGCAAGTCTTGCCAAACTCCAGTGCCTTGTTTGGCTAGAGTAAGTAAATATTTTATCATGAAGTTAACATGGTGAAGTGAGAGCAGGGTATTATTTTTATTTTATTTGAAGGTGATTTGACAATCGTTTAATCATAAGTAGGCGAGAATTTTCTAGGGAAAGAATTAAGTCATCATCCTTAACTCTGTTCCCTTGAGAATTTTATATAATTTGAATGTAGGTGTAAAAGATCTATTTAGCAAATTCAGGATACATTTAAGATCTGTATTTATCAGAATGTAAACTCCGTGAAGGCAAGGAGTTCTCTGTCTGATTCACTGCTTTATTTTCAACATGTGTTTTCCTGACACACATGCTCAGTATAATTTTGTTGAATAATGCATAAAGCCAGGGAAAAGGGAATATGCAAAAAATGAGTTTCACCAGTTCTGCAGGCACTCCAGTCCACCTTAGATATCTCTCACCCAGTCCTAGAGTTGCCAATGAGGTGGTTCATGTTAACGCCCGCTCGATTCTTGGCTGTTCAATTGTCCCCATAATTTTCCTTCTTTCCTGTTCTGTCCAATTGTGACTTATCAAAGGCATCACTATGTTGGTAGCCACTTGCCATCTCTAGTCATGATTCCTAGGCTGAAACTGTCAGTTCCAAAAGCCAAAAAGAAAAAGGTAGGAAAGATGCAACTGCCAGTATCCATGAAACAACTGTTGCTATAGGTTTTAAAATGCTCAAGGCTAACAGTTTAACATCTGGCCGGAGTGCTAATTCCTCAATGTGGAGGTTACCTCCTGGCAGTGGAATAGAATTTTGGGGGGATAACTTTATTATCAATGTAGATGTTATGTGTCATATATCACTACATCTGTGGCAAACATTCCTACCCTCATTGTGGCTTTGTTCTTATATGCCCTTGTCTTCCTTGTCAACATTCCCTTTCACATTGCTGTGTAGAAAGTTAACGGAACATGCCCAGGACAGCTGTCCCTAGAAAGGCTTCCTTGCAGAGTTGGCCTTTGGCTGGCATCCAGGAATTTAGATGTCTTTCCATTCCCAAAACTGATAAATATAGCTTATCATGCTTAAACTCTTTGTACAAGCACTATGGTTTATTCTACGTACCTGCTTTCCCTGTGTGGGTCCAAAATTTTGGTACATTATGAGGCAGAGGGTGACTACATGACCACCCACTAATACAAACCCTAGTGATGAGTCTGCAATGAGCTTCCCTGGTAGACAACATTTTACATGTGTGGTCATAATTCATGGCTTGAGGAATTGTGTGTCTGGTAGGAGACCACCACGAGGAGACTCTGAGAAGCTTGCACCTGGTTTCCTCTGGACTTTGTTCCATGTGCCTTTTCCCTTTGCTAACTTAGCTTTGTATCCTTTTGCTCGAATGAATTATAGTGATGAGTATAAGTATACACTGATTCCTGTGACCTCCCCTAGCAAATCACTGAATCTGGAGGAGTTCTTGGGGACTCCTGACACAACTGTCGATCACATTAACCACTACAGATTCTGAATGACCCTCAGGGTCCTTGGAGATTATCATAATTCAGATCTTTCACTTGTATGTGTTTTTTGTTTTTGTTTTTTTTTTTTTGTTTTCTTTTGCCCATTTGAGTTAAATACCTAGTATGATCCCATAAGACAATATAAATAAAATTAATACCAATAAATAGTAGCTAAAATTTATTTACCTTATTGATTTAGTTTATTGAGATCACATATATTTATTCTTCTTTTTAGTGGGACACTATGATTAGTACTTGGAATACATTTTCTCATTTAATCCTTACAACTATGCCATGGGGCATGTAACTTTAAAATCATAAATTTATAAATGGAGCAATTGAGGCACACGGAGGTCAAATACCTTGTCAAAATTCCACAGCTGAAAAGTAGTGGAGTTGGGAGTTTAAGCAAGTGTTTTGAAACATCAGAATTCTGACACTCAATACTATGTGGGCGCTGTTTTTCCTGTCTTTACCCTATGATCAAACCTCTTGCTTGCCTCAAATCAAAAATTATGTTTCTTGCAGGTCTCTGTTTTAGGGTGATTTTCACACACACATACACACACACACACACACACACACAACTCCTCTATTAAGCATATGAAGAGCATATGATATGCGTACCTACCAGCAGTCCTCTGACAATTGGAGGCATATCTGAATCATAGGGACAAATGAGTCTAGGTTGTATCAGAGACAAAACTAAGTCTCTAAAAAGCATTAAAACTTTGCAGTATAGTTCAGTAATTTCTCAACCTGCTGCTGCTTGAGAGCAGGGGTTAAACCTTAAATAAGCTTGAATTCTTAACAATATGCACAGTTTGTGGCCCATATTTAGTATTTAATTGGTTTGTTTTGTTTTGTTTTGTTTCAGTGTGGTTGATGGACAAGCATATGACTCCTGACCTTCAGAACTTGTTTGGAGCTTTGGTCAGATGGAACGTCCTCCAGCAAGTTCAGCATTGGAGGGACACTTTGGACTAGAGTTTTGGGCCAATGAGAATAAGGGCATTCAACTGTATTCACAGCCAAAAGATGTGATAAATTCATAGAATAAACATGACTCAAAACCTGAGTAAGAAAAAACTTTCATTTTCAACAGTAAGAAAAGTGGCTGAGTCCATACTACTAATCCGTTAAGAACATGGTGCCCCTTTTCCAAGATGTGTTAAAATAAAATTGCAAGTTTCAGTCCTGGGAGTATGAAATGATTAGAGTTTCATTAAAATTCATGCATCTAAAGGAGTATATATGCACACATATGTATTTGTTTTTAATGGGTATATATATTTTATATAATATTTTTGTATATTATATATTTCTTTTTAAAAAGAAAGAAGTAGATCAGTTTTTCAATGAAGATTAACCTTTTGAAGGTGGGATAGAATAAGTTTTAGGAAAACCTTAGTTTGTATTATAATACAAGGGTGAGTCAAAAATTATCCGCATTCTGGCTGTGAAATTTATTTATTTATTTATTTATTTTTCCAATTTATTTATTTATTTATTATTTTTGGGGGGGTACACCAAGTTCAACCATCTGTTTTTATACACATATTCCCATATTCCCTCTCTCCCTCGACTCCCCCCCCCCCGTCGAGTCCCCCCCTCCCCATCCCAGTCCTCTAAGGCATCTTCCATCCTCTAGTTGAACTCCCTTTGTTATACAACAACTTCCCACTGGCTATCTATTTTACAGTTGGTAGTATATATATGTCTATGCTACTCTCTCGCTTCATCTCAGATTCCCCTTCACCCCCCACCTCCCCCAACCTCGAGTTCTCCAGTCCATTCTCTGCCTCTGCGTCCTTGTTCTTGTCACTGAGATCATCAGTACCATTTTTACATCCCGTATATGTAAGTTAGCATACAATATTTGTCTTTCTCTTTCTGACTTACTTCACTCTGTATGACAGACTCTAGGTCTATCCACCTCATGACATATAGCTCCATCTCATCCCTTTTTATAGCTAAGTAATATTCCATTGTATATATATGCCACATCTTCTTTATCCATTCATCTGTTGATGGGCATTTAGGTTGCTTCCATGTCCTGGCTATTGTAAATAGTGCTGCAATAAACATTATGGTACATGTTTCTTTTTGGAGTATGGTTTTCTTTGGGTATATGCCCGGGAGTGGGATTACTGGATCATATGGTAGTTCTATTTTTAGTCTTTTAAGGAACCTCCAAACTGTTTTCCATAGTGGCTCTACCAACTTGCATTCCCACCAGCAGTGCAGGAGAGTTCCCTTTTCTCCACACCCTCTCCAACATTTGTTGTTTCCAGATTTTGTGATGATGGCCATTCTGATTGGTGTGAGGTGATACCTCATTGTGGTTTTGACTTGCATTTCTCTGATGATTAGTGATGTTGAGCATCTTTTCATGTGTTTGTTGGCCATCTGTATGTCTTCTTTGGAGAAATGTCTATTTAGGTCTACCGCCCATTTGTGGATTGGGTTTGTGAAATTTATTTTAATTAATTTTTAGAAAAGACAAATACATCATTTTTTGACATAATCTCCTTGTTTTTCAATACATTTTGTCCATCTGTCAACAGGCTATTGTATTCCCTCATTAAAGAATGTTTTCGGCTGAGCTGCGAGCCATGAATGCACCACTATCTTCACTTCTTCATCAGAAGTGAATCTTCATCGTCAAAGGGATGCTCTCAGGGGAACAAACAGGTGAAAGTCTGATGGAGCAAGATAAGGACTATAAGGAGAATGTTTTAACACCTCAAAACGAAGGTTTTGCAGAGTGTCCATGGTGTGGACAGAAGTGTGCAGACCTGCATTGTCACACGAGATCACAATGCTCTTGGATAGCAGTCCCCTGCATTTAATCCAAAGTTTAGGCTTCAGCACAAATTTTTTGAAACATAAGTCTGTCGTGGATTATTTCATAGGCAGAGCCATGGCTGATTTGCAAATGATTTGCCACATAATCCACTGTCACTCATTTATTCGACAGAATCATTTCACATGTATGCTCAATGTTGTCATCAGGAACTTCTCTGGTGGTGCAGTGGTTAAGAATCTGCCTTTCAATGCAGGGGACACAGGTTCGAGCCCTGGTTTGGGAAGATCCCACATGCCATGAAGACACAAGCCCCTGCACCACAACTACTAAGCCTGTGCTCTAGAGCCCACAAGCCACAACTACTGAGCCCACGTGCCACAACTACTGAAGCCTGCTTGCCTAGAGCCAGTGCTTTGCAACAAGAGAAGCCATTTCAATGAGAAGCCCACACAGCACAAGCAAAGAGTCGTCCCGGCTCTCCCCCAACTAGAGAAAGCCCGTGCACAGCAATGAAGACCAATTCAGCCAATAAATAAGTAAATTTTAAAAAATAATAAAGTGATTCACTTAAAAAAAAGTGTTTTTATAATTTGTGGATGTGGACAAGCATCCAGCTCCTTCTTAATGGCTAACACTTATGCAACCTTCCTTGAACTTCTCTATTCATTCATACACAGTTCTTTGCGACAAAATATTTTCTCCATATTGTGCACAAAGTCTTTGATAAATACCTGCACCAGGTACACCCTCAGACCACAGAAGAATCACTGCATTCTGCTCTTCTTTCATGCAAATCACAAGCGGGACATCCATTTTTGCTTGCACCGCAAAGCAAAAGAACTGATGTAACACATTCACACCTGCACAGCAGTGACTGGGGAGACAGTAGCCTTGAACTGAAAGTGCTGATAAGACAGTGCAGCCAAAAGAAGTTTAATATAACCACAGTGTGGGTGATTTTTGACTCACCCTCATTATAAATATTACATTTGTAACCATTGTAGGACTGTGAATTTTTAGTGGTTTTTAAATATTTTTCAGCAACATGTCTATAACTCATAAATATTATGTTAGATCAATAATTCTTGTGCATAAGTATACTCATGTAAATGTCAAGTGAAGAAATGTAGAATTACAAGAAAGTGGTTTGCTTATTAAGACTCTGCATGTATGTGTGCTTGTGATATATACATGTGTGTATATTTATCTGGAAGATACACATACCAAACTGACTGTTTGGGATTTATGTAAGGCTTTTATTTTCTAATTTAGTTATTTCTGTATTTTTTAACTTGTTTTCAATGAACTGGATTATTTTATGAAAGAAGGAAAAAACAAACAAGCCAATAAGACAATATCAGGACTGACATAACAGAACCAATAATTCTGATATGTTGACTGCCAGGAAGTAAATGCTGTCCTTTTATTTATGGAAGCAAAGGTCTTCTCTAGGTCTTAAGAGATGAGGTAAAATTCAAACTTCTAAGCCTGGCATTCAGAAGGCCCCACAATCTGGCCTCAATATAGTATTTTGACCTTAAATCCCCTCTCTCTCATAAATTCCATTCTATAAAACTGTTTTGCTCATATTCTTGGAAAGCACTTTGCAATGTCCTGCTCCCACAAATATCCTCCTATCAGATTTTATTACCTGGAATGATTTTTATTTTTCTCTATATCTTTTTTTAGTCCTATATTCTATCATTATTTGAATTCTTCCTTCTCCTTAAAAGTCATGGCTTCTTTGAAATCCACTTTTAACTCAGCTTGTTGAAGATAAAGAAAATTTATTAAACTTACAATGTTAGCTAGCATTAAAGATACACAGTGGGACGTCTTAAGCCACATTCTGAGTAAAAGTTTTCCAAAGTTTACATACATTAACAATGCCTTACATTAATGTCCCCCACACATGCAGACACAAAAATATGACTGTAATATCAGCACTGCAACAGATACTTAAGAATATTAAAAAGAGAGAGAAGTAAAGGTTTATACTATTTCACTTTAGAGAACTACTTGTTTCTATTGCCATTAAAAAAAACTACTATAAGTTATTAAAATATGATCTACAACTTTTTCCATTAGCCCACTGACATTATCCAGAGATAGCCAACTTTTCCAACTCCCTAACCACCAAGTAAGCAATGTAGGTAAAAGTTAGGAATTGGAGCACAGAAATAGGAGGACATTCAGGGTTTGCAACGCAGCAGCTTTGCTTACTACATGTGTGACTGTGAGCAAATTAACTAAACCTTATTTCCTCATTTATAAAGCAACGGTGATAACAATACGAATTGTGTGGAGTTACTAAAATTTATATGTAATATAAGTGAAGTTGCTGTCAATGACAAATCCACATCCATCATCATTTCTGGAAATGATTGTCTAACTTCCTACTAGCACCTCCACTATCCAATTACTTACCCCCCAACAATGCTAAAAAGAAGTATGATTATATATTCTGAGCCTCATAAAACAGATGAAAAATCTGTGATTTAGAGAAAATTTGTTTACACAAAGGCACAGCCAGAAAGGACCAGTTAAGAGTTGTTGGACTTGATGCAGTGTTCTTTACATTCTCTTACACCTTTAGAAGACTGACTTAAATGTTCCAGGTAGCTACTCAATAGTGTTTGAACAGGAAATCTAAAAACAGAGCAGCCATATGATCCTGTAATTCCACTCCTGAGCATATATCTAGAGAAAACCATAATTTGAAAAGATACACACATCCCAATGTTTATTGCAACACTGTTATTCTTCAATATATGTAAATCAATCAATGCCATATGCCATATTAACAAATTGAAGAATAAAAACCATATAATCATTTCAATAGATGCAGAAAAAGCTTTCAACAAAATTCAGTATTTATGATAAAAACTCTCCAGAAAGTGGGCAAAGAGGGAACCTACCTTAACATAATAAAGGTCATATATGACAAACCTACAGCAAACATCATTCTCAATGGTGGAAAACTGAAAGCATTTCCTTTAAGATCAGGAATAAGACAAAGGTGTCCATTCACACCACTATCATTCAACATAGTTTTGGAAGTCCTAGCCATAGCAATCAGAGAAGAAAAACAAATAAAAGGAATTGAATCCAAATTGAAAAAAGAAGAAGGAAAACTGTTACTCTTTGCAGATGACATGATATTATATGTAGAAAATCCTAAAGATGCCACTGGAAAACTACTGGTGCTAATCAGTGAATTTGGTAAAGTCAAAGGATACAAAATTAATATACAGAAATCTCTCACATTCCTATATATTAACAATGAAAGATCAGAAAGAGATAGTAAGGAAACAATCCCATTTGCCATTGCAACAAAAGGAAAAATACCTAGGGATAAACTCACCTAAGGAGGCAAAAGACCTCTACACAGAAAATTGGAAGATACTGATGAAAGAAATCAAAGACAACACAAGCAGATGGAGAGATATACCATGATCTTGGATTGGAAGAATCAACATTGTGAAAATTACTATAATACCCAAAGCTACCTACAGATTCAATGCAATCTCTATTAAATTACCAATGGCATTTTTCATGGAAATAGAACAAAAAATTTTACAAATTTATATGGAAACATAAAAGACCCCAAATAGCCAAAGCAACCTTGAGAAAGAAAAGCGGAACTGGAGGGATCAGGCTCCCTGTCTTCACACTATACTACAAAGCTACAGTAATCAAGACAGTATGGTACTTGATTAAAAACAGAAATATAGGTCAATGGAAAAGGATAGAAAGCCCAGGATAAACCCACACACCTATGGTCACCTAATCTATGACAAAGGAGGCAAGAATATACAATGGAGAAAAGACAGCCTCTTCAATAGCAGTGCTGGGAAAACTGGACAGCCACAGGTAAAAGAATGAAATTAGAACACTCTCTAATATCACACACAAAAATAAACACAAAATGGATTAAAGACCTAAATGTAAGGCCAAACAATATAAAACTCAGAGCAAAACGTAGGCAGAACACTCTTTGACATAAATAGCAGCAAAATCTTTTTTGACCCACCTCCTAGAGTAATGAAAATAAAAACAAAAATAAACAAATAGGATCTAATGAAACTTAAAAGCTTTTGCACAGCAAAGGAAACCATAAACAAGACAAGAAGGTAACCCTCAGAATGGGACCAAATATTTGCAAATTAAGCAACTTACAAGAGATTAATATCTAAAGTATACAAACAGCTCATGCAGCTCAATATCAAAAAAACAAACAACCCAATCAAAAAATGGGTTGAAGACCTAAATAGACATTTCTCCAAAGAAGACATACAGATGGCCAACAAACACATGAAAAGATGCTCAACATCACTAATTATTAGGGAAGTGCAAATCAAAACTACAGTGAGGTATCACTTCACAGAGGTCAGAAGGTCAAAATGGCTGTCCTCAAAAAATCTACAAACAATAAATGCTGGAGAGGGTATGGAGGAAAGGGAACCCTCATACACTGTTGGTGGAAATATAAATTGGTATAGCAACTATGGAGAAAAATATGGAGGCTCCTTAAAAAATAGAACTACCATATAACTCAGCAATCCCACTACTGGGCATATACCCAGAGAAAACCATAGTTCAAAAACACATATGTCCCCCAGTTTTCATTGTAGCATTATTTATAATAGCTAGTTCATGGAAGCAACCTAAATGTCCATCAACAGAGGAATGGATAAAGAAGATGTGGTACATATATACAATGGAGTGTTACTCAGCCATAAAAAGGAATGAAACTGGGTCATTTGTAGAGATGTGGATGGACCTAGAGACTATCAGAAAGAGAAAAGTCAGAAAGAGAAAAACAAATATTGTATATTAACACGTATATGTGGAATCTAGAAAAATGGTATAGAGAATCTTATTTGTGAAGCAAAAATATAGACATAGATATAGAGTACCAGTGTATGGATACCAGGGAGGGAAGGGAGGGTGGGATGAATTGGGAGATTAGGATTGACATATATGCACTACTGATAATATGAATAAGATAGATAACTAATGAGAACCTACTGTATGCCACAGGGAACTCTACTCAGTGCTCTGTGGTTACCTAAATGGGAAGGAAATACAAAAAAGAGGGATATATGTATACATTTAGCTCATTCACTTTGCTGTACAGTAGAAATTAACACAATATTGTAAAGCAACTATACTCCAATAAAAATTAATAAAAAATAAAAAGTATCAATTTTTTAAACACAAATAGATTCAATTAACTTTAACCTCTATGCTCTTGATCCCTAAATTCAAGTTAGGTACACCTCCCATGTTCTTCCATAACATCCTACTTTTAGAATTTCCAGCAGGCCATTTCTTTGCTGACTGCTGCCTTGTGGTTATCCACTTCTAGATGCCATGTGCTGTAAGGACAGTGACTGTAGTTGGTTTGTGTACTGCAGCACCTCAGTTGTCTAGAACAGTTTCTGGTACTGGAGTAGGGGATTTCTAAATATTTGTTGAATGTAGCACAGATTAACCATTCTGGACATATGCTGTTTGTCTTGTATAGTAGTACTTATTTATGAATGTGTTTTTAAAAACAATTCTTGGCTTCCTGGCATGTGTCTGCTGGAATGCCTACTGCCTTTGTAAATCAAATGAGGTTAAGGATCAGAGAAATATTTTCTATGATGAAAATTATTCTTGTTACTGTGAGGTCAATGAGACTGTGTCTGTAGAAAAAGACTCTGGCTGGGGTACCAGTATGAATTCCTGCAGTGCATTTTGTTACAGGGAAACTTTGAAAAGTTACAAAATGTATGTGTCTCATTTTCATCTTCTGTAAAATGGAAATGATATTGACTTTGTGACAACTGACATTAGGGGAAAAAAGTATATGACATGACTTCATGTTATAAACATTCAATAAACAGGGCATTCTCTGATCTTGGTATTTTACTTTGTCTTGTTGATTTTTTCTCCATAGTATTTATAAAATAGCACATGCATTTATGAATGCACTTATTGGCTGTTTCTCCCCAGTCAGAAAGGAAGCCCTCTGAAGGCAGAGCCTGTTGTATACAATGCTATATTCCCACTTAGGACAGTGATTTGAACAGAATAGATGATCAATTACTATAAGTTGAATGAAGGAATGTCACTCTTTTATAAGTCGATGGCTCTTTTGGCATTGTCACTCTAAATCAACAGACATATCTACAATTTGAAGATGTCATTATGTTTTGTCCAGCTTGGGTCAGCCCTTATTCCAGAAGAATTCAGAGGATTTCAGGTTTCATGGGGAATGAACGAGCATCAAATTGACTTATCTTCTGATTAAAGTGCAAAACTAATTAATATGACTTGATTCAAATCAAGGTCCCTTATTTTCCACCTCCTACTCTGCCCAACCAAATTTCAATCAGTAACAGTATATTAAAAAATGAAATGTGTGTCAACCATTAGCATTTTATGTACTCTGGGAATCTGCCTGGATACAGCTCTCAGGGTAACATTCTCTTTCCCACTTTCCCTGTTTTCTCCCTTTCTTTTAATCAGCATTTGGTTTGTTTACTTTTATCCCTTTGTACATTTCCTAGTTTTTTTCAATGCTATCTTAAATGACAATTTTCATCTTTAGGGAAAATTTTTTCTCCAGTTGAACAGAACGATCTTGATAAACAGCACTCAGCAAAAATAAATTTATTATACATGCTTAAAATGAATATTAAAAATCATGGATAGAACATGTGCAAACCCAAATTAAGTGATTTATGTTCATGTTTATGTGGTTCAAACATACACAGTAAATAGAAGGAAACTGTAATTTCTCACTATGACTGTGGCAACCACGTTGAGACACATCATTGTGATTTGAAAATCAGAATGTTTATTTTTAGAACAGATATCTGAAAATTTTGTTCTTCTCTAATGAAAGTATTTCCATTCTAAGAGTCCCATTCACTTATAAAGGTTCTATATTTTCTCCTTTAATGTTGCCAGATTTTTTTTATAACATAAGAATCTCATTTCCATGAGAAAAAGGCAGCTGTGCTCCTAACATAGAACTGAAACATAACTACTTTGAAAGTGGGCCCTGAAACATTAATTCAACCTTTTTCCCATCTTCAATTGTTATACATTCAGTGAAAAGGCAGTGATGGGTTATGAAAAATGTAAGGAACACTAAAAATAATTTTTTCACATAAGCTCACTATTTTCTTAAAAAAAGAAATCAAAACAGTGACCAGTTGTCTTTACTTGGTCATTTTATCTTCCCTGTCTTTCTTCTGATTTGTATTCCTACCGAACAATCTTTTCACCAGTTGAGATTTTCATCCTGTTTCATAGACTTGAATAGGACCATCTTAACCAAGAACACTTGGAGCATTGAATTTCAGAGATTAAATTTATTATAGACTGAAACAGGACATTCCAATTAAAGTGAAGACTTTTCAAAGGGATCATCAATATTTCCCAAGTGATCCATTTCTTTCTGCCCTTTTTTCTCTTCCCTACTGCATGTTTTATGGATGCTTTAAAGCAGTAGCTCAAATTAATACATCTCTGTACCCACACTTGGCAGTGCTAAACATTCTTTAACAGTAAGTAATTTTGGAATGTTAGAAATAACACTTAGACAGCATTGAATAAAATTCACTAATTTTGCAAATTGGGAAACTGAGGACCAGAGGGGGAAAATGGATTTTTATACGGTAACTTCAATTCTGGGAATTGTAGCATTCTGATGATGTTGAGGGTAAAAAGGGTATTAATATTATGCCCAAATGAATGTGATACAGCATAACCAATGACAAACACCCAAATGAATTGTACTATTTTTTGGAGCACTTATTCTTCTATGATGTGCTTCTTGTGTGACGCCTATCAAGAAAATTATGCAGGGGACAAATTATTTTCTTGCTCTTAGTACTGTAGGTACAGCACTAGACTGACTACTTGATCCTTTTTGATAGTCAAAACTGTTTATTGTTGTGCCAGTATTTTTTTAAATAAAACTAAAATACAGGTTTTTCTGATTTCACCAGGTTTTTTCATTAATGTCCTGTTTTCTATTCCAGAATCTAATCTAGGATCCTAACTGCATTTAGTTGTCATATCTCCCCAGCTTCCTTTATCTGTGACAGTTTCTCAGTCTTTCCTTTTCTTTCATGACCTTGAGATGCTTTGAAGAGTACTTGTCAGTTATTTTATAGAATACCCCTCTATATGGATTTGCCCAAACTCTTCTAATGAGTAAATTGAGGATATGCATTGTTGGGAATGATACCACTGTGATGATGTGTCTTTCCCAGAGAAGACTAGTTTGCAAACATTAAGTCGTGATACACATGGACACCACCATCATTATAATGTTATCATAGCATTATTTCTTGCAGCCGCCATTTAAAGAGTTCCAGTGCATCATTCTTTATAGATTTCTTAGTATCTTTCTATGTTATCTTTTCCAGTTGCTTGAAGAGATTAGTTTCAATTACACACTAGGGAATTAAAGCCCAAGAGACAGTATGACTTGAGTCATGCAACTAATTAGCAGAAGATTTATGCCTTAAATTTTTGCCTTCAGAGCCTCAGCACACGGATTCCCCAACCAAGCTCACCAAGAAAATTTAGAAGCCTCATGACCTCAGGGTGTCTTGAAAAGATTCATGTGAACTCCACATTTCCTTTCATTTCTAGTCACAAGGCCCTAATTAGACATGCCACTTTTCAGTTTCCTATGTAAGATTCATGAAGAATGTTTCCTCAGAAATTTATCATTGGTACATTGGTCTTCCATCCTCTTTCTTCCTCCACTCCTGGAGTAATCCCGTCTCTGCATGGCCATGAGGGAAATGAGTGCTTCTTACTTCCCCTAATTGGAGTGAGGTATGCCACTGCTCAGAGTTGAAGATTCTTGGTGTGCCCTCAAAATAAATCTGACTCCTGAATAATGATTTGGCTCTGCAAAAGCCAGTGCCTTGGAACCCTGCTGAGGTGCTGTATCAAAACAGAAAAAAATCAAATCTTACTCTGAATGGAATCTTAATAACAGTTGGAAACTTCAGCCTCCTGCCTATAATTTATTTACAAAGAATCTTTTTGAAGGGAACTATCTTGGAGAATTCTGTGCTGCTTTGATGTTTCCGAAAGTAACCCCGCAAAGATAGAAAGAAGATAGAAAAATAGATACACATATCCTGAGATAGAAAAATAAGACAAATTAAAATAAGAAATTTTGTGTCCAGAAAGTCATTTATGAGCTTTTGATTCTTCAATTTTTCCTATGATCAGATCCCTGTGCCTACCCTAGTAATTGTTTTAATCATTTATGGCCAATGTCTTAACTTAGTTTTCCTATAAATGTTTTTAGACAATGTTTTTAGTGAAAGTAGTTTTTGTTTGTTTTGTTTTGTTTGTGGGAGGAGCTTGAGGGTCAGAGTGTGATACAGGGAAAAGAAAATAGCTATTAAGTGTGAGTTTCAGACTGACTTGAGCACCCCCAAAATTCTCAAGTCAAAACGCTAGCACTAATGTGCCTATATGTGAAGATAGAGCCTTTAAGGATATAATTAAGGTTAAAAAAGTCTTAAGAGTGAGGCCCTAATCTGTTAAGACTAGTGTCCTTATAAGAAGAGGAAGAGACACCAGATTCTCTCTCTCTCTCTCCCCCTGTGCAAGCACAGAGGAAAAGCCGTTTAAGGACATAGTAAGGAGGTGGCTGTCTTCAAGCCAGGAAGAGAGCTCTCACCAGAAAACAAATCTCCTGGCACCTTGATCTTGGACTTCTTGCCTCCAAAACTGTAAGAAAATATGTATCAGTTGTTTAAGCCACCCCATCCATGGTATTTTGTTATGGCAACCTGAGCTGACCGTTAAAAGGTGCATCATTCATTCAATCACAGTGGGCAACTGAAGCATGATTTTGCTGAGAAATTTCGAGAACTGGTGTACCTGAGATTTATGTCCTCCCAAGGGTCTAAGAAGCTGGAGTACTTGAACATCAGCTCATAAAAGGAACTGGCTGGTGGCTATTCCTATGGTTTACCAATTCCTCCAGACATCGTCTAGATGCAGAATGGTTTCCTGCAATTTAGGAAGAAAAAAAAAAAAGAGGCCTCAGAAATGCATGCAGATCCTGGCAGTTGGAAATTAGCATGAGCATAGTCAAGAAAGAATAAATACAAGTAGAGCTCCAACAATGTCTACTGCACCCCAAAAATAGATCCTGTTCAATTCTAGAAGTGTTCTTCCTTCTTAGTTTCCCCTACAAGGAAACTGATGCTAGAATCTGTAATGTGCATTCCTCTATGTGTGCATGTGTGAAGTGTGTGTGTGCATATGTGATGTGTCTGTATGCATGTGTATATAGGTGATATATGTGATATAGTCACACAATATACCAGAGTAGTGTAAAAACGAGGTCTCATTACCACTTATAGCCCTGATCAGGCTAGGTATGAAGTTTACCTGCTTACATTATGTCCACCCCCAGCCACACCATCTCCCTTCGTGGAAAATTCAGAGTGGCTCACAGATGCTCACAAGAATGTTTTGTTGGCATTATAAGCAATCAATCATGCTTTTCTTTGCTGACTTGGTCCCATTTGTGAGAGGTTTGACTGAGGTCTGATGCCTTTGAAGCTGCGTATAATATACTTACTCTAAGGCAGTTTCAGAAGCTGTCCAGGGAATTTGATGTTACTCAAGTCAACATCTCCATCTGTATCTTGCTTCCTTCTCAATCCTTTCACCTAAGCAGTGATCTTTCATCTAAGTAACCTGTCACTGGAATATGCAATAGTGTTCTGTTCTTGAATCACATCAAAGTTATAACACTAGGTTACTACAGAAATCCTTAATACAAACTTTGAAAATTAAATACATATCAACTGTTCTTCAGTAAAATAAATTAACAAAAGAAAAATACAGACGTGTAAAAGTAAAAATATTTCCTTTTTTTAAGTTTTAAGCTCAAATCTTTAGATCTTTAAGCTATAGATAGTAAAAAATAAACATGATATAATACATATCATATAATATGAAGTGTCATATAATTATAATAACATGTGAATATTATAAAAGTTTTCATTTATAGTAGTAACAAAGAGTTGTGCAGAGTCTATGTAAATAAATTTGTAAATGTCTTTGAAGGACACAAAAATATATTTCAGCAGAACAGAAGGGCAAACTATGTTTTTGAATATAAAAACAGCATTCTAAAGATGGCAATTTTCATTAAAAATTATGCATTTCTGTAACCTGACAAAAATATTAACAAGATTTTACTGAAGCTGAATAAACCTACTCTTATGTTCAAATGGAAAAATTAAACAATTATGAATAGTCAGGAAAATATTTAAGAAGAAAAATAATGAAGGAATGTATGGTTTGTTGTAATAAAACTACAGAAATACACAGTGTATTGCTGTCACATGAATAGACAGAGATCAATGAAATGGTAGAAAAAGTCCAGGGACAGAGCTAATATTTATAAAAATATAGCATACCAAAATATGCCATTTCAAATCAGTAGCAAAAAAATAGATTATTCAAAAATTGTTATTGAGACAATTGGTTAGCCATCTGAAAAAAAGTTTTTAAATTAGATTCTGTACTTTATACCTCATGCAAACTATTTAAATTAGAAAAAAACTTGAAACCATAAATATTCTAAAGAGCATCACATTAAAACTGTATTTGAAGAAGAAAAACTTTCTAACACAAATCTTAAGGGTCATAGGAGGAAAAAATGTAAAGTGAGCTATATATAAACTAAAACAAAAAATATGCATCACAGTAAATCCCCAAAAATAAAAACTTAAAACTCAAATGATAAAGTGTGAAAAGAAAAAAGAACATACAATCACTCCTGGATAGTTGAATTTAATTACAGACCAATTTATTAATTTAATATGCAATAAGAATTCACAAAGAAATAAGACCAAATTCAACACCCAGTTAGGAAAGAAAATGGATAAAAAATATAAACAGTGAACAGAAAAAACAAGTGATTTTTTAAACTGTTGAAAGCTTTTTTGACATCAGTGATAAGCAGAAAACTATGAGTTGCAATTATTGTGATTAAGTTGGAAGTGTTAAAATATTTGAAATTAACGTACTGAGAGTAGACAGAAATACATTGTTGATGGCATTGTAAATTGCTAAAATTACTTCGTTTTCTACAAATAAAGACCCTAAATGTCTATACTTTTAGCTTGAATTATATTTCAGGAATGCACCCTATAGATATCCACATATGTGTAAGAGCAATCAGTTAGAAGAAAATAAAAAATTAAACAGTTCAACTGGGAGCTAGTTAAATAAAGTAAGACACACACCTATGATGAAGTATGAGACAGCTTTAAGAAAGGTGGCAATTTTTTTTAAATTTAGATAAGAAAAATCTCCCATGATCCTGCCTCAAGTAAGAAAAACAAAGAATCAACAATGAAGGAGAATGCTAACATTTGTGTAAAAACACGCAAGCATGTACTTGCTTGTATGTTCCTAGAAAAGAGAAATAGGAGTGAGAAGTAATTTTCAATATATAAATTTTTACATACTTTGTGCTTATATTACCAGTTAAAAATATATATATTTTTAAGTAACAGTTTTGGCCTTGTTGAACTCTACTATAATTTTGTTTTCTATTTAATTCCTGTTTTATTTTTTATGTACATTCTTATATTCCTTTTTACTTTTAATTTATTACATTTTACTATTTTTTTACACTTTTCTGCTTTTAGCTTTTTGAATTTCCCAGTTTATGTGGTTATCGTTTGTTTTTGAATTTTGTTTTTCCTTTTGGATTCAGTTGGCTTTCTCCTTAGGCACTTTCTTTAAAAGTTACCTTGAGAGTTGGAGAAGGAGTTACCAAGTTCCAGCATTTCACAGATTTTTTACATTCATGGATCCTGTTTGGAACTCTTATTTAACTTTTTTTGAAACTGGAAGTTCACTGGGTACCTGCTGTAAGATCACATTTTTCTTTTATGTTTTGATTATGGCTTACCTTTGAAAAATTAACATGAAAAGTTAAACATATAAACAATAATAGAATACAAGTATAGTAAATTTCACCCTTCCCGTTACCCAGATTCAATTATTATCAAAGTTTTGAAATACTTTCTGTATTTATTCTTTTTTTTTTTCTTGTTGTGTTGGAAAAATTTTAAATTTCAGATGTCATGTCATTTTACCCAATGTATTCAGGGTGTATATTTAAAAAGCATAGGCCTTTTCTCATATAACAACAATGACATGAGCCACAACTAGCAAAACTAATAATTTTTTCTTTAAATTCTCTAACATCTATTCAACATTAAATGTTTCTGAAAATTATCAATTAATTTCAGACATTAATTGCCTGAAAAAAAGCTTTTATGAAGTCCTTTTGTATATAACAAAGTGTGTACACTGCATTGGATTCAAGCTTTCTATATTCTTAAATTGTATGTGTTTTTCTAGTAACAATAACTATTTATATTTAATCAGAACATATAATTTGTTCATTTTAATGTAAGTAAGACGTAGTTGAGTTAAACCACATTCTCTGTCTGTTTTCTATTTGTTGCACTAGCTTTGATTTCTTTATTTAAACATGCTCGTCTATGTATATATTAAATCATTTTGTCATTTCATTTCTTCCCTAAATTTACTTGTTTGCTTTTCATCTTCCTTTAGTAGTTACCTGAAAAATTGTTACATGCATCCTTGCTTATGCAAGTTTGATAACAATACCACTTCACAAGAAATACAAGAGACTTAGAACACATTAATCTCTCTGAATCATACATGCTATTAAGTATTTTAATTCCATAAAGAGATATGAAAGATCATAGTTTTTTTTTTAATAAATTTATTTCTTATTTTTTTCTTTTATGGCTGCATTGGGTCTACATTGCTGCACGCGGGCTTTCTCTAGTTGTGGCGAGCAGGGGCTACTCTTCGTTGCAGTGCATGGGCTTCTCTTTGCGGTAGCTTCTCTTATTGCAGAGCATGCGTTCTAGGCGTGTGGGCTTCAGTAGTTGTGGCACATGGGCTCAATAGTTGTGGCTCTTGGGCTCCAGAGCACAGACTCAGTAGTTGTGGCGCACGGGCTTAGGAGCTCTGTGGCATGTAGAATCTTCCCAGACCAGGGATCGAACCCATATACCCTGCATTGGCAGGCAGATTCTTAACCACTGTGCCACCCAGGAAGTCCCATAGTTGTTATTATTATTAATCTACTACCAGTCAGTATTCATTTAGATGTGTACACCCTTCCTCTCTTTGTACTCCATATCTTCCTGCATCTCCAATCTTCTGTTTAAGATAATTTTGACTTTACCTAAAGGGTATCTGTCCTTTACTATTTCTTTCAGTGTAAGTCTGATGGTGACAAATTCTCTTAGTATCTGTTTGGCTGAAAATACATTCATTTCTTCTTCATTTATTTATTTTTAAGATATTTTTATTGGCTATAAATTTCCGGGTTAGTGATTATTTCTTTTCAGCAGCTCATAATTCACTGTTTTCCAGTTTCTTTGTATCTGAAGAAATGTCAGTTGTCAGTTTTACCTTTGTTCCTTTCAAGCTAATAAATATGTCTTTTTCTTTGGTTGGTTATTTTCTAGCTTCCTTTAAATTTTTTCTCTTTTTGGTTTTGACAGTTTTACTATGATATGCTTAGTGGGGATTTTTTTTTAACTTGTTTGAATATCTTGCTCAGGTATTTTGCTATTTCCTCATGAATCTGGGGTATTGATATCTTTCATCAATTTCAGAAAATTCAGAGCAAAAATTATTTTTTAAATTGATATATAATTGACTTTTAACATTATATTATTTTCAGGCATACAGCATAATGATTCAGTTCTGTGTATATTGCAAAATGATCACCAAGGTAAGTCTAATTACCATCCATCACCACAAACAATTATAATTTGTATTGCAGCAGCCAAGACATGGAAGCAACCTAAGTGTCCCTCTGTGGATGGATGGATAAGATAAATATGGTGTGTGTGTGTATATATATATATACACATATACACACACATATATTTACACACACATTATATTTGTTATATATATGTATATATACATACACACATAGAGAGGTATACATACGTATTTATATACATGTATACATCTGTATGTGTGTGTGTATGTATATACACATGTATATTCCATGTATGTAATGGAATATTATTCAGCCATAAAAAAATCAAGAAATCTTGCCATTTGCAGCAATATGGTTAGAACTTGAGGGCATTAGGCTAAGTGAAATAAGTCAGACAGAGAAAGACAAATACCATAGGATCTCATTTATATGTGGCATCTATCCCCCAAAAATTAAAAAATAATTTAAAATAAAACAGAGCTCGTAGATACAGAGAATAGATTGATTCTTGCCAGAGATGGAGGTGGGGGGGATGAAATGGGTGAAA
The DNA here is from genome assembly GCF_030028045.1 of Hippopotamus amphibius kiboko. NCBI lineage: Eukaryota > Metazoa > Chordata > Mammalia > Artiodactyla > Hippopotamidae > Hippopotamus > Hippopotamus amphibius. The sequence goes on along the minus strand of NC_080198.1, from coordinate 94,536,396 downwards.
GCTGTCAAAAGGTAGAAATTTCCAGTCATAAATTATTTAAACATTGCTTCTCCCCATTCCGTCTTGCTCTGCCTTCTGAGACATCATATCATATACTTTAGTAATGCCCCCATATTCTATATCTTTTATGAAATTCTCGTACTTTAATTTTTTTGTTTCTATGATATAGTCTAGATATTTTCTGACTTACAGTCCACCCTCAGCTATATATTCAATCTTCAACTATGTCTAATTTTAATCTAATTATTGTCTAATCTGTTTTGAAATCAATAATTTAAGCTAGTGAGTGGATTTGAGTGTAGGCTAGATTTACTGACTTGCTTCTAATTAACAAGATTCAGCAATGATGGGATATCATACTGGTGATTATATTATTGAAGACTGCAACTTCAGTCTTACTAACAGACTCTCTCTACTGCCTTCTTGGCTTGCATGCTTAGGTGAAGCAAGCTGTCATGTTAGAGAGGTTTGAGTGGAAAGGAACTTAGGATGGTCTCCAGCCAACAGCCAATGAAGAATTTCACCTTTCAACTCTTCAGCTCATGAAGAACTCAGAACTTCAATCTTACAACCCATGAGGAAGTAAAGGCTACCAAAATTCATGTAAGTTTGGAAGGAGATCCTTTCCCATCCAAACTTTTAGATGAAACCCAGTCCTGAGCAACATTTTAATTTCAGGCCTGTGAGAAACCCTTAAGCAGAAGACTCACCTAAGCCACAACAATTTTCATGATCCACTGAAACTGTGTTGTTTTAAGCCACTGCTTGTGTTAATTTTTTACACAGCAGTAGATGACTAGTACATTGCCTGTGCAGTATCTGGGGCTACTTTATGTTCTGCAGGTAGATTCTTCTCTGGATACAAAGTTTAGGGTATAGAGTCTTCCTCCATATTGCCTGTCCTTTCTCTGGGTAAGAAAAAAATCGCAAGCTAGTAGGCTAGATTTTTGGAAACCTCTTGACAAGCTACCAAGATGACAACTTTTGGTCTATTTTTCTGGACCTCTTAGTATTCCTTTTAGATTTGTCAGACTCTGTACCATTTAAAACATCTTACTTAAACCATATTCAAAGATCGTTTGATATAGTGGAAAGTGCATGGAAATCAAATATGTCAAGGTTTGAGTCTTCTTTCTACTGTTTACCTTCTGAAATCTGTTTCTTCATTGACAAATGAGTATAGCAATATGCCATTATGTGAATTAAAGTAATGTATGTTTATAGAATTGTATAACAATATGTACAATATTTCTCTTGCTATATAGTGGATCCTCAATTCATATTTGTGATTATTAGTTTTATACTTACTGTTGCATATCCTTTAAGATCATATTTAAATTGATTTAGTATTCCTATGCTTTTCAAATATCTCATTTCTGCCTTCCTGGATGAAATTTCAGCCAGAGATTATAGTTGGGTAATTTATTCACTTACTCTTTCAAGTATGCACTGTAAGTCAGGAGTTTTCTCATTTTTTATTTTTAAATATGTCATTAATAGCCCATGACACTGACACACCATTATTATTAATAACTTCATTCTGAGAGGAAAATATTGGGAGCTTAGATTCTCAATAGCATGGTGAGGATTAGAGTCCATATTCTGCATCAAAGTAGAACATGCTCTGGACAAGTCCACATTTGCATCTCTTCACCACTAACTTTAGACCTTTAAGATGTATATACCAAAAAAAATGCATTGTGGTAAGCAGGATTCTAAATGGATTCCAAGATTCCTTTCACTGGTGTATAGTTTTGAATACTCTCTTGAGTGGGGGAAGAAGCTAAGAATTTGAAGAATGTCATCTTGTGATTAAGTTATATGCCACCTTTATATGGCAAAGGTGAAAATGTTTTGCAAGTGAAATTAAGGCCCCTGAACAGTTGATTTTTTTTAAAGAACTTTTATTGATACACAGTTAACAGACAATAAACAGCATATATTTAGAGTGTACAATTTGGTATCCCAATCTCCCAATTCATTCCCCCCCAACCCTCCCCGCTTTCCCCACTTGGTGTCCATATGTTTGTCCTCTATATCTGTGTCTCTATTTCTGCCTTGCATTTCCTCTTTCATAGTTGTTAGCATTTACCTTATGTATTGAGGTGCTCCTATATTGGGTGCATATATGTTTATAATTGTTATCTCCTCTTCTTGGATTGATCCCTTGATCTTTAGGTAATGTCCTTTCTTGTCTCTTATAACATTTTTTATTTTAAAGTCTATTTTATCTGATATGAGTATTGCTACTCCAGCTTTCTTTTGATTTCCATTTGCATGGAATATCTTCTTCCATCCCCTCACTTTCAGTCTGTATGTGTCCCTAGGTCTGAAGTGGGTCTCTTGGAGACAGCATATATATGGGTCTTGTTTTTGTATCCATTCAGCCAATCTGTGTCTTTTGGTTGGTGCACTTAGTCCACTTACATTCAAAGTAATTATCAATATGTATGTTCCTATTACCATTTTCTTAATTGCTTTGTTGTTTTTGTAGGTCCTTTTCTTCTCTTATGTTTCCTGCTTAGAGAAGTTCCTTTAGCATTTGTTGTAGGGCTGGTTTGGTGGTGCTGAATTCTCTTAACTGTTGCTTGTCTGTAAAGCTTTTAATTTTTCCATTGAATCTGAATGAGATCCTTGCTGGGTAGAGTATTCTTGGTTGTAGGTTCTTCCCTGTCACCACTTTTTTTTTTTTATAGAAATTTCTTTTAATAAAGAATTGCGTTATCTATAAATTGGGAAAATGTAAAACTATTCAATGATAGAATTGAGTCACCTGGCAAATCATTTGGGAAAACAGTAAAAGAGAATCCCTACCTCACTCCTTAGACTAAGATAAATTCTAGTTGGGACAATTATTAAAAATGAAACTATTAAGACTCTGGAAGAAAATATAAGAAGAAAACAACTTTTTCAGAGTTTAACATGAAACCCAGAGACCAAATGGAAAAATAAACTAGACTACATTAAAATGTAAAACTTTTATATGCCTAAAGCCACCAGAAACAGAAGTCAAACACAAGAACCAACATGTGAAAAAATATTTTCAATCCATATTATTTAATAAACAAATAATACTAAAGTACATAAATAGTCAAATCACATAAGATACACAAAAGACCAATGAATTTATGAAAGGTGCCCAATATCCCTAATAGTTAGAAGGAATATAAACTAAACTACAATGAGACATCATTTTCTCATTATAAAATTGGAAAAAAATTTCTAAAATACTCAGATTTGATTAAGATAGGGTATCACTTTAAATATATCATGCCACTCCCTTCTGGCTTGCAGAGTTTCTGCTGAGAAATCAGCTGTTAACCTTATGGGAGTTCTCTTGTATGTTATTTGTCATTTTTCCCTTGTTGCTTTTCATAATATTTCTCTGTCTTTAATTTTTGTCAGTTTGACTATGATATGTCTTGGCGTGTTTCTCCTTGGGTTTATCCTGCCTGGGTCTCTCTGCGCTTCCTGGTCTTGGGTAGCTATTTCCTTTCCCGTGTTAGGGAAGTTTTCAACTATTATCTCTTCCAATATTTTCTTGGGTCCTTTCTCTCTTCTCCTTCTGGGACCCCTATAATGCGAGTGTTGGTGCGTTTAACATTGTCACAGAGGTCTCTTAGGCTGTCTTCAGTTCTTTTCATTGTTTTTTCTTTATTCTTTTCCACATCAGTGATTATCACCATTCTGTCTTCCAGGTCACTTATTCGCCCTTCTGCCTCAGTTAATCTGCTATTGGTTCCTTCTAGAGTATTTTTCATTGCAGTTATTTTGCTGCATATCTCTGTTTGTTTGCTCTTTAGTTCTTCTAGGTCTTTGGTAAACTTTTTGATCTTTGCATCCAGTCTTTTTTCAAAGTCCTAGATCATCCTCACCATCATTATTCTGAATTCTTCTTCTGGGAGGGTGCCTATCTCCTCTTCATTTAGTTGTTTTTCTGGGGTTTTAGCCTGTCCCTTCATCTGGGACAAACTCCTCTGCTTTTTCATTTTCTCTATTTTTCTGTGGCTGTGGTTTTCAGTTCCACAAGATGAAATACTGCTGATACTGCTTGATACTGCTGTCTGCCATCTTGTGGAGGAAGTTATCTAGGAGCCAGTTGATTTTTTATTTATTTATTTATTTATTTATTTTTTGGGGGGGTACACCAGGTTCAATCATCTGTTTTTATACACATATCCCCATCTTCCCTCCCTTCCTTGACGCCCCCCCAAGCCCCCCCCACCCTCCCCGCCCCAGTCCTCAAAGGCATCTTCCATCCTCGAGTTGGACTCCCTTTGTTATACAACAACTTCCCACTGACTATTTTACAGTTGGTAGTATATATATGTCTGTGTTACTCTCTCGCTTCGTCTCAGTTTCCCCTTCACCTCCCGCCCCCTCCCATACCTCGAGTTCTGCAGTCCATTCTCTGTATCTGCATCCTTGTTCTGGTCACTGAGTCCAACAGTACCATTTTTAGATTCCGTATATGTGAGTTAGCATACAATATTTGTCCTTCTCTTTCTGACTTACTTCACTCTGTATGACAGACTGTAGTTCTATCCACCTCATTACATATAGCTCCATCTCATCCCTTTTTATAGCTGAGTAATATTCCATTGTATATATATGCCACATCTTCTGTATCCATTCATTTGTTGATGGGCATTTAGGTTGCTTCCATGTCCTGGCTATTGTAAAGAGTGCTGCAATAAACATGATGGTACAAGTTTCTTTTGGGATTATGGTTTTCTTTGGGTATATGCCCAGTAGTGGGATTACTGGATCATATGGTAGTTCTATTTGTAGTTTTTTAAGGAACCTCCAAATTGTTTTCCATAGTGGCTGTACCAATTTACAGTCCCACCAACAGTGCAGGAGAGTTCCTTTTTCTCCACACCCTCTCCAACATTTGTTGTTTCCAGACTTTGTGATGATGGCCATTCTGACTGGTGTGAGGTGATATCTCATTGTGGCTTTGACTTGCATTTCTCTGATGATTAGTGATGTGGAGCATCTTTTCATGTGTTTGTTGGCCATCTGTATGTCTTCTTTGGAGAAATGTCTATTTAGGTCTTCTGCCCATTTGTGGATTGGGTTATTTGCTTTTTTGGTATTAAGCTTCATGAGCTGCTTGTATATTTTGGAGGTTAATCCTTTGTCCGTTGTTTCATAGGCAATTATTTTTTCCCACTCTGAGGGTTGCCTTTTAGTCTTGTTTATGGTTTCTTTTGCTGTGCAAAATCTTTTAAGTTTCATGAGGTCCCATTCATTTATTCTTGATTTTATTTCCATGATTCTAGGAGGTGGGTCAAAAAGGATGGCGCTTTGATGGATGTCATATAGTGTTCTGCCTATGTTTTCCTCTAGGAGTTTGATAGTGTCTGGCCTTACATGTAGGTCTTTAATCCATTTGGAGTTTACTTTTGTGTATGGTGTTAGGAAGTGTTCTAATTTCATTCTTTTGCATGTTGCTGCCCAGTTCTCCCAGCACCACTTATGGAAGAGGCTGTCTTTTTTCCATTGTATATTCTTGCCTCCTTTGTCAAAGATAAGGTGCCCATATGTGTTTGGGCTTACTTCTGAGTTCTCTATTCTATTCCATTGATCTTCCTTTCTATTTTTGTGCCAGTACCATACTGTCTTGATCACTATGGCCTTGTAGTATAGTTTGAAGTCAGGAAGCCTGATTCCACCAACTCCATTTTTCCTTCTCAAGATTGCTTTGGCTATTCGGGGTCTTTTGCGTTTCCATACAAATCGTAAGATTTCTTGCTCTAGTTCTGTGAAAAATGCCATTGGTAATTTGATTGGGATTGCATTGAATCTGTAAATTGCTTTGGGTAGTACAGACATTTTCACGATGTTGATTCTTCCAATCCAGGAACATGGTATGTCCCTCCATCTGTTTGTGTCGTCTTTGATTTCTTTCATCAATGTCTTAAAGTTTTCTGCATACAGATCTTTTGCCTCCTTAGGCAGGTTTATTCCTAGGTATTTTATTCTTTTGGTGGCAATGGTGAATGGGAGAGTTTCCTTAATTTCTCTTTCTGCTCTTCCGTTGTTAGTGTATAGGAATGCAAGAGATTTCTGTGCATTAATTTTGTATCCTGCTACTTTACTAAACTCATCAATTAGCGCTAGCAGTTTTCTGGTAGAGTCTTTAGGGTTTTCGATATATAATATCATGTCATCTGCAAAGAGGGACAATTTTACTTCTTCTTTTCCAATTTGGATTCCTTTGATTTCTTTTTCTTCTCTGATTGCTGTGGCTAAAACTTCCAAAACTGTGTTGAATAATAGTGGTGAGAGTGGACACCCTTGTCTTATTCCTGTTTTTAGGGGGAATTCTTCCAGTTTTTCTCCATTGAGAACAATGTTGGCTTTTGGTTTTGCATATATGGCTTTTATTATGTTGAGGTAATTTCCTTCTATGCCCATTTTCTGGAGAGCTTTTATCATAAATGGATGTTGAACTTTGTCAAAAGCTTTTTCTGCATCTATTGAAATGATCATATGGTTTTTATCCTTCAATTTGTTGATATGATGTATCACATTGATTGATTTGCATATATTGAAGAATCCTTGCATCCCAGGGATAAACCCCACTTGATCATGGTGTATGATTTTTTTAATGCGCTGTTGCAGTCTGTTAGCTAGTATTTTGTTGAGGATTTTTGCATCTAGATTCATCAGTGATATTGGTCTATAGTTTTCTTTTTTTGTGACATCTTTGCCTGGTTTTGGTATCAGGGTGATGGTAGCCTCATAGAATGAGTTTGGGAGTGCTCCGCCTTCTGCAATATTTTGGAAGAGTTTGAGAAGGATAGGTGTTAACTCTTCTCGAAATGTTTGATAGAATTTGCCCATGAACCCATCTGGTCCTGGGCTTTTGTGTGTTGGGAGATTTTTAATCACTGCCTCCATTTCCGTACTTGTGATTGGTCTGTTCATGGTTTCTATTTCTTCCTGGTTCAGTCTTGGAAGATTGTATTTTTCTAAGAATGTATCCATTTCTTCCAGGTTATCCAATTGATTGGCATATAGTTGCTTGTAGTAGTCTCTCATGATCTTTTGTATTTCTGTGGTGTCCGTTGTTACTTCTCCTTTTTCATTTCTAATTCTGTTGATTTGCATCTTCTCCCTTTTTTTCTTGATGAGTCTGGCTAATGGTTTATCAATTTTGTTAATCTTCTCAAAGAACCAGCTTTTAGTTTTATTTATTTTTCTTATGGTTTCTTTCCTTTCTTTTTCATTTATTTCTGCTCTGATCTTTATGATTTCTTTTCTTCTGCTCACTTTAGGGTTTCTTTGTTCTTCTTTCTCTAGTTGTTTTAGGTGTAAGGTTAGGTTGTTTATTCGATCATTTTCTTGTTTCTTAAGGTAGGACTGTATTGCTATAAACTTCCCCCTTAGAACTGCTTTTGCTGCATCCCATAGGTTTTGGGTTGTTGTGTTTTCATTGTCATTTGTTTCTAGATATTTTTTGATTTCCTCTTTGATTTCTTTAATGATTCCTTGGTTGTTTAAGAGTGAATTGTTTAGCCTCCATGTGTTTGTATTTTTTGCAGTTTTTTTCCTGTAATTGATATCTAGTCTCATGGCGTTGTGGTCTGAGAAGATGCTTGATATGATTTCAATTTTCTTGAATTTGCTGAGGTTTGATTTGTGACCCAAGATGTGATCTATCCTGGAAAATGTTCCGTGTGCACTTGAGAAGAACGTGTATTCTGTCGTTTTTGGATGGAATGTCCTATAAATATCAATTAAGTCGAGATGGTCTAATGTGTCATTTAAAGCTTGTGTGTCTTTATTTATGTTATGTTTGGATGATCTGTCCATTGATGTAAGTGGGGTGTTCAAGTCTCCCCCTATTATTGTGTTCCTGTCGATGTCCCCTTTTATAGCTGTTAGCATTTGCCTTATGTATTGAGGTGCTCCTATATTGGGGGCATAGATATTTACCATTGTGATATGTTCTTCTTGGATGGATCCCTTGATCATTATGTAGTATCCTTCCTTGTCTCTTGTAATAGTCTTTACTTTCAAGTCTAATTTGTCTGATATGAGTATTGCTACTCCAGCTTTCTTTTGACTTCCATTTGCATGGAATATCTTTTTCCATCCCTTTACTTTCAGTCTATATGTATCCCTTGGTCTGAAGTGGGTTTCTTGTAGGCAGCATATAGAAGGGTCTTGTTTTTGTATCCATTCAGCCAGTCTGTGTCTTTTGGTTGGAGCATTTAATCCATTTACATTTAAGGTGATTATTGACATGTGTGTTCCAATTACCATTTTCTTAATTGTTTTGAGTTTGTATTTGTAGGTGTTTTCCTTTTTCTTGTGTTTCCTACTTAGAGAAGTTCCTTTAGCACTTGTTGTAAGGCTGGTTTGGTGGTGCTGAATTCTCTTAACTTTTGCTTGTCTGGAAAGCTTTTGATTTCTCCCTCAAATCTGAATGAGATTCTTGCTGGGTAGAGTATTCTTGGCTGTAGGTTTCTCTCTTTCAGGACTTTCAGGATATCCTGCCATTCCCTTCTGGCCTGCAGAGTTTCTGTGGAAAGGTCAGCTGTTATCCTGATGGGTTTTCCCTTATATGTTGTTTGTTGCTTTTCCCTTGCTGCTTTTAATATTTTTTCTTTGTGTTGAATTGTCGTTAGTTTGATTAATATGTGTCTCGGTGTATTTCTCCTTGGGTTTATTCTGTATGGGACTCTCTGTGCTTCTTGGACTTGGTGAATTATTTCCTTTCCCATGTTGGGGAAGTTTTCCACTATAACCTCTTCAAATATTTTCTCAGACCCTTTCTTGTTTTCTTCTTCTTCTGGGATGCCTATAATTCGAATGTTGGTACGCTTCATGTTATCAGTGAAGTCTCTGAGACTGTCTTCTAATCTTTTTATTATTTTTTCTTTTTCCTGCTCTGTGGCAGTTATTTCCCCCATTCTATCTTCCAACTCACTTATTCGTTCTTCTGCCTCAGTCATTCTGCTGGTTATAGCATCTAGAGTATTTTTAATTTCAGTTATTTTGTTATCCATTGCTGTTTGTTTTTCTGAGTTCTTATGACTGTTTCTTGTACTTTCTCTATTTTGTTATCGAGATTTTGTATCATTTTTACTATCATGACTCTAAATTCCTTTTCAGGCATTTTTCCTATTTCCTCCTCATTTATTTGGTCTTGTGGGTTTTTTTCTTGCTCCTTTGCCTGCATGGTGTTTCTTTGTTTCCTCATGGTTGTCCAAACTTTTGGGGTTGCTTGTCCTTGGGTTTTTTTGCGTTATTCTGTGACCAGCAGAGGTTCCTTTATTGTTCGTCTGTAAGCGTCGGTGTGTGGGGAGGGAGAGGGCACAACAGTGGCTCCTTCTCCTGGGAGGGAGTGAGCAGTGGCGCACTGATGTCTCAGTCAGGCTTGGAGGTGCCTGTTGCAGAAGGCGCCGGTGGCTCAGGCGTACACAGAAAGTCTTAGAGTTGGGCCTCTCTCGGGGGTTTTTTTTCTTTTCTTTTTTTTCTTTTTTTTTTCTCTCAGCAGCCTCCCTGCTGCTGGCATTGCAAGGGGTTTTAATCTAGCCCCACCCGAGTGCCTGAGGGTACTTGTTATCCCTGAGCGCCTTAGGTGGCCCGCAGGGCGTCTCTCCACTGCCTGTTGCAGAGGTGCGGAAAGAGAGAGAGAGGCTATGCGCGTGGCTCCTCCCAGCCGCCAGTGAGCCTGCAGCCTCCAGCCGCCATCATGGCCGGGCAGCTCTCAGGGACCGGCACTCCTCTCCACGGGCCTCTTCCCTCCTGTCCTCTTGGTCCGTCACCCTACCGGCAACAATGTTTCCCACACTGAACCAGCTCTCCTGCTCCCACACTCCCGCTCCTGGACCCTCCGTTCAGCCGCGGATCGATGTCTTGGTCCGGGAACGCTGAGCTGCGCTGCGGACCCTCCGAATGTTTCTCACTCCCTCCCGTCTGCCACAACTCCGCCGCTTCACCCTCTTTGAGCCCTCGTAGATGCCTCCCTACCGGCTATGTCGGGCTCCCCGCAGTCCCATCCGGTGTCCGAGGCCGTCTGCTGGTGTTCAGCTGGTTCTCTGTGAGAATTACTGCGTCCTTCCGTGCATTCCCAATGCATCTGTGGGGAGGGATGCACTCCACGTCTCTCTACTTCGCCGCCATCTTTTCCTTGCACCGAGCCAGTTGATTTTAACTTAACCAAAAGGGATGTTATCCTGTAAAGGAGTATCAGGAAATCAGAGATGGAAGAAGAGAGATTTGAAGCAAGATACACATTCTCTTGTAGGTCACAACAAAGAAAAGGGTCATATTGTGAAGAAAGACGTATGGCAGGGAGTGGCAATAGACTTCTTTAAGCTAAGCTCCTCAGTCAAACAATCAAAAGGAACTGAATCTTGCCAATAACCAGTGAACCTAGAAGATTCGCAGCAAATACTCTGACTTCAGGCTGGTGAAATCCTGAGCAGAAGACCTAGCTAATAGGTGCCCAGATTCTTGACAATGGAAACTGTGAGATAATTTGTGTTGTTTTAAGCTGAAAAGTTCATGTAAACTGCTACAGAGCAACAGTAATAGAGAATAATGTTTAATTTTCCTAGACTAATGCCTTATGTAATAAACATTTCTTTCTTTAATAACTTGACTCATTAAACTTGTGTCACTATGCAGCTCAAAATGTTTCTTGTCATCTAACCCCAATTCTGCCAAGTCCATCTGAAGCAGACCAAGTAACAAGCATTTGTGCCATCCAGTTCAATTTATGTCCTTATTTGGGGCTGACCCAGTTTAAAACTGGTCAGCAATTAACAAGTAATTTGCCTGAGTCATCATTCTTGGGTGTTCATTTCTGAAAGGAGGCTTTGTCAAAATGTCAATCTTTGTATTCTGCTGTGCCTATAATCTGGTGGCTTTCCAGTTCTTGCTGAATAAGGAACTAAATATGCATTTCTATTTTTGCTACTAATTAAATGTGCATGACATAGTGAAGTTGAGAAAAGCAGAGCTTACCAGCGTTCTTGTTCCTTTTGTGGTGCAGGCTGTAAACCAGAAGTAGAGGGAGACTTGGTTTATTACACCCCAGATGTTCATTTTAAATATTAACGATATATTCTGGGAACCAAGGAGGGTAACACTCACATAATTGGATTTTATTGCACATGTGGTCTTCTTGGCCAAGAGAGAAGCAACAGACAATGTGGGAAAAGGGCCCTGTAGTTTTGAGAGTAAAGAAACTTAAGGGAAATAAGTTATAATTATTATAGGACACTTGACCTTGGAAAAAAAAAAACTTTAACCCATCTGAGCTTCAAGTTCCTCATCTGTACTGAATACATCCCTTTGCTCTTTCTCTTCATATCAGATATCATTTGAATAAAGGAGTGCCTCTATTATTTTCCACAATGCCCCTTTTACCCATCCCATTCTCTTTATCTCCACTTCTTTTTAATATGTTCTGGCCAAAATTATTTCAACTGGATTATTTAAGCAGTCTCACTTCCTCCATTTTTTATCTTTCCATTTTTTCTTTCATACTGGTACCAGAATTATCTTTCCCACTGACATTTTTGTAGGTGATGTATCTCCCTTCCTCAAACCAACCTGCTCCCATTGTTCTCCAGGTTCCTCATTTTCTAGGGGATTAATTAGCACAATCCCTTGGTATCACACACAAGGCGAATGACAACATTGTATCTTTGCTAGACTTAAAATCCATTGCATCCTATGTTCAAGCAACAGAGGATCATTGATAATTTCCTTTTTTAAATTTTTTGTTTTATATTGGAGTAGAGTGAATTAACAATATTGTGTTAGTTTCAGGTGTACAGTAAGATGATTCAGTTATACATATACATGTACCTATTCTTTTTCAAATTATTTTTCTCATTTATATTATTACAGAGTATTGAACAGAGTTCCCTGTGCTATATAGTAGGTCCTTATTGGTTATCTGTTTTAAATATAGCAGTGTGTACATGTCAATCCCAAACGCCCAACTTACCCCCCTTACCCTTTCCCCACTAATAACTGTAAGTTCATTCTCTAAGTTTGTGAGTCTGTTTCCGTTTTGTAAATAAGTGTATGTGTATCATTTTTTTTAGATTACACATATAAGCTATGTCACATGATATTTGTCTTTCTCTGTCTGACTGACTTCACTTAGGATGATAATTTCCACGTCCATCCATGTTGCTACAATGGCATTATTTCATTCATTTTAATAGCTGAGTAATATTCCATTTCATATATGTACCACATCTTCTTTATCCATTCATATGTTGATGGACTTTTAGGGTGCTTCCATGTCCTGGCTATTATAAACAGCACTGCAATGAACATTGGGGTGCATGTATCGTTTTGGACCATGTTTTTCTCTGGATATATGCCCAGGAATGGATCAGATGATAATTTCAAAATAGTTCCCCTCTCCATGCCTTTTTTCATGCTGTCTTCCTCTGCTTATCTCTCAAAGACCTGACTGGGATGTGTGTCCTTAGAAAAGCCTTCTCCCATACGTGTTAGATAAAATAAACACTTTTACCTCTGTGCTCCCATGGCACTTTACTTATACACCTACCATGACACCAGTGCAGTTGATTTTAAGCACGGCTTACTCTTATGCTGAATTGAGAGCACCAGGAAAACAAATTATTTTACTACTTTTTTATGTTTTCATTGAACATTGTATGCTCACTGTAAGCTCAGTAAGTGTGCATTCATGAATAACAGTTGAATGAATGTGTGGATGAGATAATAATAGTAATAAATAACTTATTGATTATTTCCTAATTGTTTGTTGCTGTGCTAAGAGCTTTATATGGATTAAGCCATTTGATTCTTACCCTAGTTCTTCATGGTAGAGATCATTATATCTTCCATGCTATAGGTAGTTAAACCTGAGTTTACTGAGGTAAGTGTTTCCTCTAAAGGCAAACATCCAGTAAGAGGAATGAGTTAAGTGAATGCCATGGAGCTTGTTGCATATTTTAAATGTCTATTTTTTCTTTTATTATCAGATGGCAGATTATACCAAAAAGTATTGTAGTATTTGTGAGTTCTGGTACCATTCTCAAAGGCGATCATCCTAAATAGTAATTTTCGTTGTAGAACACTTCGAATGCTAGAAAGGTTGGACGTTTGCAGTGAGTCGGCAGTTATTGGAAGGTGCTTTTGAAAGAAAGGGATTCTAAATGCATGGCACAAATTCGTGTTCTTATATTTTAAGATTTGACAGCTATAAAACGGGGGCTTCTAAAATTGTAGAATCTTTGGGGTTTTCATTCTAACTTTACTGCATTTATTTTAAATTCTTTCAACATAAAATGCAGTACTATTTAACAAATTCATACACATTACTTTCTTGAGAGACTTGCTGACTTAGGAGAGTTGAAAGATAGCTATAAATTAAACCATCTAGTGTTTCATACCAGGTAACACCTTCGTAAAAGATTGCCTAAAAATTAAAAATTTCAAGTTCAAAAATTATGTGTACAGTTATTGAAGATATTGGATGTCCTTTAACCATATTGTGTTATACTATGTATTTTATATTACAGAGTTTCTCGACATTTGTCAATAGGCCCTGCACATTTGAACATTTCCTACAACTCAGTGAGCCTGCCACACCTTGTCCTTTTGGATTCCTTATGTTCAAGAGATAACAGAGTGCAGACCATTAAAATGGAAGGAAGGAAACCAGACAGATGTATTCATGAACTAAATCTACTCTTTTGCCTCCCAAGCACCATATTTTTAACCAGATGAGCTAGGTTGTTATGGATGTCCTTTATTCTTAGCAATCCCTGAAAAATCTGGCATATGACTTTGCTTCCCTGAGAGTATCTATTTTAGAAATTATGTTCTTTCCTTTGTGTATCTTTGAAAAAAAGAAAAGGAAAGAAAAAAGAAAGAAAGAAAACTGAAGTATAAAAGGGAGAAGGAAGGTAAAGTTGAGGGTAGACAAGTTGCTGGTCAAAGAAATAGCTTTATAAAAAATTATTTTATTTTATTTTAAGAGGGAAAAATGTTGAGATCGAGTGAAAATTCTATTAAAACTAGGACAGTCTTTTTCTACATTCTGGACTATAGCTAAAAAGGGCAAAGCAAAAGCTGTTTAACTCTGTTAAACTGTTATACTGCTAAAGCTGTTTAACTCTGTACATTGGGGAATGTTAGCAAGATAAATCTGGTACATGCAATGAATTTCTCCAAGATTTGTACACGTCACAAACTATTTGTTGTTCATGAATCATTCAAGCTTCTCTGAGATCCTGGAGCTATGATAAGATTGGAAGGTGAGCTATGTGAATTTCCACTTCCTGTGGCATTAAATCTCTCTCAGCATGATTAATGCCATCATGCATACTGCTTTGAATAGTGGAAGGGCCTATCTTTAGAGATGGACCATGATAGAAGCCTGTGATTCTGTCATTGAAAGGGAAGCTGACCCAAGCTAGAGAAAGGCCAGGAATAGGACAGAAATACAAGCATGATGCTCAAAGGGAACCAGGAAAACTGGTTGAAAAGGACCTACCAGCTGAGGGAGCAGTGTGGGCAAAAGCCCAGGTGGGGAATAGCAATGCTTTATTCAGAAGAGGAGGAAAAGGACGCTGCTAGAAAGATATAAGGGCCAGATTAAGGGACCCATAGAATACCAAACTCTGCATAAACACTAATGTGGAAATACCAGTAACAGACTAAAAGTTACTGAATGTCCACTATGTGTTTCACACAAAGATTTACAAAAGTGTCCCTAACAAATGGGAGAGATAAGGACATTTTCTGTAGTTACCTTAACAGGAAGAAACAGCCATTTCTTCCTTGAAGACTGAATTCATCACAGGCACAGAGAGGACAGATTTCAACAGTCTGTCTTTGAACCACCCCAGATAGCTTCTTTTGGAACCTAAACAAAGCTTCTCCCTAGGAATATGTGATGATTTTTAAGGCTTTTAACTTTGGCAGGAAAGTAGAACAATTCATAATGCTAAAATGGCTTTGCTAGCACACTTGATTTTGCCCAGACGTTTACCCCTAAGAAGCACAAAGTGTGAACGTAGTTTCCTAACAAAGCTTGGTGGAGCCAAATGATGCTTTGAAGACAAATAATAATGGTGATATATGTTTAAACAGAGAATCTAAAGGCACGAGGAATCCAAAGAGCTCAGTTAACCCAACCTAAAGAATGATACGGAAATTGCATTAACCCCAAACGACACTTGCTGAGTTGTCAAGTACATTTTGCTCAAATATTCTGCTTTAAGTTATAATTTTCCTAGTCTATCCTTTCCATTTTTGTGGAATACGCAGTGGTGTTAAAAGTATACTAAGCCAAGATAGTGTACTTTCCCCAGCTCCATCTGAAATTTCTTTCCCTGGGGCAAATAAAATTTCTTTCCCATATAAGAACAATTCTGATAGACTGGGAGTTATTTTTTAGTTATCTCTACTTAACAGACTCACTGGATTAACTGATGATCTTCTCTCCTCCTGGAATTTACTAGCTGATGCCCACTGCATGCCAAATGCTCCTCCCACTCTGCCCATGCACTTGTAATGCCATCATTTCTTTTTATCCTACCAAGAGCCAAGAGTTTTTATTTTGAAACTTGTTGATACTAGGTGTACTTCTTGCTGTAAGTATGTGATTTAATTATTAGCTAGTATGCAAAATCATGCAGAAATAGATGAGTTGCTTAGAAAGACTAATGAAAGATGAGCTACTACAAAGGAATAATAAATTATGTGTGGGTGAAATAGCTTTAAAATAGGAGAACTTCTCTAAGCTCTTGCTCCTCTTAAGGAAAATAAACTGACGATCAAGTGGGATGTGGTTGTGTAAAAGACATGGAGCCAAGCCCATTGGTTCCCCCACGCACAGTCCCTGGGCACTTGCTCTATCTATACACAATAGACAAACTTTCTGGTGCAGCATTTGCACTTCCTGGTATAAAGCCTCTTGCTTCCAGAGCTGTTTCTCTCCACCAGCCTAAGAGGCCAGAAATTGCTCAGAATTAACATCCTGGGAACAGTCCTAAACAAATGATTGATAGAAGTGGGTGTATAAATACCCCAGTCCATAGTCGCATGGGAGGAACATCTCTGAAATGCCCATTCTATATTGATGCCTAGTTTTCCCCAGTTTCTCAAATTCCACAGAGGTAAGTTGCCCTGTAACTAACTCTTTTCTGGCTGCCTTCTCTTACTTGTCTCTTGTCTCTATTTTCCCACCACTGTTTCCAGGAATCACTTCCCAATAAACTATATACTCTATATTCAAATTCTGAACTCTGCATTTTCTTCTGGTGGTGTCTTCATCAGCTCGGGCTGCCCTAACAAAATGCTTTAGTTTGGGGGCCTTAAGCAATAGAAATGTGTTTTCTCACAGTTCTGAAGGCTGGAAGCCTGAGATCAGGGTGCCAGGATGGTTGGTTTCTGAGGAAGGGTCTCTCTCTGTCTTGCAGATGGCTGTCTTCTCCCTGTGTTCTCACATGGCAGAGAAGGAGAGAGTTCTGATCTCCTTTCCTCTTATAAAGCCACAAATCTTATCATGATGGTCCAGCCCTCATGACCATCTTTAAACCATAATTACCTCCCAAAGGCTCCATCTCCAAATACCATCACATTCAGGGGTTAGAGCTTCAACATATGAATTTGAGAGCAGGCGGACAGAATTCATTCTACAGCTGGTGAGACCCAAAACCAAGACAAAACACTGTATGGAATTATAATCGGTAGACATATACTCAAGAAACAAAACAAAACAAAAAACACAGAAACAAAAATAAAACATTGCCATAACTAAAAAGATTGATAACTGGATATTTATACCCTTTTAATTAAAATAAACTTTAGGGCATGTGTGTAACCTAAATGACTTGTAATCTCAACTGTAATCTGAAAATAGTCATCACAAAGCTTCCGATTCCTTATTTAAAATGAGACATTTTTCTATATTTTTAGGCACCATTTTGGGGCTACTTATGAGTGCAATTTTTTCACTCTGCGATATGACTAGATTTAAAAAACAGTGAAACATTTTAAATATAAAAAATTATTGAGTTAATGTAATGGACAGAGGCACACCGATAAGGCACAACATTTTTTATTTGCTTCAATGTTACTTGTAAATGAATAAAATATTGCAGATCCACCTAAAGCTTTGACCCTCATTCTTTCCCTTCCTATGCCTCCCTCCCCATAGGAAACCACTCTCCTGAAGTTCATGAGCATCATTCCCCTGCATGTGCCTGAGCAGTACTTAGTGTAGCTATGAATGATGGCAAAATAAATGCTATGGTGTTACATTCAGGTCGGATGTACCCATTCTTCAATTGCTGGTATCAGCTGCTGATGGCCCACAGCTGTGCCCCAGACCCGCATTGCCTTCAGCTATGGAGAACTGCCCATCTGTGGTGTGGCGAAAATCTGGCTGACGTGCGATTATGCATAACCACTCCCTTGCCTCAGCGTAAAGTACCTCTGACCAGACATCTGAGTTCCAGAACTCCCTGTAGGGTGGGCTGAGACCTCAGTTACAACCATACTGTGACTTGGCTTCATGGTCTGCCCTATTCTGCCTTTCCCACATCCCTAAATCTTCCTAGGGCAATTTTCTGTACATCTTCTCCGCACAAGTCTCCATCTTAAGTGTGTGCTTCCAGGAAATTCAATTTTTAAAAAAATCATAAATATATTTATTGTTTTGTGTGATTTAAAATTTACATAAGTGGAATCATACTGTGTTATCCACTCTTTTATGATTTTGATATAACCACATTGATACATGTAGATATAATTCATTTTAACTGTTACGTAGAATATGATTATATGCATAAACCATGATTTATTAATTTATTCCCCTACTGAGAAACAGTTTACTCCACTGTGGCTATTACAATCATTGCTTCAATGAAAGATTCTTTTCTTTTGCATATACGTGAGTGCTTTTCCATAATAGACATCAAGATGCATATTACTCACTGAGAGATTATAGGATGCTTCAAGTTACCAGCCACTTTCCAATAGCTCTCTAAAGTGGTTGTAACAATTTTCACTCCCACCAATAATATGAGTTCCCGTTTCTCTACATCCTTGCCAAAACATTTTGCTAAAGATATTGACACATTAATTTTTGCACATGTGTTACTGTGAGATGGTATCTTATTTGTTTAAAATTTGAATTTTGCTGATTGCAAGTGAAAGTAAGCATCTTTTCATATTTTTTATTTTCATTTATATTTCCTCCTCTGTAAACTTCCCATACATGCCATTTTTCGATTAGGATATTTGTTTCTTACTTTGGTATACATGTTTATCATACTTAATAGTTATAATATTTTTATAACTATTGGATTCACTCCTTTGTTGGTTGCATGCCACATCTAGGGTATGACTTTGTATTTATTGTCTTTTGTTGTATAAAATTTTTTAAATTTACTCTATTTAATGTATTAATCCTGGTTTTGCATTTTGCTTTTCATGTTCTGTTTATAAAATTATTCCCTATGCCTAGGTTATAAAATAGGTTTTGTGATAAATTTTTTATAATTTTCTTTTCACACTTACGTTTTTAATCAAACTGAGATTAACTTGTATATGGTATAATGAGGGATCTAATTACATTTTTTTCCCTTAGAGAGAATCTGTTATTGTAGTGACATTTATGTAATGGTTTATGTTTCCTCAGTAATTTGTTTTTATCATTTCTGTCATTGTATAGCTCCTGTCATAAGTGTGGTTTCTTTTATTGATTATTTATTTATTATCATCTATTTTGCCTGGTCTGTTTCTGGGCTTATCACTTCATTCCATACATCTATTTCTTGATTTTTGCATGGAAATTCTGCAATATTTATAAGTGCTAAAGTACAAGTTTTTTCTATTTTTTTAACTTGTTTTTGATTTGATTTTGTTTTGAGGGATAATTATTTATTTACTAATATTAGTTTGTAAATGCACAACAGTCTGGTCTGTTTGAGTTTTCTTATTTTTGAGTCAAGTTTGATGAGGTGTTTTTCTAGATTCCTTGGACCTAAATTTTCCAAAGCATTATACACTTATTCATAATTTTAAAAATATTTTGTATCATATATCAATTTTGGCCTTATGTTTATTTTTGATGACTTTTCATGTTGGATGGTCAGGCCAGCTACAGAACTAGCTATAATGACATTAATTCTACTTTTGAATAAAGTCTTTTATATAATAGTATTGAATAAAATATTGAACAAAGTCTTGAATAAAGCCTGTTTAACTTGTTTGATGCAATATTTTTTGATACCATTATTGTGGACAGGCTACATCGGGGGAGGGATGTAGTCACAAGCAAAGCAGTTCCCTTCTGCAATGGATAATTTCCAGGGACAGACTCAGTTGTGATCTGTCAGCAGCACACACTCCCAGCAGGTGCAGAATGAGTGCCACTGTCCTGAAGTGTGAGGTCCGGGCAACACAGCATGGCGTCCACTCCGTGGATATTCAAGGAAGATTTTAAAATCAAAGTCAAATGCCCTGAATTTTACAGAGACCTGCACATTAACAGAAAGAGGTCCAGTAACACTTTCCTGCATAATACTTTATATTTAAAAAATCACAAAGATTTGTGTCATCTTACAAAGCACCAAGTTTTCTCCATAAGATGACTGCTCATCTTTGAAGGTTTTTTTTATCTTCATATATTCTATGACTGTGCTCCTAAGGTTATATTCTTTCTATACCAGCCAAAAAGTAACTTGCTACTACTCTCAAATTCTAGACCAAACTTTTACTAGCTGTCCAATTAAAATTATAATTCAAATCTAAATATGTTCTGTCAATATTCTTCTTGAGGACTAAGTATATTTAGAATGGTGCTACTCAAATATTTAACACTGTCACACTCTTTTCATCTTACAGCAAAATCCCTGAGAGCCAACATAAGACTACTATTTTATTGATTCTTCCTTGACTGCAGATTCCGTGGACGAGGATTTGGTTGTGGTTAAGCTGTATGAGTTTAGTATAAATCCCCAGTTCACTGATGTTTGTATGAATCAGAATCTTAATACCACATTGAGAGCCAGGGTCTGCAGAGTAAGTGTTCAGGTAGCCTAGAAAAATATGGCAAAATGATGAACTAGAAATGTGTAATGAGTGGCTTTCTTTTTTTGTTAACTTTAATATTAAAACTTTTTTAAAATTTTTGAAATATATTTTACTTAAGAGTAACACATGTCGAGTGACATTCACAAATCAGAGGTATACAGTTCCATAAATTATCAAGAAATGAACACATCCAGAAAATATTATACAAGTCAATAAATAGTATATTGCTAACACCTCCAGAAACTTCCTTTTGCTAGCTTCCAATATTAACTTTATTCTCTTCCCAAAATGTAACTACTATTTTCATAACAGATTGTTTTGCCATTTTTTAAGTTTATATAATTAGAATCATGCAGTACGATATAAATTCTGACTTCTTTTGCTTAAAATTATGTTTTGGGGATAAATCCATATTGTTGTGTTTATTTGTAAGTAATTTTCATGGGTTTGTAATATTCTATTCTATGAATAATTATGAATCTGCTTATCCATTCAATTGTTGATGGAACTTTGGGTTGTTTCCAGAATTTGGTTGCTATGAATAATGTTATGAACCATGTTGTACTTTTTGGCACACTTGTGTAAACAATGCCTGCTCGATATATCCCTCAGAATGTCACTGCTGCATTGTATGATATATATCGTATTGCAGGCTTAGCTTTAGTAAATTCTGCCAGGCAGTTTTCAAAAGTGGTTAAACGCATACCTTCTTGCAGAGGTTGAGAATTCCACTAGATCCGTAAACTTGTCAGTACTTACTTACCACTTTTTAAATTGATAATTCAGGTATGACATAGTGATACTGATATTTCATTATAATTTTATAGTTTCCATTTGCATTTTACTTAAGATTAATGAATTTGGACATTTTTCAAGTGTTTTATTTAGATACGCTCTTTGGTGAAGAGCATGATGAAACATCTTGTTCATCTTTCTACTGTCGTTTTCCCATTACAAGTCATTGGTAGAAATTTTTATATAATCTGAAAACAAGAACTATGTTAGTTATTTTTGCTGGAAATTCATGTTCCCTCTCTGTGGCTTGCTTGTTCACTCTCCTTATAGTGTATTTTAAAAACTGAAAATTCCTTATATCACCAATTTCCTAAGTTTACTTCTTTTCCCTTTTATTGTTACTGTTGTTCTTTAGATTTCATTTTCTGTGTCCATTGCTAATATATAGGAATACAATTGAGTATTGTATTTTGACTTTAGTAAATTTAGCAAGATTTATTTATTGTTTATAATTCTCTATCAGTTGTCTCAATTTGTATTAATTAGTTTAGTATTTTAATCACTGGTATTTTAAAATCAATACCTGAAAACAGATTTTTTGTTCTCAATATTATCTATTGTCTCTATTGGTTTCAGTTACATCTTTTCTCCTTGTGATCCTGGTCATTTTGATAACCTCTGCATGATGGTCTCCTCCCCTAGAAAGATTTTAGCTTCTGAAAGTAAAATAGGAAAAGGCACAAGTAGCTTTAGATCACATTAGTCATAAAATCAATTGAGATAATTCAAAGCGGGCTTTGATCTCTATGAATGCTGATGTATTTCTGGTTCATATTTACTCTTTGAGGCTAGCTATTCTGAGTTTCAAACCAGACCAGAGCTTTTACCAGGACTTTCCTCCATGGTGAATTCTGAATTCTATTTTTTTTTCCTTCCAGCTTTGTGAGACCCTCAAAAACTTTACTAAGTTCCCTTTAGAAATCAGCAATAATTCAACTAGAAAAGCAAAGCTTCCTTCTAGGACTCTGGTCCCACACATGTATTGATAGGTCTCTAGTCCCTCCAAACCCCACTTCAGTACAAATTCTGTGCCACTTTCCTTGTTTTTCATTGTGAGAGAATTGGTATGAATCACATTATCAGCAATCATTAAAACATAGCCTCTTAAAGTCTTGAAGTTCTGATTGGTATTTGAAAGAATCTATTAAATGATATCCTAGCTTTGACCTAAGATTGAAAGTAATTAAGAGACACAAGAGTCAAGAAGGTGGAGACCATGTATCAGCTTTTTTACTGAATGAAACCTGGATTGAGGATTCTGATTTATGTGAGTGGCAACAATGTATTTCCAAATAACAACCCTAGAATTCTGCCTATTAGACACCCAATAACAGGGATAAAGAAACAGAATGATCTCAGAAAATCTCTCTAACTCTCAACTGCCTCCACCTATGCATAGGCAAAACTTACATGCTTAAGCTTATTTCATGTCTGAGACCAGAGAAAATCACAGTTGTGTGTTTGTTTAGCAGGAGACTTCCCCCATCTCTTCCCTCACAAAGTAGAGCTGAGTTCGATTATAGCTATCTAGCACAAATATAGCAATCACAAAATTTTCTTTTCTTTCCCTAAAGAATATCAGTAGCAGATAAAATCATGTCTACCGCTAATAAAGCATACCTTTTACATACCAGAGACAGGACTTTATTGTCCTAAATAAGGAAGAGATCCAATAGACTTGTGACTAACTTGTCTGATGATCATCCACTCTTGACGGAAATCACAATTTGTGGCAGACACTCTACCACCTCAACAATTGGTCAACTCACAGGTTCTCTTCCAGCACAATTTGCAAATGGATTTTTTTTCTTTTGAAGATGACAGTAATATTCTGAGACTTCAAATTAGGTATTTGATGTATGTTGTGCTATGTCTTGTTTGTTTGTTTCCTCACCCACTGGCCTTATTTATTTATTTTTTTTATTTTGGCCATTCTTCATTGAAATATTTGTTCTTGTCTTGGAGCTGACCCAGAACTGATTCCTGAGAGGAAATCTGGACCTACTGACTTCATGCTGACCCAAAGGAAAACCTGTGATAACTATTGCTTTGGCACAAGACTCTTGTTTATCAGTTTTTATGAGTATCCTGTCCCCGTCCTTCACCCAGTTGATTGCCAAAGCACATGGCCCTGTATTACATCGATAAAATAGAAGAATATTCTGACTTCATGTTGTTGGCAGGTTATATTACCTTGAACTCTTTGCTGCATCAAAACTTTGGCAATGAGAAATAATCATCTTAAAAACAGATATGCAAGTCATTTACCTGAAAATGTGCCTTCTATTTTGGGAGCAAGTGAGACCATGAGTAATACAATATAAAAGAGCCAGTAAGAGTGTGGGCTCTGGATCTACATCACATACACGCTATGTCAAGGAGTTCCTTAACATCTCTGTACGTGTTTCATCTTTTGTAAAATCCTGATAGGGTCGTTTTAAGGATTAAAGTAATTAATACATAAAAATCACTTCAAATAATTCCTAGCACATACGGAGTTCCACATACTTGGCTGCTCTTATTTAGAGTTTTTCATTTAAATTCTTATTCCAGCTAGTTTTAGAACTCTTACATTGATTGTACAGGTCTCCTGTTTGTTCACTGTTATAGCCCTTAAGCTTTATAAAATAGATATTCAATAAATATTTGTTAACTAATTTAATTTTTCATGAACCCCTGATTTTGTCATTTGATATGTCATTTATCAGCCTTCTTTGATATAGTGAGAAACAGTTATTAAATTTTGCTATTATTTATTTGGGGCACTATGTCAAGAAAAATGTTTGTAAAATTACACAGCACCTACATTATGAGTTCATGGAGAAAGTCACAATTATTGATAGATCTCAATTACTGGAAGATACTATCCTTCTTCTTGAGGAGAACATGAGTTAGCTACTGGGGACACAGAAATCCAGAAATGAACAAAACAACTTTTGTCCCTAAAGAGCTTCCAATATTGTGGATACTGAGGCAATCTAGAGATGGAAAATATATTCTGAATCTGGACATGGAAAGAAAAGTGTACTTTTAAAGCATGAGTACTGATTGATGGGTGTACTATAAGGAGACAAGAAGAAAACTTAAATAGAACACACACGTGAACACACACACAAACACACATCCTCATGCTTGTGATGCTAATTACTTTCTAATTTGCCATTCAGAAAAAAAAAGTTTTATAACTGCCTTTTGCAGGAATACCAGATTATACATGCTATAAAATCTCACATCTGCCAAGTTCAAATCTGTGATTAATGCTAATGCCAACGGCACATGGCGGCACACAGCGCACCTGCACACACACTTCCAGTGACAAGCACCATATATTACCTTCAAATCAGCAAGGACTTGTTCCAGACTTGGAACTGACTTAACGTATATTAACTCCCGCTGTAAGTATGCGTTGCAAGCTAATGCCAAAACATCTTGAAAGGCCACATTTTAAAAACAATACAGGAAACGATTTGCACTTAAAGAAAAAGTGAAGTTTGTTGCCAAAGGCTTCAGGAAGATATATTGGCATCTAGGATCATGGAGATCCTGGATGGGTTGTATATACGTGTCTTTCCATAACCACTGCCTTTTTGATTCTCAGTGTGAGAGAGAACTGAGAGAAACACACATGT
Organism: Hippopotamus amphibius kiboko; assembly: GCF_030028045.1. Taxonomy (NCBI): domain Eukaryota; kingdom Metazoa; phylum Chordata; class Mammalia; order Artiodactyla; family Hippopotamidae; genus Hippopotamus; species Hippopotamus amphibius. The sequence continues at coordinate 94,511,908 of NC_080198.1, read as the reverse complement.
ACATATTTAGAAAATAATTAAAGATCCAATTTCTGGCCTGCTGAGATATTGATATAAAGAGTGAAAATATTACCTAAATGTCCATCAACGGATGAATGGATAAAGATGTGATATATATATATATGTATATATATATATACACATACACACTGGAATATTATTCAGGCATAAAAAAGAATGAGACACTGCTATATGGAGCAACATGGCTGGACCTAGAGATTATCATACCAAGTGAAGAAAGCCACACAACGGTCAACGTTATATGCTATCGTTTACATGTGGAATCTAAAAAATGTGACACAAATGAGCTTATTTACAAAACAGAAGTAGACTCACAAACATACAAAACAAGGTTGTGGTTACCAAAGAGGAAGAGGGGAGTGATAAATTAGAAGTCTGGGATTAACATATACACACTAATACACAGAAGATAGAAAACCAACAAGGGCCTACTGTATGGCACAAGGAACTATATTCAATATTTTTTAATAACCTATGGGGAAAAGAATCTGAAAAAGTATATATATAGATATATGTATATATCTATATATATCTTTGCTGAACTCTTGAAAGTAGCACAACATTGTAAATCAACTATACTTTAATTTAAAAAAAATCAACTCAAAAAATGTATATAGCACCTGTACTTTTCTAACAATGTATTTTATAAACCATAGCTCATTTTGTACTCACTACAACATTAAATTTGATCTTATGATCCCATTCTCCCATCCTTTTTTTTTTAATAAATTTATTTATTTATTTATTTATTTATTTATTTATTGGCTGCATTGGGTCTTCATTGCTGCACACAGGGTTTCTCTAGTTGTGGAGCGTAGGGGCTACTCTTTGTTGTGGTGCATGGGCTCCTCATTGCAGTGGTTTCTCTTGTTGTGGAGCACACGCTCTAGGTGCATGAGGTTCAGTAGTTGCGGCACATGGGCTCAATAGCTGTGGCTCATGGACTCTAGAGCACAGGCTCAATAGTTGTGGCACACGGGCTTAGTTGCTCCGTGGCATGTGGGATCTTCCCAGACCAGGGATCAAGCTCGTGTCCCCTGCTTTGGCAGGTGGATTCTTAACCACTGCGCTGCCTAGGAAGTCCCCTCCCACTCTTATAGGCAAGTAAACAGAGAGGGTCTCTATGGCTAATAAATACCAACTGGGTGATTGGACCCCCGTCTTTTGTCTCTGTTATACCCCATCTTTCACAAAGAGGGCTCCTGAGGATGCTATTGGTTATAAATTTTAATAGAAGTCTACAGGTTGGTTTTTCCCTGACTACATGAGTTATCATAGGCAAGGCTCGTATTGAGCCCTTCAATATCATTCATTGTTATCGAACTCATTATTGGTGGTGATGTTGATGTTGCTGTCATCATTGCTCTTAGATCAGCAGGCATACACCAAAGTCAGAAGTTTTTCTTATCCCTGGTATCAATACAGAAACCAAATACAAATAAATGAAGATGCATTCAAAGAGGAGGCCCACCATTAACAGAATTTGAAAATGTTTGGTCACCTAAGATTGGTACAAATTTTCGCAGTTAGCAATTAGTCCAGTGTACAAGACTTGAGCAAGTTGGCTATCTGACAAAAGAGAATTTGTCACTGACCTCTGCTCTCAAATAGCAAATCAATAAAATAAGAATCGCTCCAACCAGTTATTTAGTTATATAACTTGTATCTATGAATCTCCTTTCTGTTTACAAGGCTCGGCTACATGAAGTAAACTACTTAGACCTAGGAAAGAAACTATTCTTTTTAGGATCCCATTCTTTAGTGCAGGGATCAACATATTACAGCCCATAGACCAAATTTAGACTGCTGTGGTCCAAACCAGGAAATATTCATTTAATTTGTCTACACACTCTCTATGAAGGCTTTTGTATTTCAAAGGCAGTGTTGAATAGCTGCAAAAGAGATCATATGACCTACAAAAACAGAAGTGTTTACTATTTGATACTTTACAGAAAAAAAATTATTGACTCGATTTAGATGCTCACATCACAAAGCTCTGCGCACACACATACACACACAGAAAGAATATGTGTGTATGTGTGTGTTTGTGTATTCTATAAAATATACAATGGGGAAAATTGCCTCTTCAATAAATAGAGAAAGAAAAACTACACAGCTACTTGCTAAAGAATCAAACGACTACTTTCTCACACCATATACAAAAGTAAACTCAAAATGGAATAGAGGCTTAAATGTAAGACCTCAAACCATAAAACTTCTAGAAGTAAACATAAGCATTATGCTCTTTGACATTGCTCTTAGCAAGCCTTTTTTGAGTGTTTCCTCAGGCAATGGAGACAAAAGCAAATGGAACTGTATTAAACTAAAAAGCTTTTGCACAATGAAGGAAACTAGCAACAAAACAAACAGGTTGCCCACTGAATGAGACAATATATTTGAAATGATATATCCAACAAGTAGTTAATAACCAAACTATACAAATAATGCATGCCCTTTGACATAAAAAAATAAAACAAACAACTTGATTAAAAAATGAGCAGAGGACATGAATAAACATTTTTCCAAAGAGGACATACAGATGGCCAACAGGCACATGAAAAGCTGTTCACCATCACTAATCATCAAGGAAATGCAAATCAAAATCACAATGAGATATAACAACTGTTAGAATGGCTATTATCAAATAGACAACAAGTAACAAGTGTTGGCAAGGATGTGAAAAAAGGGAACCCTCACATACTGTTGGTGGAAATGTAAATTTGGTACAGCCAGCATGGAAAACAGTATGGAGGTTTCTCAAAAAATTAAAAGTAGAACTATCACATGATTCAGCAATTCCACTCCTGGATATTTAACAAAAATACTAATTGGAAAAGATGCATGTGGCCCTATGTTCATTGCAGTACTATTTACAATAGCCAAGATTTGGAAGCAAATTAAATGCCACTGATAGATGAATGGACAAAGAATATGTGAGATTATATATATAATGGAATATTACTCAAGCATGAAAAGGAATGAAATCTAATCATTTGTGACAGCATGGTTGGACATGGAGGTTATTATGCTAAATGAAATGTCAGACTAAGAAAGAAAAATACCGTCTGATTTCACTTATATGTGGAATCTAAAAACAAAGCAAATGAATAAACAACTAAACAGAAACAGTCATAGATACAGAGAAAAACCAGGTGCTTGCCAGAGGAGAGGGGGTTGTGAGGAGAACAGAAAAATATGAGGGAGATAAAGAGGCAGAAATTTTTCAGTTACAAAAGAAATGAATCACAGTTATGAAATGTACAGTGTGGGGAATATACTCAATGATTATGTAATAACTTTGTCTAGTGACAAGCAGGCCAATCATGGTGATCATTTTGAAATGTGTAGAAACAGCAAATTTCTGTGCTGCGTACCAGGAACTAACATAGTGTTGTAGTTCGATTACGCTTCAAAAACAAACAAACTCATAGAAAAAGTGATCAAATTTGTGATTTCCAGGGCAGGGTTTGGGGAGAGGGGGGATTTCATGAAGGTAATCAAAAGTTACAAATTTCCAGTTTATGAGATAAGTAAGGACTAGAAATGTAATGTACAACATGCTGAATATCATTAACTCTGCTGTACATTGTATATGAAAGTTGTTGAGAGCAAGTCCCTAAGATTTCTCACCATGAACCTATTTTTTCCTCTTTCCTTAATATTGTCTCTGTATGAGATAATGGATGTTCAATAAACTTATGGTAATCATTTCATGAGGTATGTAAGTCAAATCATTATTCAATGCACCTTAAACTGACAATAGTATTTGTTAATTATATCTCAATAAAACTAGAAGAAAAATTAATTAAGTAATTAATAGCTGAGAAGGAAAAAGAATACTAAATTTATTAGAATAATCTTGATATAAGAATAATATTCATTATTTAAATATTCATTTCATCTTAGTTTTTTGGTCAGTTTGACTATTTAAAAAGAAAAAAATACTGTTTGATAACAGAGAAAATAATTTTAATGTTTACATTTTACACATATTGAAATTTACCTTTCAGAGGAAAAATTATCAGCATTTATTAACCTTTGAATATATTTACATTTTACTTTTAGGTAGATAGAAAATTATTGTCAAAATAAAAGAATATGTAAGTCTTGATTATACAACATGGTGATGTCACTGGAATAACAGTAATTAAAATAAATTATTAAATAAATGTATAATAATTTATTAATTATGCTGATACCTATTTAATCAAATCATCCAAACATTATCATTCCATCAGTACAACACCCAGACATAAATAATAATAATTAAATTTAGTCTTCTTTTGATATTTTTGGACTTCTGTTGACTTCCAATTATAAAAAATGATACATACGTTTTTCTTTTGAAGGTATATTTGTCATTATAGGAGCACATGACATATGTGTTTATGTTTGCTTTATGATGTTCAACCCTTTAAATATATGGTAAGTGGGTAAAGGCCTTTTCACATGAATGGGCTGAGACTCAGGTCAGAATATCAGCAGCACCATGTGTTCCTGGCTGTTTGGGCTCAGATAATTAACTCTAATCTTCTGTATCCAGTCTTCTGCTCTTCACAGTGGCGTGTTATCAGCCATGTCATGAAGTTTCTGTGCTGATTATGTGAGTCAATGTACATAAAGGTGTCTAGCGTAATACTTGACTTAGGGTTGTTTCTACTCCTAAAACTATGCTATCACCTGAAACCCAAAACAATGAGATTGATTTCATTAAATTCTACATATACTGCCCTTTAACAGATGATGAAACAGAGGTTCGGAGAAGATGGTATCTACTGGCCATCACAAAGTTAGTGAATGAAGAATATGGGGTCATCATGCGTGACTTAACAGAAAAATGAAAAAAAAAGATGCATGGTCTTTGGGGTCTGAGATCCAGTTTTAAATCCCATCTTGACCTTTTACTGACTATGTGACCTTGAATAACTGTCAATAGGGGTTGGCAGTAGCTGTCTAAAATTTGTGAGGATTAAATAAAGTAGCATACAATATCACATAGATGTATGTAAATTTATTTGGTTTCCAATCTTACGTCTCTAAATTTGCTTTTCTGGCATTTGAAACATACTTCTTGGAAGTGAGAGTGTTTCTTTCAAATAAAATTTCATGTGGAACCCCCATAATATTAATATATGACACATGAAGGACAGCTTTGGATGAAATAGAGCAAAGGGCCCTACTGTACTGGAATGCCACTTCTTTCCCTTATTCTCTACAAGCACAGCAGCTCCTAAGGCACTTGCTTTAAACTCTAGGGCCCCAGGAAACAACGTTTGAAATAAATGCCCTAAAACCATCTTACTGCTTACATCACTGCATATATCTACATAAGAAATCATCTGCAGTGCTAGCTTTTTGCACGAAGCAGTTCTGACAGCCCAAGGAGAGAATTTTCCATCTGCCTCTGCTGGCTGACACTGCCACTTCGGAGCATTATGAAAACATCTCCCCACAATGCCTCCCACTTGTCTTTCCTCTTGCCGTCTTGTTTCAAGGCTGGGCCAGTAGAGCAGGCATCACTGTGACCTTGACTTACCTTGACTCACTCTCTCATTCACATGGAAACATTCTGAGACTCTTCGTAGGTCAAACGGATGGCCAGATGTGGGCTAACCTTTTATATGACAGCTGGATTTACTTGAATTTGCTCACACTAGGGTCACATTTTATACACCTGCAGTTTTCCTGTAGTTTTTTAGACAAGCCTAGGTTTTGCCAACCCTGGCATTTTTCAGCAGCAATGTATTTCTCTGACAGTCCCATAGAAAGCAAGTGGAGCTTAGCACCTTTCAACTCTGATATTCCCTTCGGCTCTCACACAGATGTCTGTCATTGCAGCTTCTACGTTGGGGGTTCAGGAAATGTACGAAGTTTGGAAGACCGCACTGTTCCAGTCATCTACATAAATCAGATCAAGTCACTCCGCCGCTTACTACTCCCCAATGGTTTCCCATCATACTCAAAACGCCTCATCATGCCTTAAAAAACCTGTCTCAGCTGATCCCTATCTACTTCTACAATATCTAATAACACAGTTCTCCTCTTTCACTCTTCCCCATCCTCAAATGACCCACTTTCAGTCCTTTTGCCACCCAGAGCTTATTTCTTGGCAGCAAATATTTTGGGCTAACTTTTCTCTGTTTAGAATATTCCTCCTGCTGACTTCACATGGTTTTTCCCTCATGCCATTCAGATTTCTGTTTAAATATCAACACCTCAAATAAAATCTCTGACTACCTAATCTAAACTAGCTACTTAAACTCTCTATCACACAATGCTGTGATATTTTTCTGCAAATGTAGCCATACCTCTTCAATTTTAAAAATCATTACATCATAGTTTGTGTGTGTGTGTGTGTGTGTGTATTTATCTCTCATTTTGCAATGCAAATTCCATGACTGCGGCAAATTGCTTTGCTTTGTTCACCACCAAATCTCCAGCATGTAAAACTGAGCTTGGCACATAGTAGATATTCAATAAAGTTTTGTTTTATTGTTGTTTAATGCACTTCTTAGCTTCCCGACTCTCCAATGACCTTCTTCCCATAAAGTCATATCTTTTACTTCAATATTAAATTGGACAGGCGAGACAATGCAACATGAGTTCACCCAATCTCGTTTGCTATTCTTTTCATCTAGCCACACAAAATAAACACCAATCAGATCTTTATGGTTAGGCAGAGTTCTATGACCTGTTCGGGCTGATGCAATGCGAGTGGAAATGACCTACATCAAAATGTGTTAAGACATTTTGGTATGAAGTTCCTTACCATTCTCTGATCCCATTCTTCACTTTGAGCTTTGACCAGAGGCTGTGTGCCCAGGTGGTAGTCATGCAAAATGGAAGCAGCCTGCATGTGTGAGTCATCACACGGAATGTAGCTGCCATGGAGGTTAATCCACCGAGACTTAGTATAAGTGAAATATAAGCTTTTCTGTGTTCAGTTGGTTATTCCAGCAGAAGCCCAGCCTATCCTGAGTAATGACCCAGTGCAGAATGGAAGGAGCATGGGCTCAAGAGCTACCAGAATTAAAACCAGTTTAAGTCACTTGATCTTTCTAAGCCTCTACGAAATAGAGATAAAATGTCTAATTTACATGAGTGTTATTACATAAAAATGCACATAAGTACTTGGGACATGTAAGAGTTCATTAAATTTTAGTTTAGAATTAAGTTGTCCAGAAACAGACATTTGCTTAGTCTCTCAGTCTTCAAGGACTCCCTTCTAGACTGGGCATGATGGAGGACACATATTCTGTTGATATACATCACACATTCAACCTACAGGTAAGATTGGCCATACTTTCAAGTGTCCAGAATTGTTCTATGAATAAAAGTGTTAATAAAACACCTTTTCCTTCCAAAACAGCTCTTACTTCAATAATGATAATGGACATATACATAGATAAATTTAATGTTATGACAAAAATAATAAATGTTATGACAAAGACTCCACCCAAATGGAGGAGGTAAAATTTAAGCTGGATCTTGACGTGTAAGGAGAAATTTGTGAAAGGTTTTGCTGCCCCTGCCCTTTTAATCCAGGTTCCGTCTGCCCTTGCTTTGGCTGATAAGCTCTTTTGGAGAACGCTGCAATTTCTACACAGACAGCACTCCAAAGGCAGCGACTCCAAACTCACTTCAGATGAGGAGGTTGCCTTGGGAATCTGTACACTAGCCCTTTCTAATTCTCATTCTCAGTGGTCACAGGGGCTAAGACGAGTCCTTCTCAACAGACTAAAACCCAAGCTTAAAACTGAGCCTCTACTCTCACACTTCTTTTACAAAGATAATAACCTGCTCAGAGTAAATTCCCTGAGATTCTCTTTCCTGATCATACACTGAGAAACCTTTACCCTGAATTCAAAGGACTATATGAGCAAATCCTCTCTTAACATCTTCCTCCATGTTCAACTGGTCCCACCTCCCAAAGAGATGACATAGGTTCACAAAGGGAATGTGAGCTTTGTAATTACTCAGACCTAGATCTGAATATTGGCTGCATGATTTGAAGCTTTTTATCTTCACTTTTCAGTTTACACACTAATAAAAGAAGGAAAATAATAACTACTAAAGCAAAATTTTGAAATTTATATTTATTGAGAAAACATTTGTCACAGAGTATTTCATTCTGTGAAACTTTTATTTCTAACCTCTTTTTCATGGATACTCTCACTTATTTTATTTGATTCAAATTTAAAAAAAAAATATTTTGTCTCTTGATTCAGACATTAATCTCTCCCCTTTTTGAATTACTCTTTTTCCCTAACTCATTCCGCTCAACCCTACAATATTCTATTAAAAATATAAAGTCAAACTCAAATCAAATCAAAACAAACAAGCAAATAGACATCCTTCTACAGATACTGCCTGTCATCAAGCACCATTTTAAAATTTTTTGAAGATGTACGTCCTCAAGCCTCCTTGTCTTTACCTTGCTTTCATTCATTAATTCATTCATTAATTCTGTCACTAAACAAATGTTAACCATCTGTTGTCTGCCAGTCACTGTGGTAAGTCATGGAGGGTACAAGTATGTTTGCTTCCCAGTGTAGGGGCTGGACATTTAGTAAACAACAACAACAAAATCTAACTCTACGCTATGATATAATAGAGATAGATAAAATTGCTATAGAAGTAGAGAAGGGGCGTCATCAACACTTCTGGAATATCAAGGAAGGCTTCCTGGATGAGATGATATATATTTTTCCAAACAAAAAAACCTCTTTACTGTTAGCTGGGACCAAGATTACAAGGCAGAACTCTAGAATGCTGGACCACATCAGGTTGCAGGTGCTTTTCTCTACAGCTCAAGTAATATCAAACCAACGCAGGCCAGAGATCCTGTGTTCTTAAAGCCCATATCTCCCATCTCATATCTGACAGCTGGTGATGAGCGTGGGCTGCTCAGGAGCTCACCCCATCAGGCTATAGAATAAGGAGTCAGCAGGAGGAGAATGTCTTCACCTCCAAGCCTCCCTTGGCTCAGGCTGGGTTAGGGTCGGCTCAGGGAAAGGGCAACTGTGTGGGAAGAGGGAGTGTAAATGGCCTTGCCCTGCTCCCCTTCAGGTCACCCCATTGTTGGATGAGGGAAGAAAGAGGAGACCACACCATATGCACTCTGATCTTTATCTCCTTTGAAAACTTCCTGGATGAGATGATAATTGAAGTGAGTCATAAAGATAATGAAGAGAGGTGTTTTAGGCAGAAGGAAGAGAGGACATTTCGAAAGGAGGAAGAAAGACTTTGACGAGAGCTCTGGACTGTAAGAAATGGACTTAGATTGTAATGTTAAAAAATGAATAGATTTGGGAAATATTTAGAAGGCTAACTAACATGACTTTAAATAAGTAGGTGGGAGACAGGAAGCTATGAAGGATGACCCCCTAGTTTTCTGCTCTGGTGGAGTTATGTCATGAGATAAGAAAACACTGGAGGAGGAATATGTTTTTGGGGGGAGCTACTTTAAGTTCAATGATAGACTTGTTGACTTTGAGAAGTCGTCTGTCCAAGTGGATAATTCAAGTAGAACATTGGATATACACAGTTCAGATGAAAAGTTTGGACTGATAATGTACATTCAGGAATCATCACAACAAAAATAAAATTACAAATTAAAAGAGATAGGGTAAAACTATTTCCAAGTAAAGATGATGGCGTGAGAAATGGGTCTAGTGTTAGCACTAAGAAAATTCCTCATTTAATATATGAAGGTGAATAAACCAGGAAGGCAGATTAAGAGTTAATTGGTAAACATAGGAGAGTAACCATTTGGTTTCAAAGCTAGAGAAAGACAGAGTTCATGAAAGAATGTCTGCCAGATGCTTAAAATCACCAAGAGCCTGAGTTAAACGGGAAGCAATGAGGGTCCTTAGATTAGTAGCGTGGGGACCATTACAGGCTTGACAATGGATGTTAAGGAGAGAAAGTAGAAGCCAAGTTTGATTGAAAGGGGAAGTGAGGAGGGAGACCTGGAAACAGAAAATGTAGGGTGTGGACAACAGTATGAGATTTGGAGGCAAAACAGAGTTGAGAAAAAATGGACCCAGGGCAGAAATGGTCCCAGATGTCCATGCCATGTGTGACTCCTTTCTTCTCCGGGACTGGGTCTGCACCTGTTTGACTCTTTCCAGTTAGAATTTTTCTTCAGAACCCCTCTTATCACTTATCTGACCAGCTTGTTGGGATTGAAAACACATGAATCACCGAGGTCAGAACAGGGCATTTTATCTCCTTCACTCCTTTCAACTTCAAGCTTCTCCCCAGTACGGAGCTCTTCTGTGATCTTGAGGGTTTCTTTTTGTTCTTAATCTGTGTAGGAACCATCCTTCTCACTACGGCCATTGTGAAGAAAACAATCTTGAATTTCCCCAGGAAAATCAGAGTTTGTGCCCAACACATGCTAGGCCTCTCAAATCTCAGAATTCAGTAAATTGGTAAGTAATACTATTTTATTCTGTCCCCTGGGGGGTGGGGGGAAAGGTCATGTGTCTGCAACAGTTATTATCAGATATCAAGAAATTTTACCCCTAAAGAAAACTTCTAAGTAAAAGCCAGTGAAAACATTTTCCTCATTAGGAAAGTTCAGGCAGTAAGTATCCACTGAGTACTTCTAGAATGGATATTTAATACTCCTTATTTATAAGTTTATAAGTGTGATTCTGCTACTCCCTTATGGAGAGATTTTGGGTAAATCACTCTGCCCAGAGACCTCTTTTTTTTTTTTTTTTTTTCATCTGAGAATGAAGTGGAGTTAGGTTAAATTATTTTTTCCAGAGGTAAAGTTTTACAATGTATTACTTGTACACTTTACAGTTAGAACAGATGTAACGACTTTATTCTATGTTTCCAATTGTGTTCCTTAATAAAACAGAATTGCCTGATTAAGAGGGTTACAGGTTTGTGTTATATACATTCCCCAAGGAAGCTGTAAAAGGGTTAAACAGATAGTTACTTGTAGCACTAATTCAGTAAGGGTGCTTTGCTCTGATTCTGAAATGGAAGGAAGCCATGAGTATCCAAAAAAGAAGAGGAGAAAATAACTCCCTCCTGAAGGCAGCTATTCTGGGAACCTGGTGAGCTCACACCAGGCACCATCCTGACCTGCCAATCAAGAGAGGACTTCAAAGAAGGTAGGTCAGCACCACCCACCTGACTGCAGTCTCTGAGGGGTTCAGAGCTGACTCCAGGAGAATGTACTAATGAATGTAATCTGTCCTGACTTTGCAGGAGGCTGAAATGCTGGCTTCCTGGGAGTGAAGATTACATAATAGTAGAGCTGCACTGATGAGACTAGAGGAGAGACAGCACTTCCAACTTGCTAAAGAGTTGGGTGATACTGATCAAAAATAGTATGTATTAATGACATAATTCCAGCATTCATTCCTGATTTTAACCTTAAAAAACCACTGCTTTATTCTTCTTGTTTGATTTGTTATAGCAACACAAAGAACACAGCATGGTACCAGCCATAGAGAAAAGAGGATGAGTCTCTCTTGGCGATTAAGAGTAAGTTAGCTTGAGTTCAAAGGCAGTCTCCATCTCTGAAGAAGTGGAAGATTTACTAACGTTTTACTAACTTTCCTAGTGTTAGTTTCATCATCTGCAAAAGGGACCACAATAGTAACTAATTCTCATGTTATTATAAGAATAAATAAGAATTTGGGGCTTCCCTGGTAGCACAGTGGTTAAGAATCCTCCTGCCAATGCAGGGGACATAGGTTTGAGCCCTGGTCCAGGAAGATCCCACATGCCGCAGAGCAGCTAAGCCCCTGTGCCACAACTCTTGAGCCTGCACTCTAGGGCCCATGAGCCACAACTACTGAGCCTGTGTGCCACAACTACTGAAGCCCACATGCCTAGAGCCCATGCTCCACAACAAGAGAAGCCACCGCAATGAGAAGCTTCCGCACCACAATGAAGAGTAGCTCCCACTCGCCACAACTACAGAAAGCCTGAGTGTAGCAATGAAGACCCAACACAGCCAATAAATAAAAATTAATTAATTAACTACTAAAAAGGAATAAATAAGAATTTGAAAAGCAAATATAAAGAAATTGTACTGTACTTCACATATTCGATATTAGCTATTAGTTATCTCTGCATTTAGAATATCTGCCAAAGTTCATTTACTTCTAAAATGTTCATTTCTAAAAGGCTGTATAATTTGCAAATAACAAAGTTGTGTTAATGTCTATATATCATAGACCGATCCCCAAACCTGAGAGTTAATATTGGCTATAACAATAGAACACTTATTGAAGGGGAAGCCACTGAGACAAATGTTCCTATTTGTTTCCAACACTGTCCAGGATAGAAAATATCACATCCTATGAAAATAAGTAGTCCCTCTATAGCAGCAAGTCTATCCATGTGGTAGAAATGAACACAGTCATCCATTGCATTTTAGTAATATCCACAGTTTAATCTGTCCCATCTCCATGGCATCCATAGTTTTGATCCAACTAATTGGCTCTGCTCTGGCTCAAGTCTCATTAAAAAAAAAAAAATCTAATTATAAATTTATTTCTGGTATGGATTTTTCAACAGAGAACAAACACATTGACCATCAAACAGTATTTGATAACTTACCTGATATTCTATTTCTCATTATAATTTAGCAAATTGATATTCTGATTTATATAGGAGTGTCTTATAAGAAATTTAAATGAGTTGTTCCTCTGAAGCCCACTCATTTTCAGGTAAACTACTGACATTTTTAGCCTACAGAGTTAATAACTCTTCCGTAGAAATCAATGACATTTCCAAATTACATCATTGGCACACCTCCCTGATGACTAGCCACACTTCTCCAGGCAATGTCCTGCTATAAAAGTCCTTCCAAATTAGAAGAAAAGTCTCTAGTCATAGCATGTATTAAATAAAACTAAAGTAGGCATTTGGTGACCTAAATAAATCTTACTTCAGGATCTGAAAACAAATGTTGTTGTTTGCTAGAACTTCTGCCTCCACACTTTCATTCTCCTCTCTTATGAAATCTTTTCTTTTCTCCTGACCTATCCTCAGAGTTGAGTTCCCACCTGGGGAAATGCAACTACAGAACCATTAGATGGCTTGAGCTAGAAATGGACCAGAAAGATGAGGCCAGAGCCCAGCTGCCTACTCTGATCCATTCCTTCTTGGACCAGTAATGACACAATGTCCAAATGGACCATGCCTGCAGATGGGGCTTCCTTTCCTCTTCTCCTCAGTGCTATTTTAACACACATTTCACTCTGCCCTGAATTTCCTAGCTGAAAAAACATCAGGACAAAAAGCAATTTCCAATGAGATCATGTGACATCAAGCACATGCTAAACTGGTCCTTGGGCCTCTGAGGGAGTATATGTACTTGTTGGTGTAGTTCGCATTTTTCCTTGTGCGTCTGCTAGTGTGGACTGTGTGTGTATGAATTTTGGAGGGTGTGATTAACTTTTTATCTTCAAATAGCGTAAATATTATTCAACAGCAATTTTCATACTACCTTTTTTATATATCTTCACTTTCTCATTTATAAATTGGTGATACTTATAGCAATGACTGCCTGAGCTTGTCAGGATAATCCAGTGAGATAATACATCCAAAGTGCTTAGTGCAGCGCTGGGCATATATGAACTGCCCCTGCCCCCGCACTGCGAAATGCCAGTTTAGCAGTTTATGTTATAGCATTTAGTACCATTTGCCTTTTCTTTTCCTTATGACATGACATCTGAAACTCACGGTTCACTTGTCACTCCCTACTCTCCATAATTTACCACATTTTTCTCCATTGCACTTATCATCCTCTAAGGTGCTTTATAACTCAATTTTCAATTTCCTCCCCTACCCACTAGATTATAGACCTCAATAGGGTGGCATCCTGGGTCTTCATTGTTCACTGCTGTACCTCCAGTTGTAAGACAGTGCCTAGTCCATCATAGCTACCCCATAATTATTACTTCGATGAACGACAGAAGGCCAGGTGAGCACCGTGAAGCAGGTGGAGCAGAGCTTACTCTCTCCATTTTGCAGCAGAAGAAGGTGAATCCCTAAGAGGTACTATTTACCCAAAACCATGCAGTTAGAAATTCCTGGAGCCATTTGTAGAAATCTTAGTAATGTATTTCAGCAAAGACTCGGGAGGAAAATATCTCGGATCATGGGTGAGACTTTGAGGTTGGTCAGAATCTTGAGTGAAATGGATAAGGAGGAGACAAGCAGTTTAGGGAAAGAAAATTCCCTTGAAAGATTGAGTCCAGGACGGGCAGCAGAGAATCTTGACCTGCAGTCTGGAAGGCTTGAAATGTATCAAAGTGGCAATCAGAGACATTAAATGTATAGGAAGATGTCAATGGCATAGTCAGGTCAAGCTTATGATTTCTGTATTAAAATTATTTTATCTATCCTCTGCCAGTGTACTTATAACTTAATGTGGTTGGGGGGGGAAGAATTTTTAGGGTTTATACAAATACATACTATGTGGTCTATATGATCTCACAACTCTGACCTTCTTCTTCCACATGATACACTAAAAGGAATGTGTGCCTGACATGTGACGTGGGCACAGCAAGTCTTTAAGTAGCTGAGCAAGAGATCTTTAGGCAGTTAATATTCTGGCCACTGTTGGGACTTCTATTTGAAAACCCCCAGACTTCTTCCTGAGGAATGTAATGTACAATAATTTATGTATGTTACATAAAACAATAATCTGGTTGCTTCCTGCTTCTAAAGCCTTGTCTATCACTACACCAACCCCTTGCACACATGAACACCTGTCTGTCCCCTCTGCCCATCAGAGTGAATTAATGACAGTGTCTGAGATATCTGAACTCCCTTATTACCACCCTGTCTTTTTCCCTATTTGTATGGAACCTACAACACATAAAATATCTAACATAGCGGCTAAATCACATCAAGTGCTGAAAAAATTAGATATTACATTGTATTATATTTTATCATATAAAATATGTATAGCATATATATATATATATATATATATATATATATATATATATACACACAAACACACACACACACACACACGCATGTATCAGGAGTCTCATTTTCTCTTGGCCAGTCTCCCTGCCCTCATCTCTGTGCCTCAAATCCACTGTCATAGATTTAAATCCCATTACCTGGGATATTTTTCATGTTTTGTATCTGTGCTACTCTCCCACAATGTTCTCCCTGGGTACTGGCTCCATCTCCTTCATCTCCATATCTCTAATCTCTACCAGTGCTTGGCATGCAGCCAATGCTCAAATGTACTTATACATTTAAGGAGTACGTATAGATAAAGGCAAAGCCAAAAGGACCTCTGTCTTTGGAAACGTCCAAAGGTTTTCTTTGTCAGACCTTCAAACCATGGAGTTTTCTTTAAACTTTGTAATGTATTTTGTTATAATTCATTTGAGGGGCCTATTGAAATCTATCCTTGCAATCCTCTTACTTTTTGGAAAAAAACAAAAAGCAAAAAAAAACAGAGCCAGTTCTGACACCTTAAAAATTCTGTGCAGGGCTGGCAATCAGATGTTTTCAGCCTCTTGGACTTGGGACCAATAGATAACTTTTTGCCTCTTTCAGAGCCTCGCTTGGCATATCCATCACCTGGAGAGGATGCATACTCTTCAGAAGTATTGAAATGACTTTAAATTGTCCTTGGAATTTGTGTAATTGCATCTTCTGTGTTGCTCATAAAATGAAAGTCTTCTGAAATTGCTTCCTTAATGTTCACCAGAAACCTCATCACTGGTGTCAACTCATCCCCTCTCAAGAGCTGAGCCATGCTTCTAGGCTATTTACACCTCTGAGATACCTTATTTCAATAGCCAGAGTTAGTCCCAACTCAGAACTTCTGGGAAAAATCCTATCCAATAAATTCTTAGAGGATGTAATATAAGGTTATGAGATGCCATTAAATTTCCTGGAAACACACACACACACATATACAAGAACACCTTGTGCAATTATTTACCAGAAAATTTGATAGAACATATGCTTCCTTCTGTCTCTTCCTCTTCTTACTATTCCTTCCATGTGACATTTTGGTAGCGCATGTCTCTTTTATGGTTCACCTAATCCCCTCTTTATGGAAAGTAGAAAGCAGATTGTAGCTCTTCATCAATCATATCATTCTGACAACTAGAGCTGGCCAAAGATAGAAAGTCACCTCTACAGGAAGTCTCCCAGTGACCTCAACTTTTCTATTCCACTCCAGGTATAATTCAGTTGCCCTCTGATCACTCTTCTGCTATTTCACTAATTCTGTTGGGCCAGCTATTGATGGAGATGAGAGAATAAACTAGGAAGTATTGAGTATCAGCTAATTTCCAGACCGGATGCTGGATGGATGGATGCAAATAGGCATACATAGTATCATTTCATTGTCATGATGAGAATTTTTAAAGTAATATTGTTATCACCTCTGTATTTCATGCAGAAAAATGGGGCTTGGAGAGGTCCAGAGATTTCCCTGAGCCTAAGGACTGACAGTTAGCAAATGGTAGAGCTAAAATTACAAGCCCTGAGCTGTATGACTCAGTAGCCTGTGCTCTTTCACGAAACACTTTTCTCCATCCCACCCATACCTCATCTATGTTTATAGATTCCCCAGTGGCCAGTACATGGTTTGCTCTTGTCAAATATTTGATTACTGAATTAAATTATACTAAGGATAGCATGACTGTGACAAACTGAATATCATTGCTCCAGTTTGCTGGAGACTGAGGGGGTTTCCTGAATCCAGGAAAAAGCAGGAATGTTGGTTACCCTAACTAACATTGATGTAGGTAGAACATGCTATATGGCTTCACTCAAAAACATATTTATATCCATTAGAGTTCTATCAATGTCTTATTTCACAATAGGTGTGAGAAAACTAATGGAACATAATAGGTTAGTGGATGTCAAGTGCTTGCCTTAAAAGTAAAAAGTTCCACTCTAGCAATAACAACTTAGAAAATTATCTTTCTTTCTATGAATTGGAATTCTGTTTAAGAATATGATACATCTATTACAACAAATGTTGGAGAGGGTGTGGAGAAAAGGGAACTCTCCTGCACTGTTGGTGGGACTGTAAGTTGGTACAGCCACTATGGAAAACAATTTAGAGGTTCCTTAAAAGACTAAAAATAGAACTACCATATGATCCAGTAATCTCACTCCTGGGCATATACCCAAAGAAAACCATAATCCCAAAAGAAACTTGTACCATAATGTTTATTGCAGCACTATTTACAATAGCCAGGACATGGAAGCAACCTAAATGCCCATCAACAAATGAATGGGTAAAGAAGATGTGGCATATATACACAATGGAATATTACTCAGCTATAAAAAGGGATGAGATGGAGCTATATGTAATGAGGTGCATAGAACTACAATCTGTCATACAGAGTGAAGTAAGTCAGAAAGAGAAGGACAAATATTGTATGCTAACTCACATATACGGAATCTAAAAATGGTACTGATGAACTCAGTGACAAGAATAAGAACGCAGATACAGAGAATGGACTGGAGAACTCGAGGTATGGGAGGGGGCTGGGGGTGAAGGGGAAACTGAGACGAAGCGAGAGAGTAGCACAAACATATATATACTACCAACTGTAAAATAGATAGTGGGAAGTTGTTGTATAACAAAGGGAGTCCAACTCGAGGATGGAAGATGCCTTAGAGGACGGGGGTGGGGAGGGTGAGGGGGACTCGAGGTGGGGGGAGTCAAGGAAGGGAGGGAATACGGGGATATGTGTATAAAAGCAGATGATTGAACTTGGTGTACCCCCAAAAAATAAAAAAAAATAAAAAATATAAAAAAGAATATGATACATCTATCTATTTGTCTACCTACCTAGGCATACATTATATATATATTTTTTTTTCAAAATTGCTTCTGGTAATCATAATTTATGGTATGATCAGAAATAATCTGTGCTTCCTGGAGAACAAACTATTTACAAGCTCCTCAAACACATTGTATTACTTTAGATAAGAATTAACAACTCTGAGCTGATGATGGCCGTGCAGAGTATGTTATATTCTAAAAGCACTTTCATATATAGCATTGTATTAGTTCCCCAAAACAAGTATGGCCTTAACCCATATTTCATTTAGTGTTTATGTAGAAAATAAGTTTTTACAAAGAACACCACAATTTTCTGATAAAGAATCTGGAACTAAAGAGATGAACGATTTCATCATGATCACTTGTATTTGAAGTGGCAGGGCCAGGACAAGCAGCAGGTGTCTGTTATTTCCTCAGCAACAAGCTTCCTCTAGTTAATGGAAAAGTGAGAAAGGAGCTGATGTTCTGTTCTTTAAAACTTATTCCACACCATTGAACCACTGTCCTCTTATATTTGACATTGTCTTCTTATACTGAAACTCTTACAGTATTCTCCATGGAGACAGCAACACCAACCCTCTCCAATGTCAACTGGCCCCACAGCATTGCCTAGCAATTCCTCTGTCTCCCTTTTCTTTGCTTTAAATTTCTCTATAGTATCTAATTCAACATTGTTTCACTTTGCTCAAGCTTCAGATCCTAGCAAAAGTCCCCTCCTTCTTAGCAGGTGACCTAACCCCAGAATCTACAGAAGTATGAGAAGTGATTGGATGACACCTCTGTCAACCTCTGGACAAGGAGATGCAGGGATTACTTCTTCCTATTGGAGTCATCCCTCCGTTCTTCATTCCATGTCCTTCTTTTGGGAAAGCTGGCTCTTTACTGTCCATTTCAGTTCTCTATCTTCACACACTCACTTTCTCCCAGTTCCTTTACTTTTATAATTAAATCACTCAACTTGCTTCTATCTTTTAAATGACCAAAAGAAACAAGCCAACAAGCCAACAACATCTGCTACAACAACAATTACAACACATTCTTGCTCTAGAAATCCACTTAGGGCATTTATTGTACGCGTGACCTTGAGCAAAAGGATGCATGAACAAGGAGCAAGTTGAGGCTCCTTCAATAGAGAATTGGTTGAATAATTGATGGTGCAGGGAGATAACATGAGGCTGTGGAAAAGAATAAGCAAGCTGTTTATGAGCTGACATTGGAAAGATTCTCAAGATATACTGCAAAGTGAAAAAAGCAAGGAACTGAATTGTATACATAATAATATAACTTCTATTTAGATAAGAGTGAAAAGATAAGAATGAATATTTTGATTTGCTTATTTATGTATGAGGAAACTCGTGAGGGAATGTAAGAAACATTAACAGTGAACATCGAGGGGGAGTGAGGATGGGAACTGGGCAGGAGTAGAGGGGGCCATAGGCAGAGAGTTCCCACCATATTAGCTTGTATGCTTTTTGGTTTAGGAACCATATGGGTGCATTATCTATTTTTAAATGAAACTTAAATACCTTTGTTTGTATATCTTGCTCCAATTATCAAATCTCCCTTCTTTCTCTTTCATATCCAGACTTCTTGAAATCCATCCACATTGTTGCATATGTTTTCACCTCCATTTTTCTCTCTCTGCTATTGCTTTCCCATGTCCACATCCATCATGACAATGAAACTTATCTCACTGAACTTTTGCTTATTAAATCCTACGGCCACTTCTCAATTAGTCAATTTTAAACTGTGTGCAGTATTCAACATATTTACTTCTTTAAAATGCTCCCTTCTTTGCATGATACGTTATTTTCCTGGGTTCCCCCTTTCCACTCTCAAATGCCTTCTCAGTCTGCTTGGAAGCTTTGAGACAGAATTATCAGAATCTCCCATAAGCATGGGAGTTAGTGTTTGGTGCCTGAAGGATCAGACACAAGATTTTGCTCCTCTTCTGTGTGAATTCAAACATTCAGTGGTTTCTATTCCATGTCATTAGATGCAAGGTATATGCTAATGACTCAAAAGTTAATATTCCCAGCTCCAGTGTCTCTTCTGAACTCTAAATTCTTATGTTCAATGTCATATTTGCCATCTCTTTTTGGATGTGACTTTGAGCGTCTCAGTCTTAACATGTCTCAAATGAAAGCTTGATTGCTCCTCTTCGTCTCCACTCTCACTCTTTCTTGTAGCCTCCCTCCTCAGGACACCAGCCCTCCCTCCTTTCTTCCAATTGCCCCAGGCAACATCCTTGGTGAGATGCATACCTCCTCCTTTTTTCCTTTAATCCCCCATCAATCAATCAGAAAATCCAATTATCTTTAACTTCTAAAATAATGCAACTATATCTTGCATCTTTAATCCATACCACTGGAGTCAAAGCCACCATCCATCTCTCTCCTGGACTATAGCAATGGCTTCCTGCCTGTCTTCAGCCCATTCTCTTCAAGGGAGCCCGACTAGCTTCTAAAACAAAGGCAGACCAGGTCACACCCCTATGCAAAGCACTCCCCTTTGGTGATCACTTTCTGTATTGTGTTTTGTTTTGTTTTTTAATTTTTAACACAATTTTTAAGAGTACTTTCCATTAACAGGCATTACAAAATATTGGCTCTATTCCCCATGTTGTACAATACATCCTTGAGCCTATCTTACGCCCAGTAACTTGTACCTCCCATTCCCCCTCCACTATGTCGCCCCTTCCCCCTTCTAGCTGGTAACCGCTACTCTGTTCTCTATATGTGTGAGTCTGTTTCTTTCTTGTTATATTCACTAGTTTGCTGTATTTTTTAGCTTCCACATATGATACCATTCAATATTTACCTTTCTCTGCCTGATTTATTTCACTTAGCATAACGCGCTCCAAGTCCATCCACATTGCTGCAAATGGCAAAATGTTGTTCTTTTTTATGGCTGAGGAAAATTCCATTTTATATATATATATATATATATATATATATATATATATATATATGTATGTATGTATGTATATCTCATCCTCTTTATCATTCATCTGTCTATGGACACACAGGTTGTTTCCATGTCTTGGCTGTTGTAAATAATGCTGTGTATTAGTGTTCTTTTGAGCCATAAAAATTACCACAAACTCATACTTAAAACAACCCCCGCTGATTAACTCATAACTCTGTAGCTTAGAAGTCCAGGAGCAGCAAACCCGGGACCTTTGGGTGAGAAGGCTCACGAGCTGTGATGCGAATCTCGGCCAGGACTGTGCTCCCTTCTGTGGCTCAGGGTACTCTTCCAAGCACGCTCAAGTGGTTGGCAGAATTCACCACCTTACGTGTGTAGAGCTCATAGCAGCTCCCGTCTTCTCCCAGGAGAGACACATTTCTCACTTCAAATCTCAGGGGAGGCCAAATGAAGCTAATCGCCTTTTCTAGAATCTCTGTGACATTACCTATTCAGGGTAGTGACGGTCCATCACATTCAGGCTTCACATTCACATCCTAGGGGAGGGTTATACGAGGCATCTAAAGCAGAGGGAAGGTATCTTGTTATCTTGGGGGTCTTCAAAGATTTCCACCTACCACACCATTTCCACCTACCACACCTTCTCAGTCAAAGTAAAATCCAAATCCTCTCCTGTCCCATTTCTCACCTCCTTCCCTCTTATTCATTTTGTTTCAGCTACCCTGGTTTTTTTGTTTGTTTGTTTGTTTGTTTTTTGGTTCATTTGTTTGTTTGCTGTTCCTCAAACATGATAAACCCTCTTCTGTCAAGGGCCTTTGCATTTTCCATTTTCTCTACCAGAAACATTTGGTTACGTATCCTCAGAGCTAATTCCTTCTCCTCAAATAACATCTCATCAAAGAGACCCTCTCCCTACCCTATAATCAAAGAACACTCGAGCACCAGTATCTCACTCTCATCCAGACTCCCCTTTCCTTCAAAACACATTAACACCCTGTGTCACATATTTACTTGTTCTGAGTGTGTGCGAGTGTGTGTGTGTGTGTGTGTGTGTGTGTTCCCAGGAGAAATACATGAGCAGGACTTCTGTTTGGTATTGAGTATATGTTCAGCATTTAGAGGGGTGCCTAGCACAGAGTTGGTGTCAGTAAATAAGAACTGGCTGAGGAAATAGACTAATGAACAAATGAATCAGGTCACTGCATTCAGTGTTTGGTTCTGAAACTTAGCTTAAAAGTTCAAAGGTGAGATCTAAAACCCCATCCCTAAATATCCTGAATCTGTCAGTCTCGTGTAGAATGCCAAAATGTGCATTTTCAATATTTCTCACATTGTTCAGATGCTGGAAGGCACAGACTACACTCACAAAATGTCCCTGCTGTCACTGAATTGTGTTTTGCAGTCTCTAAAACTACCCAGAACCACCTTCCAGGTCTGGTTCGGATCTAGCTCTGGAACCAAGATCCATGTCTTCCTGTCCAATGACCTTTATTCATGAATTTAACGACATGGATCATTCCAGAAGGTGTTCTAGGCACCAGGTGACAGCTAGAAACAAGTGTGAGGGGAGCGCTTGCCCTCACAGAGCATAATTTAGTGTGGGCGGGTAATAAATGACTATACGGAAAAGCCTATTCAGGTCATCTTCAACCAGCTTCCTCAGCTTCTATTTTGGGATGACTGCAAACTGCCTGAAAAGTGTCCTGGGGAATTTATTTCAGGCATCGATTTCAGTTCAGACAGTGATTTTATGTATCCTGTTCTTTGAATAGCCATCTCTCTAGAGAAGGCCTGGATTGCCCATATCTTCTTCTAGTAAATAATTAAAGGCACTCAACATAGAAAAATTATCAGGCTGCTTTTCCCGGGCCTGGCCTCCTGCCCTCCACAGAGTACATGGGCTTCTTTTGACAAATGTCATTGGTCCCCAAAGCATGCTTATTCCTGGTAGTAAGTTTAATGATCTGAAGATTGCAGATCATGTCCCCTTGTAATGTTAAGAGTTTATAGAAAGTACCTCCTACATCCTGCAATTAAAGTGCTGTCTGTAAGATAATTAGTCACAAAGAAAGAACGTCAGGCACTTTTAGGGGTTAGCAGGATGACATTAATTTCACCAGTAATTATTCAGGCAGGCCAAGACCTTTCCAGAAAGATACTCAAAGAAATAATTCCCATCCTACCGAATTTTCAATGCACTTGTTTCATTGTTTCAAAACAGTTTAAGGTAAGTGGCAAGGTGTGTGACACCAAATAGGTGTGCAGAGTAAGATAAGTATGAGGGGCAAGGCTGTTTTTAAGAGGTAGTCTCATAGAGTGGGAAAATTATATGCTTTGGAGTCACTTAGAGCTAGCTAAAAGTCTTCATTCTGCCACTTGCCTAGTGTGACCTTGACCAGGTAAGGTAACCTTGCCCTGCTTATTATCCGCATCTGCAATAATGGAGGAAATAACACCTATCTCCCAGGGTTATTGCAAGGATTCCAGAAGCTAATACTCAGATATGCCTGCCTCAGGGATGCAAAATGAATAAAAGAGATACAAATCCACGGTAATGACAATGAAGATGCTAAAAAGCAAGTCATTGAAAAATGTAAGACCTGGAATGGATTTTAGATGCTGGATGGAAATCCCTTATTGCAGAGATAAAGAGGCTGAATATGCTGCTCTCTCGAAGGCTTGGGGTCTAATCCAGCAAGCTTTTTTGAAAAAAAAAAAAAACTTTGAGCATAATCCATGCCTTATGATAGGTACAAAGGTAGTGTTTATTCACCCTACCCATCTCTTCCTCTTCGTTCTTAAGTATTTTAAAAACCTAAGGTTTGTAATTTATATCACAGATACTTTTATTAAAAGATTGTATATCATTCATTAGTAATCAATCAATAGGATTTAAAATTGGGCAAAGGAAGTCATTGAATCCACTGTTGTTCAATTCATAAAGACAATAGTATTAGTGAAAAGTTGCAAGTATGCCTATACACATATAGGCAAATCTATTGTAAATTAAGATTAAAGTGGTGCATTTAGAATCTTCTGATTTTTCCAGTGCGGCAGACTCATGGAAGCCAGATGCATGGTGTGGAAACAATTTTTAAGGGGATTACACTCAGGATTGTAGCGGCTTTATTCTTATCTCAGATTTTGTTTCTCAGTTACAAAAAAAAAAGAGTATGGATTGGCTTTGCTCGGCTTATTTACTCATCCAAAGTGAAGTCTATGTGGAAATGGTTAATGAATGCAGCACAACACCTCCTTTTCAGAATGAGCTGGTTTGGGGTAATCAGGTTTCCATCATTTCAGGAGCCAATTTTTCTTTTCTCTTTCCTCATATGCCCTCCTTGAGCACACCCGCTGCACAGTAGTCAGCGGAGGGGGTTTGAATAACAACACTACTTTACATGTAAATAGGGCCTTTCATCCAAGTATCTTAAGGCTCTCTGTAAACATTATCTGGCTGAATATAGATTATGAGCATCCTTTTACAGCTAAGAAAATGGGTACCATAGGGGTAAGTGACTTGCCTAAGGTCACACATAAGACTGGTGTCGTTCAGACAATGCTCCTGATGTTATGAGGATTTAATTACCCCAACTGGCCCAGGTAAGGAAATCTATCTGCATTACAACTCAGAGCACCTGTATATCCCCACTGGAGCATCACTCATTATATTCAAATAGCCCGTGACAGCCTCTTTGTTCCATCAGGCATTTCACCCCATAATCTGTTTTACAGTTTTCTGTCAATGTTGACAGTCTCCATACTGTCACAGATCACTCTAATCCTTGAGGTTAAAGACAGCAGTTATGACTTTCCCTCGCTGAGTTTTAATTTCCACATTTGAAAACCTGGCTCAATGGAACATAATGCAGTATGTAAAAAACATAGTTTAGAATGAGGAGAGAATCCACAATTCTTATTTGCAAGCCTAATCTGCAGGATAAATGAAATGCAAAAGTTGATGGTAATGGAACATTGAAGTTGCCAAGTGAAAGATTTTAAAACCTGGAAATGGAAAAGGCATTTTCACTGAATTATACAAGTGTGGTATACTTATGCTTGACTTCCTGAGGCCCAAGCTAGGCTCTTTGTTACAAAATGTATATTGCAGAATAATATATTTTAGAAGAAAAAAATCTCAACTTTTCCATTGTTAAGATGGCAATTTGTCATGTAACCACGGACAAAATGCTAAGAAACATGGATGGATACAAGGCACCCAGTCCCCCCGTGGGAACTCCACAGTGTTTAGTGCTTTTCCCTCTCTATGCTTATTTAAGAGTAGGTATGATACTCTCACAGGGTTCAAAGAAGGGAGCATTGCAGCACTGTGTTGGCTTTGGTTCCAGTCCTGTTGTCAGTTCTCTGTGTGGCCTTTGTAGGTTACGCATCCTCTTTCGAGCACAGTTCCTGCAACTAAAAAAGAAAGGTTTACATCAAATGACCTCATTTCTCCCAGATCTAAAACGTTATGAGTGTTCTATGATCTGGGCCTATCATGATTGCCTATGGGAGTTTTAAACCATGATATCAACTCTAGAATATTAACTGTCTTGCTCGAGATAGCTTTAATTTCCCTAGACGGCTGTTTTCATTACTCTGTACCTGTGCCATTCAACACGGAATCCACAAGCCACATGTGGCTGTAAAACAACTGAAGTGTCTGGTCCAAACTGAGATGTGCTGTGGGTATAAAATGCACATCGTGTTTTAAAGACTCATTTAAAAATTGTCTAAAATGTCACTGTACATTTTGCTTTAATTGCATATTAAAACTTTATATTTTGATAAATCCAGTGTTAAAATAATATTGTTTACTTTTACTTTTTAAATATAGCTTCTAGAAAACTTTAAATTAGGTATTCTATTCCCACTTCTATTGGATAGCATTACCCTAGATAACAAGAAAAACATGTATATATGTGCTTATATATAATGGATGTAATACCTGCAAAATCAAACTGCAAGTTTTTACCTTGAATATACCTTAGAACACTATCTGACCCAGTTTCCTGACCTCAGCCCAGTTACATATTATTATTCTTATTTTATGAATAAGGCTCCAATAGATCAACTGAATGGCCTCAAATCAGAGAGCCTGTAAAAGTTGGTATGGTGCCTATAACTCAGTGTACTTTTTAAATGTCACTGTACAAATTCACTTTAAAATATTATATAACAGATTCTGCCATTTTCTACTCATTTTGGGGAAATGACATCTTATGCTTAAAATATTTTTTTTTATTTTAAAGAATATTTTTTGAATCTCACATTCTTGAATTTGATTCTGAAAGCTACTATTAATTGAGCAAAAATGTTGGGTACTGAGGCTGCACTATAAATGGCACTACTCTTTCTTCCCGAAATTCTGAACAATGGAGACATGAGACAAAGGAATAGCAAAGAGAAGAGGGCAAGAGATGCCCTTCATCCTAAGGCCTGGCTTGCTGAACTACTGGATATGGTTTTTTACCAGTGGGCAATTAGCAGAAGAACGCCCCGCTGCTCCTTTGCAATCCCTTTTCTCAATCCCTACTCTGTACTTTACATTTTGCCCTCAAAAGGCACTCAGTTATGTCAAACAGGATATTAATTACATTAATCCCACCTTCACTTTACATTCCTTATTCCTTATTTCTTATTCCTTATTCATTCCTTATTCCTTTTTCCATTGCAACTTACATCCAGCCAAATTGTTCAACACAATATACCAACAGTTCAGCATGAGATAATTATTTTTAAATATTAAGATTCAACAATAAAATGAATAGTGGTACTCAGATAATAAAATGTCAAAAAAGCAGATATACCCCAAATTTGAATACAAACTGCCTCTAATTATAAAATTTCCAAGGAGAAATGAAAGTTTAAAGATTAATTATATACACTTATTATACTTTAAGTTCAAAGATGTTAAAGTTGGAAGGTATTCAAGTTCAAAATTAAATCATCTTGCCCTTGTGACTTAAAATTTAAAGAAGGTAAAGCCTAAAATTAATTGTCTTTAGCTTTTTATTCTCTCTCAGTCTCAGCTAGAGGGTTGTCAATGTTTAGGTAGATTGGGATTCCTTTGGCAACTACCAAGTGGGCTCTTTCTGGAGAACATTCCCATAGTTATATTAATTTAACACCAAGCTCTCAGGAGTCTCACTTTTAAGAAGCCCTAAGAGTAAAATAAGCACCCAGGAGTTTCAATGTATTGGTTCTATATCCTGACTGATTGAATTTAGAGGTCAATACCCAACTCTTAAAAATGCTATCCAGAGACAATTGTGTTCCTAGACTATGGATTTAGCCTTGATAAAGACTGACATTTAAAACAGCAAGTTCAGAATGAGCCTTATCCCTATGATTGAATCATGGTCAGTCACAGCAGGGGCTCAGTGGTATCTGTATAAAGGGAGCTAGATGGAGGAAAAAAGAAAACAAAACAAAACTAAGTTTTCTTGTTTTTGCCCTAGTAAGGGATATTGTTAGTTTATACCAGTTGTCTGGAGTCCAGGACAAATACACTTAAACTGAGCTGAAATAAACCTTCAACTGGTGAATAATTTGCATTCTCTCCATTAACCATATTTCTCAGGGAAGGAGGTTTGTTGGGGAAGGGTCCACATATGCATAATATTTTAAATTCCATTTTCTCTTTTAAGTCTCATGTTTTGGTATGTCAGCACTAAAATGAGTACAAGCTCTTTGTAATTATGTATGTGCCACTTTAATACGTCCAGACATTTCCAAGTTTAATGGAACTGTCATTCACTGCCTACCTAAGCCTGCCCTGGACACATTAAACTATAACTTTATTAGCTCGTTGTACACCCAGAACTCAGCTGCCTTGAAGTTTAAAACACCAACACCCATATGTAGAAAGATTCTTACCTTTATCATTGTATTATTGCCTTTTCTATGTCGCTTAGGAAAAGTTTTTCCTTTACATCATACCTTGAGGCTATAAGGCATTATAGGGCCGCTTCCAATCTTGCCCACCTCTTATCCTTATTGAAGATCCACTGTCTATCCATGTAAGCTAAATGTAGTTTGTAATTTCAGTAGAATGAAATCTGACATCATCTTCTCAGAGTCGCCTACAAGCTTGCTGAGGCCAGAGAGGCCACCAATTCTTATCTAGGATGTCTGTGTTTGCTGGGACCAATTATGAAGCCCAGGGGCTTTACTGAGACCTGAGCATCCCCATATCCAGGTCTGCCTGTTTCCTTTGGACAAAGCCACCTAAAGCTACAGTCATCCACCAAGGTCAAAATATCCGATGGCCAGCTAAATCATTCTGGCTAAACTTCAGCAGTTAAAAGATCATCACACAAGTATAATAACCTGCACATTCTAATATATGCCTTTACAGACCACCAAGATTAAAATGCTTGACCCATGCACTGAAGTCGTAAGTCAGAAGATGCAGCAAACCAGCCCAGTCAACCACTCTTTGGGTGTCTTGCTCCATGATTTTTTACCCCCTATCTCATTTCTTGATTGTCCTGAGCAATTCACCCACTGCACGGATCTTTAGGTATCCCAGTGAATAGCACCTTGTTTCTCTGCCCAGAAGAAATATAATGAAGAAATGGAAAATAAAACAATATTATTATTTTTACTACTAATCAAATCTAGGTGGAAAACATGGCTTATCGGTGGACATATCTGAAAGCAAGTCAACTTACCCTCAGTAGACACCAGAATTAGTTGGACTCACCCTTCTAGTCAAAAGCAACATTTCATGAGATACACTTCCATAGGTAGGAGACTTACCCAGGTAAGGTACAATCCTTTCACTGAGGCTGCCTCACTTCCCAAAAAAGAGAAAGAGATGCCTAGTCTAGTCAGTTATTCTCAAATTACCAACCACATGTGTCACACCATCTCCACTTTGAAGGAGTTTAGGAGCAGAGAGAAGCTGGAAGAGCTACGCTAATGGAGGTCTGTACAACACGAAGGAAATCTCAGGGTAGGGGAGCAGAATTACCCCCTTCATAACTTTCACAAAATTATAATATAATCATGCATTCATTCAAATTTTATCTTTCACCACCACAGTCTTACCTTATATTAGTTTATCTAAATGAATCCGTTTAATTAAAAGTCAGATTGCTTGACTTCCTATTCTCAGCTGTTCACGGTATATGGAAAAGCCAACTGTTTTTTTCCCAAGCTTCAATACACACAGGATTCCAGATTTCACTCATATTGACTCACCAAAATTTTTCTTAACATGCTTTGCACTGTCGGGCCTGTCTGCTCGTATTCACACTTCTCCATCAGTCAGAAATATCAGTTTTCAATGTCTGTCTCTTTGAATCATAGTCATTCTACAAAGCCCACCTAAAATCCCAGTCATTTTAGAAAACATTCTTTAGAGTATGGAATACCCAAGTAGAATGCTTTTTCCCATATATATTCTCACGGCCTATTGAATTACTAGTACAGAATTTACCACCCTCTTTCTGCTTTCTATTATTGATGTTTGCCCCCATATTGGTCTGTCTTTCACAAACAAGTTTTAAGTTCTCAAACAACAGGGACCATGTTATTCATCACCTCTGAATGCCCACAGTGCCTCTACGATTCACTCTGCTTTGTAAGACTCTAATAATGCATTTTGAGTTAAATTACTTGTCGCAAACATTGAAATTTATAGAAGAGAGATGGTGGGCTGCAAGAAAAGGGCACTAGCTTAGCCATCTGTACTCGTCAGGATACTTCTGTTCCAAGGGAAGGAAACCAAGCTCAAACTGGTTTAAGCAAAAGAGGACTATGTTGGCTTATGTAACTGGGAAGCATTTAGGTTGAAGCCATTTCAGGCAGGGTTGAATTCACGTTTTCAAACATTGACATGAAATCTGCGGAAGTCTCCATTTTTCTCTCTTTCTCTTGACTCCATTTGCTTTTGCCTTACTTTCACACATTTTTTTAAATTTGTATTTTATATTGGAGTATAGTTGATTAAAAAGGTTGTGTTAGTTTCAGGTGTAGCAAAATGATTCAGTTATACAAATTATTTTCACACATTTTTTTAATGACTCATGTTAAGAAAGCCTTACTGAACTCCAAACCCACCTTAAGCTTTTAGCTCGTAATTCAAGGGAAAACAAGGGCATTAGTTTTCTAATTGTCCAGGGGAGAACTCAGATTCATTTTCCTCACCTTGAACCATACACTATTACCAGGAGGCTGAAACATTTCCTCTGGATTAGAGGGGTAAGGATCAGTTCCATTTAGATTTCTCTGAACCGATGTTATTATTAAGAATGGAGGGAGGATGTTTTCTCAAAGAAAGATTCACCATGTTTAAAACATCATATGCCCATAAAAGAGTCAGACAGAACTACAGCCAATTCTAGTACTTCCATGTACTAGCTATTTGAAATTGTGCTAGGTATTAATCCTCTTTTAAACTCTTCATAAGATTTTTGGGAGAATGAAATGGAGAAACTAAATAAAGTGCCTAGGATACATAACATATTCAATAAATGTTAATCTTCTTAAGATACTTTCTATACATATTTCTTAATGTCATACATATTTAAAATAAATATATCCTAAGAAACATTAATAGAAAATAGAAGCAGAGGAAGGTGATGAATGGATGTAGAAAAACCTAACGAAACACAGTGACTTGAATGTCAGAGACCATATATGTATATAATTGCATTTAAATCTCTCTGAGGGAAAATATATTATTGTGTGAATACAGTGGTTAATGGCAAGTGTGAGAGCTGCCTTAACTGTGTCCTTTGCTACTGTGAAATCCATTGCACTCAAGTACCTTTCATTTATTTATCAAAACTCATGTGTCTAAAACACTTCAAGAGATATTCCAGACACAAAAGACATTGGATTTACTAGCATTCAAATAGTGCATCACCTTCCCTTTATTACCTTACAATTCTTATATCCATTGCACCACAAATGACCCTTCAAACTGAAGAAGGTTAAGTATTTTAACAAAGAGCTTTTTGTGCTCACATTATATAAACAGGAGCCACTACTGTGTAGAGGGAGTTTAATATTTCTGAAAGATATCTCTTGAGGAGCTGTGAAAATGACCAAAAATATTTCTTAAATATGTGGACTCATCTAGAAAACCCCACAGTAAGGGCAGAACAGTTCCAAATTAATTCCAGATTACACCTTATTTGGCTGCCATGAGCTACTGCTCTTTATAAACATCAATCTTGGCTTTTTAACTACCTGTGTCCCATCCTCAATTCAGCTCTGACATAGAACTCCAACTATCTTCATTATATAATTTTCTGAGCTAACTTTTCTGATTCCTATCACTAATTGAGCTGATTGTTAAATTTGCAGAGACTTTAGAGCCTTTGTTATGCACAGCCTCAGTTAAATGCTAAATTATAAGTAAGTAGATTATATTAAAAATGCAATTAGTCAATTTGTAAAACTCATCACTTTCCAATTATTTTAATTTGTTGAAAGTATATATATATATATATACCCTACAAAGCACTATATGCAAGATGCAGGATGGATAATATGTTTATAATATCTGCCCTGAAAAGACTTAGATTCTATAGTTTAGTGATATTTTTCAAACTGTGGTTTGGTGCACACCAGAAATGTCATATATTAATAATTGAGAAGGCAGGAATGGATCATGTGGTCAAACAGATTTGGGGATCACTGGATTACACAAAGTAAAATACATTATGTTACTGTAGGACTTATCTGAAATGTTTATATGCCAATGTGCTTTGAATGGCTCCAAAAGAAGTGCGATCATCAGTATTTTCAGACTTTTAAAATATTAGAACCGTTTTTGGAGGGGTTTGTCTTCTAGAGCTAACGTTCTGCAGGTTACACTACTGGGTAATACTTGTACTTTTTTTGGCAACCCACCTTTTGTCACTTGCTCTTCAATTTCATGCTCTATAATGGCGGATAAGGGACCAAGTCATTTCTGCCCACCCTTCTTATCTTTCCTCTTGGTCAAGTCAGCTTCCTGCTACTAGAGGAAAACTGAACAGCTTCCAAGACACTGACAAGCATGCATCAACCCACCAGCACAGCAAATGACCTCTAGATGTAGAGAAATGTTTAAAATAGACCCTTGTAAGTAACCATCCAACACTTCCTTGTGAGGCAACAAGTCATTCTCTTAAGGTGTTTCTTGTAGCAATAGGTGTCCACAGGGGATTTAGTGTTGCTTAAAAGGACAGAGTGAGTAATGAAAAAGAGTAATTCTGTATAAATCAACCCAGGGGCAAATTAGGGTGATGGACTTAGCAGAACAAGGGGCTGGCGAATTGTAAATCCTCTGAGTTGTCTATTGCTCCATGAGATTTTGCTGAGAATTTCTCTGAAAATCTTACTGCAGATTAACACAGCTATCTGTGGATGTCTGTGGTATACTTTATCACTAGAGGAGACAACTTTTAGAGTTTGGAAAGAAATTCAGTGGGCCGCCTTATATCTCAGAGTTTTGGTGAAGCAGTATTTCAGCTTCCTGGGGGAAACCACTGCGGGTATAATACGATGCCACTTAGACTGAATGCAGTGTTCTTTCTGATGTTATACACACGTACACACATGCAAGCACACACACGCACACATCAAGATTCAACTGTGTGGCACAATGAATTTTAATCTTTTACCAACATTACTGTTTTGAGTATAAATAATGGATAATATTAACAGGTATCAAATACAATAAATTATCAAATTTTCTTCTTCTATATATTCTCCCTTGGAAATCGCACGTAATTGTCACAGAATCCCTTATTTTGTCTTTGGGATGATTAGAATCAAATGATTTTTTTCAACCCTGAGCCTTCTCCAGATCTCCTGGACTGCATTTCTGTCGTCCTGCTGGGCAGCCCCACGTGGATATCTCATCAGTAACTCAAACTCAACATGCCTCAAATCAGACTCATTAATCTTCTCTTTCCAAAATGCTCCTATTTTCATGTTTACCATTTACAAAAAAGACATAATTTTCTTCACTCTCCCCACCCAGCCCTTCAAATGTAAAGTGTTTTTTTTTTTTTGCTTCTCATATTTCTTGGACTGTTAAATACTACCTCCATGATCCCATAAAAACATCATGAACAAACCTAAACAAAATTGACATAAGAAAACAAAAGCTTTATTCTGGCTTAGGCATATCACTTAATGAGTATTTTAGAGTGCTACAATGAACTAGGTAATGACAAACTAGCTGCGTGACCTTAGGAAAGTCATGCAAACTTTCTATGCTTCGTTTTCATGAGGAAAAAGAAAGACAATTGTAACCTCATAAGGTTAGTGGGAGGATACATAGAGGTGATGTTTGTGGGCTTGCTTTGCAAATCATAAAGCAATAAAAATGCAAACAACTCAGCCATTTCTGTTCTATAACCTCACTAATACCATCAAGCCTTGATGATGCCTTTCCTTCTAAAGCAGTATTAAAATTTTAACAGGTTTTTCATCCAGGCTATGCTGGCTTTTGAGCCACCAAAATTGAGGCTTCATTTCATGCACTTGCTCACTCACTCACTTTTTGATTCAACTAACATTTAATAAAGACTACAAGGGGCTCAACACTATGCCATGTGCTTGAAATACAGACGTAATCAGATCCTTATTATGTAAAAATTAGCGATTGCACTTGCTATAGAGAGTTAACAGGATGCATAAGATAAGTCTTCCAACATAGTACCTGACATCATGCAGTGGGTGTTTGCTAACTCTTGGTTACTTTCCCTTTATTACTGTTAATAGCTAAAGACCACATTTCCTGGCTGCCTGCCCAGTTTTCTCTAGATATAAACCCCTGTCTTCCTTACACAAACATTTATTTTCCTGTCTAAGCAGCTAAATTTCTGTGATACATCCTCATATGTAAGAATATACATTGTATCCCCAAGGATTTCAATATTGAATGAATAAACATTTAATGAATAAAACTTCCTCAATATCATATCGATGTGAAAATAAATTCCTTTAAAGCTATTTAAAAACCCTTAAGGCAGCAGGCTGTCTGGATATAAAGAGGCACCTGGAATTCATGTCGGCACCCATAAAACAGAGTAAGCCCCTCCACCTATTTTCTCTCCCAGGCACTTAAATTTTTCCTGTCACTCATTTACATTTCCTTTGAATCCTCAAGCAGTGTTTGAAAATAGCTCTTCTACAGAAAGGAAATTAATCAACAGACATGCAGTTCTCATTGAAAGCAATATCACAAGGAACTCCTGTCTTCATGAGCTCACCAGTGCAGTAACCTCAGTTTCTCCCTGTCTCTCTTTCTCTTTCCATCTTTCTCTCTTTCTCTCTCTTTCTGTCTCTGTCTCTCTCTCTGTCCCTGTCTCTGTCTCTCTCTCTGTCCCTGTCTCTGTCTCTCTCTCTCATACACACACACACACTCGCACACTCATATTTATAATCTTGTCTCTATATGTATCCAAGAAATTTGGCTGAATAAGCCTATTGGTGATGAATCACTTTGCAACTGCATCGCAAAGTTAGAATAGAATTCAGTTCAACAATTCTTGCTTTCCCTGCATTTCATTAACTCCAACTCACTTCTGTGGTTCCCCATAGTTTTTTTTTCTAGAAATATGTGCCAAAATAACAATAATACAAGTCATAATTTGTAATGATCTGCCCCACAGACCCCAGCATACACCTCATGCATCAATTTGAAACATATGAAAGTGCTGATAGTCAGCTGGTTTTGACATAGAAACAGCAATTTCTATGACTTAACCTAAAAGATCACGTGCCATAACTTTGTAATGCTTTGTTTCCTTTTTCCCACCACTAGACTGAGTGCATGCAGGATAGACACTTCCTCTTATTTATTCTCTTCCCTATGCAAGGCTCCAAGCACAGAGCTTGGCACAGAATAGATGCTTACAAATGCTTGTAGGTAGGAAATAGCTCTCTTTTAGGGAGTATTTGTGTGCATTATGCTGGATGATTGACAAACCACTCCTCGGTATAGATGCGGCAGGACTATCAGAAAGGATAACTGAGTTGTTAATGAGACAGATCTTGGGTCAATAGACCAGCTTTAGAATCCAGGTTCTACTCATTGCTGGTTCCAGAATCTAAGCAATTTCATTTAATCTTGCCATTAAATCACAACTCTTCCATCTATCAGATTAGATGAATATATTATCAGACATTTACTGAGTACATAATCTGTATAGGGCACCTGTAGTTTACCTGCATTACTTTATTCAATAATCAAGTCAACTTAATGAGTAGGAAATTATAGTTAATCCCATTTTACAGATGTGAAAAGGAGTCCAAGGCTGTCAAGATAGTAGATAATACAACTGGGCTTAAGTGGTGTTTGTTCAGCTTCAAACTCAGATGCTTAATCACTTCATTATGATGTTTTCCCAAAGCCTACCTGGCAAAATAGAGCTGAGACTCAAAGAAGATGACAGATGCACAAATACTATAAAAATTATCAAGAGTTACCGCTGGTTGTACCACTGTGTTCATGTTATATATTAGACATTTTATGTATTTTATATTATTTAATCCTTAAAATATATCTTGAAGTTGGTATTATTTTTATGACTTAATCAGTAAAGTGAGGTTCAGAAAGAAATGACTTCCCATGGTCACCAGCTGGTATGTAATAGTCTTAGAGTCTTAACAACCTAAGTGCAATTATAATAGTTAAAACTAAAGATAAATGAAAAAAGTTGAAAAAAAGTGGAAACCCTCCTATTACCTTTATCTAAAACATGTAGAATATGAAAGCCCACAGATATGTATTCAAAGCATGGCCCCACTGTCTCAAACAGACAACTTTGTTTCTTTAGGCCTCAATTTTTTTCACATATAAAAGAGGAATGATAACAGATCTGTTATTTTAAGAATTAAAAGGCATATACTTTACCTGGTTACAAAATGAAACTCTAAGCTGAGCCTATCGAAACAAGTAGAATACTTGAAAAATATGGAGTTTGAAGACTGAGCTCAACTTCTCTGCTAGGGAATTTGTGATTTGGAAGTACCCACCTTCAACGTCACGGCTGAAGACTTAAGGAGAGCATGGCCAGCAATGATACTACAGGGGGTCGTACAAATGGAAGGCACCAGACACATTCTTAGGCTGTATGTAAGGGCACTTTATCTCTTCCTAGACTTCTTGTAACACATCTCTCTGCTGTCTTGATGAATTATAGGTTCATCCTCTGTCACAGCATCCTTCATTCTTATATAACAAAAGCCACCTATTTACTGTTCTCTCTTGGTCATTTTCTCACCATTTATATCTGAGAAGCTTTGCACATCAACGTGTGTGGATAAAACTATTCTTCTTGGGCTTCCTAGGTGGCGCAGTGGTTAAGAATCCGCCTGCCAATGCAGAGGTCATGGGTTCGATCCCAGCTCCAGGAAGATCCCACATGCCGTGGAGCAACTAAGCCCATGTGCCAAAAAAAAACAAAAAAACAAAACTATTCTTCTCAGTCTGATAAGACTTTGCTTTGTAGATCATGCGGTTCTCAGGGCATCTACCTATTGCTGTTGAGTTCCCCTGCTGTTCTTTGTGGACAGGTTCTGGGCCTTCCCTGGTCCTCTTAAATATGTTTGGATCCCCCTAAGCTGTGCATGGGCTTTCACTGATGCCATTCTGTCCAAATCACGGCACCCATCACATTCCATTTCAATAATCTGGATTATTTCTTTAAGTTCTCCACTGTACTATACATGCCAGAAGAGTGGCAGCGCATCCTTCCTAGTTTACTACCATGTCCTTAGATCCCAGTAATATACAACTGACACTAGACTTCATGAATAAATTGCCAACTTTGTGAATAAATCATTTATTTATTTCATGAATAAAATAAGTTGCACACGTGTTTATCTCCATCAGAAGAGTTTAACCTCCATAGAAAGTACAGTCAGGTTTAGTAGGCCTAACAGCTCTACTTTTAGGTGAGAAGTCAGGGACTCACCAAGGTCAAATATTTTCCCCAAGGTCACAGTCACACAATTGTTGAAAGGAGAGGGGGAACCAGAACCCAAGCTTTCTGACTTGAACGCAGGCCTCTGCCTTCTATTCCAGCCACGGCAGGCAGGCACTTTTATTGCAGCCACCTTTATATTTATTCTCCCTTCTAATTTAGGCTCTCGTTTGCAGTATTGTACCTGGCAATTTAGGTTGTATTCACCGCTGATATACATTTCTAAATGTATGCAGTAAATTTAAATGAATAAGATGCCTTGCTGAGTGGAAAATCTGGATTATTATGTCCTGAAAGCAGATCAGCACAACGATTATATGCACATAAAAATAACCTTGGGGTTGTTAATATGAATAATACGTTTTACCACCATTAAAGCAAGATTTAGATGTTTAGCCTTTTCTCACATAACAAGGCTGTTCATTTTACTAGAGAAAAACTCCTAATAAAAAAGATTAATGAGATAAATAGGTTTCTTTTTATATACAGAAATTTTTTCTCTTTCTGAAATTATGTCTCTTCTGAAAACTCAGACACTCTCTCTGCCATAAATTAAAGTCCACTCTTTGGTGCAAAGGAAAAGACTGAACAGGTGAATTTAACAAGAAATGATCTTAAATATTGATACTATCATAGACTTTTGCTGGAGAAAGTTTCCTTATTAACTTGCCAGTAGGTAAAATTAAATCTTTATGAGGTCTCTTTTTCTCTAAATAATTTTTCAGCTAGTAAACATATCTAAAAATACTTATGACCAGGGTTCAGCCAAAGAAACAGAGCGGTAAAAATAGAAGGAAGTAAAAAGTTTTCCTTTTTCACTTAAAGCTCAAATAGGACAGCAGGTTTGATCTGAAGTGATGCTCTTTTCAACAATTCAAATTCTATGTTGTTTTTAAATTAATTTTTTTGGAGTATGGTTGATTTACAATGTTGTGTTACTTTCTGTTGTATAGCAAAGTGATTCAGTCCCATATAGATCATTCCAGAGTATTGAGTCGAGTTCCCTGTGCTGTTTAGTAGGTTCTTATTATCTATTGTCTATTGCATATATAGTAGTGTATATGTCAATCCCCATCTCCTAATTTATCCCTCCCCTTTCTTTCCCCCGTTGGTAACCATACGTTTGTTTTCTACATCTGTGACTCTATTTCTGTTTTGTAAATAAGTTCATTTGTACCATTCTTTTAGATTCCACATATAACTGATATCATGTGATATTTGTGTTCAACATGAGGCAGAATCCTTGATTGTCAATAATTCCCATCCATTTGGTTTCTCTTTGAGTGGTGATGACCAGATCCTTTAGTCTAAGACCTCTTGCTTTCAATTAAGAGACAGATGATCTTGAGGAAGAGGCAAATAGTCTGGGGCAGAATGAGATGTCTCTGGCCTCAGGCCCCTCAAGCACTAGGCACTGGTGGTGGATAGTCTTCGAAGTTGCCCCTAATGGTTTGTGCCTACACATGGTGCCCTCCTCCACAGGACAGGGCTGACCTGAGTCACCAACAAGATACTGCAGAAGTTAGGGGGTGTGATTTTGGGGGGTAGGGTGTAAAAAAGCATGGCACCATTTTCTTACTCTTTTGGGTCATTCTTACCAGGGAAGGCCAGTCTCCACACCATGAGGGCTCATACAGTGAGGAACCAAGGCCCCCTGCCATCTTGGGTATGGGACCTCCAGCCCAGCCCAGTCTTCAGGTGACTAGAGACCAGGCCAACATCTTGACTGTAACCACACGAGAGACCCTGGGTCAGAAACACTCAGTTTACCTTCTCTTGGCTTCCTGATGCCCAGAAACTATGAAGTACTAAATGTTCACCATTGGAACCACTAAAGTTGGGAAAATTAGTTAGATAATAAGACTAGATAATGATTAAAGCAGTAATATAACCATTTACATAGCACCTTTGCTTACTAAACATATGTTAAAGCCTGGCCCCTTTTATTTATGCTTTTATTTTATTTTATTTTATTTTATTTTATTTTATTTTAAAAACTTTTATTGAGATACAATTGACATACAAGAAACTGCATATATTTAAAGTGTACAATTTGATATTTTTTTCTCATTAGTAATGTGTATATGGCAATCCCAATCTCCCAATTCATTCCCCAAACCACCCTCCCACCCCGGCTTTCCCCACTTGATGTCCATATGTTTGTTCTCTATATCTGTGTCCCTATTTCTGCCTTGCAAACTGGTTGATTTGTACCATTTTTTCTATATTCTGCATATATGTGTTAATATACGATATTTGTTTTTCTCTTTCTGACTCACTAAAACTAAAAATAGAATTACCATATGATCCAGAAATTCCACTACTGGGCATATACCCAGAGAACACCATAATTCAAAAAGACACATGTACTCCAGTGTTCATTGCAGCACTCTTTACAATAGCCAGGACATGGAAGCAACCTAAATGTCCATCAGCAGATGAATGGATAAAGAAGATGTGGTACATATACACAATGGAATATTTCTCAGGTGTAAAATGGAATGAAATTGGGACATTTGTAGAGATATGGATGGACCTAGAGACTGTCACACAGAGTGAAGTGAGTCACAAAGCCTGCTCCCTTTTAAAAAGGTATATAGGGAATTCCCTGGTGGTTGAGTGTTTAGGACTTAGCACTTTCACTGCTGAGGGCCTGGGTTCAATCCCTGGTTGAGGAACTAAGATCCCACAAGCTGTGCAGCCTACAAATTAATTAAATAAAAGGGCACTGTCATCACCCACTATTGGAAAATCAGGAAACAGGCCAGAGAGAATCATTGAGTGACTCAGTGCCACAAGGGTTTTACATGATAGAGCAGGAATTCAAACTCAGGTCTAGAGAAATCTAAAAAATTTTTTTTTTCTATCACATCATGTTGGGAGATTTAGTGTTCAGATTTAAACAGCTAACACATAAACAAACAAGGCAACCTGCCTGAAGGTCCAGGTTCAAGTCCTATGTTCTTCCTAGGATCCCGCAGGAAGAAGACATCAGGGCTCCTGGACCCAGGAAATCATTCTCCCAGGTGCTTGGAGTCCAAACACGGGGGGCAGACCACATCCAAAGATGGGTCAATATGAGACATGGGAGGAGATGCACAAAGGCACAACTCCTTTGCCTCAATTGAACACTATGCTGCAGGTCCAAACCTGTTCCAGAACCCTCCCCAGGATGAGCTAAGACCTTCATTGCAATGTCATTGTCATTCAACTTCTTGTTATTCTGATCCCCTTGTTTTCACCTCCTCAATGTTGGTGTTTGTGAGAGCACTTTGCAACAAGCTGCCTGCAAACAAATTCCTATTTCAGAGTCTATTTCCCAGATAAACTTCACAGTCTGTCCTACTTCTCAGCCCATTGCCTTATTTTTGAAATGATTGAGCTAACCTAGGTATTTCTGACTCTCATGCTATAGTCCTTGAACCAGCAACAATAGTGTCATCTGGGAAACTGAGAGAAATACAAATTCTCTGACACACTTCAGTCTTATTGAACCAGAATCTCCAGAGGTGGAGACCCAGAATGTGTGTTTTACAGTCCATCCAGGTGATTCTTATGCACCATAAAATGTGATGACCACTGGTATAAGATTTATTCCAGCTCTTAAACATCTTGGCATTGGGTTACTGTCATATAAATGTCCTTCAAATGGTTGGTTCAGAATCTTAATAGGATCAGATCACATGTCATC
Organism: Hippopotamus amphibius kiboko; assembly: GCF_030028045.1. Classification (NCBI taxonomy): domain Eukaryota; kingdom Metazoa; phylum Chordata; class Mammalia; order Artiodactyla; family Hippopotamidae; genus Hippopotamus; species Hippopotamus amphibius. The sequence goes on along the minus strand of NC_080198.1, from coordinate 94,471,509 downwards.
TGAGTTCCAAACATTATAAAATCAGATTACAATTCAGCAGTTGTTACGCGTAGGCATTGGACACCAGATTCTAAATTTTTGCAATGTTGCAGTAAAGACAAGTTTACTCCAGTCAGGTTACTGGGTACGAAGGGGTATAAACTTTAGAGTCAGGAGTAGCTACTTTATAATACCGTCTTCACAATTATCATGATGTATATATAACCTTTCAGAAGTTATTTCAACTACCTTGAGCTGTAGGTTTCTCATCTGTGTAATGGGTGTATGTGTTCATGCACTGACTACTTTACAGAATTACAGCTAAGATTAAATGACATAATCTGAGAAATAAAGAAAGCTTGGAGTCATATAGCTTTTTTATGGAGCTAGCAATTTGTACTGTCAATAAATAAAGACTATATGCTGTAATGCTAATACGTATTGAATGAGTACCATGGTCTAGACAAAAAACAATGTCAAATACAATTTATTTGTCCTTGATTTTTTATAAAGAAAGTATGTTTTGTGTGGGAGGGAGGGGGATTGGTCACAAAGCTCATACCTGTCAGATCTACTGATTCAAAATAAACAATTTGTTTGCAAAATCAGTTGAGTCCCTATTCTCTAATCCCTTTTTCATTCTTCAAAAGCAAGGAGTTTAAGAATTTATTGATGAAAACACCTGAGAATAGCAATAGTTAACACTTTCACAACATTTACAATGAATATATGATGCTGTTCCAGGTATGTGCAAGTGTTCGTGTATGTATAAATGTATAAGTAATATAATTATAACTAAACGTATATTATCAGATGTTAATGTTAACCTACGTTCATAAGTAAAAAACAAACATAAATACAGCTGATTCACTTTGGTGCACCTCAGAAGCTTGTACAAATGTGTAAAGCAATTATATCCCAATAAAGAGCTTAAACAAACAAACAAACAAACAAGCAAACAAACTAGAGCACAGGGAGATTAAGTAATGTACCCAAGGTCACACAGCATTGTAAGATGTGCTGGGATTCAAACCTCAGCAGGCTTGTTTTAGAGACTCTAAGTATCACCAATGGTGAAATACTGCCTCTCAAAATGAAATAATATATTGCAGAATGATTCCAGGTAAATGTAGAGACATTGGCATTTTATTAGTTATTGCTTTGGTGCAGGGTAAACTGAACATGTGATCCTGAGGTAACAGAGTGAACCATTGTATGATTGCTTTTCAGGGTCTGCCAGAGATCAGGAAGGTGGTATCATGGCAAACATGGCCAGCATATCCAGGAGTGGGGATTTGCTTAAGAAAGTACACTAATAATGGTAGAGCACCAAAAATTCTGAAGTCTTGGAATATAGCCCAGTTGGTCTGAAGCCCACACACTAAGTAAGCATGAAGGTGAATGTGATAAACATCTTTCATTGCTTATTTTTATGCTTGGCTGACCAAACCTTTTCAAATTCCTCTTAATATTTGGTTGGTTTTTCACTAAATTACTGCCAACCAAAACAACAGCAATGATAACAGTTTTGGTTTCTCAGATCCCTTTGCTCGGAGGGTGCCAGATATGACCTGGGTTTAACCAACCAGACGACTCAAGCAAGAGAATGAACAGGAGGAGAGAAACAGGAAGTATCCACGAAATGGGAGGATCCATCTTTTGGCCAGAGTGTGAGAAGGCGCAATTGTAATGATAGGTCTTCACACCCTGTCATAAATGTGGTCAGTGGCAAATAGTAGGTGATGTTGGCAGTGGTGTTTGTGCCTTCTCAATCCTCCAATACAATGGGCCTCATTCCTTGGCTTCATTTTCCTGCTGGGGTAATATCCAACACTGTTTCTCTGTTCCTCCTGGAGGTCCTATGAACTTCCTAGTGCCTTTAATAAACTGTTTTTGCTAAAACTACCTAGAGTCCTGTGTCACTTAACTATTGCTACATAATAAACCACCCCAAATTTAAGAACACAAGAAATAGTGGAGAGGATATGAGGCAAACAAGGAAACCGGAAACTGAATGGTGTGTATATGTGTGGAGAAACTTGGGAGGGGGTTAATTATAAATACCTTGGCTTTGCTGGAGTGAAAATGATGACATGGGTGGCTGCAGGAGATGGAGCTTGAGGAAAAAGCAAAACCAGCCTCACAAGGGTCCTTCTGAGTCAGGCAAAGGAGTTATACTGTTAGAAGCGGTGGGTGGACAATGAGAAATTTTAATCAGTGGTGAAATCTGGTGACATTTCTGCTTTAGGAAGATCACTCTGGCAACCACCAGGAAGATAGATCTGAAAGCAGCAAGACCTTGCCAACCCTGAGGATAGCCCAAAGGCATCTTAGAACCACTGACAATGTGTGTCTCTGGTTTTCCTTATATCAAATTTTCACCCTGAAACACTGCCCACTGAAATACCGTTAAGCTGTTCTCATGCACATTTAAATAACTCACAGCTGGAAATGCCTGGATATTTTAAGGGTGGGCTATTTGATTTGCCTTTTTTTATTCTTCAATAAAATAAAAAATAAATGGCTTTTATTTTTTAAATAAATAAACCTGTGCCTCCAGCACTCCCGCTGCACAAACCAATCTCAATTTAGACTATTAGGTCAAGCTGACTTCTATTCAAGGCTAATTTGGAACTGAAGCATGAATCTAAAATTCTTGACAACACAGAAAAAATTCCTGCGTAAGACTAAATTTGTCATCCATAGTCTCACGTGTTCTATTGTTCTTACTGCCTTATTCCCTTACTATACAGTATAGAACATTAGTGGTCATTTCACGTTTATCAGAAAATTTATTTATGATCTGTTCTCACCACTACATTGGCAGCTCCATGGGCATCAGCCATGCCTCTATCATTTTTCTCGTTTGTGAAACTCGCACTGCTCAGCACAGTGACTCTCATGCAAAATCAACAAACTGATAGATATTAAATAAGATACGAGGATTCACTGTATAGCACAAGGAATATAATTTTTCCAATTTGTATAGTAACTCGCAGTGGAGTATAATCTATAAATATATTGAATCACTATGTGGTACACCTGAAACTAACATTGTTAATAAACTATACTTTAAAAAAAGATAAATACAGAATAAAATCAATGAATAGGTAAACGTGTTGGGGAGGGTAAAATATTTTGTACGTGTTCTGTCTCCCAAAGAAAGCTACCTCACCACCACATAAATCTGTGTTATAAAAGCTAATTCTGGAGAGGTACCATAAGGTAGTGATAAAAGTAAGATCTTTGATGTCCAATAGACTAGGATTCAAAACTGGGAATTTGCATGGATGGTTCTATAACTTCAGATGAAGTGTATTAGTTTCCTGTGGTTGCATAACAACTTACCAGAAACTGGATGGCTTGAAGCAACAGACATTTATTCTCTCACAATTCTGGAGATTAGAATTCTGAAATCAAGGTAACAGCAGGGCCACACTCCCTCCAAAGTTTCTAGAAGACAACATTTCCTTTAATATTCCAAATTGTGATTGTTCCAGCATTCCTTGGCTTGTGGCAGCATAACTCCAAACTCTGCTGCTGCCACCTCAGTCTTTACATAAACATTGTGTGTTTCTGTGTTTATTACCTGGATTTTCCAGAGGAACAGAATCAAGAGGAGTTAAGTCTGTCTATCATCTATCTACCTATCTATCTACAATTGGTTAAGATGAGAATTCTCAAGATCTAAGTTGGCAAGTGGAGACCCCGGAGAACACAGTCCAAGTCGGAAGATCTGGGACCCAGGAGAATGGATGGTGTAAGTTCCAGTTTGATTCAGAGTCCAAAGACAGGAAAAAGACTGATATCCTAGCTCAAAGACAGTCAGGTAGAGAGGGTGAATTCTCTTTTGTTCTATTCAGGCTTTCAGTGGATTGGATGAAGGTCATCCATGTAGGGGAGAGCAATCTGCTTTCTTCAGTCTATCCATTCAAAGGCTAATCTCGTCAGAATTACCCTCAAGATGCCTCAGAATAATGTTTAGCCAACTACTGGGGCACCCCAATAGCCCAGTCAAGTTGACACATGCAATTAACTAGCGTACTGTGTCCTCTTCTTTTCTTTCTTTTGTGTGACACTCTCATTCAACTTAGGGCCCAGTCTAATTAAGGATAGTCTCATCTCAATCCTTTAATTACATCTGCAAAGATCCTATTTCCATATAAGGTCATGTTCACAGGTAAGAGAGGTTGGGACTTGGACTTATCTTTTTTTGAGAACACAATTGAATTTGTTACTATATTAGATGTTTATGGCCACCATAAAAAATACCATAGACTGGGTGGCTTAAACAACAGAAATTTATTTTCTCACAATTCTGGATGCTACAAGTTTCCAGAGGAGGTGGTCCCACCCTGGGAATTTAGAGGAGATAGCCCCACCTTTTGGGTCATTCTTCATTTTTTTTTTTTAAAGTGTAACACTTTTGCAGCTGGACCACTCTAGTGGCTCATACTGTGTAATCACAGAAGTCTGACAGTCTTCCTACATTTTGTCCTATCTCTGTCCCCTGAAATCCAGGCTGGCAGTGTTTCTGTTGATATAACTCCATCTCTATTCCTGTCTTTTGCTGAGATGCCTGATTAGATCCATGAGTCACACCCATAATCTCTCCCTCAAATGATTTTTTTTTTTCCAGGCTTACTCTTAAGTTCTTTTCTCCAGAACATATATTTTCATTTCTTTCAATATGGATAGAATGAAAGTTTCCAGATCTTCAAGTTCTGGTTTGTTCTTGCTTAACAATTCCTTCAATTATGTCTCTCTTCTCATATATTCTTGGATGCAATAAGGAGAGACCAGACTAAGCCTTCAATATTTTGTTTAGAAATAAGCATGTAATTGTATCACTTACAATTTCCACAAAACACTAGAATAAAATTTCGCCTAGCTCTTTGTCACTTCATAACAAGGATTACCTTTATTTCAGTTTCCAATAATATGTGCCCCATTTCTGTTTGAGAATGCACCAGAATCAGTTTTAAGATCCAGTTTCCTACCAGAAATCCCTTTTGGGCTTTTTCTAGCATGCGCCTCAAAACTCTTTTAGTGTCCATCTATTGCCTGGTGCCAAAGCCACTTTCACATTTCTAGGCATTTGTTAGAACAGCATCCCACTTCTCAGTACCAAAATTTGTATTCATTTGCTAAGGTTGCCAACAAAATGCTAAAAACTGTTTGAATTAACCAACAGGAATATTTCACTGTTCTAGAGGCTTGAAGTTCAAGATTATGGTGCCAGCAGAGCTGGTTTCCTCTGAGTCCTCTCTCCTTGGCTTGCTGATGGCTACCCTCTTACTGCCTCTTAACATGGCCATCCCTCTGCGCACATCCAACCCTGGTGTCTCTCTCTGTGTGTTCAAATTTTATCTTCTCATAAGGACTCAAGTCAGATTAGACTAGGGCCTCCCTATATGACCTTTTTAACCATAATTATTTCTTTAAAGGCTCTATTTCCATGTACAGTCACCGTCTGATTTCTGGAGGCTAGGACTGCAACATATGAATTTTGAGGGGAGGGGACATAATTAATCCCATAACATTTATACAATGTATATACATGTTCAGATATACATAGAAAAAACCATTCTATATGTGATATAGAAGAGTGCCCCCTACTATGAACAGGGCTAGGTTATTGGGTGGTCTCAAATTATGATCACCAAACCAATCATTGTGTGTGAAAAATTCCAGTGTTTGGAATAACATAGGTCTTTTGAACCACAAAGACTTGACTTTAGGCTTTTTTATGATGGGCTCCAGGAGAACCACATTTAGTACTGTGGACTCATACAACCAACCTTGCACACCTAATATGAAAGAGAGAATCCTCTCTTCTGCAAACAAAAGGTAAGTTAAACTTCAATGAGCCCAATTTTTCCTCCCTTTCTCGTGTATCTATTTAGTGAGTGCCAACAATGAATCAGGCTCTGTTTTAGGCATGGGAGATACATCTAGCTCCTAGCAGTTTGAACAAAACAACTAGTTACTGTTCCAAGGTAACATATTATAGAGAGGAAGAAAAATAAGAAATGAGTATTTTAAAAAATAAACGAAGTGTGTAATAAGAGTTTTGAAAGCTAGGGATGATGGTATAGAGGAGATATTTGGCTGGAGTGGAGAAAAAAAGGAGTTACTTCAGATGGAGTAGCCAGAAAATCTGTTCGAGGGAGACAATTTGAACTGAGATCTGAATAATGAAAAGTAATAATCTAAGAAAAAAAGGGAAGGAAAATATTTCATAAGAATAGAATAATAAGTACAAAGACTCTGAGTCAGGAAAATAGTACTATGTTTTGGTTAATTAATTAATTTATTCATTCATTAATAATATAGCAATATTAAAAAATGGTGGGTAGCATGATTCCAGTGCTGTGATTGATGGACAAAGTGGGGTTGTAGAAATGGTCAGAGTCTAGAAAAACTGATTTTTAAAAGATGGCAATATATTCCATATTTTAAAAAAAGTTAAAGTATTTTAAGTCAGGAAATAACTGAATCTAAAATACACTTTTCAAAAGACACTGTCAGCTGTGTAAAAGATTGTAACTTCTAGCTCAGGCCAAGAAAGAGTAAACTCACCACAGCTAATCTCTTCCACTGATTACACTAAAACTCTGTATAAAATACAAAAGAACAAATATTTGAAAACCTTAAAAGGTAAACAAAGCAGAAAGATTGTGGAGAGGAGTCAGAATTTAGAGAGCAGGCAGTACAGGGGTGAAATTGCTTACTTCCTTTTTACTCTTGTGGCTTTGTTCCAAGGTCAGGCCCATGCCCTAGTACTACACATCCGTGTCACTGGAGTTACAGAAAGAGCAAGAAGGGCACAGAAAAAAGTTGTGAGTAGGTATAACAAGAAACTGCCCAAATAACATGAAAGATACAAATTTGCACATTCAAAGACTCAGTGAATCCTGAAGAGGATAAACTAAAAGAAAATAATACCTAGACACATCGTAATCAGCCTTTTGAAAATTAAAGATTTTTTAATGCTATTTAAAGCAACTAGAGAATATAACACATTACATAATGTAGAGAAACAATGGTTAAAAAACTGTGGATATTTTACCAGAAACTATGGAAGGCAACAAAGAGTGGAACAATATTTCAAAATGCTAAAGAAAAAGAACCACTCACTCAGAATTCCATATCCAGTGGAAATATCCTACAGAAATGATTCCAAATGAAAAGAATTCTTAGATGAAGGACAACTCAGGGAATTAATTTACAGAAGACTTGATCTAAAGGAAATGATAAAATAAAGTCTTTAGATTGAAGGGAAATAGTACCACAGGGAAACTTGGAGCTTCAGAAATAAAGGCAAAAGCAACAGCAATCATAAATATAGGGGTAAATTTAAAAGTCAAGTTTTATCCTCTGAAATCATTTAAAATATGCATGACTGTTGAAAGAAAAAACGGTGACATTGATGGGGCATTAAATATAGATATAATTAACACACGTAATGTTATAAATGTCAGTGAGGACATACCAATATGGTTATAAAACCATACTAATATGTTTATAAAGCTTCTGTCCTTGAAATGATAAAATAAAAACTTTATGTAAACAGTGAAAGCTTAATCCCTAAAACAACTAAAAATAAATAAAAAATGTAAAAGAAATATAACAAGATATGGCCAAAAAACTCAAAGGATAGAAATGCAACTAATTAAAAGGAGAGCAAGAAAAGCAGAACAGAGAAAGAAAACTAAAAAAAGACAAACATAAAACCAATAGAAAAATGACTGATCTAAGTCCTACTAATATCAGTATCACAGTAAGTGTAAATGGTCTAAACACAGTGATTGAAAACCATAGATTATCAAGCTGTACAGAAAAGAAAACTCTGACCACATTTTCCACAAAAAAGTTTAATTTAAATATAAAGATGCAGATGGGGAATCTTTTTCTAAAAAACGGAAAATATGATATCATTTAAAAAATATGAATCAAAAGAATGCTTGGATGACAATATTAATATCAGAGAAAGCAAACCTCAGCATAAGAAAAAATAGCAGGCATGAAGAGAAAAATTATGTAATGGTATAACATTTAGTTTATCAAGATTTAAAATTGTAAATGTGTATACACCTAAAAAGAGAGTTATAGTGCATGAAGTAAAATCTGATAGAACTGAAGTAGATATAAGCAAATCCAGAAATCCTAGTTGGAGACTTCAACATTCCTTGTTCATTATCAAAAAAGTAGATATAAAATCAGTGAGGACATAGAAGACCTGAACAACACTAACAGCAGATTTGATCTAATTGCTATTTATAGATGAATCCCCTCCACAGCAGGATACAGTTTTTTAAGTGCACAATGAACATTTGTCAAGATAGGCCATATTCTTAGTCATAAAACTCAACAGTTTAAAGGCTAAAAAACATCTAACGCATGGTCTGTAATCTTAAAATAATTAAAATTAAAATCAGTAGCAGAAAGATACCTTAAAAATACACAAATATTTTAAAACTAAATACACTTCTAAAAAATTCCATGAGTCAAGAGAAACTTAAAGTGAATTTGGAAAATCTTATGACTGAATGAAAATAGGGTGGGATTCTGTTAAGGTGGTACTTAAGAAGAAATTTATAGCATTATATACTTTTATTAGAATAAAAGCAAAAGTTTAAATCAGTAATCTTATATTTCTCCTAAAAATTAAAAATAAATAAATAATTAAACTAAAGACACAATAGCAAATGAAATCCAAAACAAATAAGAAATAATAAAAATAATAACAGAATTCAACTACATTAAAATCAGAAAACTGAAACAAATACCATGAAAGCAAAGCTGTTTCTTTGAAAACATCAATAACTTGATAAACATTTAGGGATAATTTCATACATCTTCATAGCTATAAAGTCATTATTTTAAATAAACCAGTTCTATAAAAATACAAGCAGAAATCACTAAAAATAGAAAACCAGAATAATCTTATATCTAGTAACAAATTTTAATTCTTATTTTAATAATTTGCAGAAATAAAACCTCAGTCCAAGATGGCTGTACTGGTGGTTCCCACCAAACATTTAAGAAAGAAATAATACCAATACTATAAAAACTCTTCCAGAAAATAAAACATGTACATTCTGAATTTTTTTTTTTTAGTTTTTATTTTTTTATTAGAATATAATTGCTTTACACTCTTGTACCAGTTTTTGAGGTACACCAAAGTCAATCAGCTCTATTTATACACACATCCCCATATTCCCTCCCCACCGGCGACTCCCTGTCCCACCCTCTAAGGCATCACCCATCATGGAGTTGATCTCCCTTTGTTATACAGCAACTTCCCACTGGCTATCCATTTTACAGTTGGTAGTATATATATGTCTATGCTACTCTCTCACTTTGTCCCAGCTTCCCCTTCACCCGCCGCCCCCCCCAACCTCATGTCCTCCAGTCCATTCTCTGCATCTGCATCTTTATTCTTGCCGTTACTGGGTTCACCAGTACCATTTTTTTTTTTTTTTTAGATTCCGTATATATGTGTTAGCATACAATATTTGTTTTTCTCTTTCTGGCTTACTTTACTCTGAATGACATACTCTAGGTCTATCCACCTCATTACATATAGCTCCATTTCATTCCTTTCCTTAAAACACTAAAAATAGAACTACCATATGATCCAGTAATCTCATTACTGGGCATACACCCAGAGAAAACCATAATCCAAAAAGAAACATGTACCGTAATGTTTATTGCAGCACTATTTACAATAGCCAGGACACAGAAGCAACCTAAATGCCCATCAACAAATGAATGGATAAAGAAGATGTGGCGTATATATACAATGGAATATTACTCAGCTATACACTCTAAATTTATTTTATAAATCCAGAATGATCTAAACCAGAGTCAAACATTAACACTACCTATCAATATGCCTTTGAATGTAGATGTGAAAGCAATGAACAGAATATTAACAAATCAAATACAGAAGTATATAAAAAGTGCATTATGATCAATCAATGTTAATATTAAAAATACAGAGCAGATTCACCATTTGGAAATCAAGTAATGTAATTCACCATATTAGCAGATAAATAAAAGGGATCATCTCAATAGAGGCAAAGAAAGCATCTGACAAAATTCAACATCCATTTTTATTGAAAACCCTTAGCAAAAAGAAACAGAAGGAGATATTAATAACTTTATATTTAATGGTGAAAGACAATACTCCATTCCCAAGATTGAGATCAAGAAAGGATGTTTGCTCTTTACACTCTAATTCATTATCAAACTGGAGGTTTGAGACAGTGGAAAAAAGGAAATAACTAAATACATAGATAATTAGATAAATAGATGATAGATGATGATAGATAGATGATAGATAGGTAGATAGATAGATAGATAGATAGATAGATAGATAGATAGATGATAGGAAGGATATGAATTTTAAAAGGAAACAAAACTCTCTCTATTCATTATTTCCTGCCAAAAAGGCTCAAAGAATCAATAAAAAAGATTCTCAAACTAGTTATATTTAACATGTTTGTAGTATATAATAGCAACATAAAATTAATTTATGTTTATAAATGAATGAAAAACTGGAAATTGAAATTTTAAAAATAGCATCAAAAACCATGAAGTACTTTAGAAAAAGCTAATGAAATGTGTGCAAAATATACGCATTGAAAACTAAAATACACTGAGAAAAGGAATTCATGTAGATTTAGAGAGATATACTGAGTTCATGGATTAGAAGACACAACATTAAGAGGTCTGTTCTCCCTAAACTGGTCCATAGATTTAATGAAATCTCAATTAAAATACCAGCTGGATTTTTGTAAGTTATCAATGAGCTTATTATACATTTATGGGAAGTCAAAGACTTGAAATAACCAAAGTGATTTTGAAAATGAAGAAAATTGGAGGACTTATACTCCCTGATTTCAAGACTTATTGTAAAGCTGCAGTGATGAAGAAAGTGTGATGTTGATGAAAGGATAAATCCATAGACCAGTGTAGAATAGAGAGTCTAGAAATAGGCACCACATATATGGTCAATTGCTTTTTGTCGAAAATGAAGAGAGGAACTTCCCTGGTGGTGCAGTAGTTAAGACTCTGTGCTCCCAATTCCGGGGGCCCAGTTTCGATCCCTGATCAGGGAACTAGATCCCACATGTGTGCTACAACTGAGTTCACATGCCTCAACTAAGGAGCCCACCTGCTGCGACTAAGACCTGGCTCAACCAAATAAATGAATAAACTAAATAAACAGTTTTTTAAAAATATGGAGCTATTGCTGAACAAAGTGTTTTTTTTAAAAAATTGAGTTCAATGGGAAAATATATGCTTTTTAACCTGCAGTGCCTGAAATATTAAAAATATATGTATACAGTATATGCGTTCCTTTTGCAAAAAAAAAAGAAAGAAAAAAAAATAACCTTCACCCATATCTTGTACCTTTTACAGAAATGTAGCTCAAAATCAGTTATGTATTTGAATATAAAACCTAAAACTACAAAATTTTGTGATCTTGGTCTAAGTGAATGTAACTTTGATATGACATGAAAATCCTGGTCTAGAAAAGAAAAAGATAAGTTAAACTTAAATGTTAAAATGTTTTCTTTGTGAAGGACCCAGCTAAGGGAATAAAAGACTAGACATAGACTGGGATAAAATATTTGCAAAACTCATATCTGACAAATATATGTAACAGATTTTCACCAAAATTATATACAGATGGCAAATAAGCACATGAAAAGATGTTCAACATTGTATATTATATATGCTATTATAATATATACAAATATAATATGTATAATACATACTGTTTTAATACATATAATCTCCAAATGCTCATTTGCTGACAAAGATTCACAGTAAGTGGAACTTTCCCATTCATTTCTCATAAACATGAAAAATGGTAAAGCCACTATGGAAAGCAATTTGGCAGTTTCTTATAAAGTCAAATGTACACACACCATATGATACAGCAGTCCCACTTCTAGGCACTCAAAGAGAAATTAAAAGCTATGTTCACACAAAAAAACTGTGTGTGAATGTATATGGTAACTTATTTATAATCATCCCAAACCGGGAACAACGCAAATGTCCTGCACCTTGTGAATGGGTAAATGAAGCTGCAATAATCTCTACAATAGGATACAACTCAGCATCAAAAAAGAACACACCACATGCAATAATACGGATGAATCTCAAATGCATTTTCCTAAGTGAGAGACTATGATGCTGTTTATAGGATGCCCGGAAAAGGTAAACTACAGGAACAGAGAGCAGATCAGTGAGATTGTGAGTGGGAGGTAGGATTTACTGTAAAGGAGAAGTAGGAGGGAATTTTAGACAGCAATGAAACTATTTTGTATGTATTTTTCAAAACTTATAGAGCTGTACAAGGGTTATCTTATTGATGTAAATACATATAGAGTGAAAGATTATAGGACTGAAGATTAAATGATGATACTAATTGAAAGACAATTGTGGTAGTCAAGGCAAGAAACAAAGGTTTCAGCTGGGGTAGTGGAGGCAGAGAGCAGGGAACAGATTCAGGTGTCTTTTCAAAATGTAACTCATAGTCAGTGAGTAGCATAGACATATATATACTACCAACTGTAAAATAGATAGCCAGTGGGAAGTTACAACATAACAAAGGGAGATCAACTCGATGATGGGTGATGCCTTAGAGGGCCGGGACGGGAAGGGTGGGGGGCAGTAGCAGGAGTGAGGGAATATGGGGATAAGTGTACAAATACAGCTGATTGACTTTGGTGTACCTCATAAGCTGGTACAAGAGTATAAAGCAATTATATTCCAATAAAGAGCTTAAAAAAATGTAACTCATGAGCTTTGCAAAGATTGCACATCACGACTGAAGGAGAAAAATCATGCAGCGGTAACGCGTAGGTTTTAGGTGGATCAATGAGCAAGTCTTAAGGATATTTACTGAGACTGAAGGAAGAAAAATTTTGGAAGACAGGTTGATAAAGAAATTCAGGAGTTGTATTTTGGAAACGTTAATAATGAGATGCCTCACTTGACATCAACATGTGGGTTCCATGATCCCAAGTCAATGCCTGTTCCAAAGGAGCTCCCAGTGGTTGAAAAAAACCATACACACACACACACACACACACACACACACCATCCCCCACCAGTAAGGATTAAAGGACAGTGTAGTTCAAAGGAAGTTACGAGACTGAAGGTAAAAACTGTTCTCTAAGCCGATGACAAAAGCACAAGCTTCCTGTGAAGAAGACATGCTATGACTTGAATCTGGAAAAATGGGAAAGGTCTGTACACACTGAAAACAGGAATATGCCAGAATCCTCTTCTCATGCCAAAATCTGCTTCTTTATGTTGAAGAGAAAACAATGGAACCAACGTGTGTACAAAATACTCTGTGAACTGTAATGTGCTGTATAATTGTCAGGTCTAGCATTATCATTGTTAACGTGTACACCATTATCCTCTCAATCCATCACTCTGGCTGTTAAACCTGGGTTTTAAAACCAACATTTTTAACAGAATAGTGTTTGCTAAGGTTGAAATGAAAAACCACAACGATGTAAATCTGACACATTTTTTAGTGTTATGGCATGTTTAATTGTTATTGTCCACATGGTAATTCAGAAGCAGGACAAGGGAATGGAAAAGAGTGTCGGTCTGGGACTGAGCAGATTTGTGTTGTGAATTTATCCCTTCCATGAATTAACTCTGTGACCTCAGTAGGGGCTGTTTCTCTCTCTCTGGTCTTCAGATTCACCATCTGTAAAGGGAGAGGGTAGGGTAAAGTGTTCTCCCAGCTTCCTTTCCCATATAACGTTGCACGGAAGTGTCTGTACTAAACTGATGAAAACACATCAAAGGAAACTTGATAAATACATTTTATAAGGGCGTGGCAGAGTGAGAGAAGAAAGTTAACATCAGCAATTCTCATGGAATTGAGTCATGTGTACCCTGAGGGGTTGCCCAGCACAGCTGGCCCGGGCCAGAAGGCTGCACAAGGCTACAGTAGGACTTTGCTAACATCTGGCCCTGGGGGTGTCAAGTTACTGAGGAAGGATATGGTACAGAGATTGACTGGACTCAAGGCGTTACTTTTGATGGTTCTGAATCCCAAGGCCTCACACTGAGCAGAAGAGTTTCTACAGAGAAGTAAATTCTATCAGTAATAATAATAGCAATAATTGCAGTAGTAGTACCACAGTTACCGTAACAATAGCTGGATTCACTGTTTGTTTACCCTATTCAATAGTCAGACAGTTAAAAGCAGTTTTTGTGTAGAAACCCATATAGTTTTCACAACTCCATAAAGTAGGTACTATTGTTAAATAAGGTTTAAGGTCAGGAAAGTAACACACAGAAAAGTTAAGTTAATGGCCCACAGTTACATGTTAGTAAGTGGTCAAGCTACAATTTGAATTTAAAAAATTTATCTCCATAGTTGAGGATTGCATTCACTATGCTGTAACACACAGAGTCACACATACACGTGCACACACACACACACACAAATACACACATACTATTCCATAGAGACATGTATTATCAAACATAGAACACATACACCATTACCACTGGAGGAATATTTATTGTTTATCCAAATTCAAACTTTTTTTTCTTTTTTTAATTTTACATTTTATGTGTTTAACATTTTATAGCAATACACGTTTCCTCCCAGTTCTCCCCTTGACAACACTCGACGCCCTTGGAGATCCTGCTGAAATGCCAACACACCTGTGCAGAGTTACTGCCTCCTTTAGTAGAATGAACCCCCATCCTCTGTGTTCCCACACCACTCTGACTTGACTCTTCCACTTCCAACTCTTACCAGTTCCTTTCATTGGCTGTTAATGTAGACTCCACAATAGTGAGCATCTCAAGTTCAAAGACAGTGTTTTACATGCTGTTGTATACCCAGTGTCTTCCCTGTTCCTGAAATAGACTAAGTGCTTGGTAAACATTTGGTGAATGAATGAATGAGTAGCAAAATATGTTGTCTCCACTGATCCCCCCAATAGTCCTGTGAGCCAAATAGGGCACCAAGCATAGTCTCCGTTTCCTGGAAAACAAAAAGAGGTTCAAAGAAGTAAAATGTCTACTCTAAGAACCCCCCCAACCCCCAACCTCCAACCCCCATCCCCAGTTATCAGAAAAATAGACCAGGCTATAAGCTCAAGTCTCTTAATTCTCAGTCCAGGGCCCTGTCTAGCTGTGTTTTAGCTTGCCCTACCCCACTGAGAAATATATGAAGACATGAGACCCTACAGATGCCTGCAGAGTGGGGAGGGTGACTGCAAACCCCCTAAACAGAGGGGTGCTCCTTTGACTTGCAGTTGTAGCAACCAAACAGTGAAACCCAGGTAGTGACCGTGATCCCAGCTTTGGGGATCCCGCCTTTCACTCAAGCACTCATTTACCCACTCACTTATTCATTCAACAGGAAAATGTTTGTCAATTGAATTTCAGTTACTCTTTTATTTTTTTACTATATCAGGAAACACAGGGAAAATAGATGAAGATCTCATGCAGCTTATGCTTTTGTAGGGAAGACCAAGAGTAACTATATATGGATATCAGATGTTGTTGTTGTTTTCTTCTATCAACTCTTCTAAGCTTTCCTGGGGATGCAAGGCCATGAGTTCTCAAGACTGTGTTTCTCAGACACTCTTGCAGGGAGTCAGAGCTCCTGTAGGAGTCTACCAGTAAGAGGCATTTTTCACAGATCTGAAAAGGGGAAGAAAACTAAGAGCCAATATTCATCTGTGGAAGCTGAGGCAGACAGCCAACGTGGCATTTGCATCAGCTACCAGGCTAACCTCACAGGTCTTGAGCTTTTGCTGGCAGCTGAAGCCATGGATGTAGCTTCCTTGCAATTTCAGCTCTCCCAGATTTCCTGATGTCATGCAAGGGTCTATCGGATCTTTGTTCTCCTAGACCATCCAGTGTTTTTTTATGCAAATATTTCCTCTATTAAAATTTTCCTTCTCAAAATACCTAGAGTGCTTTCTGATTTCCTGTTCTAACCCTGAATTATAATGTCAAGTAGCAATATATTCAGTGGAACAGGAAACAGAGTAAATGGACAGAGTGAGAGTGAGAGGAGTGCTTTTTCAGAGATCATGGAAGGCTTCTCTGAGGAGGTGACATTTGCAGTGAGAACTGAATGCAGAGGCCTTGATGATATGTGAGGGAAGTGCATTCCAGCCCTAGGGAACGGCAAGAACATGCAACAAATGCCAAGTATATAATTGCTATCTTCACAGAAAGACCTTAAGGCCAACATGACTGTAGGAATGCGAGAAAAGGAATAGGGGGTAGGAAATGACGTCCACAAGGGAGGCAGGGCTCAGTCAGGGCCCTGAGGGCCAAAGAGTTTGGATTTTCATCATCAAAGCTTTTTGAGAAAGAGAGTGACATGATGGAATATGGTTGGGGTACCCCACCCTCTGTCATGAGAGCGCATGCCAATTTATCAACTACGCTCCAATATTAATAATTAATACATGTGCAGAATTGTAAAGCTTACAGAGTGATTTCATATTATTGCCTCATTATATTCTCACATTAACCCTGAAATGTCATTATTCTGGTTTCACAGACTTAGAATCTGAAATTCAGGGAATTGAACAGGGCAACTGAGATAAAACAGGTGGGAAGTGACAAAGCTAATAATTAAGTTCATATCTCCTGATTCAAAGTCAAGAGTTCTCTCTGCTAGATCACAGGTAGCCTTGTGACATAAGCAATAAAATGACCTCTCTTCACCATAATAATAATTCATATTTATGGATCATTTATACTTTATAAGGCACTTCAAAGTGATGGACCCATGATTTGGCATAGGCAGAATGAATCCAGATTCCTAAAGTTAAGGTCCTGTGCTTCAGCACTGTTTCTCAACTGTTGTGCATTCAAAACAATGGGACTCCATTCAAGATGAAGATTCTTATTTGATGGGACTGAAGCAGGTCTGAATTCTGCCTTTGTACCTAGGTCTCAGGTAGAAGCCACACTTTGAGTAGCCAGACTCTCCAGCACAATATCAAGTTAATTGTTCACTCAAGAAATAATTTTGAGTCTATATTCCATGCTTGGGTCTGTGAGAACAAGTATATGTTGACTTCTATGGCCAATGGTATACACTAAAAAGTGTGAGAAGAAAAGTGATTGATACCCGTTACATAAACCAGTTATGAACTGATTTCAAAGCCTTTTGCTTTTGCTTTCAAAATATCCAGCTTTGGACTCTATTCAACATTTTTATAAGAAATGTTTCTAAGTAAAAATTCTGAATGTGTTTGTTTGGACTTAAACATTTACTGTTTGGAGGATTATGATTTTGTTAATTGAATATAGCCCATAAAAGTTTAATATTTTTATTTATTTACTCTTTCAAGGGACTTTTTTGCAATAAGGAATCAATTGCTTTTGAAAATTTGAAAAAAAAAACGTATTTGAACTTCGCTATGACTGAAGAACTGTCTTATATTAGGATTACATAATATTACTTTAATGGTTTTTGAAAATAAAATATGGCCATTTTACTGAATTCATGAATATATTTAATTGTAGGTCGTATACTGTGAACTATTGATCCAATAATTATTCATGCAGACTATTAAAAACAAATGATTCATTTTTTATTTTACCACTTTAAGCAATGCTTATATATTATTTACAGTTTGAGAGCTAGAACTAAAAAGATTTTTAGTACAAAACAATATTTTTAATGTAGGATAA
Organism: Hippopotamus amphibius kiboko; assembly: GCF_030028045.1. Classification (NCBI taxonomy): domain Eukaryota; kingdom Metazoa; phylum Chordata; class Mammalia; order Artiodactyla; family Hippopotamidae; genus Hippopotamus; species Hippopotamus amphibius. Next base: position 94,453,806 of record NC_080198.1, on the reverse strand, counting down.
GCCTTTGTGGGAGTGCAAGGTAACATTATACAATCAAAAATTAACTAACTTTAAATTTCAGTAGGGGAAAAATGATACCCTTTTTCTTCAGTTTATTTTAATTGCAGGACTATTCACTGGGAGTTATGAACCTTTCCAATGGAACTGAAATATTTAATGTGAAGTATAAAATATTTTAAGTGCTCGGCAGATTTCTCAAAAAAGAATTGCAGAGGTGTTCTTTTTTGTCTTTTTTTTTTTTTTTTTTTTTTGGCTCCTAAAAAAGAATTTTCTCCTTAATTCAGTCATTTTTCCTTTTATATTAAAAACAAAAGGGAGGGGGGGCCCAAGATGGTGGTGTAGAAACACCCTAACCTCACCTCTTCTTGTGGACACACTGAGTCCACACCCACATATAGAGCAGTTCTTCTTTAAGAACACGTGAGGGCTGATTGAACAGTTACTGCACATAGGAGGACCACATAGAAATGGGTAGGAAAGGCAGAGACATGGTATCCATGGGAATCCCACCCCCAATACAGTAGGGAGTGATATTGCTAAGAGGTCCAATGCAGACTTATCCATTTTGGGATACAAATGACGAAAGAGCAATTTAAAGGGCACATAGATGTATGGGAAGGAAATCCACTTACTAACCCTAGAGCTTCTGCCAAAAGGGCAGGGACCTTCTGGAGACCTCTGCAGGGTCGGTAGCATCAGTGAGCACCATTGTTCGAGTTCCCCCAGGGACTGCCCTGGCACACACCCACTCTAGCCTCAGCCGCCCCGCAGGGCACAGCACTCTCCAGCCTGCCTGCCGAAGCCACCAGCTGCAAGCTGTCTACACAGGGCCTGCTCCCACACAAGGCCACTCCTTCAAGACCAGAGAGGTAGCTGTTTTGCCTAATTCATAGAAACAATGAACGAAATCCAAACAAAATGAGGAAACAGAGTAGCATATTCCAGATGAAAACCCTAGAGGGGAGGGGAAAAATAACGAAATGGAGATATGTGATTTCCCTGATAAAGAGTTCCAAGAAAATGTTCTAAGTATGCTCACTGAACTTGGGAGGAGAATGGAGGAGCTCAGTGAGAACTTCAACAAGGGCTTAGAAAATATAAGAAAGAACCCATCAGACGTGAGGAATATAACAACAGAAATATAAAATACACTAGAGGGAATCAACAGCAGATTAGATGATACAGAAAAATGGATACGTGATCTGGAAGATAGAAGAGTGGAAACACCTAATCAGAAGAATGAAAAAAAAGTATTTTTTTTTTAATGAGGAGACTTTAAGGTACCTCTGAGACAACATCAAGCATGCTGACATTCACCTTATAGGGGTTCCAGAAGGAGAAAAGAGAAAGGGACAGAAAACTTATTTGAAAAATTAATGGCTGAAACTTTTCCTAACCTGGGGAAGGAAACAAACATCCAGGAACAGGAATCACAGAGAGTCTCAAACAAGATGAGTCTAAAGAGATCTATACCAAGATATAATTAAAATGGAAAGGGTTAAAAATAAAGGGAGACAAAATCAACAAGAGAAAAACAACTAGCCACACACAAAGAAAACTTTGTAAGATTCTCAGCTGATTTTTCAGAGCATATTTTACAGGCCAGAAAGGAATAGCAGGGTATATTCAAAGTGCTGAAAGGGGGAAAATAAAAAGAAAACACAAAACAAAAAACAACTTACAACTTAGAATACTTTATTTGGCTTGGTCATCATTCAGAATTGAAGGAGAGATAAATGTGCAAGGGTCTTTTCTTAAGTGGAAAGAAATGGCCACAAGTAGAAATAACAAAACATATGAAAGAAAAAATCTCACCAGTAACGGCAAATGTATAGTAAAGGCAGATATATAGTAAAGGCAGTGGATCCGCCACTTAAAAAGCTAGTACGATGGTTATGAGACAAAAGTAGTAAAATCAACGATAACTATAGTAGGTTGTTAAGCAATACACAAAATAAAAAGATGTAAAATATGACAAAAAAAAAAAACCCCATAAAACATTGGGGGTGGGTAGGGTGGTAAAATAGTAGAGTTTGAGAACCAACCAGTGTCCTAGAGTGGAGGAAGGAGAGTTGGGTGGGGAAAAAACACTGGTAACATGTATTTAGGAAGTAGAACCAACAGGGGATGGCTATTGAGTAGCGCTTATTTAGATTCTGCTTAGGTTCAAAGGGTCTAGGATGACTTCATTTTATCTTCAAATCACTGCTTTTTCCTTTAAACATGAAAGTTTTTATAACCTTTCTGCTGAAAGCAAAGGTCATGCTTGGAAAAATCTAACATCTTCTGTCAGGCTGTTTAACAATTTAGATACTCACTTTAATTAACAATTGTGCCTAAACAAAAACCCATTGCATAAAAGAGCTTTTAGTGAAACACGAGAATTAGCTGGAAAAATGCAGGGTGGTAATATGGAGTAAAAAATGATGGGAATGATGATTTCCTAAACAAATAACAAAATTGCTTCCAACATTTATTGTAAACCACCCATGAAATATCTGGCAATCTAAATGGAAAGGAAATGTTCTTGCCACTTTACATAATACTGTATTTCACGTTAGAGAATGAACTTTAATTAGAACATCACCGGTGTCAAATTAGTAATAAATGTTTAAGACAATCTGAGATAACGAAACTATGGGAACACTGCCACTAATGGAAAATCGGCTATAAATTGCAAAGAATTTACATTTTCCATTAGCACACAGTCGTCAGCATAAAAATGATAAAAGGTTACATACAGTTTGGATGTTCTTTAACATGGTTGAAATTATTGCAGAGAAATGGTGTGTGTAACACCTAAAATTTCCGGAGCTTAAAAATCGCATGGGTATGAGTCCCTGAGCTTTACTTTTCGGGTGTGTAATGTTGAGGAAACTGCTTACCTTAAGCCTGAGTCATCTTATTTGTGAAATTTCTGGCAGCACATGGGTCCTTACGGGGGCACAAGGGATGGTGATGTGACTCCAAGGAAAAACTACGGATTTTAATATCAATGAATTTCAACTCCAGAATTCTAACTATGTGGCCTGGGACAACAAAATTTGTGTTTCTGAATATCACTTTTCTCACTTGCAAAATGAAGATACACTGCCTCTCTCAAATTGGTTGTTGCAAGGATTATATGAAGTGATGCAAGTAAAAATTGTAGCACGTAGAAGGTGTTTAATAATACAATTAACACCATTACTAATGAATGCATTGATATTTTGTATACTCTGTAGACATTAGGGGCCATCTTATTTATTTTTACTTTTGTCCCATTGGTATCTTTTAAATACTTTATTTGGTAATATAAACACAACCATTAAAAGGCCTAAAATTCTCTCTTTCTTCTTACAACGTAGATTCTGGGTGAGTAAGTGATGTCTATATGTCTGTGGTGGTGGATTAAAGATGGCCACACATTTTTTTGCCACTCCTTTAACCAGAAGGTAGGGTCTATTTCCCTCCCCTTGAACCTGGGTTGGTGTGTGACTTGTGACCAATAGAACACAGGAAAGGTGATGCTTTGCATGTTCCAGGTTCTGAATGTTGACTTTGGGGGGATTGGCTGCTTCTGCCTTGCCTCTGGGAGTCCTGAGTCCCCGAACTCCCCTGCTGGAGAAAGAGCTCTACAGGGAGGAGGAGAGGGCACAGGTAAGCCCAACCTCCAATTGTCCCTTCTAAGGCACAGGCATGAGAGTGAAGTCACCACTTAAAAATTACAGAATGACTCAACTGATGCTATATGAAGAGACAAATTGCCCAGCTGAACCCTGCTTGAGTTTCTGACCCACAAAACATGAGATGTAAGAAAGGGATAGCTCTTTTAGGTCCCTAAGCTTTGGGTAGTTTGTTGTATAACAACAGATAACTGAAATACCTGTCTCCTCATGTATTTCCCGTAGGGGTTCCCTTGGCCTCCCCTGTCTGCCAGGACAACCTGTTGACCACTCTGTTTAGCACAAGCATCTTTCAGCGTCCTATAGCAGGAATCTGTGATCCGCGTGACTTGGTAGCATTAGGGGTCTTTGTTCCAGGAAGTCCAAGGCAAGTAAATGAATTATTGCCTATAATGCTGAAGAATGGGGATGTTAACTTGTTAGCAATAATGACCATCCTCTTGCTTTTCTGGAATTTTCCAGACCCTTTATTACTTGGTACGTGCTATTTTTTCTGCCTGGGAAATGGCATTTCTTTTCTTTCCTTGCTGTCCCTGTCCATCCTGAATATTAGCTTTATTATTAGATCATTATAATTTTATTTTACATTAGCTTTCTAGGGAAAAATGAAATTAGGAGTATCCCAGGATCAAGTGAGAAATGCAAACTCTCTCAGCATTTAATGACTCAGCCTAAACCCCTTCACTAAGAGATTTGATCAAACACAAACATGGATGCCAGCAACTTAAAGGTGTGTCCCCAGGATGCCCCCAGACTCCTTAAAATACCTGACTAAGAAAGCTCAGTGGTGCCAGGAGAACTCATTGTTTATTCCAGCCAAAACTTGATGATAGGATTGTAAACCCCTGAACCTCCTTTAGAGCAGCAGTGATAAATCCTTTTTCTGCCCTTTGGGATATGAATCTTCTATAAACCTGAACTGTCTCCTCAAGCACCTAGGAGCAGGCTCTGAAATGCAGACAATCAAGGAGATTGAAATGCTCTAAATTCCCAGTCCTCTGGGAGGGTAAGGGCCAAGCTTCATGGGAGCCTTACTCCAAATTGCACAACTGTGTCCTATCACCAACAGGTTTATTTCCCTTGCTTCCAGATAAGTGCCGATTAGCAAACACAGATGATGTGGTCACATGAACCAAACGACCCTCAATGGTCTTGAGCACCTTTCCTTTAATAAGCCCCAGCACTTAAAAAGTTTCCTGCTTTTTGTCTAGGCAAAGTTGAGCTCAGTTTACACTGGACCTTCTTCCCTGTTGTAGAAGGTGTACAAGGTAAATCTTTCTTTGCTGTCTAGCTTTGTTTCTCTTTGATGCAACCATTCATGAGGGAGAGAAAGAAGAAGAGGGAAAGGGAAAAGAGAGGTGTTTCTTATAAGTGGTTCTATGGATGAGTAGTGAAACAAAATAAAATGTAATGTTCAGAGTTGATTGGATCAGTCTTGGAGGGCCTTATATGCCATGAGGAGGATGTGGACTTCATTATGCAGGAAATAGAGATACATCTTATAAATGGAAGAGGTCCTTAGTGATAACAGAAGGCCCGGAACTCAGGGATGTATTTTAACCTTTTGTCTGCTATCTTTACCTTTTCTCCAATATCCTTATTTATCACTGCTTTTCTTCTCCATCATCATTTAGAAATTTTACAGGAAAGATCCTTATATATATTTTTTTTCAGTATCTATTACCTGCTATGAACTTCAACAAATCCGTCCATATGCATGTTGAATGCTATTTGTATGTATACTTGTCTACAGTTAAAATTTCTCCAAACTAATTTGACTCTGATGATCACCTGCTTCAGAATTGATGTCAGTTCTTCAAGTAAAGAAGTTTCTGTTGATCTAACACCAAACATTTTTAACTGAAAACAAAACACAGAATGCCAGGTAGAAATCTGCAGCAGGACATCTAGAATTCTTACTCATGGTGATTTGGAAAGATTTCATAGATGATATGAGATTCTCATTTATTATGTCATCCAATTCTTTTGTTAGCTCATTCATTCAGCAAATAATTTCTGAAGATTATATTCCCAGGCAATAAACTAGAAAATTAATCCTGAAAAAGGTATAGTTATACTCTTAGAGGACACCACAAGCTTGATAGAGACATACAGACACACACAGACAATTTTAATGAAACTTACTATTTGGTCCATTTAAGTAGTACTAGACTTGTCTGATCATAAACTTGATTGAAGAGCTTATAAACATTGAGGTATATAGGCGCCACCATTGGAAGTTTTGATTGCAATGACTTGGGTCTGGTCTGGGAATCAGTTTTTCACAAGATTCCTAAAGGGGTGTGTGTGTGTGTGTGTGTGTGTGTATGTTAAGACTGGCAGGTTTGTAAATATTGTATTGAAGGTCAGCTCCAGGTTGTGTGGAAATGATGAGGGATACCCTGGATATGCAGGGAATGACATAAAGGGAGGGGCAATGTGATTGGGAGTTTTTAGGATGTGTAGGAGTTCACCAAGCAAACCAGGTGAAGGTGTATCTATTTCAAGCAGAGTGAACATTCTGTTCCAAATTACAGAGGCATATTCGTAGCCAGTACATTTGAGAAAAATAGGTAATTGGGTCTTTATGAAATTAGTATGAGAATGTAGAAAAGTCCAAGACTGAGGCATGAAAATATAAGAAGAGGATTGTCAACAAAGGGCCTTTTATGTGCAATTTTGAAACTATCTATTGAATGGCTTTTGACACAAGGTTGACATGTAGCAAAGTGGAATTCAGACTGAAAATGAGATGACCATAGACTCTACACTACTTTAAAGGCTCTTAAAATAGTCCTGGAGATCTCCAATGAGGGAATATTTTACATATATTATGGGAAAACTATGTGATTTTCAACCAACCCCATCTGGGCCCTTTTCTCCTCCTCAATATACATACTTAACCACTATGACTCGCTCTTTCATCACTGAAATAGGGATAATCATAACTTCTTTTCAAGATTCTATGAGAATTAATCAGTAAAAAGCAGATAAGCCACATGTAAATCTGGTGGTGACACGACTCAGGAAGAGAGATATAGGAACCTTCAGGAGGCTGATGTATGCATTATCTGATTTAATTTCCACATGATTCCACGATGCTGATTGCTATATTCATTGTAGAAATGAAAAAAGCTGAGTCTCAGAGAAGCTACTCTATTTTGTCTAATAACACAGAACTAAGCCAAATAGCTAGTCAAGATTGAAACCCAGATCTGAACTCCAAAGCTGAAACTTCTCTTGGTCCGCTTTACTTCTCCCAAACTTGCCTCGAGAAGAATTTACCTGAGTCATAGATGGGCCACAGTATATGTTCTTTCTCACTGTCACCTCTCCTTCACACTTTCCACATCTGGATGCTGGCAGGCAATGCACTTCTGTTTTATATCGAACCTCTGTTTCCCAACTGACACTGATGTTCTCCTTCACAATTGACTCAATGTTCCTAGAGCATCAAGCTACAGTTCACTTCAACAAGTTTTCTTGGCAAATATCATGTTAAACATATATAGGGCAGTAGACAGTTACAAACGGTGATGCATAATGCTGTAGAAATAAAAATAAGTACAGCTTGGTCCCTGCTTTCAATGGAAGGACACATTATTCTGAGGGGTAAAGAAGGATATCTCTGGAGTCAGATCTGTGAACCCTATTTCACATCTACCACTTATCAGCTATGTAAAAGTAACTTATGTCCCATGAGTCTCAGCTTCCCATTCTATATAATGGAGACAATTACAGTATCTATCTCCTAGCTTATTCTGACTGAATTAGTAATACCTATACGTTTAAAATGCTTAGTACCTAGTGTATTGTCCATAATAGATCTTAGCCATTGTCATCATCCTCTTCATCATTACTATTTTATTATTGTTATTGTTATTCTTATTAGAGGTTCTAATATACTTATGATATGAGACTTAGAAATAACTAACTACTACCCAGGATGAATTGTGTTAGTTATAACCGATGCTATAAGGAAGATATATTTCTGACCAAAGGATAGAGAAAGAAGCTTGAGAGAAGACTGATTGTTAGGATGAAGAGTGCCCTGGGTTGACAGTAAAATGATTGAATTTGAGTCCTGAGTCTGCAGTTGCCTGACTGGTTGACTTGGCTACATTCTTCCCAACTTTTGTGAACCTTATTTTTTTTTCTTGATGGAAAGTATGCCCACCATGTGCTGCTCCTTGCAGTGTTGTGAGGCTTACCTGAGACAGCATCTGTTGAATGGCTGGGCTCCCTATTCACTCCCGTGGACCGCTCTGGAAGCAGAGCCTGATCTTCCCATAGCCCCAATAGGCCAACTCCCATCAACACTGATTTTCCCAGATTCTCCACAGGCACACAGTTCCATGCCCACCCTCAGTCTGCAGAGATCCAGAATTTCCTCCTCACCATTTCTCATTTCTCCAAAGAGCCCAATGAGCCTCTTAAAAACTCTCTTTCACACTAGATTCACCTGGCCAGGTGTGCACTTTAAAGCTCAACAAGCTTTGATCAAATGGTCTCATCATCAAAGGCCTTGTCTGTGTCCACTGGGATCCTGCTATTTCCTGCTCTCCTACTGTTTTATCTGAAATTGTCATTTAGGTGTAAACACAGTCTGGCTTTCTCCTGGTTTTTCCACATTTGTATTCAATTTGCATCTACCCTGGGATGTCCTACTTCTGGACCCTCGAGTCAGTATTCCGTAGACCCTAAATGGAGCTCCAAGTCCTCTTTTTAGCATTTATAGCATCCATTCCAATCATTCAGAAAGGTGAATCTGGCAATAAATGGGACTTCTCAGATATCAGAGCATCCCCCAACCTACCAAATCAAAGTGGAATACTGATGTCATCAAAAATAAGCATAACGGGAAATGACATCCTTGAGCTGGGATGTTCCTTATAGTCTAAATTCTTTGATTTTCTGGCTAGGATGCTAAACAGAGTTAATTCACTCATTCTCGGGAACTGGGGGAAATGTGTGCATAGCAGTCAGTATATAGGAAACAATGCAAAAAAAAAATGTACAAATAGAAGCTCAGTGACAAGTTCTTTTACCTTAGTGTTTTTTAGATAGTTTCCTTTGAAGCATCTGAAATAATCATCAGAAATGGCCATGCATAGGACTTACAGTGCCAAGAACATTATGGGCCCTTAGTAAAGAATTTAGGATCATGATGATAATGGGCACCTTCATAGCATATAGATCTTGGCATTCTGGCTCTTCAAACAGCCATCTCCAATTTGAAATGCCTTTGCTGAGTCATGTTTCAATATATTCCTTTGCTTTTATGGAAACATCCAGCAAGTTCCATGGTCAGCTGAAAGTTGGATAGTCATATGAAGCAGATCAGGAAAGATAGCTGAGCACACTTAGTCTAGAAGTATTGATAATATTCATTTGGTACAGGTATGTAGCTCCTTAAATCTGAGTTTGCCACATAAGACTAGCTACCGAACAGTGATCAGTGATCAGGGGTTACTTTGAAAGGTGGATTTTCTTTCCTGGTTTGTAAATCTCTTCATATCTACCTCCATTAAACAGTGATAACACTATATTTGTAATTGTATCACTTAGGTATTTATCCCTCTCTTTGGACTGCAAGATTCCCAAGGACATGACCCTATCTATGACTTATTCATCATCATATATATATGATTTAATAGCATAGCCAGTGGAAACCAGTAGTTCAATAAGAGAGAAGAAAGGAAGGAAAGACTGAATTTTGCAGGAGATGTAACATCAAGGAAAATACTCAGAACTGAGGGATACAGGCCTTAAGACCACCAGTGAGTTGCTGAATCCCCTCTTAGGGGTATTCATTAAATCATATTTTATACAGGGCCTTAATGGCCCCGGCTTGCCTGGGGGCTCTGCTTCCGCAGTCAGACCTGGACTGTGACTTACTCCATAGCCTTGAGCAAGTCATATCGTATCTTTTAGCTAATATCTGTTGATAAATTGATTTCCTCATTCATGTTTTACTCTACAGAGGGAGTTTGAAGATTAATTAATTAGTGTAGATGAAGTGCTTCAATTAAAGTAATTACCATTAGCTGTAGATTGTCTCGTCGGTTGCTATTGGGAATAATCCAAAATCACTTTTTTCTTAAGACATTCATGATAATGGCTCGAATGTTCTCCAGAAAATCCTCCTATATCATAGAACACATTTCCAAAATAATTAATTTTATCTTTCTAAAAGTTTAACTCTAGCCGTTAATATGTCTTATAGTCCATGAGTTGTTCCTTAGATGAATCTACACAATGTTAAAGCTGATGGTGTTTGAGAGCAACTACCCCTTCCCTACACAGCCAGGAACTGAGGCTCAGGGAGACTAAGAAAATGGCCCAAATGAAATAATTCTTTGGCAGTAGAATCAGGACTTAAACTAGGATATTTCTTGAAAACAGGGGTAACACCCCTCCTACAAATACCATACTCCACTCGACTATTACAGGTGAAGATATGGTTACCTAAAAAGTTGTGATTCAAGGTCAAACCTCTCATTAGTGGCAGATGTGTTGCTTATATATTATGATGAAAGAAATGGTTTATCTATGAAACAAAATTTCAGGGATAATATTTAAAACTTGTATAGTTCTTTACAAAATATTTTTACTTACAATATCCTATTTAAATGTTATATCCTTCTTGCAAAATGAGACCCATCATTACCTCTTAATACAATACAGCATATATTATTATGGTGATTAAGTGTGGCTCTGTGTGTTTGTGCAATGGAATATTATTCAACTATAAAAAAAGGAATGGCATTCTAATACATGTTACAGTGTGGACGAATCTTGAAAACATTCACTAAGTGAAGTAGGCCAGACACAAAAGGAAAAATGCTGTATGATTGTGCTTATAAGAAATATCTAGAATGGGCAAATTCATAGAAATGGAAAATATATTTGAGGTTACCATAAGTTGGGGAAATGGAATGGTGACATTGCTTAATGGATACAAATTTTTTGTTTGGATAATGACTGTTTTGTAGAAATAGATAGTAATAATGGTTTCACCACATTACTAAAGGTAACAATGGTTTGTAGAGATAATATTGTTAATAGGTTGAGGAAGCCTAGATATCATTTTCTCCAATTTGTATCATAAATTCCTGGTCAAAGTCAAGTCCTTTGACCCTCAAATTCTGCACTCTTTTTTGTTTGCTTGTTTGTTTTTCACCTTGTTGGAGTTTAAATCAGAAATCTTCTATAAATGATATAAATCGAGTAATGCTATCTTTCTGTTCTCTAATAACTCTTAATTACTTTTCTGTAAAATATTTGTTGAGATGAGGCTTAATCTCTCAGACATAGATTTTTAGAAATAAGATGGAAAATAAAGTCTCATGGAGTAGAAATTCTGTAGACGTGATGCCTAATAGTAGTATAAACACGGGTGAGCTACATATGTCTTCAATTTCAACAGTTCAATTTTCTCTCTTTTGAAATACATAAATCAGAAGTTCATATGATCTTTTCATTCCAATCTAGTTAAAATTTTGTCCATTTGAGCCACATAATTCTTCTCTCTCTCTCTGTCTCTCTCTGTGTGTTTGTGTGTGTGTGTGTGTGTGTGTGTGTGTGTGATGTATGTATATATTAAGTCATAGCAGATATTAAATGGTAGAGTTATGATGAAAACCAGGCAACCTGATGCTTCTGGGGTCTGTGTTATAAGCCATTAAAATGTACTAACTCTTTGCAGAAAGTATATGAACATAGATTGGAAAATGGTTGGGATCTAACGTGAATTTGACCAATTAGTCCATTGGGCAATTCATTCAACATCTTTGAGTTTCACCTTCAAAACCTGCAATTTGGGAAAAGGAATACCTAATTCATAGTTTTATTATGAGATAGTGTTTATAAAGACAGTTTAGATGTAGTGTCTGCCATGGAGCAGGTGCTCAATAAGTAGCTATTACATTTACTTCCCTAGTCCAGCCCAATACATATTCACTGATTTACTTTGATTACTTACCCAGGTTTATACTTTTACCGTGTTATGTAATTGAGTTAGATTGAATTTTCATTTTTAATCTCTTGTTTAGTGTTGCATTGATTTCACTTCTCATCTGTGAAGATTAAACCTAAGTGGATTTTAAGAAAACAATTCCACTTACAATAGCATTATAAAGATTAAAATACTTAGGAATAAATGTAACCAAGCAGGAAAAAGTCTTGTACACCATTGATGAAAGAAATGAAAGAATACACAAATAAATGGAAAGAAATCCTGTGTTCATGTATTAGACAGCTCAATACTGTTAAAGTTTCCACACTACCAAAAGAGATCTAAAGACTCAAATCTATCCCCATTAAAGGATCATTTTTTAAGGAAATAGGAAAACCAATTCTAAAATTCGTATGGAAACACAAAAGACTCAGAATAGCCAAAGCAATCCTGAGAAATAAGAGTAATGCTGGAGGCATCATATGGTCTGATTTCAAAATATATTACAAAGCTGCAGTAGCTAAAACAACTTGGTACTGGAATAAAGAACAACCTGTCAACCAGGGAAACAGATCAGAGAGACCAGAAATAAACCCACATATATAACATTACAATAAACTGAAATTTTACAAGGGCCCCTAGAATGCACAGTGGGGAAAACATACTCTTTTCAACAAATAGTGTGGGAAAATTGGATATTCACTTGGACAAGAATGAAATTGGAGCCATACTTTACCATACATAAAAATAAACTTTCGATGGATTAAAGACTTAAATATTAGACATGAAACTGTAAAATTCTTAAAAGAAAGCACTAGAGGAAAACCTCCTTAACATTGGTCTTGGCAATGATTCCTTGTATATGACACCAAAAGCACAAGCAACAAAAGCAACATTAGACAAGTGGGATTGTATCTAATAAAAAACTTCTGCATAACAAAGGAGACAATCAACAGAATTAAAAAGCAACCTAAAGAATGGGAGGAAGCATTTGCAAACTGCACACCTAATAAAGGGTTGATTTCCAAAATTTATAAGGAACTCCTACAGCTTAATGGCAACAAAACAAAGCAAAACACAATAACAAATAATAATTAAAAATGGGCAAAGGACTTGAGCAGCTATTTTTCCAAAGAAGATATACTAGTGGCTAACAGGTATATAAAAAGATGAAAATGTTTAACATCATTAATTATCAGGAAAATGCAAATCAAAACCATTAGATAGCACCTCAAATCTGTTAGGATGACACATTTAAAAAAAATAAAAGATAACACATGTTGGCTAGATTGTGGAGAAACTGAAATCCTTGTATACTGTTGATGGGAATGTAATTTGGTGTAGAAACTATGGGAAACAGTATGGAGGTACCTCAAGAAAATAAAAATAAAACTACCATATGATAAGCAATACCAGTTCTGAGTATACGTACAAAAAATTGAAATCAGGGTAGTGAAGCACTATCTGCACTGCCACATTGATTGCGGCATTATTTACAATAGCCAACATACAGAAACAACTCAAATATTCACTGAGGGATGAATGGATGAAGATAATGGGATACATAGATACAATGGAATATTTTTCAATCATGAGAAAGAAGGAAATCCTGCTCTTTGCAACAAGAGAGATGAACTTTGAGGACATTGTGCTAAGTGAAAGAAGCCAGTCACAGAAGGACAAATGTTGCATGATTCCACCTATATAAGGCATCTAAAATAGTTAAACTCATAGGAGCAGAGGATATAATAGTAGTTGCTTGGGACTGGGAGGTGGGGAAAATGGGGAGCTGTTTAACAGATGCAAAGTTTCAGTTTTTCTAGATGAATAATTTCTAACAATTTTCTATACAACATATTGCCTAGAGTTAATATATTTTGCACTTCAGAATTTAACAGGATAGATCTCATATTAACTATTTTTACTACACAAAACAAAAACAAAAATGAGCAGATACAAGGAAACTTTGGAGAGATATATATGTAATGAATTGTAAAGATAGTATCATAGGTGTTCTTATATGTCCAAATTCATAAAATTGTATACATTAATATCTGCAGCTCTTTGTATGTCGATTATACCTCAATAAAGGTGTTAAAAAACTAAACAGACTTGAATATATTTATTTTAAACTCACATGTATCCAAATCAAATTCTTACGGTTTAAGAGGGTGAATTAAGTTTTTTATACTGCCCTGAGTGTCCTGCATGAGGACAAAATCTGGCTCTAAGGGTGGAATAATCATCCAATTCCACTGTAGTCTCATTTTTATAGATTTTTTCAAGCTAGAAAAGAAGAAATGTTATAAATTACTTCTTACATAGAACACACTCTGCAATGAGAACTCTAGCAATAGCAGTGGAAGAAGTAAGAGGAATGGGATGCGGTTCCCACCCTCAAGGCTCCCACAGATGACCAAAACAACAAGACATGTTATATAACAGCATTTCCCGAAGGAAGTCACATTCTATAGCTCTGCCCTGCTCCCTGGTCAAGAATTTCATAATAATTCATAAAAGCAATGACTGGCATTTGAGTAAGCTTTTACAATTGACATATTGCTTCTTTATGCAATGTTCTTTCTCCTAATAATTGTCCATTGAGCAGTGGAGGAATTAGCATTCCCATCTCTGAGATTCATAGAATTTACTTAAGATTCTCACAATCACAGTCTAATAAAATGATTGAGCTGGGGTAGATGCTGGATATTCAGATTCACTTGTACTATCTACTGAACCAGTCAGCAGCCCACTGCTATTCTCTAGGTCAGGCATCTCATTCTGTGTTCTCCAGGGGAAGTGCTTAATTGGAAAGGACAATATATATTTATATTCAGTCTGAAAAGAGTTGTTCTTCTCACAGTAGATGACTTTAACAGTATAGGCAATGCCTTAAGTCAAGAGAAAAGAAATCTGAATTTTTATTATTGGTAAAGCATAGAGGTAGTATGAGAAAGGGAGATGTTCTGGCTATTCATTCATTGTAATTTGTGAACCATCTAGTTGATTTTCATCTATGTACCTATAATCGTCACAGTTACTAAAACTTGTATGAGTAAGATGAAGGTTTCTGTAAGAAGAATGACTTTTTCTACTTAGTTATGGAGTGAAGCGATGCTGTGATACATACAGAACTCTGAGAATATGCATAGATCACTACATCCAAAATTTTGTCTTGAGTTTGATCCTTGGAACCCTAATACTCAGGTATTAAAATCACTATGCATTCCCCAGCTTGGGGAGAAGATCCAACTCCTGTAAGCTTTCTTTACGTGCAAGTTAATTTTTTTTTCAGTCCAGAATCATGTTATCTTTCAAGGTAAGAAATTCCTCCAGAAATATCTTAGAAGCTCCCAGTGAATTAAAGTTTGGAAATGATGTTATGTTCAAAGGGGTGACTTCAGGCCAACTTGCATGTATTCATCTCAATGTGCACTACATCATTAAATATTTCTTTCAATATTTTTCATCAGTAAATTCAAAAAGAAACATCAGGGTTATGAATCAGCTAAATCCTATTTGCGCTTTCCTCTTGGTGGTGATTAAACATTTATATTTTGTGGAGATACCACTACCATTCATCTAGAGGATGCCAATTACATCAAACCATATTCACTCCAGATAAATCTAACTGGTGATGAAATGTATTTTTTTTCATTCAACTGTTTCTATATTGCTGTGTTTGTCTTCTTTCTCTGATTATCCTATAATTTTCTTCTATTTTATTCACATTGAGGGTAACAATCATGTATAGTGTTCTTTCTTCATGTATACGTGGTATGGCTGGTTTTCTTCTAGCGCTTCTTTATTGTCTTAAGTTTTCTCCTAATTTACTTTGTTAATTTTCTTGAAAAACCTAATAATAGAATTCAAATCCAGCTGGTACTGAAGTGTTACAGAAATAGAATTTTCTTCCACAGGCCCAAATATTAGTCACAGGCTTAATGGCCGGAAGATTAATAATGGTGATAATATTCAAGCAGTAACATTTATAAAGCAATTTACACTTTCATATATATTATCACATTGACTTCTGTTAAGGTAGGAAGAACAGATGGTATTTTATAAGTTAAGAGATTTGATGTATTATAAATGAAGGGTTTAAATTACATGTAAAAAGATGGGATGGAGAGCATGTTAGTGCTATGCCTGAGATTGGACAGATAGGAAATTGCCAAGCCAAACCTTCACTCATATCTCTGTGATTTCAGATTGTATAATATTTCTACCACATTTTGTTCTTTTACCTCTACATAAAGAAGTCCCTTTTTAAATAAAGGGGTTAGACAACGTCATCTACTGCTTAGAGGTGAGGCGTTTCTTGCTCCTTGGTGTTCGTGTGGTGGCTGGCCATCTTCTGAAGGTGTTGGCACATACTGCAAGGTAGGTTGGCACTAGAAGCCATATATTTTTCTTACCATAATATTGAACAATAGGAAACAGTGACCATTTTGTCAAATTTTCTTTTTTTTTAATAAAGGAAAAAAGATTCATTCATTTATTCATTCATTCATCTTTTTTTTTCCTATCTTTATTGGAGTATAATAGCTTTACACTGTTGTGCTAGTTTCTGCTGTACAACACAGCGAATCAGCTGTATTTATACATATATCCCCATATCCCCTCCCTCTTGAGCCTCCCTCCCAAGCATCCTTCCCACACTCCCTATCCCACCCCTCTAGGTCACCAGCAATCATCAAGTTGATCTGCCTGTGTTAGGCAGTTGCTTCCCACTAGCTATCTATTTTACATTTGGTAGGAAAACATAGGCGGAACACTCTATGACATAAATGACAGCAAGATCTTTCTCAACTAACCTCCTAGAGTAAAGGAAATAAAAAAAAAATAAACAAATGGGATTTAATGAAACTTAAAAGCTTTTGCACAACAAAGGAAACCATAAATATGATGAAAAGACAACCCTCAGAGTGGGAGAAAATATTTGCCAATGAAGCAACGGACAAAAGATTAATCTCCAAAATATATAAGTAGCTCATGCAGCTCAATATCCAAAAAACAAACAACCCAATCCAAAAATGGGCGGAAGACTTAAACAGACATTTCTCCAAAGAAGACACACAGATGGCCAACAAACATATGAAAAGATGCTCAACAGGATTATTCATTAGAGAAATGCAAATCAAAAATACAATGAGGTATCACCTCACACCAGCCAGATTGGCCATCATCATTCATCTTTTCAACAAATTTACAGAGTACTTACTATGTGGCATGCACTATTCCAGATACGGGAGATACACTATTTTTTTTTTTTTATATCTAACACAATAGCTTCGTTTCTCACAACTTTTGCTCCAGACCTCATTTGTAATTGTGTTTTCTGCCATATGTTCTAGGCACACCTCACATTCAGGTAAAAGTGACCTTTGATATTTTGCCTAAACATACTTATTCATGTTGCTTATGTGAGTAGGGCCTAATTTCTGGAACTATATCCCAAAGCCCACCTTTGAGAAAGTGAGCTTCTGGACACTTTGCAACATTGACTGGTGCATGTATTTATATAAAGAAAAGTGAAGCAATGTACAGGAAATGAGAGAATATTTATTCATTTCTGAAGCATCTATAAACATGATCTATGACTTTATAATGCAAGGCGTTCCAAAAACAAATGCTAATTTACATGAGTCTTTTATTATTTATTGGATTTTTTCTTTGACTTTATTTGATCTTTGCACTTTGTTCTCCTCATTATAAGAACTGAAATCCTCTGTCTTTTTCCTTCTGAGTAAACATCATAAATAATTCAAAACACCTCGATGCCAGTTAGGCATATTGGGGAAAAAGAAAGTGGTGCCCCTTTTCATTTTTATTTGCTCTTTAGGTCACGGAGGTGGGTCATCCAAGAGAGAAGAGTTAGCTTTTGAATGAGTAAGATTTTATCCATGATAGTGCTTTTTTTTCCATTTACATGGTGAAAATAAAGTCACAAAACAAAAAAGAAAATAAAATAGGTCATATAAGAGAGTTACACGGAGACATAGAATCAAATAAGGTAAATAAGACTATATATGAGAATTAAATATGACTGGAAATAAATCCATTTATAATAATTAGATCAAATCAATATATATTTTTTAAAGTCAGGAGTCAAAAATAAAGATATCCTATAGTACACAATAAATCCAACATTGCATTTTTTTGTAAATCATTCACTCATTCATCATTCATGTAAAATATTTATGGAATGTGACTCTGTGTCAAGTAACATGTTGGCATTAGGAGTTCAAAACACAAGAGCATGATTCCCTCCCCTAAAGACTTTACTGTTAAACGATTAGAGTAACTTGTGTACAACCAATAGAGCTGGGTAAGGATTGTAAGGGACATACAAATAAATGACTTTATGAAATTTAAAAAAAAAAAGAGCTCATCTCATTAAAAGCATTAGGGAAGTTTTGCTGGGAAAGAAGGTATTGCACTACAGTGCAGAAGAATGAAGACACATACATCGAGGAGACAGACACATTTCTGATAATCCCTTGAAGCATCACTGGGCTGGTATGCCAATGCAAAGGCTGTGAGCTGTGCTTTACAGGCGAATGTATTCATCAGGATGGCAAATGTTAGGGAAAGTAAATGCAGTGTATGTGAATCATGGCAAGTTAGCTTGAAAAGGCATAACCATTGTCAGATCAAAGAAATGTACTTTGGAGGAAGACAAAAGGTAGACTTTGCAATATTAGATGAAGAATGTAAGAGTAAAGATGTTTTGTCATTAACATAGCTGAGATACCCAAAGCTTCTGCTACTTTCTTGCTGGCCATGAAATAACTTGGTTGGTTGGTCTTATTTATTTAATTTGTATAGGGTAGATAATACTTTAGAAATGCAAAACATTCAAATTAATTTCCAGCAATGCATCTAGTACTGTGATAGGTGTGTGTACACAATGCATCTCCTTTCCTTATGTGCATGACAGTTCCCTGCTGTCATTTACATGTGCCAAAATGAAACTCTTGAAGCTATTGCAACCTCTTTCCCTTCACCGCTGTGTTCTTCTGCAAGAATGACTTCAAAACAGCTTCCTTCATCCATTGTTGAGGACTACAACAGGAAAATGAAAGAAGAAAAAGAAAGATGAAAGCACTTGTAATTTGAGCACTGCAATTCTCACCCTAGAACATTTCACTGCCAGTCATGAGAAAAGCTGAAATTCAGTTAAAACAAATGTTGACCAAGTACCTATTAGCTGATATATAACGGGATGGTTACATTAGGATTGTGAAATGAGATGGTCTTTGTCCTCCTGGAAGCTCATCACAAAGACTGGCCAGGGGTTGACCCCCAAGAAAATGAGAAAGGTAAACACAGATGTAGATGAGAAGAAAAGATTTAATCAAGGTTCAGACAATAAGAACTAACATACTAGAGACAAAACCTGGAGTTGCAATGCTGAGACTTGTATAGTCTGAAATATTTTCACACACATTATTTTTTATTGCTGTCTCATTTAAAGACTCAGGGATGTATCAATGGATACCTTTGCGTATGTAAATTGAGCTATCTTCCTTATTCATACAGTTATTTTGTCACTCAATGATTCAAGTAAATAATTACTAAGCATCAACCATAAGCCTGAATGTGTTCTATGTGTATGGTAATGTGGTGGACATAGGTTCTACTCTATTCAATTATAATTATGGAAAATACAAATAATGAAAAAGGGGTACTAGTGAGATGTGCATTATGAAAAGGAAATGCACTATAGCAAAGAATAGCATTTTAGATGGGTATAATCTAGTCTGACACTGGAAACCTAGTAATTTTCCTTAATTCTGCCAAAATAATGATGTATACTGCAGAGAAACTTCACATTGGACATCTTGGCTTTGTAGAGAAAGGGTTTCAAGTACTTCGTTAGTGTAAAACTATCCACATTTTGCTACATTTCCAACCTCATATTTTACTTCTTAATTACCACTATTTAAATGGCCTTTCAAGATCAGCTGTAAATTAAAATTGATCCACTGTCAGCAATCTCCAACAGTTGGCAGCAGACTATTGATACAGATGAAATTCCAGTTGCGTAGTGTCTTTCTGAGGAGGCAAAAATGTAACGAAATGAGCCAACTCTGCAGCTTGGCACAAAAGGCAAAATGTGATTTTCTCCAGTGGGAGAACTTAAATATAAATAACTAGCCACGTTTGGAAAATGCAAATTAATGTGTATGAAAAAAGAATCAGAGTTTATATCTTTATACCCTCCATGAATGCCTATGTAATTTTTTTCTCTTATTTGAAAAACAGTCCTCCTTTTAAAATAAGGCTTAAGAGTATATTGACAAGAACATATACTTTAGAGTTAGATCTGAACTGAAATTTTGTAATTTACAAGTTGTGTGATTTAGAGAAGAAAAAAAAAAAAAAAACAAACACTTCTAGCTCAGTTTACTCATCTACAAAATGTAAGTTAATAACTCCCCTATAGTTAAAATAATTAAATAAGAAAATTCAGGGAAAAACAGCAGAATATTCAATACAGTGCCTGGTACAATAAAAAGCAATGTAAAGGAAGATAATGTAGTCATGCATGAAGGGTGTGGTCAAAGGCACTAGGTTATTTCTAGAAAGCTAAGTCTGGATGTATTTATTCTGAGATGCTCTCCTTCAGCCTCAGACTTTGATGACAGCTAAGCTGAGGTGCGTAAATTTTTCCAAGAAGTACCTTATCACCACACACACAAACAATCACACACACACACACACACACACACACACACACACACAATTTATAGTAGGGCTAGACCTTTGGCCTCTGCTCTGGAATTAGTTCGTAGTAGATGGGTCCAACAAGTCCTTTCTGGGATTTTCTACAGTGGCTGTGAGCATATCTAAGGTAAATTCTGAGATAGGAATTAGAATTCTAAAACATTGTTACCCCCTCTTGCCTCCCCTTTTGAAGAGGTGGTGGATTTCTTCAGCACTCTGCAAATTGTGCAGTCATCCAGCAGTGTTATACATCCCTCATAAAAAATGCTTAGGACCTTGCAGAAACCTGGGTGGGAGAACTAACTCTGCCTTGCTGGAGAAGAGCGTACCAAAGGTTCTGGTTATTTTTTTTTTCCTGCTTTTCCTAAGATCCACCTCAATCTTAATTCTCCAGCAACAAGCATTCTATTTTTGAAAAAAATAATCTATTACCCCTTTTGGCAGTCCACACATGTGCATGAAACATTTTTCTGTTTTGAGATATTTGGATTGATTTCTCTTTAGCATTTGTATTTTTGTTCAAATATCACATTTTAGAGAGGACTTACCTCATCACACTGAAAGAAAATACACTCTCTCCTAATTATCTTGTATTATTCTCTTGCCGTGTATTTTTTTCCCCATCACTTGACACTAACTGAAATCATACTATTAATTTATTAGATTATTGATTCCCTCCTTCTTTATTCTTTAAGTGTAAGACCTGGACCTTCTTTCTGATCACTAAATCCCATCACATAGGATGATGTCTGGCACATAACCTTCAATAAATATTGGCCTACCAAATTTCATAACTATGGGAGGATATATCATACCCATCTAGGGACCTGATGGCCAAAGATTCAATGAGGTCCATGTTCAGCTGGACCTTTTGTCTTCTTGAAGCTTGGCCATGTCTATGGATTCCACTACTTCAATCAGCTTTCAAAGTGATTTCCTGAGTCTGGGATAGCTAAATAGGTGAAGAAATAGATTTGTGTATTGTCCCAATCTTAAGTACGTATTATTTCTATTGGGCAGCAGCCTAAATCTGAAAGCCGTAAGGATTAGATTTTTTTTTTTTTGTATCACATGACCAAAAGCGGTATGGCTGTGGAAAAAGATCCAAAGAGGTCATCCAGAAGGGCATGATATGTAGTAAAGGAAAGAGGAGGATAAAGTTTAGAAATTGAGAATTTGAGTGCTACTGAGGTCCTATACAAATCATTATAAAGCAGAAGCAGATTAATGACAGGAAAAAGGAGTCATACTGCACTAATTTGGAATCAGTGTTATGATGTTATTAAATTTATTTGTTAAGATAAGGAGAATATTGGTTTTTTTTCATTCTTTCACTCTGCCGGATAAGAGTATGATAGGAAAGCTCTTACATTCTTGGCATCAATTAGAGTTTTCAGCCAATTGGAGGACGTTCAGGTATCTGAAAGAAATGGGGACTGGATATGTTAGGGGTTTGGTTGTAAGAAAGAGAAATCAACTCAGACTATCTTATGCAGGAAGAGAATTTATTGGAAGGAAATGGGAACTCAAAGACCTGTTGGGAGGCTGGAGAATAAGACTTGGAAAATGTGTACAGTGATTAAGTTATCTCCATATTGAAGCACCAGAAACCACAGCCAAGGCTATACCATAGGAACAGTTTGGGCTGTACCAATAATGCTGCAGGCACTGAAATGGATCTCACCTCCTGAACACTTTCCCTGTCCTCTTCACGCTTTTTTTCAAGATTCACAATCCAAAGAATTAGCTGTGATTATGGTTGAGTAGAAGAAGAACCTAGCTCCTGGGCTTCCACAATGAGAGGCATTAATGGAGAGATGGTGTCAGTAATTGTTTCCCACAAAATCTACATACAGAGTGTTTTCCCAAAAGGCATGGAGACTTAAAACAAAAACAACAAAAAACTATATTGGTAACAATGAGTCATTGTTATAGACTGAATGTTTGTGTGTCCCTAAAATTCATGCATTAAAACATCCCCCCGCCCCACAATGTGATGGTGGTATCTGGAGGTGAGGTCTCTGGGAGGAAGTTAGGTTTAGATGAGATTGGGAGAGTGGAGTCCCCAGGAAGGGATCAGCGACCTGTACTAGAACAGTCAGGTAGAAAGCCAGTCCCTCAGGAGGACCTGTATTATCTTTATCAGAGATGATCTCACTTATAAAACAAATGATTTCCTAAGCTCTATTTCCTATATCCAACCAGTTACCAAGTCTTCTCAGTTCTGCTGACTGTGCTTTCTTTTCTCCATCTCCACTGCCTTGTGTGAATCCATAGCTCCTGAAGTATCTAATCTTCAACAATACCTTCTCTGTTAGTTCTTATGCTTCTAGACATCAGCTATCTACAAATCAAAATAAATTAATCCTTCATACTCACACCATACTTTCCCTTCTTATAGGCAAACACAATTCTTTTTCGCCAAAACACTTCTGATTTTTTTCTCTATTACTGAATAGATATTACTTACCCTACACATCCTCACCTCCTTATTTACACACCAATGATCTTGAACTATGCATGCTTCTTCACTCATCATGACTTCACACGTTTGTAATTTTTGCAGATGCTGTTTACTCTGGCTGGGATATCTGACCCAATTTGGACACTGAGAAATTTCATACTCATTTTTTAATCTTAAGCATCACTTCTTGCAGAAAATTTTTCCTAACATCTCTTTTAGACAAAACAAAATGCTTTTTCTTTTTTTCCCATCTCTGCAGCATGATTTATTTTATAATGTAATTGTTTATGTTTGTCATTACATTACTTTAAGATTTCTTTAAACTTTTGGAGACTATCATTTTATCTTTGTAGCTAGGACCTGGTGAATAATATGCATCCCTAAATATCTGTTAAATACATGAATGTATGAATAAATAATAAACTGCACCATGGTGCCTCCTCATTATCTGTGTCATTGTCCTATTTATATTAGATTGACTCCATATCTTAAGGGTAAAACTATGTACTGTCTATTCTATGTCATATAAAGACGTTATTTTTTCCTTTTTAAAAGACTTCTTGCAAATACTAATGAATACTATCATCAGAGCTAAGAAAATTGTGAGAGAGTAGCATTGACATATATACACCACCAAACGTAAAATAGATGGCTAGTGGGAAGCTGCTGCATAACACAGGGAGATCAGCTCAATGATGGGTGATGACTTGGAGGGCTGGGATAGGAAGGGTGGGAGGGAGGGGATATGGGGATAAATGTATAAATACAGCTGATTCACTTTGGTGTACAGCAAAAACTGGCACAACAGTGTAAAGCAATTATATCCCAATAAAGAGTTAAAAAAGAAAAAAGAAAAAAGAAAATTGTGAGGGGAAAAAAACAAACCTGTTAGTCTAGAAGACTCCAAACACTAAGTAAGTGGTCCCAGAAATGAAAATAAAACAACTTCTATTATTATAGGGCTTCATTTAAAAATCTTTTTAGAATCACTATCACCATTTTATTACTTCATCAGTAAATATCTACGGAGGCAGGTTAATAACAAAAACAGGGAAGGACAAAGCAAACGGAGGAAAATGCAAGCCCTGGGGAATAAATAACTTATGGCCTCTTCCACAAGACCCTGCCGGGGCAGCGCACATATCTGGGTCAACGAGATAAGAAAAAACTAACGTATGCACTCTGGCTTCTGTACATTGCTTCTGCATAGATAAACATAGCTATAGGCTCCCAAAATCTTGGGAACTAGTCTATAAGAGGAGAAGCTCTCCTTTAGTGCAGGGTTCAGTCTTTGGATGTGAATCCACTGGGCCTGTACTGGTACAATAAACATTGCTTCCTGCATTATAAGCCTCAGTGTCCTGCCTACCTCTACCAATTCCTCCAACACTACTAAGCAACTCCTATCTGCTGGGCATAATGCTTGGTAATGCTAAAATAATGTGGGGGAAAGATGCCTCCTGTCTGCAGGAAACTTTTATTCTGTTTAAAAACCAACAATAAGATACTTATGCAAAAAAGGAGGAGCTTAAAAAAGAGGAGTCTGTCTGCATAGTTTTTTATCAAAAATATAATTAATTATAAATAGCAGTACTCGTAAAATTAAGAACCAAGATCTGTTCAGTGCCTGTATGCAATAGGTCATTCATGTTTAAAATTTTCCCAACTGTAGTAACTCATAGCAACCCTTTGAGGGGCATATAATTAGTGTCCACATTTTATACAAGGAGAGACTGGAACATGAGGACACAAAGGTTGACTAAAGTGTCTTATGACCCACAGCGCATCAGAGATAGCAGCAGGCACAGAATTAGAGCCGCCTGACTGGAGTCAGAGCTCTTGTTTTTATGAATAAGAAAGGAGAGGTGGAGATAAATTAGCTAACATGTCCATGACATATGCATGCTGAACAATGGATCTGAGAAGCCAGGCCATCTCATTCCATCTCCTGTGCTTGTCCTGTTGCCTCATCCTGACACTCTGCTCTCATTAGCTTCTTAAAGCTTCACTGGGTATCTAGTGATGTGACACATTTGTCAGCCAGTTAATTAACTGACTAATTACTTAAGAAAATAATTATTGAGTAGTTACTAATTTCCAGATACTGTTCTCATCATTAGCAATACTGCAGAAAACTAAACAGATAAGACTCGCTGCCCTCATGGAGCTTACCTATAATAGAGAAAGAGGCAAACCATTAAGAACATTCCATGTTCCAGCTCATCACTGCCCAGGGCAGTATTCACCATGCTTTTAGTCCTTTAGTCACGCCACACCCAGCAAATGGTGCTTAGAATTAATCTTTCAACACTGCTGGGCCTGAAACTCAGGCTTCTTTAGTCCTTATGCCTCCATTTTAGAGTTTGTTAATTTTTTGTTTGTTTAAAAATTTATTAATGTAGTTTACCCACATTACTAGAGAATAGGAGAAATCCTGTATTATCATCTCAAACATGCAGAACAAACACTCAATAATATTCAGCAACTGTTCGTAGAGGAAACTGCTGGCAAACTAGGGAGAAATGAGATTTCCTGCACCTACAAAACAGAATCTGCCAAAATGTACCAGAGACAACATATGCAATAGTGAAACATTTAAAATACTGTATTTAAAATCAGGAACAAGACAAGAATGCCTGCTATCACTACTGTTATTCAACATTGTATGAGAAGACCTATGCTACACACACACACACACACACACACAAAAATTAAAAAGAGGTGAGAAGGGCCTCTGGCTCTTAATCTGTCTATACTTCTAAAGCACAAAGCTCTAAGAAAGGAGAGTTGAAGGAGAAACTGAGGTAGTCACTGAAAATGGTACAAACAGACCTTACTGAAGTACAGGAAA
Organism: Hippopotamus amphibius kiboko; assembly: GCF_030028045.1. NCBI lineage: Eukaryota > Metazoa > Chordata > Mammalia > Artiodactyla > Hippopotamidae > Hippopotamus > Hippopotamus amphibius. The sequence goes on along the minus strand of NC_080198.1, from coordinate 94,428,136 downwards.
CATAGGAGATAAGGGATTATTCTGAATCACCATTGTCACAGAATCAGAAACACTACAGCTCTTCAGAGCAAAAAAAGAACTAAGAGCCACTGATTTTATCTTTACCAATTTTAACATCATATACAAACAACCAAAACCCTTGGACAAATTCATTGGTGCCTTAAAGCAGTTAAAAGAAATAAAAAGTTCCAAATAATTTTCAGATGGACGGCATTGCTATTGACATTTATTATTAAAAATTAATACAGGGTTGAAAACAAGATATTTATTTTTACAGGTACCATCTGGACTCAATAGATATTAAGCTTGATTTATTTTGAGGGACATCATAAGAGAACTGAAATGGTGAAAACAGTTGATAGAGTTCCCTTCCTGGAATACTACAGGAGGGGAAAAATGGACTCTGTCAAGAGACCATCTGCTCGCCTCTTTGCTTCCCACATCCAGCATAACAGATAGGCTGTGTACTTTGTTTCCCATTCTAAACTCTTAGTGTCCCTGTTGGTAAGGAAACTCAGCACACTTGGTCAGTTCTGTAAGAACTCAGGCATTTTTCTTGCATAATTATCCGTCTCTAAAAAAGCTTGTTTCCCTGTATCTCCATCCATCAGAGGCAGGGATGTATCCTTGGAATTCAGAATTCTGCTGCCTGAGCTTCGCTACTGTGTGATTTGTTGAACCCACTCTCAAGGGTAATAGCTATTCCCTTAGACTTGTCCCCAGACTGTCCTGTTCTCCAGCATTTCTTGGGGTGGTGGCTTAACCAATGCCACAGTGCTCATGGAGGTCATAGAAAACATCTAAAGGCAGTTCAAACTCTTAAATATCTTCCTTAAACAGGTTTTCATGTTTGTACAATAAATTAATTTATTCTTTACCTCTTCTTGGTTTCAACTTTTCTGAATTGTCAGCAGTGAGCATGCACTCTTTCAATAGGAAAAAATTATATTGGCACATGAGAGTCATGGAATTGTCAATGATTTATTTTTATTTACCTTTGTCTTATTTTTAATAAGTAAAAAATTGAAATAAAAGCATGAAAAAAGAAAACATAATTATAAAAATCACCCCATCCTTCCCTTGCTTGATTATGTATACCAGAATGATTTCCATCTCTCTTAGCTAATTTAACCTGATTTTGTGAAAGATAAAAGGAAGATGTATTATTTACGGGACACTGACCCTGTGCCTCCTACTTTACAACATCAGCCTAACCAACGGCCCACTCCCTGCCTCTGTACCATCCTCCAGAGCTCTGCTCCTCTTCTGACATCTAGGCATTCAGGACTAATTGCCACTCTTAATCTTCTGCAGTTCTTTCCTGTAAGGCCTATAAATACAAGCCCAAAGTGCTTTAAAGAGAAGCAAAGCCCAACACTCCTAGGACATCATTCAGTTGGAAGTGGCAATTAGACATTTTTAACAAGTTCTTTTAATACAAAATGGGGTAATTAAAACTTGCACATTGGAAGAGAAAACACTTTTGAGATTATGTTCATTTTATTAAGCTATTTCAAATACTAAAGTTTATTGCAATGCATAGTTCTTTCTTTGCCTTCCTTTAATTGAATTGCTGGCACTAACTCAGTGAAATGAATGTCTGACCCATCGAGAAAGAGATTAAGTTATCGAGGGTGTTTATTTTTAATTGGTATTGACCACAAACCCATACATTTCCCCTAAAATTGGATTGAATTGGAAAATTCCACTCTTTGATCTAAATATTATGGTTCAGACACCAAATTATTACTGCTATAGCTTAACCTATGTCAGCTGCACGTTTGGGCTAATATCTCCTTTTTTTTGGGAGGTCAGCAGTTTCATGCATGGCTTGCTATTGCTATAACCAGACATTTGGCTAATAATAGGATTATTCACTATGACTCCATAGTATTAACTCCAAACTTTATTGAATGCAAATATAGAAAAAAGTGTATTTAATTTGATCCAATGAATATCTGTGCATATGAAGTTACAACAGTAAGAGAGTGGGAAATTAGTGAAATCAACTTGGGTTTTGAGTGAAAGCAAATACTGTCCCATTTGCTGCTAAGAGTCTTTGTCTCCCTGAATTTTTTTTTGATATATACACAAAGGACAGATATGCTAATTATTTCTGTTTTTTTGGTCTCAGGGCTAAGAGTCTACTTCTCTTTTATTATTCTCCTAGGTTGAATTTCCTTTTGCTGCTTGATTCTGGGTCTTTTGCCTTGTGTCTTCCTTCTCTCTGGGCTATTTACCACCATCCTGCTTCCTAGATCATCTTCCTGGACGCTCCCTCTGTCTCTCCATTGATTTCCTTGAAACTCAACTCATTTCTGGCATCCTATCTCCTATTATTGAATTGGCCTCAGAAAGGATAATTGATTCTTTACCTATTAGTCCATTATTTGCATCTACTAGTGAGAGTCAGCTTTATGTGTCAATGGTTCTGAGATTTAGTCTCAATTCCTCCTGACATCGCTTCTGGAACAATCTATTGTAGAGCAAAGAACCAGTGGGTCCCATGGCCTCTTGCCAGCACCTCATCCCTTAATCTGTGATAAGCTAAGGTGGTAAAAAGAAAGTATATTAATATATTAAAACTGATTATAAAATATAATAAAATAAATACAAAATAAAAGTGATGAAACAGACTTACACATGTCAGAAACAAACATATTTACTAAATGGGAAACATGGGGTGGGTATAAATCAGGAGCTTGTGATTAACATACACACACTACTATATATGCAATAGATAACCAGCAAAGACCTACTGTATAGCACAAGGAACTCTATTCAATATTCAGTAATAACCTAAATGAGAAAATAATATGAAAAAGAATGAACTTAGGTATATGTATAACTGAGTCACCTTGCTGTACACATGAAACTAACACAACATTGTAAATCAACTATACTTCAGTAAAATTTTTAGAAAATAAATAAAGTGATTTGATACTACTGTAATGTAAGATCATCTGTCAACTAAGTAACCCCAAAAGCACATAGAGAGGAAAGGAGTAAAAAGGCTGAATGAAAGAAGAATGACAATATATTAATTTACTAGTGTGTCTCTAGCAAATTAACACAAACTTGACATCATAAACGGCAAAGCTATTATCTTACAGTTCCAAAGGTAAGATAATCAAAATCAGTCTCACTGGGCTAAAGTTAAAGTGTCACCAAAGCTAGTTCCATTTAGAGACTCTAGAGGAGCATCTGTTCCCTTGCTTTTTCCAGCTTCTAGAGGCCACCTTCATTCCTTAGCCTGCAGCCCCTTCCTCCATCTTCAAAGTCATTAACATGGTACCTTCAAACCTCTCTCTGATTCACTGACCTTTGCATCCATTGTCACATCCCCTCTGACCCTTCTGTCTCCTTCTTATTGGTAGCTTTGTGACTACATTGAACTCACATAGCTAATCTCTGCATCTCAAGATCCTTAACTTAATCACATATGCAGAGTCCCTTTTGCCGTGTAAGGTACTATATTCACACAGTCTAGGGATTAAAATGGGGATCTCTGTGGGATGTATAAATTAATTTACCACAAACAGGATCTCATGAACTAGGACCAAGGACTCATATAAGAAATATCCAACTAGGAAAGGAAATTTAAGTGTGTATGTTTGAGTATATGATTAGTCTAAATTATGATCATGAAAACCTAGCCAATGTTTTCTTGGAGTGGTGAGGAGAGAAAACAGGAGAGTTTGATATGGGGAGAAGCAGATTCTCTATGGTACTGTCTGAGACTCCCTCTCAAAGATACCTGTTGGTGGAACATTCCCCAATGCACATGCATTGCTATCTAAGCATGACTACTTGGTTAGCTTCTGGTCATGGTCATATTTATTCCACAATTTAAGCTGGGCACATATAGGCCCTCATTTTCCATGTTCACAAGCTTTAAACTCATAACCCGGATATTCATGTTCCAAGGGATAAAGAGACAATATTGGTGGCATAACTTTCCAAATTCTCACCTGACCTTGTCCTGTACTTTTTGATTCTAGAGCTCACAGGTGAGGAGGAAGAAATAGCCCATAGAGCCATATGTCATATTTATGCAAGTCATACGAATGGTGGTCCTCACTATTTTGATGGAAAGCGATAAATTGAATTTATTCTTGAATGTCAGTATATTCTACTGCAGGCGTGAAGTATCAATTAGCCATGCCCTATGGCCTTAATAAATAGCTAAAATAAAATCACTTGCAACCCTCTATTCTTGGTCTTTATCTTAAGATTCGGTAATGCCTAACTTCCCATTACAATTATAATAAAAGACAAAGATTTTCAAGGAAATTTAAAGCTCTCTGCAGGCTGGCTTTTGCCTACACCTTCACTTTTTTATTTTTGTTCGTTTGTTTGATTGCTTTTATTTTTATTGACATAATAGTTGATTTACAATATTGTGTTAGTTTCAGGTGTACAGAAGATATATATTCTTTTTCAGATTCTTTTGCATTATGGGTTATTAAAAGATATTGAGTAGAGTTCCCTGTGCTGTACAGTAGGGCCTTGAGTCATGCTCCCCTTGCTTGCTATTGTCTGCTGCACTGGCTTTCTTTCTATTTCTTATATGTTCCAAACACACATCTTTCTCAGTACCTAGGTCTTTACTCTTCTTTCTGTCTGTAGTCCTTGTCACAGATTTTCTAAGGATGAAGTCTTCTCCTCATAGAGGTCTTAGCTCAAATTTCACCTTCCTAGATAGTCTTTATTTGCCCACGATTGATTATTTTCCATACTTCACTCCCCAATTCTTCATTCCTAGTGAGTCTCTAGCTTACTACCCTATTTTATTTTCTTTGAGATAATTTAAATCCCATATCAGTGAGATCCTGGAGACTCAGGAAAGAGTAGAAGGTAACCACTATCTCCCACGAATGTGAGACCTGCAATCCACAAACCATTCTCAGAAGTGACATCAACCTAAAAGGCTGGCAGGTCAAGGCAAGGATGCCTGGTCTAAGATTTATTTCCATATATGAAGTGGGTTAGAGACTGAAAAAGAGCCAATACAATACCAAAGGGAGTTGGAGATTTTAAAAAATCCTAAAAGAGGTGGCTAAAAATAGAAAGCAGATCAGAGCTGGAGTATTCCCCAAGCTAAAATGCAAAAACTTAAAGTGTTTGTCTATTCTTTTTCTTTTCTTTTTTAATTAAACATATTTCTCAAGATGATTGTTTTGGTTTTACTAATACTATTTTTAAAATATAAAACAGAGTGACTGTTATGAGCAAGGCATTATCAATCATTTAGGGTATAAATATTTACAAAGTAGTGGCTTCCCCTATAGGAACTTGCTGTTTGTCAACAGTCCTGGTTGAACCCTGAAACTCTGAAAGAAGCATATCTGTAAAAAGTAATGGACATATACAAGACTCTATATTTTTAAAATCAGTTATTGTTAATCAAATAAAACTAGATTTTCAGCATTCTAGTAGGTTTAAAACAATAATTTTAATAAATGATGCAGTGACAGTAAATATCTTAGTGAACGATGAGTAGGTGGTAGTGTACTTATTACTTTAGAATTATCACTAAATGAATCTTTAACACAGGGCCACAAGGACCTTCAGTGAGTATCAAATCCACCCTCCTCATTTTGCAGATGAGAGAACTAATGGATGGAATAACTCTCTCAAGGTCCCACAAATAGCCCATGGCGATTCCAGGATGAGGACCAATGTCCAGTGCCCTTTTCATGTAACCACACTGCTGCCTAATTTGCTGGAACAATTATTGTTTGAAGATTTACCCTGCCATCGTCCAGATGCTTAATGCATAAAAATGTCATCTGAGACTAATGCTTCTGCATCAACAGTCAATGTGATTACTCTTTCTTAACAAAGCAGATCTGTTAAGAATCAAACATATGGAGTCAGAGCAGAACTTTCCCTACATGCAATCCCTTTTCATTCATGATATCAACTTTCAATGTTCTTTCCAAGGTGCCCCTGTTCTAAGGGAATATGTTAACATTAAGGTAAGTAAGATTATTGCTACCTGATGAACTGGGACTAAAATCTGCCAGGTCACAGTCACATGAATATATTTTCATTAGTTGTTTAAGTAATAGAGTACCTTGCCAGGGAAGGAGGAGTCTCTGATCTGATGGCCAAACATATTTTAGGAATATGCCTGCCTTATTTTACTTTTCAAGCTTTATAGCAGAGATTATTCTGCCTTGCCCAGAGATTCTCAGAAACAATTCAGTCTTCAATAAGCTATACATCAGGGATGACAGGACAAAGATGGTTGGTTGCTTCAACCATAGATGAGATTGTTTCCTCGTGTACAAAGTGAAATGATGATTACTATTTCACAGGGTTTATAAAGAAATTAAATAAGATAATATACATAAAACACCTGTGGCATAGCAGCTTTCCAATAAATGTTAGCACACTGATGTAGCAGGGCAACCATACAATGAAGATCTAATATATGAATTGTATATATATATATTTTTTTTCTTTTTACCAGTCTACACAGAAAAGACCATGGAGCTCCTACTCATGTTCAAGCATTTCAGTTCTGATTAACTTTTAGTAACAACTAAATTTAAAATCCTGAAGTTTCTTCCAAATTGCCTTTGGAGTTAAAGATAACTTTTTCTTTTTCATGGAGAAAATAAAACTTTATTAAATAATATAAAATAAAACTTGAATACTGGAATGTTTCATGTTTCTCGGTAGATAATCTCAACACTATAGGATTGTCACATTTTCACAAATTAATCTTTTTTAATTTAAGTTAATTTTTTATTTAAGTATGCTTGATTTACAATGTTGTGTTAGTTTCATGTATACAGCAAAGTGATCCAGTTATACATATATATAATGTACATATGTATATTTTTTTCCCTTATAGATTATTACAAAATATTGAGTATAGTTCCCTGTGCTACACAATAGGTCCTTGTCCATTATCTATTTTTGTATAGTAATAGGTACATGTTAATCACAAAGGGTAACTTTTCAGGGAGAGCTTAATGATTCTTCAAGACTCTTGCCTAAATCATTTAGACACTTAGAGAAGTTCATACCGCTACAAACTTACAAGACACTGTTTTGTACCAATTGTCACTCTCCCATCCCACACTGGTAAATCAATCTAACAGAGAACTGGAGCCTATTTTATAGATTTGGCTCAAGGGTTTGGGAGACAGGTAATTAAAGAATATCCATTGGTCAATCAGATATTTCTCAGATTGTATACAATGAAGCAAAAGGAAATGCCCTCTGTTTCCAAAAATGGAAAACCAAGAGATTTTTTAAAAATAATATGTAAATTCTCCATACCATAGTAGTTAAAGGCATGCTCTCCATAGTCAGACCTCCTGTGCATAAATATTTGCGTGAAGAGTAGTCTCAGTCAAGGGCATGAATCCTTCCAAGCCTCAGTTGTTTTACCCATTAACTATGGAAAAACAATACATTTATAAGACTGCTGATAAACAATGCCACATATTTAAGCACTTATTAGAATATCTGATATACCATAAATACTAAATAAATATTAACTATAACTAAAATTATTATTATATTAGACATAAATTATAGAGTAATACGTTGAGGGCACTTAACTGATTTGTTAACTTTGGTCCCTAGTAGGGGATCCCCAGAGCACAATGTAGTCTAGAACTTTTATATTGTTTTTGGTTTGGGGCAAGAGAATGAAGTGAGAAATTAGCAATTATCACAGGCAAACACACACAGATGAGTGACATTATATTTGGCCTCTTTTATCAGGGGATTTTCCCAAATCAACATCAGAATATGTTCCAGAAACCTCGCATGTGTGATACCTTATAATGGTGAGGCAGATACCTGGGCCACCTTTGTACAGATAGGAAAATAGAAATGCAAGGGGGTTATGTTGTTTGTCCAGGAATAAATAATTGGCATGTGATGGAGACAAGTTATAAAGGCAGGTCTGTGTTACTTTTAACACCACCAAAATTCTTCATGCAAGGCAAAAGTGGCAAGAGATGTTTAGAAAAGGTGTGCAAGAGCCTTGGAAGCAATAATTTCCAGATGGAGTAGTTAATGATTACTTCATGAAAGACTTAGAATTTGACTGAGCCATAAATTAAGGGCAGAAATTGGGTATTTGACATGTGGGGTATTATTTTAATCAGACAAATATAATGAGAAAAACTCCTGAGACTCCGAAGAATCAAGTATGTTCAGCATCATTTTATTGCTATCAGAATACAATAGACTGAAATGATTGGAAAAAGATGTTGAAGGCAGATCATGATAAGACATACATTGAATAAAATAATAATGATAATAACTATAATAACAAAAAATCAACAGTCACTGATTGCATTGATATGTTGTACATTGAGTTAGGAATTTCAGATAATTACTTAGAGTCATTTGTATCTTTGCATATTTATAGCAGCAATTCTGTGGAATGGATTAAGAAATGCATATCCTAATTTTACAGATGCGTAAATTGAGGGTATATTTTATATATTTTATTTAAGCTCTTATAGATTGAGTGTTTGCCCTTCATATTGTCTTTAGTTAATTTTGTCCAAAAATCCAGGCAGGTCATCTAAAGTGAAACCACTTTTTCTATATGCCAAGCAAAATTGAGCCCAATTTTAAAAATGCATTTTGTTCTCAATAATAACATGACCTTGTACTAAGTAAGTTAGAATTCACTCTATTAAAAAGAACATTTTATTTTCATTAAGCTAAAGTCAAGTTGTGTCTTTCTGGTGATACACTTACCTGCCTTGATTGAAAATTATCTTCTTATTTTGATTTATTAAACCCCTTCGTTAAAGTTAGTATGTATTTTATTGATTACTGTTTTATTTCTCTTGGCTAGTCTTATTTGCCTGAGGTTGATTTTGATCTCTTAAGGTAACTTTTTCTTCCATTGTCTAACGTACATTTCTGAGAGTAGCTAACCCTGTTGCCCAAAGAGTCAAAATAGCCTCTGTGATTTTTATAGAAGAAATCTGTAGAAAACTGATCCTGTGATATATGGTTCATGTCTGTAAAATATTTTAGCTTTTCATGTTTATTAGTGTTTTATGAATCTGTAAAAATATATTGAAACTAATATCAATAATGCCTTATACAACATAGTGCTTTCCCATTTATAGAGGGCTTTCACATGTATTATTACACTGACCTCAGAACTACTCTAGGTAGTAGAAAAATTTATTTTCTATATTCTAAGTGGGTAAACTGAGGCATAAAGAAGTTCATAGTATTGAATATATACCAGATAGTATTTTGATTTGGGAATATTTAACCTAATGACCTCTGCTATTGCTATATCAATTAGAAACAAAGATCTAGTGATCTTATACTTCTTTCTTTTTCAATTACTTTTACTTCTTTAAAGACGTTATTTTTTTCATCCCCTCCTAGAGCATAGATATCTATGTCACTCCAGTCTATTTCCACTGCCTATGGAATCCACCCTTGATATATTAATATCATTTACAACACCTTCCACAATTGGATCCCAGCAAAAAATGTTCTATTCAGTATGGCTGTTTCTCATTCACACTAGCTTTAATTAGTAAGCAAATATTGTTTGACCTTCTATATAATGTATTATTTTTGTTTGTTTTGGGTTGTGTGGTTAGAATACGAAAATTACTCACACAGGAATTCTCCCTTCTCCACAGGGAGAGGTAGACTTGGGTATAAACAGCTATAATAAAGGATAAAACTAGATGATATTGTGTGATGAGCATACAAGTTAGAGAAAAGCCAACCCAGTTGTAAGTAGGGTACATAAGTAGGTTATTTGTCATGCTCTGTGCACCCCTGAGTTTGTCAGGAGTTGCCTCAGTGGGTGTACGAAGGGTTCAGGGAAGACTGGGGAGACACTCAAGGGACAAGAGTCTGTCACTTCTGCTGTAACCAACCCATCTCCTCCATTTCTTCTGGCCTAATGCCCTGTGTGTCAACACTATTTCATTTGAAGAATGAAAGCCAATGTGTACATAATGAAAAAAAAATCAAAATAACATGGCTAGGCAATTGGGGACATTTTCAGGGGGAGCTTACATACGAAAGGGCCTCCTTGATTACAGGTAGGAACTAGATAAGTAAAGAGAACAAGAAACGTTAATATTTGTAAATAATTAACCTTTTATTTACCACACATTCTACCTTATGTACACGAAAGTGCTTTCAGTACTGTTGTTTGCTTTATGTTTTGATTTTTATTTGTTTTGCATATCCATGGTCAAAGAAATAATTTGTTATATGTCCATAGGAAGGTGGTCTGTGAATACAAGCAAATCTTTAAAATGCTTCTACTTTCTCGTTATTATTTTAGTTATTTATTTACATATTTTTGAGGTAGAGATGCATGAGAAAATGCTGTTAAACCAAACATCTACTTTGAAATCAGAGTGAGTTGGCAATTTGAATTTCTTTTGGCTATTTTTAAAGTAACTTGCTTTACCTAAATTCACGTGAATATAAAATTTGAAATATCCTGGTAACTGGGTAGCTCACTGAAATAACTGAGATAATAACTTGTTTGTTTCAAGATTGCATATATCCTACAGTATTTGGGCACCAAATTATAATCTTAAGTATATATATGTGTGTGTATATGTGTATGTATGTGTGTATATGTGTATATATATGTATGCATGTGTATATATATAGTGCATATGTACATATATGCATATAAACATTTTAAAATCAAAAATTCATTTGCTAATTTCATGAGAGGTTGTGTGATAGGTCTGAGGAAGAACATAGCACATTATCTATAAAAATAAAAGTGGGTAATAAAGTGTATAGACATGAATGTCCAAGATCTAGGAGCTAAGGGTCTCTAAATAACTCCAAAAAGTCCTCTACTATTTTCCAGGCTGGAATTTATCAAACAAAGCTTATTTTTTTTCTCATTGAGGGATATATTTGAGGAAAATAATAGTCCTACTTCACTCCTTGACTGGGAAAATGACCCCCTGTCCCTGGTAACATTTTTGCTCAGAGCTTTCTCAAGCTTCATTTGTAATCCAAACAAGCTGTCATATATTTGTCCTAGAAAAGATGAAGTTTTCCCTTTATGTGGAGGTTAGAGATTGCGTGTTATAAGAAAATATTCATATGTTTGAAGAGCAGAGAGTGTTCTCTTCCCAGAGGGTGGCTTTAAAGGAGAAGATGATGAACTCTTAATAGGGGGCTGCCTGGGAAAATTTACACTTCTTAGGTGTTTTGACACTAAACTGATTTCCTACGGTCCCATCCTTATCAGAACTCAAAGAATACTCAAGGGGTAGCCTGTAGGATAACTGTTAATCAGATGATACCCCTGTGTGCTCTTTAAATTTGCAGAGTAGATATCAGATTTTCCTCATGTGTGCCTTCATTCATATTTATTGAAACCCTATATATGACAGGCATCAGATTAGGCCTAGAGGATGTACCATGAATGTGATGGAATCATCGTCCTCGGGGACTTTTCAGAATCTAAGAAGGGAGGCTGACATGTGAGCAAAGCAAACATATGTTTTAGTTCCATTAATTCCAGTATATCTTCTGTTCACTGAACATTTAGAATGTGCTAAGCAGCATGCTAGGAACTGGAAATAAAGATGTTTTTCTGCTCCTTGCAGAACTTAATCTACTGGGACAGAGAGACCAAAACATATTATTTTAGAATCAAATTGTTAGAAGAAGAGAAGAAGGTCATTCAGAGCAGGAGGAACAAAATGAACCAAAAAAATTCATAGCGGACAAAAAAATAGCTTGACTCTCATTGTGCAGACAATAGTCTCTATCAAGGATGCTATGTACTGCATAAAGTATTCTTTAGCTGAGAATCATCCCATGGTTTAAAAGTAAACTCCTTCCTACAGCATGGGCTTAGAAGGTTCCAAAGGTCAACTTCCTTTAAGGGGATATGACTCTGAATTATGGAATAAGGTGTAAGAAAGCCAGTTGGGTCAGACTCCCTGTTGCTATTCTTTGGATTTGAGCTGGGAGAACTGGAGACAGGATAGCAAAAGGGAAGGTATTTTGAAGCTAGTTTGATGCATTGGCTACAATGCACGGCTGTACTCGAAAGGTAAAGAAAGAGGCCCCTAAAGAAGCAGGCAGCAGGGGTCCTGATGAACCACCTGACCCTCACACGTAAGCATCTAGGCAACCTTAGATGCCCTGCTGCAGGACGGTGCCATGGAACTGTCTGGACTCCACATTCTCAAAGTTAGAATACACGGCTCTCTCCAAACTCTCACTAGGTCATAGATTGCAGACATTGGATTATTGCTGGCTGAAAGCTTACTGGTTTCAAGTAAAGGGGTAGATGATATGGTCCTCAGTATGAACGACTGGGTTGTAAGTTACCTACCAAATAGGCATTCTGACTTACAGGAGAACAGGTGTACGGTTTTTCCTCTAAAGTGAATATCACTCACTTTCCGTTTAGTTATTTGACTATCTATTTAAATTAAATGTAAAGTAAACCCAAATAGTTCATTTCTGCTTTGTGAGTTACTTTTAATTCCAGAATCAATAACTTATTGTGCTGTATAACACACAATTTACTTGCATAATTTATTTGCTAAGGAAATGAAGAAACAGGGAAGGAATGGAGGTAGGGACAGTGGGGGTACTGAAAACAGAAGGATGGACAGAAGAAATAAGCTTTTGTAACAAGACCTTATGTTTGCTTTCTTATTAATCATCTAATTACATTTTCTAATTAATTAACTCATTACTGATAACAATTAACATCTGAATTTAATAGACGTAAAGTGTGTTATAACCTACTAGACATGCAGTTTTTAAATCCCTGCTATGCAACACAGGCTTGACGTGGACGTGGTTTATGTAAGTTCAACAACTAGGTAAGGGAAGAATCAAGGCTAAGCCCAGGTGTTTGCATTTCTATTTCAATACTCCTTACCGTTGGATAGAGAATCTCGCTATTGCAAAGATCGTGTAAACTTCTGGGTTAAAATTTGCAGGAACCCCCAGGGCCGCCCACGTGCTTTCCAATACATTGCACTAGTGTATCAGTGCATGAGTGGGGAAGAATGTGTGGATGTCTAGTGCAAGTATTTTAATCTATACCTATAAGCGCATAAGAGTGTGGATATGTAACCCACATTACACTAGGATATGATAGGGGCATAAGACTCATCTCTGGTCATTTCTTATTGGCTATTCATATGCCCACAGGTTGTGAAATTCAAGGCAGATTTCTGGATTCCATGGAAAGTGTGTAATGGAGTCCACTAATAATTTACAACTCTCCAAAATGTCGAGGCTCAGGTGTTTGTATGGAGTGAAGAATGGAATTATATCTGCAGTTAGTACACAGTGCACTGTCCACAGTAAGCACACTATAAATAAGATTCCACTCATATTTATGATCTACGAAGTACTTGGCAATATATTAAGTATTTTCCTGAATGTCCTCTCAGTTCGTTATCAGAACAACCTCTGAGGTAGACATTATTATCTCACTGTGGTAGATAAGAAAACAGAAGTTCAAATGCTAAGCACTAAAAAATTGACCCAAGGGGTATATATACCATAGAACCAGAAATCATGCCCCAGCATTTTTAATCCAAATCCTATGCTTACTTAAAGAATAACAATGATGACAAACACCCTATAACTGAAACAATAAAAACAATAATATTTATATTATTCTGTTTGTACGAAAGGACAAAACCATGTGTTGTACTTAAGAATTCTTGTGTGGAAAGAAGAGAGGAAAGAGAAAATTGTCATTATGATGGTAGTGAAGAGGGGAGAAGAGATGGGACTGAAAACCATTAAGGATAACTTGGGGGAATATTTTGCAGAACTTTGCATTTTTCCAAAAATAGTATGTGTTAATTTATTAACAGCTCAAAATATTTGTGACCATATATTTAAAGTTGGGTCTGAGTGAAAAAATAGTATTGAACAGAAGCAGGCAAGAGACGGGTGATTTCAGGGAAGAGAGCACACACATAAGAAAGACAGGAAATTAAACCTTATTTTACCACTGCCAAAAAGGAGAAAGTCATCAAACACAAATATCTTGGTCACCTGTTTGTCATGCACAGGGCCAAGAAGTTTATTTTGTGTTTTTTTTCTTTTTTCCTCATATGGATGTTCTGAAGGAGAAATGATGAGTCCATGTTTCAGATGAAGAAACCAAGTTTCAAATTAACTTTAAAATGTAACCAAGGGCACTTAACTGGCTGATTCCAAAACTCAAATTCTTTCTGCACCCCATCAACTTTACCTATGCCAGGCACAGTGTGTATAATTCAAGTAATAATAAATATAGCCTTGCATCTGTATAATACATAATGTTTCAAAACTCTGTGTGTCTCCTTGCAACCTTGCCTTGAGTCTGGCATGATCAAGATTACTGCAATTTAGGAGAGATATTAAACTCAAAATTCCAATTACCAGAATTTTATCCCTAATTCTCCACTTACATGGTAATTCATTTATTCAAAAGTAATTTATTATGCCCTTGCTATCCTAGAAACTCTTCTAGAATAGGAATTACTACTTTCACAGTTTTTTCCCTCAAGGCATTAATATCCTGGGAGAAAAAGACAAGTAAAATATTGATTGTAATGCAGAAAATGAGAGTTTCAAAAGGGGTGACTCAATGGTTCCATAAAGCAGAAAGAGGGGAATCTGTAGCCCCAAAAGTGTGGTCAGGCAACAGTTTTCAAAGATAAACAGATTCAAGCTAAGACTTGAAGAGTAAGCAGCAGTTCAGTAAGTTAAAATTTGGATATGGAAAGTCATAAGGGTTGAGATGGCTTTTAAGATGAAGGAAAGGGTATGTGACTGCTGAAGGAAGGAAGAATTATTAACAACCCTATTAACAACCCTATTAAGAATTATTAACAACACAGTCATATTAACAAGTTTGTATATTTTTATGAGGACAGTGGGAAGCCTTTGAGGGATGATGAGTACAGCGGTAAGACAAGATTTACAGTTGTAAAAGAACACATTGATTCTAATATATAAAAGAGGTAAGGAGTAAGCACCAACGCAGTCCAAGTGTATCAGTTAGCTTTGCTGCATAACAAATCACCCATGCTTGGTGGCTTAAAACCACAACAATACATTCTATTTAATGTAAGCTTCAGGTTAGTTGAAGGTCAGCTGACCTTGGCTGGGCTCAGCAGGAGTTGTTTCTTTGCTCTATGTGTGTCTCTCTCTTTTTTTATTAGACTAGTGGGTAAGCTGAGCATGTGTATCTCATTGAGAAAGCAGAGGTGTTAGAGAGGAAACAGAAATTTGTGAGATCCACAAGGCTGTACTGTACAATATGGCAGCCACTCACTACATGTAGTCATTTAAATTTGTTTTAAGTAATTAAAATTAAAGAAAATTTAAAAAAAACTATTTTGTAATAGACACATTTCAAATGCTCAAATGATACATGTAACTAATATGGTTTTAAACAGCACAGGTAATGCCTATTTCCATCATCACTAAACATTATATTGGACATTGTCCTCTTAAGGCTACTTTCTCCCATTCCACATTAGTGAAGGCAAGTTCCACAGGCAAACACAACGTCAAGAGGTGAAGAAATACACTCAGCTCACCACGAGGCCATGGCAAAAGTGTAGCTACAGGGAGAAGTGAAGAAGAGGGAGCACATAAAACAGCTGGGTGTAATAATGAGTGTGACAATGATGATGGAGAGAATTTTATTAACTGGAAAGAAGTTTAAGAGTGATTATTAGCAGAACTTGATAAATGAAAGTTTGAGATTTTTGAAAGAAGGAAGCAAGAATCATGTCCAGAAGTTTTGCTTGGGCAGCTAGGACAACTCAGCAGTGCCAAGTACTGAGCAAAAAAGAAGTCAGATAAAGGTTTAGTGAGATAACCCCTGCCAATAACAAGCACAGTTCTGAGTACCGGGACTAGTATAGTACCTGGTCCAAATTTTAGTATTTATTAATGTGATTTTTCATTTCCATAATCTTTGTATGTTTATTGATTTCTTCTCCATTCTTCAGATCAGCTCCTCTAAGTTATATATCTTTAATTTCTTAATTGAAATATATTTGACATATAACATTGAATAAATTTAAGATGAACAACATGCTGATTTGATACATAATATGATTGCTATTGTAGTGATAGCACCTCTATCATAACTATCATTTCTTTTTTGTGGCTGGAATACTTAAGATCTAGTTTCTTAGCAGTCCAATGATTATAATACAACATTGTCGTCTATTTTCACTATGCTGTGCATTTGATCACTAGGACTTACTTCTAATTGCAAGTTTGTATCCTTAAACATCTCTCCTATTCCCCCCACTGACCAGACCCTGGTAACCACCATCTTACTGTCTGTTTTTACAGTTTTGGCTTTTTAAGGTTCCACATTTAACTGATATCATACAGTATTTGTTTCATATTATCACCATTCACTCAGGCTTTAAGACACATAGTAGATTTTCAATAAATGTTAGTTGTTTGTTGAAAGTACATAGCAAATCAACAAATGTATAACATTTTTTTCTTCTAAATGCAGATCAAAGAACTCTTGAAAGTGAGTTCCTAGAGTTAAGATTCCATTTAAATGTTTTCACTTTAAAATGTTGTGTTACAGTCATCAAGTATGCACTCTCTTTGATATAGTTTAGGCGTGGTTTCCAAAAAATCAGCTCATTGGACTCAAATTCGCTCTCCCTTTCTTTTTTCTTCTTTCCTCAGAGGTTACTGCTCTACTAATCTAAAGCTTACAGGGTCTTTAAGAGTGCATACATAATCTTTTTAGAAAAATCCATACCCCCTTTTTTTAGGGTTTGATAAAAATGAAGCATTGAATCTCTTAGGCATGCACCTAACCTCTTTGTTCATGTGTTTATGGATTGTTTTATTTGAAGGTTAGAGGCTTATAGAGTGAAGGATAACTCCAAGAAGAGCCAATTACTCTGTGGGAGGCAGGAACAGGCTTTTTATACAGCCCTAGTTGATCCCTGTGTCTGCTCTCCAGCCTTTATCATTATTTTTCTTTATATTAGAGAACTTTAAACATGATGTGGCTTTACAAGGGTTTATGAAGATTCACACACAGACACGAAGCGATAACTTTCCTTGAGTTTTGAATCTGGGCATGATGGAATGGAAATAGTGAATCAGATGATTTTCTAACTCTCAAAAAATGTTAAAGGTAATAAAATTTCACTTAAGGATATATATATAAAAAACCTGGTTAGACTTATTACGTGTTAGGTACTTATAATATGTAGAGTACATTTTACCTTTCCACCAATCCTAAGATTTAAGAATGAATAGTAACTCTATTTTCTAAATGAAAAATTGGGGTTTGGAGAGATTGTATAATGAGTCCAAAATCAAGTGGATGTTATATGACAAAACCAAGATTTGAATTCAATTCTGATTCCCAAATCCACGTCCTTTATCAGTTGGCTAGACTCTAACAAGACAGTATTCATTTAAATAAAACACAATAATAATTAAAGCCATAGTTTCTTGGACACCTTCTTGGTTTTATGTACATGTCTAGCTTACGCCTCACAAGATTTCCATAAAAGTTGCCTGCTTTCCCAAGATCAAAATCAGAGGGTGGCAGAGCCTTTACTTCTTTTTATTCTTTTTTAATAATTTTTTTTTTATTATTTCTCTACAAGTCTTTTTTTTACTGAAATATAGTTGACCAACAGTATTATGTTTGCTTCAGGTGTACTACATAGTTATCCAACCTGATACGAAATGACCAACATGGTAAGTCCAGTAACCGTCTGTCCCCATAGAAAGTTATCATGCTATTATTGACTATTCCTTATGCTGTATATTACATCCCTGTGGCTTACTTATTCTATAACTGGAATTGTGTACCTTTTAATCCCCTTCACGTATTTTGTTCATCACACCATCACCCTCCCCTCTGGTAACCACCATTTGTTCTCTGTATCTATGAATCTGTTTCTGTTCTATTATGTGTGTTCTTTGGTTTGTAAGATTGTACATATAAGTAAGATCATATAATATATGTCTTTCTCAGTCTGATTTATTTCACTCAGCATGATACCCTGTAGATCCATTCACATTGTCTCAAATAGCAAAATTTCTTTTTTATGGATGAGTAATATTTCATATATATATATATATATTCCACATATATGTATATATTTTTTCTTCTTTATCCAGTCATCTATTGATGGACTCTCAAATTGTTTCCATATCTTGGCTATTGCAAGTAATGTTACAATGGACATTGGCGTGTATGTATCATCTTGAATTAGTATTTTTTTTTTTTTTTTTTTTACTGTGTGTCATTTTTATTCCATGGTGGAGACTTTTCCAATAGCTTCTTTAATAATATATTTAACTTGCTTCCATATGTCATTGCCTAGCACTCTCTAAATTGACATTTATTTGTCCTTTTTATACCTATGAACTAAAGTGTTGGTTTTCTAGGGGTGCCATAATGAATTAGTATTCTTGTTTTTGTTTTTGTTTTTTCTGGTAAATACCCAGAAGTGGAGTGCTAGATTATATGATAGTTCTATTTTTAATTTTTTGAGGAACCTCCATACTGTTTGCCATATTCCCACCAACAGTGCACATAGGTTCCCTTTTCTCCACATCCTCACCAGCACTTGTTATTTCTTGTCTTTTTGATAATAGCCATTCTGATGGTTGTGAGGTTAAATTTCACTGTAGTGTTGATTTGCATTTCCCTGATGGTTAGTGATGCTGAGCATCTGTTCACGTGTCTGTTGGCCATCTGTTTGTTTTCTTTGGAAAAAATATCTATTAAGATCTACCCATTTTTAATAGTGTTTTTTTCTGAAATGCAGGTCTCCTAAGCCAGATTTCATGCACTTCCCAACTCTTCTTTTTAATCATGGTTCTGAACTTGGGGAGACAGAAGGAAACACTTCTTGGCTTCAAGGAGCCTGGGCATTAAAAAGAGTAGGACCCATTTCTGACTCTCTTGCAAACAAGTGATGGTTTCAGTTATACTTTCAGGGACTGAGGCGAAGTCCCTCCTCTAGTAACAAGGCCAGTCGCTGCCTCTGCCCCTGTCCCTTACCGACTTGTACCAAGGATCATTTTTGTAGGTGAGGCCATCCTCCATTATCTCAATGAGATTGAATGCTCACAACACCACATAGCACTTAACAGCCATATGACACTGGGAAAAACATTTACTCTATTTAACCATCAGTTTCTTTATTTTTTAGCAATAAACCTACCTCCCAACATTTAAGCAGAAAATGAGATAAACTTTGGGAGTTAATTAATTCACATTGGGACATAGTGACCAATAACAGATGATTTCCTAGGACTAGATTTTTATATCAGAAAAGAGAACAGGAATTTATTAATAATAATAACAACGATTTAAAACTAACATGTTATTCTTCCATCAACCCCACTTTCTCATCATGTTCCTCTTTCTCCTTCCCCTCGTCTTCCCTTTTGGTTCAATTCAGTTCAAAATCAATTAGATGTGGGCAAGTAAGGTAGGCAGGAGGTTATGGCCACATTATCTGTCAGAGCATGGACATCCACAAGGTAGAGGTGATGGTCCAGCAAGGGGTGTCTGAGACCAAACACAGTGATTTCAGTGGGGTTGGAAAGTGGATAGAAGCCAGCATGCAGTGTTGGGTGCTTCACATGCTTGTGAAGTGGGGGTGCTGTCATGATCACAGTTTGATGACCAGAATAGAGTGTGAGAATCCCAGTGGGGTAAAGAGAGTGTCTGCACATTGGGAGGTTGGTTGCCTTGGGGTTCTGGAGCCCCAGCTGGAGTGATGAGAGGGCATGATAGGAAGAGATGTCCCTGTGTGAAGTCTTAAAAAATATTCACCGTGAAGAGGGCATTTGCAAGGGATAGGAGTAAGGGGGGGGGGTTGTTTTGGGAGATTGTTTACCTACAGGGAAATTGATTAAATAAGGAAATATATTAAAGAAAATGAGAGTCAGGCTTCTCACAACTAGAGAAGAGCATTACGCACAGCAAGAGAACCTGGGGATGAATTCTAAGAAGGTTTTGGAATGTAATTGGAGGTACCGGTGTAAACTTTTTAGATAAATTGGTGGATGGGTATATAAATAAACATAAGTGTGGGTGCATTCGCATATATCCCTGAATCGGTCCACTGAGAATACCTGGGGCCAACAACATCCCAGCATCAGGGAGCACATCCTGTGTTACCTAGCCCAATTCTCCCCTGGGAGAAACCATGCTTCCCAGTAAAATGACATTACAGGACTGAGAAAGGCTGAGTCTGAACATCTACTTGTGCCCAAAACTAAGAATTTTCTCAAAAACACAAGAACTCATGTCAAAAGACACACAGTACAGCTTGAAAATATTCCCAGTAGCCAAATCTGGGGAAATTTGTGTATAATCCATTAGTAATAGATAAAGGAGGAATGCTTTGTTTGTCTATACATACGTATGAAAAATGGATGGACTATCTATATTGTCTCAAATTGCCTCTCCACAAAATTGATATGAATTCAAACAAATATTTTAAAAAAATTAATTTCCACAGAGACGCTGGGCAGAGACTGAAGCTGAATTTGGCTTCTGTACTCCCACACTGAATTAAATCTCAGAGACAGAGTTTTGGGTGAAGTAGAAAAGAGTAGCTTTCATGCTTTGGCAGGCAAAGGAGGCCACAGGAGGCTAATGGCCTCAAAACTGTGTGCCCTAACCTGGAGGGGGTAGGGAGGAGTTTTATAGTAATGGTTCAAAGAGGGCATCATCAGCTCATGGACCTTCTTCTGATAGGTTGGTGGTGAGGTACGTGGGAAGCAGCAGCATCAACCTTCTGGTTCCAACCAGTCTAGGGTCTAGTGTGGGCAGCAGGCCCTTAATTTCTCCCACCTGGTGGAGGTTTCAGTCTCTGTAAAACAGCTCAAAGATATTGTTATGTATATCCCTTGATGGGGAACCAAGACTGTCCCAAAGCTGCATTATTTTTTCTTTTGACTGTTCCTCCCTTGTTTCTGCATCCCCTCCCTTCCCTAATTAGCATCTGTTTGAACCTGCCCATTGAAATTCAGGCAAGGTCCTGGAGGCTGAATGAAGCCTATTTCCTGTAATCAGGAAATGGGGGACATAGAAGGGCTTTTGTGCTCAGGAGTCTCACAGGGTCATGCTCACTCAGTTTCAAGATCATGCTAATCAAAGGATCAAAATTAGCATCACCAGTGACCAGTCAAATCAAATGTATATATCACCTAATAACTTGCAATGAGAACAAAGCATCATATCTATGATATCGCTGTTAAAGAAGTATAAACTGAATCTAATTCTGAGAGAATAAAGATAAACCCAAATGAGGGTGTCATTAAGAAACAAACACAAACAAAACCTCACGAAACAAACCTACAGTCTTCAGAGGGGTTGAGGTCCTGAAAGACAAAGAAAGCTGAGAAACCACTTCACACTGAAGGAGACGGAAGAGAGAGAACCAAATTCAGCGGGTGAGTCTGGACTGATCTCAGGTGGCCTCGGCCCGCAGCAGCTTAAGCAGGGTTTCAGGTTCCAGGCAGTGATTGAGGTCAGGTCGTGGCGGTGAGAGCACCGAATCCTAGCCACGAGACCAGTGGTCAGTGACAAGTCCCTTGCCCTGCAGCTTTGCAGAAAAAAATTCCCACAAAGACGGAAAGTAGTGAAATGAAGTATTTACTAGGAAAAAAAAGTGAATACGTGTGGATAGACACAGGCAGGCTCAGAGACAGTCGTGCCCTCGTGGCAGTTTGAATCACTTTTATGGGGCATTTCTTCCATGTTTCCTTTGACCAATTATTTTGATTTGCCTGGTTCAAAGTCCATATTTGGCCTATCTCAGGATTTTCCTATGTGTGCACATGCATCTCTTAGCCAAGATGGATTCCACCGAAGAGGCCTATGGGTAGGTTTGGCCACCTGGCATCCCTCCCCTTTTGACCTCCAAGGAGGCTTTCTGTACATGTGTAGTCGGGGGAGGTCTCCTCACTTCAAGAATGAGGACTACGTGGTCTCTTCTCTTCTATCTGGGCAGGGCCCGGCCTCCTCTCCCAGTTGTCTTGTTATTCCTGTATCAGAGTATCGATCCACAGGGAACGAACTTGGACCCTTGGCCCTGGGGGCCCATCTGTCTCCTGCCTCATGGACCACCCCCTTTAGCTATAAAGGCTATTATTGGGATGTTTCACAAACTTGAATGGGGTCTGAGGATTAGATGGTGATAATGTGTTAATGATAATTTCATGATTTTTATGGTCATATCAGATTAGGTAGGAGAATTCCTTATTTGCAAGAAATACACGATGAATTTAAAATGGTGGGACATATCAGCACCACTTTCACAAATAATTCAGAAAATAAAAGCGCCTGTTTTGTTTTTGCAAATTTTGTAGCAGTTTGTTTCAAAACAAAGGAAGGAAAAATTCATAGTGGGCATTTCCTAAAAGCTTTGCCTCCTTGAAATTACTTGACATATGTTAATTTACTTAACCCTTAAGCCATTCGGCTAGGTAATGGTATTGTTTCTAGCTGCAGAAAAGATAGCCAAGGCAGAAATAATTAAGTATTTGGTTTGTTTCTAAAGAGAAAGAGGGGAGAACTGGGAAAATGGAGACAGACAAGGAGGCCACAGGAAACAGCATTGCCAGAGGCATTGGGAAACACCTGAAGCACCTGAAGCCAGGATTGGAACACTGGTAATCTGGTTTCCAAAGGCATCTCTTTACCAATACACTACCAATCTCTATTACTTTTCTGGCAGATGTTGCCTTATTTCCCAAGTTTTTACAGCCAGTTTGTAACAGTGTTGATGTTCTGATTCCTTCCATATATTATTCCACAATTCTGTAGGTTATATGATACTTTCTCAAAGGCTAAACCACAATAAATGCACCTCAGTGTCCTGGTATCAATCTAGAACATTGAATATGGTCACATTTTAACCTGGTTTTTACCACTTTATCTCTCCTGCAGTGTTTTCTCTCTCTCCCCTCCCCTCCCCCCACTCCCACATCCATTCTATCCTTCTCTCTTATAGCTCTCTTTCCAAAAACCTCCAGCAGGAGGAGCCATCACTCAACCTTGCTAATCTCTGTAACTACCATCACTTCATACTAGTTTCCCAGCCACCAAATGTTGGTTGTTTTTCAATAGATTTCCAATGGGGAATCTGATATTTTGGGCGTTATGAAGGAAACAAAATGTTGAATAAAATATTCCTAGAAATATAGGCAGGGGAATCTTGTCTTATTAAAAACAAACACACAGACAAAAAATTCCTGCCCATATGACCACAATTCAAAGCACTATCATAAAAGCGAAGAATCTTGACTTCCTCCAAGAGGACCTGGAGATGGGTCTCTGACCACCTTGGGTATTGACTCCACCAAGAGACAAGGGATACTCTGGTGCTGTTACCCCCAACTTATATTTTGCCATATCTCCCATATAACCTTGAAATTCCTCTTGAAGACGGGACTGTGGAAGCTTCGTCTGGTACCTCAGATCTCCTAAGGGAACATTCAGATTCGCCTCTCATCTCTCAGCCTCCTCTAGCCCAATTCACCTTGTTGCCATTGTATCAGCATCATTTCTAGTAGAACTAACTTCATAAATGTTAGTAAGCATTACCTTTATTTTCATAATACTTCAGTGTAAAAGCTTATGATCAGTCAAAAAAAATTGATTAAGCAGGAAATTTGGCCCCAGATGATTAAGCTACATTGTCCCATTAAAGAAAATGACTGATTTCAGTATGCTCTTCTGTTAAATGTATACAAGTACTCTACCTTGACATGTTCATTTGCTTCTGTTCGTGAGTAAAGAAAGAAATGGTCATACTCAGATGATTCAATAAGCCAGGATTTGGAACTGCCTACATTACATCATTACACCACCTTGCAGCTACAACATGGTGTCACAACACTGTGTGGTTTCCCATCGGAAAGAATCTCATCTGTTTTGATTACAAATTCTCAGAGACATGCATCCATTCTTGAACTCAATTAATGAGTGCCCAGCATTGACCTTGTGAGTTGGCAAAGTCTTACTTCCATAGGTTTATTATTTCTCTCAGTGTGTGCCTAAATAATGAGAAATGATCCATCAATTACTTTTAAGTGCATGGCAGTGTAACTTACAGCCCAACTCTGCCAATTTGACAATCCAGTAAGTTACATTATAATGAATGAAAACAAAGAAACAGAAAGCAATGAGGTTAACAGATTTAAAAAAAAATTAAAGATTTAAAAGGGCAAGTATTTCTAAAATGTTTACTAAGTCATATATGGGAAAGAAATGTGAATGTTTCAATGTAACAAAATACTTATTTGAAAACAATTTTAGTGTCACATTTGAATTCAGAAAGATCTGGTTCTAATCCTATGTGTACGCTATATAAAGTTTGTTTTTCCAAACTTTCACTCTCACCATCTTTACAACGGGGGAGGAAGGGCTAACTGCTAATCTGTTTTTCCTGGACTTTAGAGAGGATTAAAGTACAAAATATCTATAGAGCATCCAGCCTAGTAAACTCTTAATAAATGAAAAATATTACATTTTATGGATGCCTTGTGCCTAGCAGCAACCCCATATGTCTCACACGAAAACCATGCACATAAAAGGAACCAAAAAACAACAACAAAAGCGTAAAATACAATATAAACTATCCTCAAGTGTTTCTATCCTCTCATTAAGGGCTTATGATCTCTTGACTTAGCTCCTGAATTACCTTCTCTAAATGGTTTACATCACCGAGTCTCTCCCTTTGTAATATCTTCCTCCAAAAATTGTTAATTTTTTCCTCTGCTGCTGAGATGAATCGGGGCTTCAATTTCATCAGGTACTACTGACTTGAGCTTGATAGGCTTATTTTGTCTGATTTTCTGGATTCTAGATATTCACTTCAAGATCCTTCTAAAAATGTCTGCTGTGATTTTTTACAAACTTTTCACCACCCCCTCCCCCAAGCATACACAGCTTTACAATTCTCCAATTTTACTTAAGGAAAGTAAGCCATATCTTTTAGTCTTTCTAAATCCCTGGTGTCTCTGTCCCTCAGCAGTAGACCTTGGTGAATGCAAATTCCAGATTTTATCTTCATTTTCCAAGTTCAGAATCAAGAGGTTCTCCTCAGAATGCACAAGTCAACTCACTTATTCAAGACTTCCCCCATTCTCTTCAAAGGCAGCCTCCCCAGTTCTCACTGGCTCCTCAGACTTCTGGTACATTCAAACAGACACTTGCTGTATTCTACAGGTTTTTACTAACTTTTCTGGTTCTAGGCAAGAGGGATCATATTCTGTAATCAACTCCAGCTAACCGGGTAGATGAAGTCCTGACTGGTTATTTTTTTAAGAAATCTCTTGTGACTAGATATTTTATTGATCTAGTACTTCGTGTGTGATCATTCTCTATTTTAAATACGACACTTTCAATAGTCGAAGTCTCAAGGAAACTAAATATGTCATTTGGTATTCATAGTATCTTTTATTTGTGGATGGCAAGCTCACTCATATCATGAACTTTGTTGATCTTTGACAATAAACTCATATTTACTTGATTTTAATCTATGGGTATCTCGTGCTGAAATCTGGAATGCTTTTCTACAGAGTTTTGGTTTGTTTCTGTGTCTGAAATTTCTTTAAGAAATGGGACCATTTGGTTTGCCTTAACGATCTGGTTCTCATTTTTTGCCCAAGGCATGGAAATTTACACTCTCTACCCAAATTTCACTCTTATCATCTTTAAAATAGGGGAAGGGGCTGGGTGCTAATCTTCCCAAATTTAATCTAGAAATCTCAGCTTCAGTTTACCAATCTTGCAGCTGCTGGAGATTAGTCTTTCAATTGCTGTGCTATAATCATTGTTTATCATCAAGGACAATTCTTCATCTTCTATTGTTACTTTGGTTTCAACACATTTTTGGTTTTGTTCTTGTCATATTTTCTTTTGTTTCAGTGGGATACTTTTGAAAATTATTTTACCTGCTTTAAGTTTAGCCATGAATTGCCATGTATGTTTGATGCAGGCCTTAGTTGGTTTGTGGTGAGATGATCCTTCAGGGAATATAACCAGTCCATCATGCTAACTAGCAATTTTTGAGGAAGGTAATGCCTCTTTAAACAAACCACATGAAGCACAAGTAATGGAAATTTTGATGAATTAAACCACATTAAAAAAAGAATTGCTGTGAATGTGGTATCTAAAGATACTATAAAGAAAATGAAAATGTAAACCACAATCCTGAAGAAAAAAATTGCATCACATAAAACTTTCAGTTGAGAACAATTCCCATTTTCTATTAATCAATAATATTAAAATAACAACAAAATTAAAGAGAAAAATGAATGAGGAACTATACAAGGATATCATGGAAAGGGAGACTAAAAGTGCAATAAACACTTGGAATATTCTTCAGCCCTTTATTACCCAGGAAAATGCAAATTATAAAGCCTCCTGGGGTAGGATATTACTTTCTGACATTTTGATGTCAGTCATCACCAAGTGATTAACTCTGACCAACAGAATGTGAGCAGAATAGTCTTGTGTCATTTCTAAATAGAAGCTTTAAGTGCCAGTATGCTGAATTTTTTTTTTCTTTGCTATGAGGTTGGCAATATTTTAAGTAGGGGTTACTCCAAATCCATTAGCTTGGGTCTTGGAGGAAAGGTGATTTGGAGCAGAGTCACGGTCAATCTCGGGTGGACATACAGTGTTAGAACTAAAGGAAATTAAAAGACTTTTGATATAAATTGTTGAGATTTGGGTATTATTACTGTAGCATAATTTAGCCTTCACTGATTGATTTAATACACTAGATAAACATTTAGACATGTAATAAACATTTATTAGACACCTAGTAAAACATTTATGAGGTATTTCTAGCAAGATAGTTAATGATGGCACAAAATAGATTAATTTGTCAATAAAGTAGAAACAACCTACATGTCCATCAACAGAAAACTACACTGTGATATATTCATTCAATGTAATTTTCTATGAAAAATAACACAACATTGATGAATCTCATGAACATAATATTTAACAATAAAGCAAGAGACAATAGAATACCAAATGTGTGATTTTACTTATATGAAGTTCAAAGACATGAAATGGTAAACGTGTTGTTCAAGAATATAAAATTACATGACGAAATTATTAAAAAGCAGAGGACAAAAAGACACAATAGGGTAATCATAATGGATGCTGTTGTGTACCCCTAAAATCTCTCTGCCCAGAGGGTTGACCGCTGACAATAAGTGGTCTAACAACCCTTGACACAAAGAATCAAATGCTATTAGTTTAGTTAGGAGGAGACTAACTAGGATGTAAACACAAGAAGGGACAGAAACCAGTAAAGTGGGGAGTTGAAGCTTCACCAATTTCACCAGCTTTGGAAACCAGTGTAGAACTGTGCAGAACACAGCTCTATCTCCCTCATCCCTGTAGAGGGCAAGGGACCTGGGGTGTTTATACACCAATTACTCTCAGGTATTGGTTTAGGGCTGCTCTCAAAGGATGATAATTCTTTAGTATTTCTGGCTAATCAAGGAGGTGGCAAAGCAGGCCACAGAGGCCAGATAAAATCATTAGCTAAAGAAATGAATATCTAGCATATGTCTGCTAGAATGCCTCTTGGGAAAAACATATAGGGTAGGTTAATTAAGATAATAAGTTATAAATATGTAAAAGTAGAAATAAAACTAGAGAACGAAACACAGCAATAGAAGAAATGACTAGTTTAATCAAATCTATGCAAATTTTAGGAGAAGCCATGAGTAAAAGGATAACTTTCCTGGAAAACATAAATTACAAGATTTATATAAGGAAAAAGAAAATATAGGCAGCCCTATTCTGCTAAATAAATTAGAAAATTTTCAAGAAAATTAAAAAAAAAAAACTATAATAAAAAGGACTAAACCCAAGTTGTATAATAAATTAGTCTATCAAACTTCTGAAGAAATATAACCAGTGTAATTTAAAGTGTCTTAAAAACAAGTTTGGAGTCTACTCCTAGCACATAGTGAAACCACACACAGTAAGTAAGTAAAATAGCTTGATCCTTAAGCACAAAGTGATGAACAACTCAATGTAAAAAAAAAAAAAAAAAAAAAAAAAAGTCCAAATATATACTCATAAAATATGCATATTTATTTTAAAACAAAAGCAGAGTTGCTAATATGTGGCTAAAAGATAGGATATTCAATGAATCAGTTAGTTGACTTCTTTATAATAAAATGCTTGGATCCCTACCTCAAGGCTTATACCAAAATAAATTCCAAATGAATAAAATATTTCAATTAAAATGTAAATTATTACTAGTAATAGAAGAAAATGTAAAGAATATAGCAGGCTTACATACAAGTCATAAAATTCAGAATTCAGAAAGAAAATGTTTTGATATGTTAAACATAAAAAATTTAAGTACATTTCTTTATAGAAAAATTGAATTACGAAAACAAAGTCAAATGATAAACAACTTAAGAATTTGTCTTTACCACATCTAGAACATACACTGGAATGAATTACTAAATAAAAAACTTGCATGTCAATTAATAAAATAATGATAGCCTAATAGAAAGATGTGCAAAGTAAAGAGCCAGACAATGAGAAAAAATTTAAAAGGATGTGTACATGACAAAAATGTTCCAATTCACTCATTAAAAATAATAAAACAATGGTAAGACAAAATAAGTGTTATATAGATATATTGATAATAGTTTTAATGACATAATATTGGTGATGATGAAAGGAACCAGATATTTGCATACATTTTTGATGATGTGTAAGTTGGTGCTGACCTTTATTTTGGTCATATCTATCAAAATTTATCAAGTACTAGAAAATACTAAATAGTCAAGAGGCCAAACTGGAAAGTCCATGTATGTAAAAGAATACTATACAGCAGTGAAAAGGAATGAGTGAAGTCTACATGGGCTGCTATGCAGTCATGTCCAAAATGTTTTATAATGAGAAAAAGCAATGAGTAGAATAATGGGTAAAATTCTGATTTTTTAAATGTGTGTGTACATATTAATATTTATTGTACAATCTTTATTAGCTGCTCACTCTTGGGCAAACAACTGATAGTACCATCAATGCACATGATGAGAAAATTCACCATGGAAGGGGTGCAGAAAAATCAAAGCAGAGGTGGCAAATATTCATTAGAAATAAATTCCCTGGTGGTTCAATGGTTAAGGCTCCATGCTCCCAATGCAGGGGACCTGGGTTCAATCCCTAGTCAGGGAACTAGATCCCGTATGCTGGAACTAAAGATTCTACATGCCACAACTAAGACCCAATGCAGCCAAATAAATAAGGAAATAAATAAGTATTTTAAAAATGTAAAGAAAAAAGAGAGAAAAAAAGAAATAAATACAAACAGTGGTTGCTCCTGAACAAGAAAACTATTAAGTCAACATGTGGTGGGAACTCAAGGAGCTTTAGGACCCAGAGGCCATAACTCAAACAGAGAGAAATGTAGCTGGGCCCAGTTGTTATCTATATTGGCCTGCTTACTCTGCAACTCCTCTTGCATGTTTCCTGCCTACCTCTGTTACTATGTAGCCCTTGTAACTCTAAAAACAGCCCAGAGGCCATGAAAGAAGAGTATCCAATCAAATCACATGCTATCTTCCTTGTTACCTTATTTGGGAGACAAAGAAAGCCTAATGTATAGGAGCTTAACACAAAGGTATAAAAGAAGCTGCCCTGCTATGTTTGGGGCTCAGCCTTTGGATACAAATCCACTGAGCCTGTGTCAGCACAAATAAATGCTGCTTCCTGCATATAGCCTCTGAGTCTTGCTTCACTCTATAAAATCCCGCAACAAACACTGGGAAGAAAAGATACTCAGTTGTTGTTTTGACCCTTTCATACAATAAAAATTGTGTACCATGAATATTTATGTCGATATTATTCATGATTTGGGAATAAAGGCACCAGGGATAAAGTATGGCATCTTTAATCCAAAATATAAATTAATTGACTCGAAGCTGGAAGAACAGTCTTGGAGGCTGAAAAAGCAAAAATCAGCCACAGTAGGCAAGAATTAGGAAACCTAACAACTGTCATCAGCCAAAAAGTTCTAGACAGAATGGCGCTTCTGCTGTTCACATTTCTCCAGTGAGTGGACACTAAAGCTGGGCAAAGTCAATGAACAATTCTCTAACCATCCTCTACAAATCCTTCATCTTTGTACGACTGACCACAGGAACAAAGCTCCAGGTAGAGGCAGTGACTAAATAAACCTAGGTCATCTGCCTTGCATGGCTACTATGGGACCTGGAAAGAAAGGACAATGTCTCTTTTGCATTCATACCTGCTGGACACTGTATACTTGTTAGGGGAGGAGAGTCCAGAGACCCTTCCTCCTGTGGACCTCAGTTCTTAGGATGCAAAGAAGAATCTGAGGTCTTACCAGTTGCAAAAGAGTTTATTGAAGATAAAGAGAAAACAGAGAAAACACCTCAAGAGAGAGGTGGGCCAGGCCAAAGGAGGCAATGGCCGGGGAGGGCTGGGGTGTAGAGCTTTTAAGGCAAGATCGTTGATTGACAGTCTTGACAGCTGCAGGTTATATAACAAGAGCCTCTACTGCGTATGTCCTCTCATGACTCAGTCTATTATAATCAGATGTATGTATTCGTGGAATATTTATGAACATTTAATGAGCCTAATACCTGCCAAAGGTTATCTTTGGACATGATTGTGTGAGGTGTGCGCATGTACCAGAGTGGGGTAAGTCCCTTCAGTCGGGCAGTAGGGGATTTTTCTGGTCCCCTGACTACTCTGGAGCACTGATGGGGGCATGTTTGGGGCCGGATGAGACGACTATTGGTGCTTCAGCTGGTGGGGCTGCCTTTCCTTACTCATGGCTAACTTCCTACCTAACAATACCCCTAATATTACACAAATTGGAGATCCCAGTAAAATAAAATTGGTATTATATACTAAGAGAAAAAAAAATCAATAACTACAGTTATTTTTCTCAAGTGAAAAATAAAACCTTGTTAAAAATCGCTTTGGTAATTAACGGAACACCAGTTTTCTGCAAAATGGTCTTGCAGGATAGCTTCATGGACATCTGTATTCCTGAGTTATTTATACATGAGAATCTGTTCTATAGACAACAGGAATCACGTGGCTGGCTGTAGTCAGAGAACAGGTACAGCCAATGCATTTTACCTGATGCTTTTCACGATGTTAATTTCTTTATCCCACAGAGATAATGTTTTGGAATAATGTCTGGTATGATTTTTACTCTTTTTAGTTTCATGCTGTTCTGATTGTTTAAAAAATCTTTTTAAGCAATAGAAGCTGCAGTTCTCCCTTAATCTTCTTTAGTTTCATGTATGTTACTTATTTTGGAGAATTCTCCTCACCCCACCCGGTACATGTTTGCTCAATTTGCGTGTGTTACTTTAATTCACTAAGCCATTGCTTCTCTTATGATTTCCTGTGGAGCATGTTTCCTTTTGCAGGGAATTTCAGCCTTCTGATCTTCTGGGGGGCTTGCATTTCCAAGTAGAAAAATGTCTACATAAAATAGGGTTCACTCTTTCTTTTAGTCTTATATTTTCCTAACTGAAGCCAATGTATTGGATTCACATATTTCCCAGTTCCTGTCCCAAGGCAGAATTCTTAGAACTGCATTTTGTTTGTTTCATTCTTATGACCAAAAAGATGTGGAGATAGGACAGGATGCAGTAAGAGCTGAAGCTGCCTCCTAGCTCCCTCCCCTTCTGGCCTTAGTTACAAGGTTTCCTGGTATCGGAAACCTGGATAAATTGTTCAAGCTGCCTGAGCCTCAGAGTCCCCGTCTGTTAATTAAGGATATTGGTGAGTCTTGCCAGATTGTTGTGGAAAAGTGATGTTACTGCATTAAAAAAAAAAATGACATTTGCCTCACAGTCAGTGTTCAATAAACATCCAATATTGTTGTTATTATTTCAAATATCAATATTAATGGACAAGCTAGGCTGCAGGATATGTGTGACACATGGGACAATGTAAAAGCAGCATGGGGCAGAGGTGACAAGTGATGGAGGGTTGTGGATTACCCATGGGGGGACACAGGGAAGCCCATATTACTCACTGAACACACTCAGATTTAGAGATGGCCAGATTTTAGAGATGAACTTGGCAGTAATACTTTTCACATAAAAACAGATTATGTGATTTCAACAACTAACGTTTAGAAGCTGAAACTGTGTGTGGATGCAGTACAAAAACTGTTCTGTAAAGGGCCATGCCCTACTTTGTACCCCCAGCTCACCTCTTCCATCCTTCACTGCCATCCAGTGGTTGAGAAGGACATTCTTGGGGCAATAACTGCTGGGAAGATACACTACTTTGATTTTAAGTAAGAAACTTGTCTGTAGTGCATTTTATTGTGTTTCCTCCCACTACGTGGTAGGTAGAAATATTAAAAGATTGCATGTTGTACAAACTCACTATGTCTTCCTTCTTTCTCTGATGAATTTTTCCATTCAATTATTTTTCTTAATACAACTTAGTTATTAAAATTTCCATCTTAAAGATATTTTCTTGGACTTATGGGTTACGATTATTTTAACGTCTATGTCCAATAGCTTCAATACCAAGTTTGACAATGTGTTTTCCGGATTGTCTACTTTTTTGTTGTTGTTGTTGTGTTTGGTTACTTGGCCCTGTCTCTTGTAACACTGGGTAATTTCATTGAATGCTTGATTTTAAAGAAGAAACATTGTTAGAGACACAGGATGATGTATTTACCCACAGGCGATTCAACTTTCTCTCACAGAAAGTGAGGCTCCAGGGCAGATCACTTTGACCCAACTGGAGACTGAGATGATTTTTGGATGAATTTCAGCATTGGAGACACCCCGTCTATTTTGGGTGCCTTAACTGAAATCCTAGGATTTAGAATATGGCTGTCCCTAGCACAGTAAGACAATGGAGAATTCTGATGGTTTTTTAGCTTCTGCCTGTCAATTTCTGACAATACGGTTTCTTGTCTTCTTGCCCAAAACCATTTAGAAAATAGTAAATGTCTTGCAGGTATAAATAGTGAAGAATCTGTGTTCATCTCTCTACTTTTCTCTGGGATATTACCTTGGTTGTCTTAGGAGCCAAGAAGTCCAGATTTTCCCTCCCCAGCGCCATCACCTTAATGTGTCTACTTTCTGGTAAATCTATTATCCTGTAGCTTAAAAAACAGCAAACACCTCTAGATGAAAAAGTACATAGAATGGAGGGCCCACCTCCACGTGTTTCACTTCTCTCCAGGGTCCTGGACACTCAGGTCCTGTCTGCTTTGTTGCTTTCATTTGCTTCTCCCTTTTTTTGACAGATTTTATTCAACTTTTAGAGTTGTTCTCAGGGTAAGAATTTATCCAATAAAATATACTCTTTCATTAATAAAGTGGAAATCTCTTATTCTCTACCTCCTTTGTTTCACTACTTTTTCTTCTCGTTGGAGTAGTGAGAAGGTAGAATCCAGTTGGAACTGGTCACCTCTTTTTATCTCTCCATTAGGCTTCCTGTCTTTGTCTCTTTCTTTCTTCCACTGTATGTGAGGTGGCTGGCCTCAAGATCTCTCTGAGGAATGTGAATGATGTTTAGTAATAGAAGGGGAGACAAGTTAGATCTCTCAACCTAAGCCGTTCACACCAAACGAGTGTCTGATTCCAGGATGCTGCATTGAAGTATCCAGTGCTTGTAATGACAGGAAAAATTCATCCTTTGAGCCTAAATCTGAAATTGTTTCTTAATAGTAATTCTCTCAGAATAAAAGAGCTAAGCAATATTGTCAACTAGGATATGATCATTACTGGATTCTCAGCTAAAACAACCATCAAAATTTCCCCAAAACTTTAGCTATAATTTTTAATAACATATATTTCCTGTTTTCTATATGCCAAAAAAACTATTTTTTTCATTCTTTCATGGAATGTTGAGGATAATCCTATATACTGTCTAATTTTAGCTACAAAGGAAGTAAGTCTCAGGAAACATGATCTATGAAAAATCACTCAACAAGATTTGTGCCTCAAATCCAAGACTGATTCCAATGTCGTGTGATGGCAGTCATAACAATATTTTCCAAAATTTCCAGTGAATACAAATACACTGTGAGATGTTAAGAGGTTTTCTGTTACAAGAATGTTTCCATAACCAAATAGTTTTGCAAAATTGTGCAACCACATGGTCCCTGTGTCAGTCAGTAATTTCACTGCTATATTCAGAGGTCTGAGGTATCCCATAGAACATTCCACCTTTAAATATCCGCTGTTCCTCAAACCTACTGAACCACAGTCTTGTTCTCATGGGATGTTTATTAACATTGCATGGCCCACTAATGGGAATGAAAACTAAATTGTACAATTTCACCGTTTTCATGCAGATTATAGCACACTCCCAGGCAGTGGCTCCCCATGGAGAGAATAAGACCAGACAGGGATGGTGAACTAGCAAGAGATTTTTACCTTTTCAGCATCTCCGGTAAAGAAGCTGAAGTTCAGAGTCAAGCTCCTCTCCCATTAGGGCACAAGGATGCTCATCAGGAGCCAAAGTCTGGGAGTCAAGACCCAACACGATGCGGAAAGCAGTTCTCAGAGGGTGTGGGGGCAAGATCTGCAAGGATCTTAACTGCTTAACTGTTGAGTCTGAAATGGTTGTGCTGAGCCTGCATCTCAGATGGACTGGAGGGGTTAGGTTTAAGCCTCCAAGTCTTATTCTGGTCTTCAAGTTCTCCATTTGTAAAAGGGTCATGATACTACTGTGATACTTTTCAAATAGATCTGCAAATTCTTTGACACTCACTCCATTGGCAAGCAGGACCCACATTCATTATCCTGGAATTTGAGCCAACCTTGTTGTTTGACCATAACCAATAGAATGAAACAGAAGTGATGCTGTGTGACTTCTGAGTCTGGGTCAGCAAAAGGATATGAAGTGTCCTCCTGGTCCCCTTGGGGACCCACTCTGGGGAAGATAGCCACTGTGTAAGAAGTCCAATTATGCCGAAGTCAACGTCCTAGAGAATCATCACGTGGGTCCCCTGTTAAACACCCCAGTAGTACTTCCATCTTGAAAGCCTGCATCAAATGCCAGCCATGCAAGGGAGCCACCTTGGATGTTCAATGCATTTGAGTCTTCAGATGACTGTAAGTGTAGCCAACAACTGACTGCAATCACATGAGGGACCTCAAAGGAGAGCTTTCCCTACATTAAGTCCTTCCTTAATTACAAAATCACAACATTGTGAATCAAATAAAATAGTTGTGTTTAGGCCTCTAAGTTTTTAGTGTAATTTGTTGCCTAGCAATAGTAACTGAAAGAAGGTTGTTTTAGGAATTAAATGAGATAATAGACATAGAATAACGAGTATGGTGGTCACTGCTCAATGCAAGGTATATTATCAATACATCTACCTCAAGGTGTTCCCCTGTTGGTCAACCCACAGGCCAGTCTCAGGCAAAAGGATTGTTTTACCATCAAGAGAGTCTGATAGGTTAGAATTAGTCTGAGAGGTCATGAGTGATTTGTTGAGAAAGTTAATTATACTAAAGAAGGTGCTTAATTCTCTGTGTCTATTTCTTCTATTATTCATTGAAAATGAAGCAGAAGAACTATGTATATAAAACAATAAAATAAGATAGACTTGTTTGGCTTATAGATGAGAATGTCTCAGCCTTGGCACTACTGACATCTTGCTCTGGGTAAATTTTTATTGTGGGGATGGATGTGTCGTGTGCATTGTATGATATTTGGGAGTATCTCTGGCCTCTAATCTACTAGATGCCAAAGGCAACCCTCTCCTACAATTATACAACCAAAAATGTTTGCAGACTTTGACAAATGTCCTTTAAAGGGCAAAATTAACCCCAGTTGAGAACCACTGGTATAGATAGCCATGTTCCAGGCGGTAGTTATGAGTGAAAGGTTTACGTGGGTTTTCTAAGATGAAACTGGTATTACTCATGAAGACAGAAGACAAAGCAGGTTTCTATCTCTCTGAAGATGGTGCCTCTCCCTCTGCGGACTCTATGGTGAAATTTAAAAAATTGTGAGTGCTTGGTACCTGCCAAGCCCTTTTCCAGGGAGACTGGGGTGTAAGGGGAAAGACAGGTTCGTGTCAAACCAGCACATCTTTTCCTAGGGTTGGGAACATCAAAAATAGAGTTGTACAGATAACAGACTGGAACAGTAGTGGGTCAGTATGAGGAAAAGTCAGAGGAAAAACACGGAAAAGTTTTAACAGAAAACAAAGGAACAAAATTAGGTCGTTGGGGGTACAGGGGTTCACAGAGGGAGAGGCCAATTAAAAAGGCTAGGTTGAGCTGAGTACACAGGTAGGGGTACTATTCAGTTTTATTTGGATAATTGTGTATCCATTAAAACTATCGTATGGAAGAAAATGCACACAGTCAGAAAAATATAATTGACATTAAGTAAAAAGTCACCTATGAAAAATATTCCCCATGATACTATATTTGCATAAAAATATGTATGTAATGTATATATGTAAAATATATATGCGCCTAGAAAACATAACGGCACAGATATATAATGTAAATGGGGGTGATTTCTGAACATGAGTTCCTTTAAAATTTTATCCATTAGACTTCTCTGTTTTTCCACTATTTCTGCATCTAGTCATTTTCTTTTCATTCAAGATATACTTTAGGGGATAACAAATATCAGCAAGGCTTGAGTAGCAATGTTAATGTCATAGAATGCGTAAGAATGGTATATGCTTACCTTATGGTCAGGAACTTTTAAAAATAAGAGGGCAAATGTCAAGGGACCCTGGATCTCTGGTTATTTTCTCTGTTGGGTAAAGTCTTTGCCCTCTTAATTGTTTATAGTTGCCGTATAAGAACTAAATTCAGAGTGATGATCAAATTAATCAGAAAATGACTGACTTTGACTTATTTTTTTTTTATGTATAAACTAGCTTCTTTCCTTCTTTTATTATTATTATTTTTTTAATTAGCTTTGCTCGTGGGGGGGCGGTGGGAGGATGAACTAAGTGTGTAGAAATAATATGACAAGGTATAAATGTTTATTGAATAACTTCTGAGTTTATTAAATAAACTCTACCGTGTGGTAGACATGGGCTAGCTTCTCTAATCCTTGCCACCTTGCAAGTGGGCTCTTCATATTCCCATTTTGTAAATTAGAAAATAGGGTGAGATAACTTGTTTAAATTACACAATTAGGAAGTGCCAGAGTCAGGGTTTGGACCAAGTTTTGCCTGAATCAAAACCCTAATCTTTGTCCACTGTATTATGTTGCCTTCTAAGTTAAAAGAAAAACAATGTGTCTTGAATGTATTTATGCATTGTCAACGTCTCCTCGGGAGGAAAAAAAGAAAAGCATTTATTTTCTGTGTTGTCCTTTAAGCCCAATGACATATTTCAGATTTCATTTATTTTCCTCTACGTCTTTAAAGAGCCAATTAAAGCGAGCCTAACATCGATGGAACTTTGGTTTCAGCCTTCCAACACAGCTTACTCATTTGATCTTGCAACTCCATCACTGAAAAGTTAAAGTCATCAAATTTCATTTCTTATAACATGCATTTAAAAAGATGTTTCCCCCTCTTACCAGTTAAATTGTCTTTTGCTTTGTAAAACTGTTTCTGTTTTTCAACAATTACATTACAATGTGTTCAATTTTAACCTCCCTGCTGCTCAATCCTTTATAAACCCAAATAAAGAAATAGTTATATAACCCAGAAACATCAAAAAGTGAATAAAAAGCAGATATTGCTTCAGACAACTCTCTGTTTGTCAAGGACACAAAAGCAATTCAACACTATTTTTTATATTTATTATTGCATTATTCTTTGTTTACCTTGTCACAAGTGGAAGCCTGATAGCATCTGTCACCCTCCCACAATTTAATTACATATTCCATATCTTTATTCTTGCTTGGCAATGTCTTTGCTTGTGTAGATCTACCTTATTCGCCACCTCCAAGTTCATTTCGTATGATTTTTGTAATTAAGTGAGCGGCAAGCGAGCTACCTCCATCACTAAATTGAACATTTCATAGTTTTAAAGCACTTCTAATAAACTTCTCTGAGTCTGAATCCCCATTAGTTCCCCATCTTTCCCTGATGACTCAATTATCTCCTCAGGGGAGAAACTGTTCAATACCAAGAATTACCTTTCCTCCACAGAGGGGGGACTTGCAACAATGACTCTAAAACCCTCTCTCTTTCACTCTATGTCTTCAATGAATAATTTATATTTGTGACAATCTGTTTTCTATCTTTCCTGACTCTTAGTTTTGAAAACCATAGAAAGGATATATTCCCCCCATCTCATTACTTTCCAGACTGAGTACTGAATGCTGCCTATGGTCCCATCCACCCCTTGGATTCACCTTCCTTCACAGTAAGGAAGAAGTAACTAAGTTTCCCCCTATTGTTTTAAAGTTATTCTTTTCCTATTCAAGTATTTGTTATTCATTAAAATCCACAGAAGCTTTCAAGAAAAATCAGAGAGCGTTTTTTTTTTCTTTAGCATTCACTTTTCCTAATAGGAAATTTTATACTGACAATTGTATAAAAGGGAATGCAGAAAAGGATACCTACGACCTGCTCTAAACTCCATTAGTGTATGACTCATGTAATATGCAATTGTATAAGCAAAGGAAAATGATGGAGACATTAAAAAGATCAGTGGTTGCCAAGGTTGTGGGGGATGATGAAGAGGTGGAGCACAGAGGATTCTCAGAGTAGTGACAATATTTTGTGTGATACTATAATCATGGATGCGTGTCATTATATATGTATCCAAACTGTAGAATGTACACCAGCAACAGTTAACTCTTAACTATGGACTGTGGGTGGTTACGATGTATCAATATAATTTCATCAGTTATAACAAATGTACCACTGTGGTGTGTGATGTTGACAAAGGGGGAGAGTAGGTACATATGGGGGCAAGAGGCATATGAGAAATCTCTGCAGCTTTACCTCATTTTAATATGAATCTAAAATGCTTTAAATATAATTTTTAATACATAGAACATATATGTAGCATTGTTCAAATCTCTGAAGTGATGAAAAGTGAAAAAAAATAGTATTCAAGAGGAATATAGAAAAAATCATATAAACACACTCAATAAATTAGAAATCTGTATTTTCTGCCCAAATGATATACAATCCATTTACCATTTTATTACATACTTTTAAAATCTGATAGGTGATATACATTGCTAAATCTCTTTTTTTAATTTACTCTAAACAGGGTAGGTTGCTCAGAGATGTCTCTGATTTAGGTTGGGGATCAATCAGCTTTAAAAGAGCAGAACTAACGTGACAGATGTTCTGTATTTTTAATGAGTATGTACCAGATGCTGGACACTGAGTTAGTGCAGAGGCTGCAAAGACTCACAGGATGTGCCTTCTGCTCTAACATAGCTCATGGTCTAACTGAGGAGAGGCAAGGAGACAATAAATATGGTGCAAACATAGATTCTATAGTAGTACACCAACAGTCTATGTTTTAGATACAAAAAGGGCTTTTGTTTGAACCCCTTTTTCTCATGCAAGTACAGTTGATTTGTTGATTTATGTCTCTGTGGATATAGAGAGTTGAGAATTATTTTATGTCTCTATTATCTCACTTAAATAGAAGTGTTTATTATTAGAATAAATGTATGTGTGCTCTAGAATAAACCCTGGAGTTGGAGTCCCATTCAGGCACCCTGTTGGGCTGCA
This sequence comes from Hippopotamus amphibius kiboko, assembly GCF_030028045.1. Classification (NCBI taxonomy): domain Eukaryota; kingdom Metazoa; phylum Chordata; class Mammalia; order Artiodactyla; family Hippopotamidae; genus Hippopotamus; species Hippopotamus amphibius. The sequence goes on along the minus strand of NC_080198.1, from coordinate 94,388,435 downwards.
CCCCACAGGCCTACAAGTCCTGTACTTGCCCAGTTTCAAGACTGAAGGAAGAGCCAGGAGTCATCAACAGAGACATCAATGGTTTAATGGATGGGGGAACTTACATGTCTGAAGCAAACCCTGGAGAGACATGCTACCCTGCCTCGGAGCCTCGGAGGGTGGGACAGGATGGACAGCAGTCTTCACTCCTGGAGGGAAGAGCAGATTGCAGGTTATGGGAGGAATTGACCTCAGGTGGGCTCATTGGTTAAGAGGGAAACTAGCAGAGGGGCACACCCCTCACCACCCCATTGATAAGGACAGTCACTAGCTGGAGCCTGGGGCAAGTATGTAGGAAGGTCAATCACGTGCGCGCGTAGGAAGAAGGTGAAGCAGGCACTGGTTGGGCAGGGGATGTACAGAGAGCAGGAGAACAGCCACCTTGAGTGGCCTGACCCCACACACCTGAGACCCTATTTAATGGTAAGCAGTTCTGTAAATTTGATATTTATTTTGGGGATCTTTGATTATTATTGCATCCTTCTACTCAAAAACCCCACTAGTTCCCTGTTGCTAATAATATGTATAAGTCTTAGGCAGGCATTCAATTCCTCTAAAATTCAGGCCCACTCTTCCTTTTTTCAGACACTACTTTCCATGCCTTCTTCCCCTGAGCCCTGTTGTTTCCGTTAAACAGCATTTTTCTTTGCGTTCTGTTCATGCTCAATTCTGTTCTTGTTTGTTCACATCCTGCTCCCTGTCTCTGGGATATAGCACCCTATAACCACATACACATGCAGTTTCCCCCCTTTGCTTGACTAACCCCAGTGTCCCATTCTCTCAGCTGGGAGGAATTGCTTCCACTGAAATTTCATGGCACTTGAACAGTGGTCCTGTAGCTTGCACTATAGCTCTCTGGAGTGTAAACCTCACCTCTGTGGCAGACAATGAGATTCTTAAGAGAAGAGCCTGATTTACCGCAGCCTCTTCCTCACTGTCACACATCCAACTGGAACCCGTGTGTTGAGTGAGTGGATGAATTAATTTAATTTCTTAACAGCACATCTTTGAAAGCATTAAATTACTATTATATTGAATTTATTAGGCTTTTAAATATTAAGTCATATGGGCTATGAAACAGACGGAAATATGAAAAAAACTCAAAATGAATGAAAAGTGTGACATAAACCTATATGAATAGCAAAGCAGGACACAAATAATCCTTTATCATGTTTTTTATAAGGAGCATAGAAATGAGAAAGATACACCAGACGAAGACAAAGATTCCATATTGTAATGTGTAAGACAGAAAAAAGAGCTACTCACCTCTTCCTGATGTTCATCTTCTCTGTCCAGAAGAAGAACCCTATGTGGAAAGGCAGAAAAGTTCAAGTGCATTAAAGCTAAGGTTTAAGGTTTAAGATTAGAGGCAGTCTAATATAATGAGAAAAGCACTTTAGTTTCATTAAGAAACACCCATGCACAGCCAGCTCTCTAATATTCTATCTGGAGAACTTGTATGATTCACCTGAACTAACTAGGTCAATTTCTGTGCATAAAATATTCACTTCAATTGAAAGCATATTTCAAACATTCATGGAGAGGATCAATAAAGATCATATTGGTGAATGTCCCTAGTAAGTTATAAAACCCCAGTGCAAGTGTGATTATTACGGAAGCAAGAGCTGCACTCAAATCACTTATGAGCTGGAAATATTTTTTAACAGAATTCAAAGTAAATCTGGATAATTTAGTCTTGAGAGATAATATTGTAGGTCATGATGACTGTAGCTAATACTGCTGTATTGTATACTAGAAATTTGCTGAGTAGATTTCAAATTTTGTCACAACACACACACACACACACACACACACACACACACACACACACGGCAACTATGTAAAGTGATGAATGTGTTCATTAGCTTGACTGCAGTAATGATTTTACTATGTACAAGGGGGAATAAAAAATTATCTACACTCCAGTTATATTAAAACTTCTGGAAATTCTCCAGCCACAGTGCAGATAATTTTTGACTTAGCCTGGTATATGCATATCAAAACATCACGTCATACCTAAAATATATATAATTTTTATTTTAAAAAAATTAAAGGAAGAACAAGCATCCTAGTAGCTAGAGCTTGGTGTATAGAGAGATTAAAGATAACAGTAGCAACATAGATTATAATAATCATAATAACAGCAAACAGTCGCTGAAAATATAGGCCACTTTCTACATAACAGGCATTTTTCTAAAGGCTTTATATGTAGGAACTCATATATTCCTATTTTCAAACGAAGGTCTTTATATTTCAAAATTTTTAAACAGAATTTCCTTTTTTTCCCAACAGAATTCTTGATTTACAGAGAAACAGCCCTTTTAGAAACATTGTACTGAGAGAAATCAGAAATGTGAAATTTAATAGCTCACAGATTTTAAAATATTGACTTTATGTTAAATATATACAATTTAGTGGGAAATAAATGACTAACACACCCTTTTAAAATAGAGATCTGGTATACAAGGATTGAAAATTGTCATGTTAAAAAAAAAAAGAAAATTGTCATGTTATTTTGGAATTGCATTTATTTAAAATGAGAATAAAGTTGATGTAGCAAAAATAAATAAGCTGGGGAAATTATATAGTTCTTTAAGAAGGGGGAATAAAATATTTTCAGACTCTTCTTTGAATCAAAGAATATATGTATATGTGTGTGTGTGTGTATCTGAATCACTCTTCTGTACACCTGAAACTGATACAACATTGTAAATCAACTATGCTTCAATTTAAAAAAAATAATTAATTAATAAAAAGGCATTTCATTCAGTTGCAACCCCTGATTGGTGGGTAGGCACACTGTTCTGTTTTAACTCAAGCATTGCTTTATGTTTACTGATGATTTTGTGTGTTGGTTTTGATGACTGTTGTTTCTGCTGAACAACTCTGACATCACAGTACTGGTTCTGCCTCAGCTGAAGGCTGCAGCTGTCTGTGCAAGGACTGTCTATACTGCATTTTGCTCTCCATCCTTTCAATAACACTATTTATGCTGCATTTCTCTCATTTAAACCTTCATATGAATACCATAGACTTTCACCTTTTAAGAAAGATGAGAATAGTCCTGCAATCATTGAATTGCTGGTTAGTAAGTTGCAGCTCTCGGGGTACAGCAGAAATGACAGGGAATGCAGGGGAAATTGCACAGGGCAAAGGCTTTGAAGTGGGAAGACACAATCTCAAGCTTAGTGTCACTTCATTGACCTTGAAAGAATCAGCCCCACCATGTTCAATTTCTATTTTTTCATCTGCTGTATGGAAACAGATGAGAGCAATCATGAGTACACGTTGTTGTGAGAACTGAACAAAGTAACATGTGAACAGTCTTGTATTGCACACTAATCACACAAATATTATTTCCTTATGCATAACTAGAAGATTACACAAATATGTATTACATTGTAAAAATAAGTTGTGTTCTATCTAAGTTTGGGGACAAAATTTCAAGAATCATCATATGGGAAGTAGTTTGGAGTTCCTATGGGTGGGACAATGAATGGGGTCAAGTGTCTTTGTTAACATTAACTGAGGATGGCAAAGAAGAACCACTGGGGTCACAAGGAAGCAGATGAGGTTTCACAGCTCCTTGCCTTTCTGGAGGACCTAAGATGCTTCTGGCCACCTGGCTCATCTTTGGTCCTGTTTCCTCTGTTTTCTCTTAATCATTGGCTCCTGCATGATTTCCTAATGCTTGACTCCTAGCAGATTATTCCCATATCTGGGAAACGGTCCATCCCAGGCATCCATGCTCAAGACAGCACGCCTTGGATTTGAGTCCAGAAATCTCGGCTTTAAACTTTGGCTCTAACACTCTCTAGTTTGTGAATTTGGCCAAGGGACTCTGTCTTTCCCAAGCTTGCTTTCCTCATTTGCAAAAACTTAAAAATAAAATTCTTCAGGGAATTCCCTGATGGTCCAGGGGTTAGGACTCCGTGCTTCTATGGAAGGGGACACGGGTTCCATCCCTGGGTGGGGAACTCAAGATCCCTTGAGCCTTATTGAAAGGGATAAACAACAACAACAACAAACAAAGAATCAAAGAAGCAAAAAAAACACTTACCATAAAGGATTGAAATAATACTTATGTGTGATAACTAAATTAAGGTGCAAAGTAATTGCCCAGTAACACACATTCAAACAAATCGCTTCAGAAGATGCTGCCACCTCGTAAAACGGTAGGAATTCTCTTTTGGTATTGCATTCAGAGGCCTAAAACAAAAACAAAAACAAAATTTATGGTGCTGGGCAAAGATTTATAGTAGTTGCTTTGGAAATATTTCTGACAACCCGCAGCACTGGTTTGTTGGTAAATAGGATATTTACTCTAATCATTCCTGTTACTAAGCCCAAACATCAGGATGAAAATGGGTGACAAGCCCTGACACAGGTAATTTAAGGTTTGAGGTAGGTTAATTGCTAGACTGTTGCAAACAGAATCAAAGCAAAAATTACCTTTCTTAATAACTCACAGTGAAGGTAAGAGAATCCTAGCCTTTGAGTTTACATAGGGCGTGATCCCAAATTGCAACGGTTCTATTTCAGTAATTCTGCGGGACTCATGAATCTTTATGTCCAGCAAGTTTCTGAATGAGGCTGATACTGGTCATCCAAGATCCATGGACCCCATTTGAAGAAGAGATGCTTTATGGCTTTGTTCATGGACATAATAGCCATGTGTGGAAATGATGCAATCTGCTGAGGCATCTAGGAGTGCTCATTTCATCATCTTGTGCTACTTTTTCAGGTGCTGAAAGAATACAAAACAAAGTCTGATGATGAAACAGCTTTTAAAGTACAACCAATCCCTGGCTTTTTATCCCAGAAGGTAAAGCAAGGCCTACAACACATTGCTAAATTCTTACACATGATCATCATGCCCTCCAAACTATATACCAAAATAGATTTAAAGTAAGAGCTAATGCACAATGCCAAGTACAAATCAAAGACTTTCAAGGTTTAAGGAAAAAAAGGTATATAGTGGAGAAACATATCCACAGATTTTACTATATTAAATGTTTTCATACAATAAAATTTATCTGAATATGTTAAACAATAACCCATAAACCTGGAAAATATGTATAATATATATGAAAGATTGGGTACAAATATGTCCAAATATGAATAAATTTTATGAGTTGATGGAAATTAGTGTGAACTGAAGAAAAAAAAATTGGGGGAAATACAAGGATAGAGTTTTTTTTTTTTTTTTTTAAGGATAGAGATTTTTAAAGAAATGCAAATGTCAATAAGCGTAAGAAAAATGTTCAAATCTCATTAATAACGTGATCTTCTGAGAAGTGCTACAGAACATAATAAAAATCCACATTGGAATCTTCGGTCTTTTCCTCTTCTTTGCTACACTTAGCTCAGTTTGGTAGCTGAGAAGCAAGCACGCTTTCAAAAGTTAGTATCACCTGAGGTGAGTCCTGAAGGGTCGATAGAAGTCAGTGAGATGAGGACAAACTTTCCAGGCAAGCGCAGAATGAAAGTCTGTGAAGGAAGCATATAAATGCATGTGGTTTAGGGTTGCTGGAGTGTGAAGTGCAGGTAGAAGTGTCTGATGCTGAAGCCGAGAGCTAAGCCAGGTGATTAGAAAGCCCTGAATAGCATACTAAGGATCTGGACTTGTAATGTGGGTGGGAAGACATTAAAAACAAAAACCAAATGGAAAAGAAAAGCCAAACAGAACAGAGAAAAAGCAAGAGGCTGGAAAAGACTAGGCCGTCTAGGAATATGTCTTTTTCTTTACTTCTTTATCCCTGTGTCCATTTGTGCATTAAAAGTTCATTGAGCCCTGACAAGGTGCCTCATAATTTTCATAATTTTTGAGTCCAATAGTGTCTATGTTCCATGTCCTTCTATGTTTTTTGTTTGTTTCCCCCCCTCCTCAGTGTAGGTCATCATTGTTACAATAGCTCCCACCATCCTACTCAAACTCAAACGAAAAGGGAATCAGATAGATCTGAATTTATAATTTATATTATGTATTATAATTTAAATTATTTATTTATAATTTATCTTATTTATAATCAGATACATTTGAATTAGGGGTCAACAGAAGATAAGAAGTTATTGGTCTAAGTTTTGTTTCATTTTAGTCTTAGAAGCTAAATCATCACTATGGAATGAAAGGGATCTCCCCACCCACAAAGCCCCCCTCGAACCAAACAGCCTTCTCTCCTGCCTCCCTCAAATCTCTGGCCTATGAATGTTTATCATCCAGGAAGGAAGAAGGATTTAGTAATCAAACTATTGCTTTCAAGGATAAAGGGGAAATTCCTTTTGAGTATGGAGGCCTCGTAAGACTGTCCTAATATTCTGTCGTGGAAAATTCTATTTGCAGGATGAAGAGTAATATAGATGACTCTTGGGTTACCCTCATTTTATAAGAAAATGTTTGTATTTGGAACTAAGACTGCTGAGAACTAAGAACTGTAATTCCTGCCGCTGGTAAAGGGTACCATAGGCCAAGCTAGACATGGAGACGTGGAGAGTGTGGAGACAGTTTGCCATGGAGGACCAGGTGGGAAAACCTGGGTCCCTAAGAAAGCTAAGCTTGTGAGAATTCAGTAGTGATATCCTGCAAAAACTACAAGTAACCCAATCAAAAAATGGGAGGTGTGTATGATTCAACACTGGGTGTGTTAATTTCCTAGGACTGTTCTCACAAATTTCCACAATACGGGTGACTTAAAACAACAGAAATGTATTCTATCAAGTTCTGGAGGCTGGAAGTGCAACATCAGAGTGTCAGCAAGGCTGTGCTCTCCCTCAAGGCTCGAGGGAGAATCTATCTATTGGCTAAAAATAATGCACAACCTGAAAGTTGAGAGTTCTGCTTTATTCAGTAGACTTTCTAAGGACTTCAAGCCTGGGAGGCAACCTCTCGGATAGCTATGAGGGACTGCTCCGAAGAGGTAAAGGTGGAGCCAGGATATATAAGAGTTTTTCAACAAAGACCAGGTAGTTGGAACATCAAAAGATGACTGTTAATTAAAGAAAACCAGATAATCTCAAATTAATGAATTTAGCACTTTTTAAAATATGGGAAGATGCAAGAGTCTAGGCTCCTTGAAATAATCCCCTTGATAGGCACTTTAGTAATCTAGGGCCAGTATCCTGTTTCAGGGGGTGGAGGTGGGCTGTGTGGGCTTGGCAGCAGTCAGCCCATTTGTCTCTATCCTGAGTCCCCTCAGGGCTCACCATCTGGGTTGCTGTAGTGGCTGATGGCTGTTACATCCTTTGTTTACTGATACAGCAGTGCAGGTGGCATTCTTAGTCCACATGTCCGATGCTTTTCTCTTAGCTTCCAGTGGTTCCTGATAATCTTTGAAGTTCCTTGGTTGGCAAACACAACACTCCAATCTCTGTCCCCATTGTCACATTACGTGTCTCTTCCTCACTTTATATAAGTATACCAATTATAGCGGATTAAGAGCACACGAAATTGAGTTATCTGTAATGAAGTGGATTGACCTAGAGTCTGTCAAACAGAGTGAAGTAAGTCAGAAAAAGAAAAACAAATACCATATGCTAACACATATATATGGAATCTAAAAAAATGGTACTGATGAACCCACTGGCGGGGCAAGAATAAAGAAGTAGAGGTAGAGAACGAACTTGAGGACAAGGGGGCAGGGGGTGCGGGGTGAAGGGGAAGCTGGGTTGAAGTGAGACAGTAGCTTTGACATATATACACTACCAAATGTAAAATAGATAGCTCGTGGAAAGTTGCTGCATAACGCAGGAAGATCAACTTGATGCTTGGTGATGACTTAGAGGGGTGGGTTAGGGAGGGTGGGGAGTCGCAGGAGGGAGAGGATATGGGGATGTATGTATAAATACAGCTGATTCATTTTGTTGTACAGCAAAAACTGGCACAACAGCGTAAAGCAATTATACTCCAATAAAGAGATTAAAAAAAAACTTGTAGTGAATGATAAAAATAAAAAAATAAATTAAAAAAAAGAGCACATCCTACTCCAGGATGACCTCATCTTAACTTGGTTACATCTGTGAAAAATCCTTTTTCCAAATAAGGTCACATTCACAGGTATCTGGGTGTGAGAACTTATATTTGAGGGGAATACAATTCAACTCAAAACATCAGAAATTACTTATTTTCTGGAAGAAAGCCAATATGCTCTTCTTTGACCTATGTATACCTCAGGGTTCATTAGTAGTCCCTGGTAGGGTGGATTCCAGAGGGAGGGAAACATATGCAGTCAGTATGGTAGGCAGAGGCTTAGGTCAGATTTAGTGCAATTGAGAGAAATAGAGATTGCATTTCTACACTGTGTGTTTTAAAGAAGTCATAATGATTATAAGGAGAGGCCAAGTCAGGGGGTTATTCTGCACCACTGTAAATGACAGCCTATCTCCTGTTAATGTGCAGTATTGACTCCCTGAGTTCTGGGGGGTAATGCAATTGTGCAGCTATCAACAGGCACCCCACCTTGAGTTGTTTCTCAAAACTAGGCAAAAGCTCAGAAGACCTGAATTCCAGTTTCTCTTCTGCCATTTACTAGGGGTGTTACCTCTGGGAAGTCACTTAATTTCTCCATGTCTTAATTTCTTCAGCTAAACTCTAGGTCCAGAATTGTCTATCCTGCCTAGCATAGCCATTGGGCTGCAGTGATGCTCAGTGAAGATAATCCATGGTAAATTCCATTATAAAATGTAAAACACTATGAGAATGCTTAAAAATTGTCCACATTTTGGGTGTTTTTCCTCCACACCTTATTCCAAAAATAACTTGAGAATACTATAATTATTTTTTCCCCTAGCAATATGACTTGTTTTGAGATGTTATTGCTACTCCAGCTATATTATCATTAAGTCATTAAGCCCAAATGCTGTGCCTTAGATCTTGACTCAGGATAATGATGAGAAAACCTGTGGCATGATAATGATGGTGATGGTGATGGTGATGATGGTGGTGGTGATGATGATGGTGGTGATGGTGATGGTGGTGATGGTGGTGATGATGATGGTGATGATGGTGATGGTAAAGTTCACGTGAGACTCAACCCTTTGTCCTTAAGTCTATCAGCATAATGCTATAAATAGCTTTCAACACAACTAACACATTTTAAAATGCAAGTAACTAGTTATTGGAATAGAGTCACAATTAATAAATCCCACCCCATTGCCAGGAAAGAGATAAGACTGCATTTGGTCTCCGAGAGGGTTCATAATAGCCAAAGACATGAAGATGGCAGTGCCAAAGTCAGGTTTTGTAATGATATATCTGTGATTTTGAATTGCATGCATTTTAATGCAAGCTTTAAAATTCTGAACTCCTAGAATTTTTTCTACTAACTTCTACTTCATTGAACATAGAAATTGCTCACAATACATTTCTTAATGCTTAATTTTAAAAAAAGTGGGTTATTACAGATCTTTATTATGGAATTATAGAATGGATGTATAATATTATAGACCGCCAATTCAGAATAGTTCTAAATGGTTATTTGACTTAAAAATAATTTGGCCAAGTGAAATGATATACTAAGTTAATGAATCCCTAATTTTAAACACATTTTTCTTCCTATGATGTCCTACCAAGCTAGGCTATGGAATTTTATTTTTAAAATGTACTACCAATTGCATTTTGCTAGTATTTTTTTTAAACTCTTCATTTTAAAGTTGTAAGTAAGACTGGAGTGAAGTTTTTTTTTTTTTTTTTTATACTTTCTTTTGTTAAAATGACTGAGCTAGTATCAGAAATGAACTTGCAAGCTTTTTTTTTCTTTTTTCTTTTGATATGATTGAAAACAATTTGTGTAGCATGTAAATAATTTGTTACTTGAATGTTTGAAAGCACTTACCTGTAAAACACTGCCTAAAGCAGACATATTTTGAGGTAATTTTTGACAGTTTTAAATTGTCTTTTTTCATTGATCTATTCAGTTTTTCTACTTTCTTGAATCAATTTACATAATTAATATCTCTGAAAATTATTCATTTTCTTGATACTTTCAAGTTTATTAGCATAGATTTGAATCCACTTATACTTTAGACACTTTCTGTGTCTATTGTTATATTCATTTTGTTTCTTCTAATGTTTGAGTACTCTTTCATTATTCTTGATTAAATTTTCCATAATCTATATTCTGGCTCGGATCCATGTTTTTAATTTTTCTTAATTTTTATTGTTTCATTCCTTTCCTAAAAAATCTAAGAAAACTTCTCATTTCCTTTACTACTTCACTATTATAAACTATTCAATCTGCTATTCACTGAAATAATTTTCCCTTTTCATGGGTTTAAAATCATTTTGACAAAAATGGTTTCTTTTCCATCTTATGTTTCCTAATTTTATACTATGGCTTCCAAATAATGATTTTTTGTGTTTTATAGTTGAGTTAAAAATACATAGACTTCTCATGTTATAATACAGATGAGTATAGGAAATATAGTTACTTCATATTCTATAAAAGTTGTGAATGTTTTTATGAATCTCCAGCTGCTAGTAGCAAAAGAAATAAAATCACTGAATATTAGTCCAGTACAATAACTATAGTGTGATTTATCATTACTGGACATTTAGGTAAAATGACAAATCTTTCAAGTATCTAACCATTTTCTCTTCTCTTTTCCAAGATAACACCTGAATTATGAGCATGTTTTTGTGATTAGAATATTGAATTTCATCTACACAGTACCCTCCAATTTCCTCTAATCTCTGTACAGAGGAACTGAGTCTGCTGCTTGCTTTTGTGGCCACTGAGCTACAACCTGCCGAGTCCCTGGCATTTTGCTCCAGAAGATGGTGACTGGATTAGCTCAACATGGGGTCCTATTCTTTGTGTAGATTTACTGGTTGTGGGGGGTTGTGTGCCAGTTTACAATAAAATAATATGAATTTGAAGTTACTTCCAAAAATAGTATGATATTTGTCTTGCTGACTTAGAAGTTTTCTATAGTAGTTGTTCCTAATTATTATTTTTTTCAGGATACATTTGGGGAATATCATTGTTGTTATAGTTATATGTTAAATATGTGTGTACACGTTTTTTACTCTACTCTCTTACCCTCACACAGCTATGCTTTCTTTTGAAAATTGTAGGGTTATGCCAACAGTGATAGCATTGATAATAGGGATGCTTATTTTCTCTACCTACACACAACCCTCTTACCTCTAACAGCTCAATGTCTCCTTTTTGAGAGAGACCTCATTCTCTGTTGTGAGGGAAGCATGAAGTCATCCCTATTCCCTTGCCTCTGGCCTGAGGATGGGTACTTAACTAAAACTGACCAATAATGAGTGCTCCATCCTCTTACCTACAGGGCTTTGTAGAAGGATGGATCTGTAACCCATTGCAGATGGATGCTAGGAAACATTATAACATTGAAGAAAGACAGAAACCGGGGCTTCTTGGAGTCATTTTCCCCAGACAAATAGAAAAATCTGTCTGAAGAAGATAAAAGCTAACCCATAAAGAAAATAAAGATGAACAGCGATGAAAGACAATCAGGGAGTCTTGATGCTATAAATATTATCTGAGCTCCCATCACAACCATGCTCCACCTAAATTTGGTATTAAAACCAAATCTGCCTATGCTTTTTTCAAATATATGCCACTTATGTCATCTTTTTGCATTACAATACTTTTCATTGGGTTTCCAATACTAATAACTAAAAGAGTTCTCACAAATAAGGTTTTTATATTTAAATCTTGTGCAATAATGTAGGAAGGAAAACCATGATCAAATTTAATGTCCTTTTCAAATATTTCATTGAATTGGTTGTAAAGTCTGGAAATGAATTTGGACTGAGGAGTCGGGCAAGTTGGAACACAGACCTTCAGCTCTTTATTCAAATATTGTCTTTGTCTGCTTGATGGAGCGGCCAGGAGTCAGTGGGCCTTTACCACTTGCCTTGTGTGATTGGCCTCATTAGGAGAAAGCAAAGAAGATGCCTTTGCTGGAGGTCAGGTAGAGACAAGGCTGCCCTTGCCAGTTAGACCTGGTGAAGAAGTCCTACTACAGACTCATTATCAATATGGCTCCAGCAGCAAAACTTCTCAGTACAGTGAAGGACATTGAAACACGCTCCCCACTGCTGGCCATACCCTCAGCCCTCTCTCTAGGTCATTTCTAGGTAACAGTAAAGCTTTACTAGGATCTATTCTTCTCGTTGCCCACACACTGACCTTTGTACAATCAGGTGTTTGGGGGCAGGACCTTTATTCATTTGTGTTCCCTCTTAATTCTAATTTTAAACAATTTAAGTTTTAAGACTATGGAGAGAGTTCTTTACAAGTGTACAGTACTGGTGCAGGTTTCTGACTATTTTTATATTCCATTCTTCATTTCAAGGAGCAATTGGGGAAAAAAAAAGATGAAGACCAAATCAATTGTATTCACTTCTTTGCTTTGCCTGGAAGTCCCCTGGAGCATTTTGAAGTAGAAAATCTTTGAAAACATTTATAGCTCCTTTCATAATTATTCACCTATTCAGCTTTTTTACCTGTTATTGAGACAATTTGGGCAATTTATATGTTCTGAGAAAAAAAAAAAAGGATCTTTTTCATTGGGATTGTCAAACTTAACAGCAAAGGGTTATGCATTTTATTTGCCAATGCTCTTCAGATGCCCACACTATCTGTTGTTATACCCCTTTCTTATTTCTCATTTTCCAAGAGTCTCTTATTTCACTTTTGTGTATCCAGGTAGTCAAACTGTACCTGATTCATTAAATTTTACTAAAAATCAGATCTTAAATTTATTTTTTTGATTTACATAATACCAGTTTATACATTTTATTTTCCATTTTTATTTACTTTGATTAACTTTGTTTACTTTTACATGTCTAAGTCTAAAATTAAGTTCTGAATTCCTCCATTTTTGGTTTTTGTATAATCACATCTTTTAAAGTCAATATTTTTTGGCTAGTACAGCCATGCATCCACTTTATTCAATGGTTAGCAAATACTTGATCACCTATATCATGCCAGCCCCCGGCTAGACATTGAAATTAAAATGGTAAAAAAATAAAATAAAATAATAAAATGGTTTATTTTTATATGAAAGTCATAAATAAAATGATAAATGAATAGTTACAAGTTGTTAGACATGTGAAGGAACTAAAAAGTACACTATGAACAACAGGCAGGTTTCTAATTTAGATAGAGTCATCTTTGAATTATATCAGGCAGAGAGAAAGACCTGGACAAAGACTTATCAAGAAAAGGAACTCGCACAATAGAGGACTTAAGATCAGTGGAGGAGGAGATAAATGAGCAAGAATGGGTTTGCATGAGACGAAGTAGGTGATGTATACTAATTCACGGGAACTTCAATCCGTCTGCGGCACCCTCCAGCTGTCCTTATCATCATCTTTTATTTTCAACTTCAACATATCTTCCGTCATTCTCAAAAGAGGGACATCACCTCTTATAGTTCCAGAGAAACACAGAGATACCAGATAAGACTTCTTGCTAGCACACGTGCAAAGCAAATACCTTTGTCACTCTCTTCCTTTCACAAAGGAGGAAATGGAAGCTTCTGTGCAATGCCCATCCCATGTTTTCATATCCCACCTCCTAGGAACTCATTTCATTATTTTTAGGGTCTTATTCTCCATCTTTCAATATCCCCTCTCTACTTGCTCTTTCCCTTCCTAGCTAAATCTACTAAAGTTTCCCTCTCACAAACTTTTCTTCAAGTTCTCATCCTTTCCAGCTATTGACTTAACCTCCTTCATTCCCTTCAGAGCTAAGCTTTGTTTCAATAAAGAATTTTGATATTGATACTTTGTTAAAACTATCCTTTGCATGTTTGCAATATCCCCCTTGTTGCTAAAATTATTGGGAAATTTTTAGACCTTCACTTACTTGATATGTTCACAGATTTGACCAACACCTCTTTCTTCAAACACACCCCTCACTCAGCATCTAGAATGATGTGGATTTTCTAGATAGTGTTTGATTTCTCTTAATGTATCTTTACAGTGATTTCCTCATTAATGCCTTCCGCTGGCTGTTAGAACCAAGTCTAATCTTCCTTAGGATGCTGGCCAAGGAGGTACCATCTATATTCTCTCCAGACTCCTGTGTCACTGATCCCATTCCAAAACCCAGATTTCAGATACTCCAAGTCATTTCAGTTCTAAGGGTCTTTGCTCTTCCTTACCTCTAGTTTTACCAATGATTTTACCCTCCTCTGAGAATGCTCTCTCCTAAAGCAAACCCCAACTGTCTCCCATCTGTCTGCTAACTCCTGTGTCTCATCCAAGTCTCAGCTTCCAACCTTGCCTCCCCTAGATGGTCCTTCTCTGTACTCTCAGAACACCATGCATGCTTCCCATCATTGCACCTAGAACACATATTGATTAACCAAACTCACAAGTTAACAAGATTGCAGCAACAGTGCAGAAGTCACTTCTGAGAGCAAGCTGGTTGTAGTGATGGAGGAAAGAATCTTGCAGAAATAGAAAAAAAAACTATTTCCCAGCTGAATTTTTAAGTTAAAATTAAACCCCTGAAATCCTACCAGCAAATCCCCTTAAAGGGCCATTTTTAGAAATTAACTATATCTTAATTCAAATGATATTTAAAGTACATGTAAGTTCTTACAGCATTTCATCTTTTAAAATGGAAGAAGCAATCATTTTCAAATAGCTGAAATGACAAGTAATTCAAGGCTGTTTTGTTAAAGAATTGTGAAGGAAAGTGTTAAGTGTTAAGGATGCAGGAAATGACATGAATAGGTGTTTATTTCACAGATAATACTGCCAACACTCAAAATTCTATTTTATTCCAGAAGCACAAAGAGCTCAGTTACACACATACACACACACACAAACACACATGCCTATAAAATCCCACTATCTGTTTGTCCAGGCTGAAACTCAGACTGATACAATTAGGATCTCTGAGAGGGTGCATCAAGCATCAGTATATATTTTTTAAATTCTCCAGTGATTCTCCTGTTAAGGTTGACAGCTACTGTGTAAGAGTTCTTCAACTGGACTTTACAGACCATCAAAGGGTTTGTGACTTTAAATGGGAGGAAAAAAAACACCCTGTTTTTAAATAGTAAAATTTCTAAGGGAAATTTACCTTACCCTTTTATTATGAACCTAGACAGCTAACTACAGGAGCGCACACAATGCTTTGCTACTGAATTTATAGATAGGGTCAGACATTGCACAAATTTTGCAGATATCTCAAGATTTTTATACTCATTACTACTCTGCTGTTATTATACCCACCACTAGACGTTATTGCATACTTCAATAAAGAGGTGCACATTCTGCTGTCTATATTGTAAGTTGCTTTTATGTTAATATTTTTATAGTTATATTTACTGTACCTTCAATAACCTTACTATCTTAAGTATTTACTCGGTTCCAACATTATTTTGAGAAAGAAAGGGGTCTGTAGTCTTCCCCAGGCACCCGAGGTCTGGATACAGAAAATGCTCAGAACCCCTGGTCTGGAGGCCTTTCCTTTTCCAGGTGGTCCTAGTTCACAGACAGCCTTGAGACATGACCAGACCTTCTCCATCAGCAGAGTCGTTTCCAGTCACGTGGTAGTCATCACTCTTGTTAGCCCAGGATTTTGTACTTTGGATTCACTGAAAGCATTAATTTCAGTTTTGCTTCTAGATATTTTTGTTAAGGCCTGTTTTCTTAAATCTTTAGTCATTTTCTGTTCTTTTATTTCTGGATACCAAATGATGAGATATATCCAGGATATATCAACTTTAATGGCCTGAGTTGGTTTTATTGTCAACATTGTTTACAAGTTCTAAGCAAATGTATTTTCAGGAATGCTTACTTGGTATTACATTACCAAAACTGTATTCCACAGGGCTTCACTAGTCCAAGGATGCAAATGGAAAAACAATAAAATTTGAAACCTACTTTGAACGAAAAAGCAATGTACTTTCACAGCCTGGTAGTAATATTGCTTTAACGATGGTTTCCTGTATGTTCAGCAGATCGAACAAAATATGTTTTACCAATTTTAACTCTGTAAGAAAAGGCTCACTTTCAGTCCAACTGCAGAATCCATCAGTTTGGGAGTTAGACAAGGCTTCCATCCTTCAAGAAGAGCTGTGGTACTCTTCACAAACATTTCCTTGGGCCGCCTACCACTTGCCAATATTCCTGGGCTTGATTTATTCTTCAACTTCCTCATGAACATTGACTCACCTTCTTGGCTACACACAGATGTGATGTTTCTTCTCTTGGTCTAGGAATTGGTAGCAACCTGTCCACAATTTCCTTCTTTTCAAAGTAATAATGTTTAAAAATTCTAATGAATTATTAGTATCTTAGCACATAAGAGTTCATATATATTAATTAGGATTGAAAATACTTAAACCAACGTCTTAAGATGGTCCTTACAGAATACCATTAAAACGTACTGAAATAAATTCTATATTTGAGAATATTTTCTTCATAATTCACTCCCTGACTTTCTCTTTAATGCTAAAAAATAAGTGATAGTTTCTTGTTATCTATCATAAGAAGGTTAAGGACAGGATAAAACTCATGTGCACTCAAATGAATGATGCTGTATTTGTTCTGCCCACACCCAATCCACCTGAGAGCAAGAACATTAACTAGTAATGAGATGGTAGAGATACCATTTACGTACTGACTAGCATCAAATTATAAGCTAATTTAAACTTAATTCACTAGCTTCTCTTTTTCCTTCTTTCTTTAGTAATACTCCAATATTTTAGATTCTGTAAAGAACTGAATTCTTATCATGTCCTGGAGAAATGGGAAGGAAGGGTGAGAAAATTACTCTAATTTATCATTAATGTTTTATTGCTGTGATCATTAACTTTATGTGCCAAGTTACCTAGACCATGGTATACAGATATTTGCTCAATCATTATTCTAGATATTTCTGTAAAGGTACTTTAAAAGTGAGCCTAATATTGAAATTAGTAGCTTTCAGTAAAGCAGATTGAAATGCTTTACCATGCACATGGATCTCATCCAATTAGCTGAAGGCCTGAATAGTAAAAGACTGATATCCTCGAAGAAAAGTGGATTCTGTCCCTAAACTGCCTTCAGACTCAAGCTTGTCGATCTACTCTGCAGATTCTGGACTCACTAGGCTTCATGATGGCATGAGCCAATTCTTTAAAATAAATCTCTCTCTCTCTGCGTATACACATACACATGCACAGATAGACACATACATCCTATTGGTTTGTTTCTCTAGAGAACTTTAACTCATACATTTGGCACTATCTAAAACCCCCTAAAGAAGATTATTTCATTAATAAAATTGAATGTGTGATAGTAGGTGCATTTTATTACACCAGTTAAAATTGAGTGTATGTGAAATGAAATGATAGACACAGAAAGACAAATATTTCATGATATCAGTTACATGTAGAATCTAAAAATAAGTCAAACTTAGAGAAACAGAAATTAGAATTGTGGTTGCCAGGGACTGGGAGTGTGGGTAGGTAGGAGAGACAGGCAGATGTTGGTCAAAGAATACAAACTTTTAGTTATAAAATGAATTTACTATGGAGAGCTAACATACAGCATGGTAACTACAGTTAATAATATATTGTATACTTGACATCTGCTAAGACAGTAGATCTTAACTGTCCTTACCACGTGCGTACACGTGCACACGTGCACACACACACACACTGGTAACTATATCAGGTGATGAATATATTAATTAGCTTGATGGTTATAATTATTGCACAAGGTATACTTATATCAAAACATCACATTGTATACCTTAAATATATACAATTATCTGTCAATAATACTTTAAGAAAACTTAAAAAGCTGGAAAATAGAAAGGAAATAAAAATTATGTCTAGTTTGGTAATTAAGAAAAAGAGTCTCCAGAAACTGCTATGTTGTATGTTGATCCTCTCACTAACCCCTGCTCTGAGTTGTCCCCATTTTAGAGGTTTCTATTTCACTGGTCTGATAGTGTCAACCAACAGTTTAGTTATTCATTAAACAATCATTTTTTGTGTGCCTCCTATATGCAGGCTCTATTCCTACAGGTAGTAACACCACGAGATGAGGTCAGACATTTTCTTGTGGAACTTATATTGAAATCAGAGGCATAGACATTACATAAATAAAGAAGTAAGGAAAATAGACATAGAAACAATCTAAATGCCCATCCATAGGTGAATGGATAAAGAGGATGTGGAATGGAATATTACTCAGTCATAAAAAAGAATGAAATAATGCCATTTGCAGCTATGTACTGTGGATGGACCTAGAGATTATCATACAGGCTGAAGTAAGTCAGAAAGAGAAAGACAAATAAATATATATATGACAAATTATATATATATATGTAAATTTTCATATGCTTTTCCGTTTCATATATATGTGTATATATATATATGAAGCACTTTGCTATATACCAGAAACTAACACATTTTAAATAAACTATACTTCAATAAAAAAAAGTAAGGAAAGTAATTATAAATGATGTTAAGTATTTAAGAAGACATAAGCAGGATCCCAGGGGACAGAAAAAATATAAGAATACTTTATTTTTTATTAGAATATAATTGCTTTATACTCTTGTACCAGTTTTTGAGGTACACCAAAGTCAATCAGCTGTATTTATACATATATCCCCATATTCCCTCCCTCCCTCGACTCCCCCCCACCCTCCCCATCCCGGCCCTCTAAGGCATCATTGAGTTGATCTCCCTTTGTTATACACCAACTTCCCATAGGCTATTTTACATTTGGTAGTATATATATGTCTATGCGACTCTCTCACTTCATGCCAGCTTCCCCTTCACCCTCCGCCCCCCCCAACCTCATGTCCTGCAGTCCATTCTCTGCATCTGCGTCCTTATTCTTGTCTTGTCACTGAGTTCATCAGTACCATTTTTTTGTTTGTTTTCTTTTAGGTTCCGTATATAAGAGTTAGCATACGGTATTTGTTTTTCTCTTTCTGGCTTACTTCACTCTGAATGACAGACTCTAGGTCTATCCACCTCATTACATATAGCTCCATCTCATCCCTTTTTATAGCTGAGTAATATTCCATTGTATATATATGCCACATCTTCTTTGTACATTCATTTGTTGATGGGCATTTCGGTTGCTTCCATGTCCTGGCTATTGTAAATAGTGCTGCAATAAACATTATGGTACATGTTTCTTTCGGGATTATGGTTTTCTCTGGGTATATGCCCAGGAGTGGGATTACTGGATCATATGGTAGTTCTATTTTTAGTCTTTTAAGGAACCTCCAAACTGTTTTCCATAGTGGCTGTACCAACTTACCAGTCCCACCAACAGTGCAGGAGAGTTCCCTTTTCTCTACACCCTCTCCAACATTTGTTGTTTCTAGATTTCTTGATGATGGCCATTCTGACCGTTGTGAGATGATACCTCATTATGGCTTTGACTTGCATTTCTCTGATAATTAGTGATGTTGAGCTTCTTTTCATGTGTTCGTTGGCCATCTGTATGTCTTCTTTGGAGAAATGTCTATTTAGATCTTCTGCCCATTTGTGGATTGGGTTCTTTGCTTTTATGGTATTAAGCTGCATGAGCTGCTTGTATATTTTGGAGATTAATCCATTGTCTGTTGTTTCGTTGGCAAGTGTTTTTTTCCATTCTGAGGGTTGCTTTCTTGTCTTGTTTATGGTTTCTTTCGCTGTGCAAAAGCTTTTAAGTTTCATGAGGTCCCATTTGTTTATTCTTGATTTTATTTCCATTATTCTAGGGGGTGGGTCAAAAAGGATCTTGCTTTGATGTATGTCATAGAGTGTTCTGCCTATGTTTTCCTCTAGGAGTTTTATAGTGTTAGGTCTTTAATCCATTTTGAGTTTATTTTTGTGTATGGTGTTAGGAAGTGTTCTAAGTTCATTCTTTTACATGTTGCTGTCCAATTTTCCCAGCACCACTTATTGAAGAGGCTGTCTTTTTTCCATTGTATATTCGTGCCACCTTTGTCAAAGATAAGGTGCCCATATGTGCTTGGGCTTACCTCTGAGTTCTCTATTCTGTTCCATTGATCTTCCTTTCTATTTTTGTGCCAGTACCATACTGTCTTGATCACTATGGCCTTGTAGTATAGTTTGAAGTCAGGAAGCCTGATTCCACCAACTCCATTTTTCCTTCTCAAGATTGCTTTGGCTATTCGGGGTCTTTTGTGTTTCCATACAAATCCTAAGATTTCTCTTTCTAGTTCTGTGAAAAATGCCATTGGTAATTTGATAGGGATTGCATTGAATCTGTAAATTGCTTTGGGTAGTACAGTCATTTTCACTATGTTGATTATTCCAATCCAAGAACATGGTATGTCCCTCCATCTGTTTGTGTCGTCTTTGATTTCTTTCATCAGGGTCTTATATTTTTCTGCATACAGATCTTTTGCCTCCTTAGGCAGGTTTATTCCTAGGTATTTTATTCTTTTTGTTGCAATGGTAAATGGGAGAGTTTCCTTAATTTCTCTTTCTGCTCTTCTGTTGTTAGTGTATAGGAATGCAAGAGATTTCTGTGCATTAATTTTGTATCCTGCTACTTTACCAAACTCATCAATTAGTGCTAGCAGTTTTCTGGTAGAGTCTGTAGGGTTTTTTATGTATAATATCACATCATCTGCAAAGAGTGACAATTTTACTTCTTCTTTTCCAATTTGGATTCCTTTTATTTCTTTTTCTTCTCTCATTGCTGTGACTAAAACTTCCAAAACTATGTTGAATAATAATGGTGACAGTGGACACCCTTGTCTTGTTCCTATTCTAAGAGGGAATTCTTTCAGTTTTTCCCCATTTAGAACGATGTTGGCTTTTGATTTTTCATATATGGCTTTTATGATGTTGAGGTAATTTCCTTCTATGCCCACTTTCTGGAGAGTTTTTATCATAATTGAATGTTGAATTTTGTCAAAAGCTTTTTTTGCATCTAATGAGATTATCATACAGTTTTTATCCTTCAATTGTTGATATGATATATCATGTTGATTGATTTGCATATATTGAAGAATCCTTGCATTCCAGGGATAAACCCCACTTGATCATGGTGTATGATTTTTTTAATGTGCAGTTGGATTCTGTTTGCTAGTATTTTGTTGAGGATTTTTGCATCTATATTTATCAGTGATATTGGTCTGTAATTTTCTTTTTTTGGGACATCTTTGCCTGGTTTTTGTATCAGGGTGATGGTGGCCTCGTCGAATGAGTTTGGGAGTATTCCTCCTTCTGCTATATTTTGGAAGAGTTTGAGAAGGATAGGTGTTAGCTCTTCTCTAAATGTTTGATAGAATTCACCTGTGAATCCATCTGGCCCTGGGTTTTTGTTTGTTGGGAGATTTTTAATCACAGTCTCAATTTCCGTACTTGTGATTGGTCTGTTCATAGTTTCTATTTCTTCCTGGTTCAGTCTTGGAAGACTTTATTTTTTTAAGAATTTATCCATTTCTTCCAGGTTATCCAATTTATTGGCATATAGTTACTTGTAGTAGTCTCTCATGATTTTTTGTATTTCTGTGGTGTCCATTGTTACTTCTCCTTTTTCATTTCTAATTCTGTTGATTTGCATCTTCTCCCTTTTTTTCCTGATGAGTCTGGCTAATGGCTTATCAATTTTGTTAATCTTCTCAAAAAAACAGCTTTTAGTTTCATTAATTTTTGCTACTGTTTCCTTCCTTTCTTTTTCATTTATTTGTGATCTGATCTTTATGATTTCTTTCCTTCTGCTCACTCTGGGGTCTCTTTGTTTTTCTTTCTCTAATTGTTTTAGGTGTAAGATTAGGTTGTTTATTCAATCATTTTCTTGTTTCTTAAGGTAGGACTGTATTGCTATAAACTTCCTGCTTAGAACTGCTTTTGCTGTGTCCCATAGGTTTTGCGTTGTTGTGTTTTCATTGTCATTTGTTTCCAGATATTTTTTGATTTCCTCTTTGATTTCTTTAATGATTTCTTGGTTGTTTAATAGTGTATTGTTTAGCCTCCATGTGTTTGTATTTGTTGCAGTTGTTTTCCTGTAATTGATATCTAGTCTCATGGCGTTGTGGTCAGAGAAGATGCTTGATATAATTTCAATTTTCTTGAATTTACTAAGGTTTGATTTGAGACCCAAGATGTGATCTATCCTGGAAAATGTTCCGTGTGCACTTGAGAAGAAAGTGTATTCTGTCACTTTTGGATGGAATGTCCTATAAATATCAATTAAGTCAAGATGGTCTAATATGCCATTTAAAGCTAGTGTGTCCTTATTTATTTTCTGTTTGGATGATCTGTCCATTGATGTAAGTGGGGTGTTCAAGTCTCCCACTATTATTGTGTTACTGTCAATGTCCCCTTTTATGGCTGCTAGCATTTGCCTTATGTATTGAGGTGCTCCTATGTTGGGTGCATAGATATTTACCATTGTGATATGTTCTTCTTGGATGGATCCCTTGATCATTATGGAGTGTCCTTCCTTGTCTCTTGTAATAGTCTTTACTTTAAAGTCTAATTTGTCTGATATGAGTATTGCTACTCCAGCTTTCTTTTGACTTCCATTTGCATGGAATACCTTTTTCCATCCCTTTACTTTCAGTCTATATGTATCGCTTGGTCTGAAGTGGGTTTCTTGTAGGCAGCATATAGAAGGGTCTTGTTTTTGTATCCATTCAGCCAGTGTGTGTCTTTTGGTTGGAGCATTTAATCCATTTACATTTAAGGGGATTATTGACATGTGTGCTCCTATTACCATTTTTTAAATTGTTTTGGGTTTGTTTTTGTAGGTGATTTCCTTCTCTTGAGTTTCCTACTTAGAGAAGTTCCTTTAGCAATTGTTGTAAGGCTGGTTTGGTGGTGCTGAATTCTCTGAACTTTTGCTTGTCTGGAAAGCTTTTGATTTCTCCCTCAAATCTAAATGAGATTCTTGCTGGGTAGAGTATTCTTGGCTGTAGGTTTTTCTCTTTCAGGGCTTTCAATATATTGTGCCATTCCCTTCTGGCCTGCAGAGTTCCTGCAGAAAGGTCAGCTGTTATCCTTATGGGTTTTCCCTTGTATGTTATTTGTTGCTTTTCTCTTGCTGCTTTTAATATTTTTCTTTGTGTTTAATTGTCGTTAGTTTGATTAATATGTGTCTTGGTGTATTTCTCCTTGGGTTTATTCTGTATGGGACTCTCTGTGCTTCTTGGACTTGGTTAATTATTTCCTTTCCCATGTTGAGGAAGTTTTCCACTATAACCTTTTCAAATATTTTCTCAGACCCTTTCTCTTTTTCTTCTTCTTCTGGGATGCCTATGATTTGAATGTTGGTGCACTTAATGTTATCACTAAGGTCTCTGAGACTGTCTTCTATTCTTTTTATTCTTTTTTCTTTTTCCTGCTCTATGGCAGTTATTTCCCCCATTCTATCTTCCAACTCACTCATTCATTCTGCCTCAGTTATTGCTGTTTATACCTTCTAGAGTGTTTTTAATTTCAGTTATTTTGTTGTCCATTGTTATTTGTTTGTTCTCTAGTTCTTCTGAGTCCTTATTAACTCTTTCTTGTATTTTCTGTATTTTGTTATTGAGATTTTGTATCATTTTTACTATCATTACTCTGAATTCTTTTTCAGGCATTTCTCCTATTTCCTCTTCATTTATTTCGTCTTGTGGGTTTTTTTTCCTGCTCCTTTGCCTGCATGGTGTTTCTTTGTTTTGTCATGGTAGTCCAAACTTCAGGGATTGCTTGTCCCGACAGTAAAGGGGTTTCAGGAAGACTGTCCAAGCCCCAGACTAATGGCAGACTGTTGAGTCAAACAAATACTAAGCCTAGGAAACACATACATGTATAAGACACACAAATACTGAATCCAATAGAACATAAGGCACTAGTAAGACCTGGCAGAAGAACCCCAGTATGCTATGAGACATTCAAAGAAGACACCAACAGAATTTCAAAATCAAAACAGAACAAAACAGAAACAAAAGCAAAAACAAACAAATACACAAACAACACCACACACACAAACACAAAGCCAGGGAGATATTGAAAGCTGGGGTCAAATATAAAAAAGAGCTAGAGTACCACCAGGCAGACTGGAGATTCTCAGAATGAAATTAGACAATTATACTAAGAACTAAGATAAAGACAAAAATCTAATAATAAATTCCAAGGCCGTGTGTCATCTGGAGAATAAAGCAAGGAGGCTGAGCAGGTCAATAATGTTGCTTATAAGTATATTAAGATAAAATAAACTAAAAAAGGATAGAAGACAGGGCAACAGAAGAGCATAGTGTGACTGGCAATATGAAAATAAAAAGAAATAGAAATGTATAAAAGATAGAGATGAAAAGAAGGTAGGAGAGATATATAGTCAGCACTACAAAAAACTTAGCTAGAGATAGAAATATATAAAAAGGCTAAAAATAAAAATAGAATAAAAAATAGAGTAAAAAAATATGGTATAAAACTTGTAGATTCCTTAGGACTAAGATCGTAATTAATAAAGAAAAAAAAAAAGAAAAACTAGAACTGACTCCAGAATGGACCAGTTTAATAGAATTAATACTAATATTTCTGTTTCCTTGGGGTCTCAGCTATAAGTGTCCTTCTACCCACTTTGAGTTTTTGTATTATTCTGCGACCAGCAGAGCTTCCTTTATTGTTTGTCTGTAAGCCCTGGCGTGTGGGGAGGGAGAGGGTACAATAGTGACTCCTTCCCCTGGGAGTGAGTGAGCAGTGACCCACTGTCTGGGTCTGTTCAGTTGGGCATGGAGGTGCCTGTTGCAGAGGGACGTGGTGGTGCCTGTTGCAGAGGGTTGCAACAGGCGGTTCAATTGGGCATGGAGGTGCCTGTTGCAGAGGGAAACCGGTGGCTCAGGTGTAAACAGAATGTCTCAGAGTTGGGCCTCTCTCTGGGCTTTTTTGCTCTGGCTGCCTGCTGGCGAGTGCCATAGCTTGGCCCACAGGGGTCCTTCCTCTGTCTGTCGCAGGCGCCGATAGAGAGGCTGCGCCGCGGCTCCTCCCCGCTGCTTGTGGCTCAGCAGTATCCAGCCGCCACTATGGTCTCGCAGCCCTCTGCGGTATGCCTCCTCGCTGAAGACCTCTTCCCTCCTGTCCTCCCGGTCTGTCTCCCCACTGCCAACAGTGTTTCTCACCCAGCTCTTCGGTTCCCACGCTCCTGCTCCTAGATCCCTGTTCAGCTGTGAATTGACGTCTCAGTCCGGGATCGCTGAGTGGTGTTGCAGACCCTCCGTGTGTTTCTCACTCCCTCCCGTCTGCCACAGCTCCGCCACTTCACTCTCTTCAAGCCATCGTAAGTGCCTCCCTACTGGTTATGTCGGGAACCCTGCAGTCTTTTCTGGTGTCTGAGGTCATCTGCTGGTGTTCAGCTGGTTCTCTGCGGGAATTATTGCGTCCTTCGGTGCATTCCCAATGCATCTGTGGAGAGGGATGCATTCCACGTCCCTCTACTTCGGCGCCATCTTTTTTCCCCCCAAGAATACTTTAAACAGTTTTTTCGGGGAAGTCTTCTTTAATAGAAGAAGATGAGAACTGCTTACAAAGGACACAAAAATCCAGCCGGGAGCAGAGCCAAAGGAAGACATTCCAAGTACTGAGAAAATCAAGTACAAAGCTCCTGGGATAAGGCAGAGCTTGACATACCTAAAGCTCTAGTTGAAAGTTTATGAATGAAGGAGGGAGGCAGTGGTTCAAGACACGGGACATTCTGGAGCATGCCGCCGTGTGAAGCAACTGAAGGATATAAAGCATAGGAGAGTCGAGGATCAAATATGTTATTTCAAAATCACTCTGCTGTCTGGATGACACATTGGAGGAAGGTAAGAATGGGGGTCAGTTAGTTGACTATAGCAGTAGTTTAAGCAAGATATAATGGTGATCTAAAGTTTGATACTGGGAGTATCTTTACATGGTACTGTTATTCTACAAAGTGCAAGGACTATCTCTGAGTGTCCCAGAAATGCCCCAACAGAGGTGATGTTTGATGCTTAGAAGTAGTGGCACAGCCAGAGAAAATTGCCTTAAAATCCTGGGAGATGGAACAGCAGATTGGGAGATGCCCCAAGGCTTTCCTTGATCCAATTCAAATTTAAGGAATTCAGGTACAGAATTAACTGAAGTGTGCTGTAAATTTGCAATCTGACTATAATATTTGAATGATGGCCTGATGAGATAATTGGTATCAGTTAAGAATATTTTAGCTAAAAAATGCACCAGAAAACTTGATTACAATGGCTTGAACAAAGAGATAATTATTGTTCTCATGTAAAATGAAATTCAGAGGTAGGTGGCCATTGGGTTGGGTCAGTAGCCCAGCGATATTAGAGCCAATGTACCCTTTGCCTTTCTCTTATGGTCATGATATGGTTGTTGTAGCTCCAGCCATCATATCTGCAATATCTGTCTTCAAGACATGAAAAGGGAGAAAGTGAAGAGGTAGACTACTGCCTATCTCATTGGCAAAATCGGTGCCAGTTTGTCAATGCTTTAATGCAAAGATGCTTGGGAAAGGATTTTAGTGTTTATAGCTTTTATCACAGAGCTTGTAAGGGAGAAAAGAGGCTGGGAAAAGCAGCAGATCTACAGATGTCAAACTTGAACTGAGATTTTATTCTAAGTTAATAGTCCAATATTGTTGCATTGTTTTTTATTTTATGTCCCTGCACAAGTCAGAAAAAGAGTTAAAATTTAAATACAGACAGGCCTAGTATCAAACTATGGTTCAAACTATGCAACCTTTGATCTCTTTCAAGAGATACACCTTGTAGACTTTGGTTTCCTACTTAATGCATTTTTGTAATAAAGAATGAAAGATGGTGTTTATAAGGAACCTAGCAACCTATCTATTACTCGATAAAAATGATAGTTCCATTTTTCTCTTCCATGTATCTATAGACATCCTTAGTACCCTGTTTCTATTTTATAAAGCAAGTTAGAATGTAAGTGTAATAAAATATACAGTAAAGGACTCAAGCTTAAACTTGGATGAAACCAAGTCTGTGCGTGTGTTTTGCAGTCTGTAAGATGATGAACATAGGCTGGATTTTTCTTCAATTATCTGTAATATTTAGATTTACCTAATTCTAGAAGGTTATATATTTCAAGACAAAACAAAATAGAGAACACAGTTATTAAATCTTAGGGCAGTTGTATCTGGGCATCCGGATGGAGCAAATTACAATACTGGGGCAGTGAAATTTGATCCCGAATTTCTCACATATAAAGCAAAAAGGATAATATGTTCTTTAAATTTACTGAAAGAGAAAAAAGTTCACTTTGTCTTTGGATACATTTTTTTTAATGGAACTAAATCCAGGCTGTAAGATATTTTATGAGTCCTTGAGCAAAAGACACTGAGAAACAGAGTGGACAGTACCTTTGAATGTACTTTTACAAAACATCAGAATGCAGTTCAAATGATTGAATCTTCAGAAAATATCTCTAGAAACATAGGGAATTACCAGTAAATTGTAATGGAATGAAAGCAATTGTATGTTGGCCTGCAATGATGAGATCCAGATACTCTTCGACAGCATGATTCAATACACTGAAAGCCTAGCTTAATACAGAGATAAAAATAGATGCAGTTTCTTATAGAAAGGGAAATGGCATTTGCCCTGAGCTATTCACCAGTTTTAGTATATGTACTGCCGAAGCGAGCACTATTCACCAAAACTAAGAAAAATATTAGACAATTAAATCCTCCTTTCTATAAATTCCTTCCTTAATTCAAGGTAATATTATGAGGTTTTTGAAATCCCCTTTGAGCTGACTTAGCATCTCTAACATTCATTCAGCTTATAAAAGAATATTAATAATTATCCATTAACAAATTAGACTCTCTAGATGTAATGGGGAAATTCCTAAAAGCACATGTTACCAGAACTGACTCAAGAAGAAACAGAATGTTTGAACAGGCTTATGACAAAGTCTTAATATTACAGTGATTGAAAGAGTAATCAAAACATTTTAACAAAGAGAAGTCCAGGATCAGTTGGCTTCACTGGTAAATTTTACCAAATATTTAAAGAAGAATTATTAGCAATCCTTCCTAAACTCTTCCACAAAATAGAAGAGGAGGGAATACTTCTGACTCATTCTATAAGACAAACATTACTCTGATAACAAAACCGGAAAAAGACAATAGATACAAAAAAAAGACCAATATCCATTATAAATATAGATGAAAAAATTCCTCAGCAAAATATTAGCAAACCAAATGCAACAGTGCATTAAAAAGATTATACACCATGACCAGATGGGATTTATCCCAGGAATGCAAGTAAAGGTGGTTCAGCAGAAGAAAATGAACCATTGTCACATACCACAAAAATAGAACAAAGGTGGGGGGGGAGCACATGATCTTCTCAAATGACAGAAAGAGCATTTGACAAAAGCCAATACTCTTCCTTGATTAAAAACTAGGGAACTCCTCCACAATGACAAAAATCCATGGTTAACATCATACCTATGGGTGAAATACTGAAAGCTGTTTTTCCAAGATGAAGTATAATATGAGGGTGATTTTGCCACTGTAATTCAACATTGTAACGTAAGTCCTACCTAGAGCAATTTACAAAAGGAAAGAAAGAGAGAAAGAGGGAGGGAAGAAGCGGGGTGGGGGCGGGGAGGGGGGGTGGATGCAGTGAGGGGAAAGGGAGGGAGGGAGAGAGAGACTACCTAGGATAAAAAAAATTACTGAAAATAATACGTCATCAAGCATATGGAGAAATTAGAGCCCACATATATTGCTGGTGAAATCTAAAGTTTCATCCCTCGTGGAAAACTGTCTGGTTGTTCCTCAAAACGTTAAGCATAAAATTACCACATAACTCAGCCTTGCACTCCTAGGTACATACCCTAAAAAACTGAAAATAGGTTTTCCAATAAATACATATACACCCACATTCATAGCAACACTATTCACAATAGCCAAAAGGTAGAAACAATCTAATATCCATCAGCTAATGATGGATAAACAAATTATATATATGAAATATCATTTACTAGGGAAAAGAAAACATGTACTGATAATGTGCTACAGCATGGATGAATGTTGGGGAAAAAATATGCTAAGTGGAAGAAGCCAAACACACAAGGTCACATATTGTATAATTCCATGTATGTGAAATATTATTTTTTAAATTTTTATTGGAGTATAGTCGATTTACAATGTTGTGTTAGCTTCTGCTGTACAGAAAAGTGAGTCAGTTATACATATACATATTGATACATCCAAACTTTTTTTAGCTTTTTTCCCATGCAGAGTATTCAGTCGAGTTCCCTGTGCTATATAGTAGGTCCCTGTTAGTCATCTATTTTATACATAGTAGTGTGTATATGTCAATCCCAATCTCCCAATTTATCCCACGTCGCCCCAGTAACCATAAGATTGTTTTCTACATCTGTGACTCTGTTTCTTAATAGGCAAATCCATAGCGACAGAGAGCAGATTGATAATTCCAGGCAATTGTATAAAGTGAGAAATGGAATAACTGCTTTATGGGTAACAGCATTCCTTTGAGGGTGATGGAAATGCTTTGAAACTTTCGGAACTAGAGAGAAGGTGGTCACACAATATTGTGAATGTACTAAATGCCACTGAATTGTTCACTTCAAAATGGATAATTTTATGCCATGTGAATTTTCTTAAATGAACAAAGGATTTGAACAGATATTTCTCCAACTAAGAAACATAAATGGCAAATAAGCATCTGAAATAAGATTAGTCATTAGGGAAAAGCAAATCAAAACTACAGTGAGGAATCACTTCACACCCAATAGTTCGTGTGTAATAAAAAGACAGACAATTTTGTGTTGGCAAGTTTGTAGAGATTTTAGAACCCTCATGCTTCATTGGTGGTAATGTAAAATTGTATAGTCTTTCTGAAAAACAATCTGGCAGTTTTTCAAAAAGATGTATGTAGAGATACCACATGACCCAGAAAATCCAGTCCAAGTGTAAACTCAAGAGGCCCAAAAACATAAAATGTACCCACAAGATAACTTACCCACATAACAACTTATACGGAAAGGTTCATAGCAGAATTGTTGATAATAGCCAACAATAGGAAACAATGTAAATGTCTATCAACTGGTGAATAAATAAACAAAATATGTGTATTCATGCAGCGGAATATTATTCAGCCATGGATGAACTTTGAAAATAGCATACTAAGTGAAAGAAGCCAGATACAGAAGGTGATGTATTTCTTCATTCTATCTAATGTCCAAAATAGGCAAATCTATAGTGACAGAATGTAGATAAATGATTTCCAAGGGCTTGGGGGAGAGACAAATGGAGAGTGCCTGCCAATGAG
The DNA here is from genome assembly GCF_030028045.1 of Hippopotamus amphibius kiboko. NCBI lineage: Eukaryota > Metazoa > Chordata > Mammalia > Artiodactyla > Hippopotamidae > Hippopotamus > Hippopotamus amphibius. Next base: position 94,358,148 of record NC_080198.1, on the reverse strand, counting down.
TAGGAGGTTTCTTTCTGGGGTGATGCAAACATTTTGATATTATATAGTGGTGTTGGCTGCAAAGCATGATGAAGTAAAAGGCCACTGAGTTGTACACTTACAGAAGGTAAATGTTGTGGCGTGTATAATTTAATTCAATGAAGTCTCAGAAAGTTAAAGGTCTGTATTAAATCTCCCTCACTCCCTCCAAATCCTCTCCATCATTACGCTTTGATATTGTTGAACAGAAAGACAGATTTAAAAAATCCACAAGCTGCTTAATCCCTGGTGATAGTCTCACAAACCCCAAGTAAGCTGGCATTGTCTGATTCAAACCTCCTTCTTATTCTGACTCTGGTGATTAATAGAATTCAGTATTTGTGTCCATATATATAGTATTATGTGTGGTCATTTACCTAAATACTACAAATACTGAGTCTCTATCATAATAATAACAATTCAGTGAAATAATTATATGCGTGACACAGGGAGAAATCTCTTGCTTCCTTCCAAAGATCCACATGGTTCCTTGTCGACCACCCTTCCTTCCTGTCTTCTCCAGTCTGTTGGTTGGGGCTATTGGGTTCCTGAAGACCCCTACTTTTCCCCAGGCTCTGGGCTCTTTTTCTCTCGGATCAGTTACCTTAATAGGTGATTGTAAATAGAGTCAGATTTAAAAAAAAAACAAAACCAAAAACAAACAAACAAAATACTATGGTAGAAGAGTCACAGAACTCTGCTGAAATCTCAGCTCAGACCTTTACCATCTAGGTGATCTCAGTGAAAGCATTTAAACCTCTCTGTTACTCAGTAAAAATACCCACCTCATCGACTTGGGATAAAACCACATGAAATGTGTTTGATCCCTATCAGAGTGTCTGGCATACAGAAAAATACTTCTCCTGCCCTACCTTTACCTAGCTGAATTCAGGGCAACACGCCCAAATCCATGACATGGCCAAATCCGGAAAGCCTGTATCCCTCCTAGTTGTGGTATGGAAAATCCTGCTAGACTATAAAACTGTGAGAAAACCTCTGCCTTGGCCAGGCTGATCCAGGACTATGACCAAATAAAGCTTCCTTGTTCTTCCTGAGGGCACCTCAGGGCAATACAGCAGAGGAAAGCCAATAGAAAGGGTAGCTGCTGGGTTACCCAGACAATTGCACAAGCACAGTTAATTATCAAAGCTGCAGGGATTGAGAAGAGGATGATATCAATTTAGCCTTGGGAATGCTGCCAGAGTGAAGGTAGAAAACTGAAGTGAGTTGATGCTTTAATCTGACAAAAGATTTCCATCAGATTAAATTTTCATCTTCCAAATTTAGAACTAAGAACAGCATGCTATTTCTCTGAGTAGCCTTAAAACAGTGTGAGTAGAATAAAATTTGCTCCACATCCCTGCCAGCATTCTAGTAGGTGTGAAATAGTATCCTATTTTGGATTTAATTTGCATTTTCCTGTTGACTAATTATGTTGAGGACTTTTTTATGTGCTTATTGGTTGTTCCTGTATCCTTTTTGGTGAAGTACATTTTGAAGATGTTTGACCATTTTTATCGTATTTTCTTTTTCTTTTTTATTTATATCAATTCTCTACATAATCCAAAGGAAGTGAATAGAAGTCTTTGAAATAAATATACTATTAATATCCTATCCTAGTCTATGGTTTTCTTTTCACTTTATTTTCTGATTTAACACTTTTTAAAATCATGGTGAAATACACATAACACCATTTATCATCTTTACCCTTTTTAACAGTTCAATATTATCAGTTATATTCACATTGTTGTGTAATCAATCTCCAGAACTTTTTCATGTTACAAATCTGAAACTCTATATCCTTTAAATAATCACTCCTTATTTCCTACTTTCCCTGGCCCCTGGTTCTCACCATTATACTCTCTTTCTATAGATTTGACTACTCTAGATAATTCATGTAAGTGGAATTGTACAGAATTTCTCTTTTTGTAACTGACTTATTTTACTTAGCATAATGTTCTTTGGTTTAAGCTGTGTTGTATTATGTGTCATAATTTCCTTCCTTTTTAAGGCTGAAGAACATTTCATGTGTGTACATGTCACATTTTTTTTTATTCATCCATCAATGGGCACTTGGATTGCTTCGATCTCTTGGCTACCATGAATAATACTGCCCCGAACATGGTGTATAGATATCTCTTTCAGTCCCAGCTTTCAGTTCTTTTGAATATATACCTAGAAGTCACCTCAGTGGATCAGATGGTATTTCTATTTTAATATTTTTGAGGAACCACCATGCTATTTTCCATAGTAGTTGTAACATTTTTCATTTTCACCAGCAGTGACCGTTCTTGTCAACCCTTGTTTTCTGCTTTTGTTTTCTGGTAGTCGCCATCCTGATAGGTGTGAGGTGATTTTTATTTGCATTACCCTAATGACTAGCAATGTTGAACATCTTTTTACATGCTTGTTAGACATTTGTATATCGTCATACATTTCTTGGACATTTATGAATAAACAGAGTCCCTGGTCCTATTTTTAATTGGATTATTCATTATTTCTTGTTGTTGTAGTTGAGTTGTAAGTTGTCTTTATATATTCTGGTTATTAACCTCTTAGACAAATGATTTGCAAACATTTTCTCCCATTTCTTATGTTTCCTTTTCATTCTGTTCATTATGTCCTTGATGAACAGAAGATTTTAATTTTGATGTACTCAAAATTATCTGTTTTTGGTTTCATTGCCTGTGCTTTTAGTGCCATATTTAAGAAATCATTGCCAAATCTAATACCATAAATACTTTCATGTGTTGTCTTCTAAGAGTTTTATAGTTTTAGCTTTTATGTTTAGGTCTATGGTCTATTTTGAGTTATATTTGTGTATAGTGTAAGATAAGAGCCCTACTTCATTGTTCTGAATGTGGATATCTAGTTTTCCAACACTATTTGTTGAAACTGTTCTTTACCTCATTGATTGCCTGTGTCATCCCTTGTTAAAAATAATTTGACCATATATGTGAGGGTTTATTTTTTTACCTCTCTATTCTATTCCCCTGGTTTATATATGTGTCTTTATACTAGTACCATATATTTGATCACTGTATCTTTATAATAAGTTTTGAAATCAGGAAGTGTAAAACCTACAACTCTTTTCTTCTTTTCCAAAATTGTTTTGTCTATTCATAGTCTATTGAAATTCTATGTGAATTTTAGGATGAATTTAATTGTTTTGCAAAAAAATATGCCTTTGGGATTTTGATAGGGATTTCATTAAATCTCTAGAAAACTTTGGATAGTAGTGACATCTCAATAATTTTAAGTCCTTTAATCTATCAGCATTGAATGACTTTCCTTTTTTGCATGTCTTTTTAAATTTCTTTCAATGACATTTCATAGTTTTAAGTGTACAAATCTTTCGTATCCTTGGTTAAGTTTATTCAAAAATATTTTATTCTTTTTGATGCTATTGTAATTTTCTTTGCTGATTGTTCAGTGTCTAGGTGTAGAAACACAACTGACTTTTGTATGTTGATTCTAAATCGTGTAACTTTACTGAATTCATTTATTAGTTCTAAAAGTTTGTGTGTGTTTTTATGTGTAAATGTGTGTAAACTTTGGTGTTTCTAGATATAAGATTCTGTCATCTACAAAGAGAAATAATTTTACTTTGTTTCCAATTTGTATGGCTTTTATCTTTTTCATGTCTAATTGCTCAGGCTAAGACTTTCAATACTATGTTGAATAGAAGGAGTATAAGTAGCTATTCTTGTCTTGTTCCAGATTAGAGGAAAAGCTAACATCATTGAGTATTATGTTAGCAATGGGGATTTTTTCTTTTTCACCTTTTAAAGATATGTCATATTTTAGGGTCATTTTAGAGTCACAGCAATATCGAGCTGAATGTACAGAGATTTTCCATATATCCCCTGCCCCAATACATGGATAGCCTCCCCCATTATCAACATACCCACTGGTGTGGTACAATTGTTTCAACTGATGTATGAAGTCAGGATGTAAAACTGTTCCAGCACCATAAGAATCTCCTGTGATGCTTATTTCTGATCACACTCACCCTGTCTCACCCAATTCAATCCCAATCCTAAATTCTGGCAATGATTAAGCTTTCTCCATTTCTTGGCTATGCCAAGATAATAACACAGTGTAATAATAGTCCATTCCTTTTTCTTGACAATATGTCCCAATTTTTCTCCTTCCTCATATGTCTACTAATTTTTTATTTTTTACTGAATATTGTGGGAATACATTTTAGAGACTGTTAACTCTGTTATCTTCCTTGGAAGTGTTAATACGTGTAAAAGAAAGCAGTAAAATTACAAGATGATAACCCTGAACTTGAACTTATGGAAGTTTGAATTTAAGCTTTGTTAAGGCATCAGTGTGAAGCGCAAGGTGTTTTCCATACCCCTCTAATTTGGAGGGACTAAAACTTCAAACTGTTATCCATAGCATTAGTTGGAAGTAACTGAACCTCCTTCTCATGTTTCTCTGGCTTTTGACTGCTCTATATCATAGTGCTCCTATTCCACTGAATCCCTTCTGCACCCTCATCCCCCATGCTTGCAGAGCTAAATGCTCTGCCAAGGACTTAGGAGATTTTTCTATATACAATTTTGGGATTACCCCACTGTTCCATCTTTATTTCTTTAATTTGCTTCCACCCCAATTTTTACTCTTTCATTTCTTATCTCCATTCTGTTAATGCAAGACAGTAACACTGTGTCCTTGTGTTAGTCTCTTGTTACCACTTATTATGGGGGCATGGAGCAAAACTGTACCAACACGGATCTCAGTGAGGGGGTTTCCCTTCTTTGAAGAAAATGGCTTACTTCTGTTTCTGTCTACCTGTGTGCATTCTCTACTACTTTAGAATAGTCCTTAAAATTATTTTTCTAGCATTTATAATTGCTGTGTGTGGGTGATTTATTTTGATAAAACCTACTCTGCCATTATCAGAATTGGAATTCTAAAAAAACTCTGTGTATTTTAAATTATACAAGCAAAGCATTATTGTTATTAAAAGTTTAAAAACTGTATAAAGTAAGAAAAATTTTACTTTAATTCCACCTCCTGAAGACATTTCATTATTTATATATGAAACAATTTTAGTTCTGAAAAGATGTCAGAGATTTTTCAGCCTAAATCTCTACTTCTATAGAAGACTAAATAGAGAATGGAGTCCTGAAAATATGGACAAACTTATAAAAGTACACATAGTAAGTGGAAGAACAAGTTTCTTGTAAGTAAGTGGAAGAAAAAGTACAAGTTTTCAAACTACCAGTTTAGTGCTCAGTGTACTATTCTACAGTTTGTTACTGGTCTAATCCTTTCTACTACACAGATGATACAGTATATGGGATCTCATAGAATCCTATGTATTCAGTTTTGTTTCATTTCATAACATATACAGTATGGTTAGGAGAATGGAACATTCTAAAGTAATTTAAACACTTTTCCATGACTCTCCCTGAAAAGGGGGTTACTATCGATATTCATCAGTCGAGTATGAGAAAGATCAGAAGATCTGAGAAAAGTGAAGACAAAGGAGGTCATAAAAAGTGAGCCCCTATTTTCTCTTCTGCCCTGTCCACATAAAGCTTTTCTTATCCAAAGATAAGGACAACACCACTGGTACTTCAGGACTGTAATACAGAGTTATAGAGATTGCACTAAGAAGGTTATTACAAATTAACAAGAGTGAAAAAGATGTTCAAAGATGAAAAAGATTGAAATAATTATACCAGCTCTGACAGCAGTAACTGGAGTAAGGGACCAACTTGTAGTAAATTTGTTTTTTTTTTTTTTCTTTTTCTTTAATAAATATTTGACATTTTCACCTCATTTCTTTCTATAATTCAACCTCTAGAGTGGTTTTGAATTTGTGATCATTTCTAAAATTAATATTTCTCTCATTTTTTTTTAAGTAACTCAGATGCCCAACTGTGTGCTTTTGATGTCTTTTATTTAACCTTATTTCTACTTTCATGGATTCAGTATGAATAGTATTTTCAGTAGATCTGAGGATAGCCTATTTCCATTAACAGAAGAATGACTAAAAATAATTTTAAAGATAATAATACCAGCTACCATTTATAAACCTGACTATGTGGCAGCCTTCTCTAAATATTATTTTAGTAAATCATTTCAAGAATCTTATACGGTTTGTCATATTAAAATCCTGATTTTTTAACGGAGGGCACTAAAGCAGAGTGGATTCTAAAATTTCCCTAGGCCAATGGCTAGTTAATGAAAAAGCTGAAATACAAATCCAGGACTTTCTGACTCCAAAGTCAATGAACTTAACATATGCTGCCACTGTGTCACCCTTAAAACAAAACTTCCAAAGACTTTAAATGTGCCAATCAATGTCTTATGGCAGGTACACATTTCCCTGGTGGTAACTGAGAATCTCTAAACTCTTGGATGATGGCAGTTGGCGTCCCAGGATAGTATTCATTGAAAAACTGGAGATAAACCAAAATTAATGCCTTCTGACAGACACCCTGATCAATACTCCCTTAGATACCTTCTCTTACGTAATCAGTCATACTGCATTGAGGCTCCCTTGGTGGCGGTGTCCCTTCAGTGATTCGGCCAGGTCATCCGTATTCCGTGTAGCCTTGAAATTCTGTGATATTTTAAATTGCAATGCATTGAATGTGAAGAACAACTAGTCTCCTGGTTTAATGTTTCCAGGCAAATCAACTCAAACATATTACTTCCAATTAGATTCCGGTCTGCCTGTATGAGGGCCAGTGCATTGCAAAGGGTTCATTCATGTATTATCGATACCATCTACAGAGGAGGCATGCGTATGTCTAGATTTGATTCAGTCATTGTGTGTCAGTCACCTGCTTGTTTTGAGATTTGTTAGCAACCTTGCTCTGTTCTTTATGGCCAAAATGACCTCAACAGGTGACTTTTTCACAGGTTCCTTTGGAAGCTGGAATCCTTCTGGACTACCCAGTGGAAGCATAGTCAGGAAATCAGAGGATAACAGGAGAGAAGTCAGAGTATCTGTCCCCTTTCTTTTGTCCCCAGGTGTCATCTCTGCCAATACTTCTGTTGCCTGTAATTTCAGCACCCACTCCACAGGCAAAGCCATGAATGCTGACCTCTGGTAACATTATCTTCTCTCTTGTGCCTCTATCCTGAGAGGTGGTAACTTCTTCCCTAATGTCTAAGTTGCCTCACCACTCCCTGCGTGCCCCTCGGCAATTCTATCACCCAGGTAGCCAATTTCCGTATATCAATTCCCTCTGCTTGAAACTAGTATAGATTTTGATGGCCTAACTGTAAGTTGGTGCACATTGCAATTGTTTAGAAGCTCTTACGTGTGGAGGTGACCTGTTGTTTAATTGCCTGAAAGGTGGACTATATGGTGTCCAGATGTCCAGAAAAGAGACTAGGTGAGATGTAGTTGACAGATCTGGAAGGCTGAGCAAGAGTGACACCTTTGGCTTTTGCCAGATAGACTTATCATACATGCACTTTCCTGCCAAAGCTAGGAAGTATTCATTTTACTCTTGAAGGTGCCCCAGTTTGGACAACAAAATATATGGTCACCCTACTGATAATGCTAAGTGAAGGCCAGAATGCTTGTTGTGAGACTGAGATTCTAGACTCAGGTATGAGCCCAGCCGAGGACACCAGAGAAAGAGCTGAGTGACATTCTGCCTTTACAACAGTGCTGGCTAGGTGTGGTTGGTACCCAAATGACAAAAGGTTACAGAAGAAGGGATGAGCTTATTGAGCCAGATAGCAGTGAAAAGAAACAATTCAGCAGAACAAGGGGAATAGAGGACTGGCTGGTTCTGTGAGCCAAGCTCAGCTTCAGCAGAAGGCAGAGACATGGAAGGGGGCTAAACAAATGATGACAACTCTGCATTCACACTCTGAGAGGAGAAAGTTTAACTGGAGACACCATAGGGCCTTCTAGGAGGAGAGACAGAGTGCCAATATTTTGAGTAGTCTAGACTTACCGCTGATCAATAAGCCTTTGTGAATGAATCATCGTGGAAGGGCTGCTGAAATCGAGGTGAGAAGGGAATTCACACAAAAGACAGGTTGCATTTTAAAGGCCAGGTCTACCCTCTTGGGCTGTTTTTTTTTTTTTTTTTTTTGGCAGCCTCTGCCCTGAATAAGAGTGGCTTTTACATTTCAGCTGCCAATCAGTTGAGTATTTATTCCGTCTCCCCCACCAAATATTATTTTTTAAAGTACTGAACTATGGCAGGAAAAGAGAGCTTTTAAAATGGATGATTAAGTCCCAGAATTTTAGGAAGGTTGGGAAGTCATTTGAAAGTTTCTTCAGAATTATTCATCTAGCCTTTTAAAATATTGATCAGTCTGGAGTTTCCTTTGCCAACTGCAGTTCTGTTTCAACAGGAGCACAAATTTATGTGCACTTGCATTAATAATCCACAAATTCCCTCTTCCAGAATCCATACACTCCTCACCCCTCCCTCCACCCTCCCTCTCTTCCTTTCTACCTTCTTTGCCTCCATAAACAATTTATTACATACAGTATATCTCACCTGGTAAGGTGACAATTATGAGGATAAATTAAACAATGATCTATTACCTTACAATGCCACAATCTGAGGACATATAAAAAGTTGCATTAAATAATTATAGCATAGGGCTTCCCTGGTGGTGCAGTGGTTAAGAATCTGCTTGCCAATGCAGGGGACACAGGTTCAATCCCTGAGCCGGGAAGATCCCACATGCCACAGAGCACCTAAGTCTGTGTGCCACAATTACTGAGCCCATGTGCTGCAACTACTGAAGCCCGCTTGCATGGAGCCTGTGCTCCACAACAAGAGAAGCCACTGCAATGAGAAGCCTGTGCACCTCAACGAAGAGTAGCCCCCATTCGCTGCAACTAGAGAAAGCCTGCGGGCAGCAATGAAGACCTAGCTCAGCCAATAAATAAATAAATAAATAAATTAATTTTTAAAAATTTACCCTTCTAAAAAAATAATTATAGTATCAAAAAAGATATGCAGTAATATAGACACATGGGAAAATGTCATAGAGTCACAAAAACAAAAAAGACAGAGGGGTGCTGGAAATTCACATATGTTTCTCAACTCTAGCTCTGTTCAAAGGCCATGTTTTGCTATTGTTATTTGGAATGTAATTATTTATCTTCACATCCTTAAAAAATAGGTAGCACTTTTCCTATTTCATAGGCAGAAAACCAAGGATCAGTGAGACTAATTTTCCGAAGATTAAATGCAAAGAAATGGCAGAGTCCAAGTGTGATCTTGGGCTGCCTTCTCTACAGGTAACTATGTGGGCAACAAAAATGGATTCAGGGGAGAGGCAAGAAGCCAGCTAGATCTTGATTATTATGAGATGACCAGAAAGGAAGCACGTTAATTCTTACTAAATTGTAGTGTGTACTAGAGTGGGGTTATCTGTGCTTTATTGAGCTGATAATTTAATAAGTAATAGGATGCCACAGTAAACTGCCATCAAGAGACAAATAACTTTTGCATTTTTATAGTTTCCCGTCACTACACCGTCAACAGAGCACTCCAGGAAAACACAGGGAGGCTTTCAGTCTCTTGGAGCCTTTCATAAGCTCTCCTCTAAATGTATCTTGTCTACTAGGGCTCAGAGCGCAATCGAAAGAAGGTCATTTATTTGTTGAAGCCCTATTGCTATTTAGAAGAAGCTTCATGCAAAACATCAAAGTGCTCTCTTATTGTGTTTGTCCATTGCTCCAAACTTAAAAGTTCCATTCAGAATTACAACATGCAGTCACAAGTACCACAGGGAATACCTGTAAACATCTTTGTTGTAAAGTCATTGTATAATCCTTGCTGCCCAACTGCAGTAATTATAGTTTAAATTGAGCACCATTTTAAGATTAAAGCCTAGTGAAATAAAGATGTAATAACATTTAAAAATAATAGTGCTCATGAATGGAACAAAAATGAGATATGGTGTTTGAAAAAAAAAGTGGGGAGGAGGTGTATGGAGACTGGGGAAGGGTTTTAGCAATGGAACTTTGTATGAAAATTTGGTTTGGTACTATGTGATGCAGATTTGGGGTACCACCTCTTGGGCCTCCTAGGTTTGCCAGCTTTCTCTGTAAAGGGCCAGATAGTAAACATCTTAGGCTTTTGTGGACAGATTGTCTCTGTTACAACTGTTCAACTCTGCTGTTCTAGCAAAAATGCCTCCATAGACAATACTTAACTAATGGGTGTGGCTGTATTTCAATATTTCAATAAAACTTCATTTACAAAAGCAGGACCTAGGTTTCTGATGCTTGCTCCATGCTGTTTCAGACTTCATCTAATGAGTGTATTTTAGCCCTCTACACTCTTACATAGACCTCTCCCACACTGATTCTAGATTTGATCTGGCATAATTTGTCCAATGGGAATTCAGCCAATGTGCCATTAGCAGAGACTTACTAACTACCTGTGCACTGGGACTTGCCGTCCCAGAAATTACCTGTTACACATTAAGAAGCCCACGTTAGGCCACTGAATAATGAGGGGTGAGGTAGATATAGATGGCCAGCCAAAGCCACTCAAGCCTATACCCATGATGGGGCTCTCCTAGTGCCTGTAGATACAGTAACACTTCCAGATGATGACACCTGAGTGAACCCAGAAAAGACCAGCAGGATAAAGGCCCATCTGAGATCGCCCAACCCACTAATTCGTGTGAGATAAACCACTCAGTTTGGGGTGGCTTTATATAGTAGTAAATAGCTGATAAAACAACTTCGACCAGTTATTATCATGATGTTTAATGATAATCTTGATACAGCTATGCAGTATGATATTTGAAATCAATAGACCGACATTTGAATGTAAGGGTTTACCATCACTAAATGGTTTGAACTAGAGTAAGGCTGAGATCTATCTGCCTCTCACCTTGCTCATCTGTAAACCAGAGATATTAAGAGCACACAGAGTTGTCATCTGCCTTGCAGTCATCTTTAATATTGCTTTTGATGTAGACCCGAAAATGTATGAGGTACTTTATGCTTGATATTACAAATTATCAAAATTAGCCCTTCTATATGAGAATTGAGATATATAGATATTAAATCTATTCTATCTATTTATCTGTCTGTCATCTCTCTTTTAAATATTGGCAGATATTGCTGTACTTTCATCCACATTAGTTGCACCAGGTTACATTTTATAGCCGAAATGTAAGATTATCCACTCATTTTCCCTCTATATCATATACTTTTGGGAAACACTCCACACTGATAAGTAAAAAATGGTAACTTAAGTTTGTTTGCATTTGTTTAACTGAATTAATGTCACTTAATATGTTTATACGACATTTTCATTTATTTTTCAATAACTTGATGTTTGAGGTCCTCAATACCATTTTTTCCTAGGGCTCCTTAAGAAAATTTTCCAATGGATTTTAAAGGAAATTAACCTTGCTGTGAACTGAATTGTTGTGTCTCCTCTAAATTCATATGTTGAAGCTGTAACACCCAATGGGATAGTAATTAGACATGAAGACTTTGGAAGGTAATTAAGTTTTGTTGAGGCCACGAGAATCGGGCCCCCATGATGGGATTAATGCCTTTATAAGAAGATAGACCAGAGAGTTGTCTCTGTCTCTCTCACTAAGTGCATGCTCTAAGGAAAGTTCATGTGAAGACATAGTGAGAAGGTGGCCTTCTCCTCACCAGGAACTGAATTGGCTGGCACTTTGATCTTGGACTTCCAGTTTCCAGAAGTATGAGAAATACATTTCTGTTGTTTAAGCCACCCAGTCTATTGTATTTGATTTTGATAGCTTAACTAAAGCAGTCATATATGTGGCAAACAATTTCCCTCTTTTAATGTTTGTGTTCGACCTGATGTACATTTTTTTGGATAGGGATAATATTTTATATTTTGATGTAATCAAATTTAGCAGAATGTTCATTTGTGCATTTTTGGCCCTTATGATCACATAGGCTTTTTCTCTTTTTCTGATTTTCATTATTATAATTATGATGTTTTATAGGTGATGGAAGCAGAATTGCTAACTATTAGAAAGCAGGAATGTCATTTTACATAACCTTTTCATTCTTAAATATTTATCCTACAAGAAGAAAGCTCTTGTAGTTAAAGTTTACAACTGGTAATTCCAAAAGATTTTTTAGCATAACCAAGTTTTAAATAATTGTTTTAATTTTAAATGAAAACAATATTTTTAAGAATTTTTTTTTTTTTTTCTCTTAGCTCTTATTGATTCATTCTTTAAGTTTTAACTATTGTATTCATTGGAGTATTTTTTTTTTTTTTCATATAAGAAATAAGGGAAGAATAAGAGATATTAGGATTTCAGTATTTAATTTAGTTTGAGGATTTTTTTAACCACCCTCCTGACCTCCCTGAGCCAGATAGCTGCTCATTGTTTCAATGTATTCATTCTTTTCTCCACTTGTCTTGCTCATTTAGAAATGTTTTAGAAGTCAGTATTCTATCTTAATGGTCTGTTTCTCTATGCCTGAAACATAACATTCTTCTAATTGCTGAAGTTTTATCATGCATTTTGTCTTCTCTCACCATTTTTCCCCTCCAAAATTTAAAATGTTATTCATATATAGATTTTTCTGTATAAACTTTAGAATCAAATTGCCTATGTTCAGAAAAGGAAAAATAATTAATTTTTTTATTTTACCACATTATGTTCACTGATTAGTTCTGAAAGAAATATCATTTAAACAATTCCAATTCTTCCCATCTAATAGCAAACTGTCCTTCCATTCACTCTTGTCTTCTTTTACGTTCCTCAGGAGAGTCCTAAATTTTTTTTGGTTTTTCAATTTGAAAGCAGTCTCTGTTTATTAACTGACCAGATTACAAAAATAATCATGGTAGACACCTTAGTTCATTCTTCTAATAAGCCTGTTGATCTGGTCTTCCCTATTGCCAGCATCTCCACCTTCTACAAAATGAGTGGTCTTTTTCTTCATTCCCCCTCGTGGAGAAGACAATGTGAAGGGCCACGGGAAGTTGTTTGCTTCTTTGAAACGTTTTCCAACAGTATAGATCTCATGAATAAGATCCTCCATGCAGATAATGCCATATTTGCCAAGAGATCAGCAATCAACGCGTTATCTGTCAGGGCAACTCGCTTCTTGTTAATTTTGCCATAACCACGTTTGTAGATTAATTCATTTACTGACTTCACGTTTGGGTACCCCCATGCAATGTATGGTCCCACGGTTCTCAGCATGTTAATTGAAGTCTTGTTGAGTTTCACGAAGGTGCCATTGAAGATCTGACGTAGGCGAAGAAGCTGTGGCAGCTTTCGAAACTTTGGACTCACACCATTGATACCTCTGATCCTGGTGACAAAAGCCAATTTGGGTTCCTCAGGTACATAGAAGTTGCCAGCTTTTCTTGTCATCCTAGCCATTCGGATTTCAGTTCTGTAGATCTGCCTGGATTCTTTGTGATAGTGCTTAGCTTTTTCATAGATAGCCTTCCTCCTTGCCTTTCGAAGCATCTTTTGAGCAAACGTCTTCCTCAGGCACTTGATCTTAAGCTCTGCGAAATTCTTTCTCTTTTTCTTAAGGGTTTCTGGCACAGCAGGAACCTTCTTTTTCTTTTCATGTGCACCCTCCATGGTTCCAGCCGGGAAAGAGGCGAGAGTCCTAAATTTTATTCATGTGTTTTGTGAATCCCTAAAGTTCCAGAGGTATTTAATTGTTGGTTTCTGTTCTTGTTGTTGAAATGTGATGCTTTTCTTCTATTTTCTGACTCTTTATTGCTTATAGAAAGGGACACCACTGAGTTAGTATATTCATTATCTGCCAGCCACCTTGGTCACTATACTTACAATTACTCATATTTTTCTGGTTTCAAAACAGACAAATTAAATATAATTAAAACATAATATTCCTATTTGCTTTCAACATAGTGAACTTGCTGCCTTCTGGCTCAGGGGTGAGAGCTTGAACTCTGAAATTAAATGGACTGCACTCACAATTCTAGTTTTATAACTTGAGCTTCTTAATTTCTCTATGGTTCAGTTTTCTCATCTGTTCAAAACAGGGACAACAATAGTACCTGTTTCATAGGGTTGCCAGAGGATTAAATGATCTAATGCTCATACTATGTTTAGACCAATGCTGCACATACAATCAAGACTCAATAGGTGTTGTCTCTCTGTATTGTCTCAGGCACTAAATCCTTAATATCAAGCTTTGGCTTGCCTTGAAGGGAAGTTTAACGGCTTATAAGATGTGATGTAAATATAAGTGCTTTGCAAATTTTCACTATTGTTAGAATTCAAGAAAACCGTAAACAACCAAGTCACAAATACATTTACTCAATCAACTAGCCTGTACTGTGTGTTGGTAGAAATAGAGATCTAGAACCTAGATTTTCATCTGTTAAGAAAAATTTTTCCCTTTAGTGAAGGCTTTGTTAGAGTTAAATCCAGAGGAGAGATTAAGATTGCTGATTGGGAATTCTTTCTCTAGATAGTGCCAGAGAAAGACACTGATGATGCTTTCCTATGTAAATACACCAATTGGCCCCTTAATGCAGTCTGGTTGTGCACACAGAGCTGGGAAGAAGCATGCATTGTTAATAATAGCTAAGAGGGATTGAATACATATGTCATGCCAGCTACTCATCTAATCATTTTTTAAACAAATAAATTTATTTATTTATGGCTGCATTAGGTCTTCCCTGCTATGTGCAGGCTTTCTCTAGTTGTGGAGAGCAGGGCTACTCTTTGGCGAGGTGCACGGGCTCTAGGCATGCAGGCTTCAGTTGTTGTGGCATATGGGCTTCAGTAGTTGTGGCTCATGGGCTTAGTTGCTCCGCGGCATGTGGGATCTTCCTGCACCAGAGATTGAACCCTTGTCCCCTGCATTGGCAGGCGGATTCTTAACCACTGCGCCACCAGGGAATTCCCCTCTTCTAATCATTTTATATTCACTAAGCTATCTATTTTACACAAAACTTAGTAAGTCAGCAATAATATTACCTTTACTTTACATATAAGGTAACCATATCAGAGGTTTAAGTAAATTACCAGGCTTACATAGCTGGGGGGCAGGGACTCTTTGAACCTTGAGTCTGTACTCTTTATTAAACAGTTCTCTAGACTCTGACAATCTTGTGTAAGGCTTTTCTGCCTCCATTTCAGGAGCCTCTTCTCCTTTTTCCTTTGGGAACCTAGTTTCTGTGCTGCTTATTCTGAATATAAGTATCTGGTTTTTGGGAATGGTCTGGCCTCAGTTATTTATGCCTAAATATCAATTGCAGTCTGACAACTTTTTCCAGGAAGAAAAGGAAGGAAAAGGAAACCAGCAACAAATGAGCCTATAGCATCCATCTCATTCCCTCTTAGAAATAAATTTTTCAAGTTTGTGTTATCATTGCAAATAAAGAAACTGAGACTCACAGCCAATGTCATTTGTTCAATGTCACAAAGCTTTTGAGCTCTATGACCATGACTTAGATTTAAGTCACTGAGACTTTTTTTTTAATGTAATAGTGAAAGTGGTATTTCTGGTTAAAGAAATTCCAGGCACCAGTCTATGAAGGAAGGAATTTAAATTGTAGAGATTTCCCCTTTGACTCTGAGGGAACAATAGCTTAAGCCATTTTGTGTTAAATGGTCACTTCCACTTGGTTCCTAGAAAAAGCCACAAACAGCTCTGGCTGCATTTTTCAATATCCTGTCCTCTCTAACTCTGCAGTCAAGAAGCATGTGGCCCATTGACCCTATATTTGTGGTAGAAAAGCAAGAGATGGGAAAAAACACTGAACTGCGATTTGGAAAAAGTGCACTCAACACAAAAATCTATCCCAATTGCCCCTGTAATCTTGAAAGAGCACACACCATTAAAGAAAGCTCGTGAGTATTAACCGGCACAGGAAAAAATTGAAGTTGGGTACATTATAGTTGCAATTACTGGTGGAATTCCTCCTTACTAGGATTATCTAACTAAAATTGTATCAGTTATTGTAAATAGGGTGCTTGGCATTAATAATGATGATAATAATATTTACAGAGGGTTTACTTTATGCCAAGAACTATTGTTAGTGCTTTTTTAAAAAAAAACAATTTAAGACCAAATCTTTTTAACCTTTTTATTAATTTTTAATTTTTTTAAATTTTTTTGGCTGCTTTGGGTCTTAGTTGCAGCATGTGGGATCTTTCTTTGCAGTGCATGAGCTCTGCATTGCGTTTCGGGTACACATGTTTCTCTCTAGTTTTGGCCCGTGGGCCCCAGAGCACATGGGCTCTGTAGTTGCGGTGCACAGGCTCCAAAGAAATGGGCTCTGTAGTTGCTGCGAGGGGGCTTAGTTGCCTCGTGGCATGTGGGATCTTTGTTCCCTGACCATGGACCAAACCAACATCCCCTGCATTGCAAGGCTGAGCAACTGGACCACCAGAGATGTCCCTGTTAGTGCTTTATATTCATTAAATTGCACAGTATTCCCAATGTCCTCATGAAGTAAACACTTATTCTTCCTCATTTACAGATAAACAAAAACACAGAGAGGTTGGGTTATCGGACCAAGGTCACACAGCCAGTAAGCTAGGATTTGTAACTCAGTCTTGTTTCAGAGCTATGTCATAAGTCACCTCTTTCTGAGTAGCATAAGTCTATTTTCTTGTTGTGATGTTAATGATGATGATGTGGTTTTGAATATTAGCACTTTTTGTAAATTTTCCAGGGGACTTTGAACATGAAATATTTAGCTTGGTTAGGTTTTTCTCAAATATGTAATTCAGGTCCTCTCAGATTTTGTGCATTGTTTGGTCGTTGACTTGAGTATGATAAAATGAATTTTCCTACTGCAGTTTTAAGTTTGTAATTTTTTTCGTGTATTTCTTGTTTTTTACAATATATATTATAATGCATGGTGGTGATCATGCTTAGATGTTTGTTAAATTCATAATTGGGCGTTATGCTATTATTTTACTTCATAGTGTCCTTTGTCTTTTTGAACTGAATTTATTGTGGTTAAAATCACATGGTCCTTATATTATTTGTGTTGCTTTATATTTACGTGCCAAATGTCTTACTGCAACTTCTTTGTATCTAGATGTATAATTTTTACACAAATTGTACTTGCAGTTTTCATTTTTGAGAAGAATGTGATTTTTTTAAACTGAGTCATAACTTAAACACCATATAACACACTGTTAAGTCTACACACTTAGGATGACTCAAGTGTAAGCAAAACCCTGTGTAACCAAAACCTACATAAAAATATGAATTTCCATCAACCCACAAATGCCTTTGTGTCCCTCTCTGATCAATCAGACCTTTTTATGACAACCACTATTTTGGTTACTATCCCCAAACATTAGTTTTACATATTCTTGAACTTCTATTGATAATGCTATTTAATAATAATATCACATTCACATACACTTTATATTTTCTATGTATGTTTTATCTGTTTCTTTTTGTTCATCAAAATGTTTCTAAGTTCATCCGTATAGCTGTGCATGTCAATAGATAGTTTGTAATTTTGTAAGTTTTTAATCTTTTTTGCTGAATGCAGCTCCATTGTGTGAATATACCACCATTTTTTAAGTAATAATTCATTTGATGATAGACATTTGGGTTCTTTCCAATTCTTGGTTATTATGATTATTACTTCTAGGAACATTCTTATACAAGTCTTTTTGATTATGTATTTTTATTTCTATTGAGAAATTACCTAAGAATGGACTTCTTGGGCTATACATCAGTACGTATTCAACACTATAAGAAATTGTCGAGCAATTTTTGAAAAGCGGTTGTACTTTTTACCTACCACCATCAATGCACGTGATTCACGTTAACTCCTAGGGAAGCCCCAGTTAACAGTAGGAAAGTCTATTGTAAAACTAGGTTTGTTGATGGCAGTGGGATCTTTAAGACCCCAAAACAATAGTCTATCTGGTGGCACTTTAATCCCAGAAACCGAGTAAATGTAATTATCATGAAACATTCAAGAGGCCTGATATACACAGATTTATGGGGATATTTAACCCAACACATCCCTAAGGGCAAAGTAGATGAGTAGCCAACAAGGATAATATTCAACTTTTACCATCAGAAAAAAATTATAAAGGAAGGTCCTGGAGGATGAAGTCAGCTGTGTCAATTAAAAAAGAAAAAAGTGTCATGCTCCTTTGCCAAATTTCTGTCCCTCAGCCAGTTTTAAGATACGGAACATAAAGACTCAAGGGGAATCTGGGTCCCCTGGAGTAAGAACCCTGCCACACCGTGGCAAGTGGATGTAGTGATGATTCTCCCAGTCTTTCCTCAAAAGGATCCATGGCCATGTATTCAAATAACTGCGCACTTGTGGAAAATGGACAGCAAAACATTTCACAGACTGTTCGACACAGGGTTAAACTTCAGGGGCCTGAGCTGATATCAAAATCTGGAAACCTAAAGCATCATCTTTCAGATGCTTCTGTTAGAAGGACATAAGGGATGCAGGTAGTAGGTGAAATCTTAGTCAAAGTCAGTGTTGAGAATGGGTCACTAGGAATATAGCCAGCATTTTACAGTAACTAGTCATGGAATATAACCTTTAAAAATTGTGAGTTACTGTGTTATACACCTGTAACTATGTAATATTGTACAATGACTATACTTCAATTACAAAAAAGAATCACTGGGCCTATGACCCCACTCAGTGATCACTTCCCGAGTTCTTTTTCTTTTTTTAAAGATTTATTTATTTTTTATTTTTAAATTTTGTTTTATTTTTGGCTGCATCAGGTCTTAGCTGTGGCACACGGGATCTTTCATTTGTGGTGCTCGGGCTTCTCTTTAGTTGTGGCATGCAGGCTCCAGGGCACATGGGCTCTGTAGCTTTGCGGCACATAGCCTTTCTAGCTGAGGTGCGCAAGCTCAGTAGTTGTGGCATGCAGTAGTTTCTCCTTGGCACGTGGGATCTTTGTTCCCTCACCAGGGATCGAACCCACATCCGCTGCATTGTAAGGCAGATTCTTTACCACTGGACCACCAGGGAAGTCTCTTCCCCAGTTCTTAAGTAGACAATTGAGATTGCCATACTTAATAGCTGGTCACATTGGTCCCTTGGCTGATGGGAAAAGAGCTATCTATGGTAGTAGGGAAGACCAAGTGGAATCTTCTCAAACTTTACCTTCGTCCTTCCAGCCAAGAGAATGACTCAAAAAATGCACATTAGTGAGACAGCTAAAGTTAATGCTACCTTTAAGGACCTAAAGAAGGTTTAGTAGTGGGCCTTGCCATTTACCCATGTAATTTATAAGTCTGGCTTCTACATAAACCACATGGATCCTGGAGAATGACAGTAGAAACCTGTAAATGTTACTTAATAGGGCAAATAAAACTGCATGCATGATTAGGTTACTAATGATCTTTCTTTTCTTGAAATATAGTTGATGTACAATATTATGTTAGGCTACTAATGATCTTGAGATAGCAGATCATCCTGAGTTATATAAGTAGCCCCAAATCTAATGCCAATGATCCTTATAAGAGGGAAACAAGATGAGTTAGAGAGAGTCCGAGAAGGAGATCAAGTGACAGAAACAGATTGAGGTGACAGCTTTGAACTTGGAAGAAGGGGCTACAAGCCATGGAATACAGGTGGCCACTAAAGGCTGAAAAACACAAGAAAATGGATTCTCCTCTCAGTGGCTTTGGAAGGAACTGGCCATACCAACACATTGACTTTAACCCAGTGAAACTGCACTCAGACCTTTAACCTCTAGAATTGTAAAGTATAAATCCGTGCTGTTTTAAGCCATTAATTTGTCTAATCTCATACAGCAAGATTTTTTTAAGTTTATCACTTTAGTGATTGTATTCCATTGTCTTCTAGATGGCATATGATGAAAAGTCAACCATTGTTCATATCTTTGTTCACTCAATGGGATACATCTTTTTTTTCTTTTTTCCAGCTGCTTTTAAGATATTCTCTTCATTTCTGTTTTCAGCACTTTGACTATGAAATGCCTTGGCATATATTTTTCACTGTATTGACCTTATTTGGCTTTCACTCATTTATGGGTTAATGGTTATAATGAAACTGAAAATACTTTGTCTAATTTTTTTTGAAATATATTTTTCTGCCCATTGTCTCTCTTTGCTCCTTATCGAACTCCAATTCCATGTGTGACTCTGTTAGCTACTACATTTTAACTCAAAGTTCTGCTCATTTTTCCGGTCATTTCCCTTCAGTTTGAATTATTTTGATGATCTTGACTTTCTATACATAATCTTTTCTTATGTATTGTCCAAGCTGTGGTTGATGACATCTTTGTTTTCAGTTATTGCACATTTTTAGTTCTACGAGTTTCAGTTGGTTGCTAAGATTTTCTACATCAGTGTGAATTTCCCCATATTTTCCTGAAAATTCTTGACCATCTTTTCTTGCATATGCTTTAAAATATTCATCATAGTTATTCTATAGTCCTTGTCTTCTAATTTCAACATCTGATATATGCTAAGGCCTGTTTTTATTGACTACTTTTATATTGACTGTGGGTCATGTGTTTCTATTTTTCTGCATGGATGGTGGTGTTATGTGGGGTACTGGTATTGGGAGGTATACGTTGAGAGAGTTGAAGCTTTCTTTTTCCTTCTTCTTCATTTGTGGAGAGATGGATTTAGTTCTTGCAGTCAGCTAAATTATCGATGCATCATCTTCGTCCTGAGGCAACTTGGGTTTAGGCTTTTTGAGCCCTTGCTCTTAAATCATGGCTCTTGTGGGTTTTCAGTGGAAAGTTTGAGGGTTTTATCAAGACCACCACCCCCATCTCAAGCCCTGGAAACTGTTGCTGAGTCTGTTTAACTCTTTAGTCTTCTTGTTATTGTTTTTAACTGAATTCCTTGGATTCATTTTATGTACACATCCATTTCTGGAGTCCGATAAAAACTGAGATAAGTTTAGATGCAGACTTTGGGGGATGGTCTTCTGAAGCACATCCTTTTCTGGTATATTTTCCTTAAATATCCAGAAGCTCTAGTAGTCCTGAGAGTCTAACCTCTTACCCCTTATCCCAATAAGGCTACTACTTTCTGCTTGAGCTTTGTTTTCCTTGAACATTCTTGACTTGGGCATACCCTCAGAGGGAAAGCCAGCTTAAGATAAAACAAAAACAAGCAAAAACAGCCTATATTAAACCTATTCACTCTAGCTAAGAACCATGTCCTAATTCTCACCAGGGCACAAGTTTACACTGTCCTAGTTTTGTGCTTATAGTATCATCCAGGGCATATTTCATCAGCACCTCCACTGACTCTGTTTCTCATGGCTCAGCATCATACTTCCTTTGGCACGCCACAGAGGGCAGTTATAAATAATCTTCAGATTCTTTGATCATGCTCCCATAGGAGCAGCCAAAACCCCATATCACCCTGTGTTCTACATATCATATTTATGATTATGTTCAAGAGGTCTGACTCATAATGTGCATATGATCAAGCCAAAATCTTCTTTCTGTACAAAAATATTACACTTTCATAAAAAATAGAATTTTACATAAAAACTCAGATCGGCGTGGGGAGTGATGCAAAAATTTAGAAACCAGTGGTTAATTTCTGTTTTGTTTTGTTTCTGCCCGATTTTAACAGCCAGTTAGTGGAGATAATCTGTACTTTAATAGGCATAATAAATCACAGTAGTGATAAGAAATTTATATAAATAATAGTAGAGATATAGAGATATAAGTGACCTATTTATCTCCTTAAATTTAAATGTCATAACAACAATCACAGTAGGAATAAGAACAGCTACTGTTTACTGGTATTGGGTGTTTATAGTGCTCTGTGCACTCTAGTTTAATCCTCTTATTAAACATATGAGGTAGTAGAATCTATAAAAATATTAAAACATATATTGCATTTCTTAAAATACAAAACAACAGCAAGAAATATTAGCTGCACACATTTTGTAGTCAATCCATTTATTATTTTTTGAATATACTGATCCCTGTGTACACAGGAAAGAATAAAACATTCCTAGTGGCGTCTAGAAGGAGACTGATACACAAACAAACACCAAGCACGTTACAATAGAGTGCAATTCATACACATGTAAAAATCTGCAGACAAAAACAAGCCCCAAAAATGGTACAAAGATTTTGATTTTACTGAGAAGATGAATTAGAATAGTCATTGAGTGCTACCTGGAGTAGAAAAGTTTCATAAACCAGATCATGCTTCAAAATATATTCACTTTCTCCCTTACCCCTGACCTTCACATTGGATGGAGTGCACTTTCTGACCTCTTGACTTTGAGTCTGGCTAAACTGATCTGCTTTGGCCAGTGGTTTTTAGTACGGGTAATCCAAAGAGAAGAGAAATTAAGCTCTTGACTTTCATCAGGAGAAGAGCATGTCTTTGCTAACCCCTGATTTAAAGAGGATACGAGCTGTGTGGCACAGAACCAAATACAACCTGCATCTGGGAGGCAAGCCCAGCTAGTAGAGCCTGAATCAACCAAACCCTAGTGGACCAGCAAATGCATAAGAGACAGATAAATGCTCACAGTGTATGCCAGGTATGGAGCGAATGTTTGTGTTCCCTCAAAATTCATATGGTGAAGCCCTGATATCTAACGTGACGGTGTTTGGAGGTGGGGCCTTTGGAAGGTAATTAGGGTCAGTTTGGTCATGAAGGCAGGGACTTCATGATGAGATTAACACCCTTATAAAAAAAGAAAGATACACAAGATATCTTTCAATGTGTGTATACCAGGGAAAAGCCAGGTAAGGTCCTAAGATGATGGCCTTTTACAAAGACGGCTCTCACCAGATACCAGATGTACCAGCATATTTAACTTAGATTTCCCATCCTCCAGAACTCTGAGAAATTGATGATGTTTGTTAGTTAAGCCATCCAGTCTATGGCATTTTGTTATAACAGCCCAAGCTAAGACAATGCCAATTGGTATTTTTGTGGCTGCCTGTTTCATAGCAAAACCTGGCTGACAGAGTTAACCAGTAGATTAATCATCTTCTCCCAAAACACGTTTAATTTAATAAATCCTTTGTCTTCTAAAGGTATCAGCAGCACCCTTGTAATGCTTTTCATTCCATCTCCATTGTTGCTAATGGGTCCAGATCGTTCTCCTACTATGTAAATAACTCTTAGAATATGCAATGATTCCTTTCTTTTTAGGGTGAAGAAAGAGTTAAAAAAAAGATTCTTGCCCAGATGTAGGGTTGCATGTGTTTCCATCTATAATAAGCAGGGTTAATAAAAATATGGTAAAATATGTAAAGATACATAATCAACAAACGATCTTTTAAGTTAACTTATATAGAAAAGCTCAGCAACTGGCTCTTACAAGATCTGATCACTATGCATACTTTCCAGCTATCACCTCCGCCTAGTACAGAAAATACTTGAGGAAAAGGGGAAAAAAAATAACATTTTTCTAATGCAACTTATGTTTTTAGAGTGAACACATGCTATTTTAAAATTCTTCATTCCAACAGATTTTTATTTTTCAAAAGGCAACAAGAAGTGCCAAGGGACGTAATAAATGAATTTCCCTCCCTCCAACTCTCTTTTCCTGACCTTTATCAAAGTCCACTTTACTCTCCTTTGGGGAAGAAAAAGTGATTCATATCTTCTCCCTCAACCAAGAAAAAAATCTGAAGAAAGAACAAATAAAAGAACCTTTCATCTGGTCATAAAACAATAATTAATTGCACTATTAAGTAACCTATACAAACCTGGGGGAAGTGGGCAAAAAAAAAAAAAAAAGAAATCGCCTTGAGAAATATTCCCAAAGGACTGATGCTAATCAAAGCCTGTGTGATTCAGAGAAAGAATAAAGCAAGGCCTGGGGAAAGGCAGCCCATAAGGAGGCCTCTAGTGCAGTACTCCAAGGGGGTTGAAGGAGAACTTGTTTCAAGAATAGATTCTTTTGTATGGTGGATTTAGTTAATCAGGGCACATGGATGCCTTGTGAATTAACATCAAAATAAAGTTGGCTTGGAGCAATGATTTATTTATTTATTTCTGCTTACATAAGAGATTTGCTTTCAGGGTGAATAACAGAAGGAGTTCAGAAGGAAATGTGTGATTCAGTAGCTTGGAGAACATCACCCCTCTTCCTCATGGTGCATATTCTTAGGTGAATCATTCTGATTTCTGACCGAAGATTTGAGTAATCTGACCACAAACCAATTTGGTTTGGCTTGGTTCTCAGATAATATCCTAGCATTTGAACAGGGACTGGCACTTTGGAGCTACTCAGCATGCAGTGGTGAACTAAGGGATTGCATAGCTACTATTAAAGTGGATGATCTGTTGTTTTCTTCTGAATGATTCTTTTAGTAATAGGTTGAATAGAGAGTCAAGAAGCAGTGGAGACAAGTAAGAGGTTAACTGTAGAAATAAAGCCAAGAGAACCCCAACAATCCTTCAAGGCTTGTCAAAGGCACAAGCAGTGAGGATGGCAAGGAGCTGAGAAAAGGACCTTATAGAAACAGCCCTGTCACCTATCACTGACTTCTTCCTGACCCTTCCCCAGTCTCCTCTTGCTCCTAATAAAACATAAGGAATGCTTACTTGTTCATTTAACCAATGTTTATTGTCTTAGTTTGTGTCACCTCAGAACCAGACCTTGAGATAAATTTTTTATTTGGTGGGTGAAAGAATCACCAGTAAGGTGTTGGGGAAGGGAGGCCACTGTGCATTGTCAGCTTGGAGCCACAGTGGGTGACTGAGGCTGACACCCACTGGGGAATCAAATCATTTTTAAGACCATTTTTTTTTTACCCAAAGTTGAACATTTTATTGCTCTCTCGCTCCCCATCTCAAAATATGTCCAGCCACTTGTGCAATATCGGCTTTTAGAGGTTCCTCAATGAAATCAAATAATAGTATTTTGATTGCTCAATGATACTGACACAGGAAAAGTTCCAAATTTGAACACAAACTCATGCTCATTACGAAATCTCCATGAGCACCATAAAATCCAAAGATTAAATCCCCTTGTAAGTTAAAGCCCAAGATTTCAAAATATCAAAAAATTAAAACTCTAAATTAATGTCTTAGCCTTTTCAACTAAAGGTACAGAACAAAGTCCTCTCCAGTTTCTTGTTTTGCTTATATTCAGCCAAATGTGGATTTTCTGATGGTTGGGCCACCCCTTTCTGGAATGGCTATAGTTCTTTCACAGTATAAGAATTTGTTTTGATTTAATGCCAAGTATTACTTTTAAAACCAAATGAGGTTGTAACACATAGGAAATTATTGTGACCCTGAAGTCCTGATAATGTAATTTTAAAATAAGATGCTCTCCAGAAACTAGAGCAAAATTGTACTTTCAGAACCCAGTATTTGCTATTGCTAAATATCTTGTCAAAGAATTAGTGGTATTTGTGCAAAGCAGAATAGATAAAAGTTTTTTTGTTAGTTTGCTTTGGTCTTTTACCCTTGTCAGGATATTAGTCAATCTATTTCAGGTTTCCAAAATTTATAAACTATAGCCTCTAATTCACTTTTTAAAAATATCTCAGTAGGAGGTTGATTTGGACAGAATGCTCTTACCATATCTATATGGGGAAAGCAACTTAGGCATACTGTTTCTCTTAAACATTGGGAAACTATGGCCCTGCAGGACAACCACCTGTTTTTGTAAGCAAAGTTTTATTGAAACAGTCATATCCACTTATTTACACATTGTAGTTAAGTACTGTATTCAGAGACCTCATATTGTGGTAATACTTATTATCCATCCCTTCAAAAAAAGGTGTGCTGTCTTAATAGCATTAAAAATCTTATTTCTGCATTGAGAACATTGCAGTGTTAGGAGCTCAGGTCACTGAGACAACTGCCCAGATCAGATACTTTTATCTCACATCAAGATTATTTAACACATCGGTTTCCATTTCCTTCCATGTTCTGTGTTTCTCAGATCTCATTTCTTCATTGTGCATAGACTCTGGGTGATGGCATAACCTCTACAATGTTTGATGAGCTGTCTTAGGCCACTACCAGTAACTCTGACCGTAGAGTAGCATTGGCCCATGAAACTGCCTCATCACAAGTGGATTTCAGCTGGGGAACCTTGTTCGCTAGATTCCTGTACTGAACCTGCTAGGTATGTTCCTGAAGTGTGTGCCTTGAAGGGCCAATCAAAGAATAGATCTTCTAAACTCCCTTTAAGACACTGGCTGCCCTCTGTTTTTGGAAGTTCCAGGCATCAGGGAGTGTTTTTCTCCTGTTACATCTCTGTTTTTAACTTTATCATATCAGAATCTCTTCTTTCATTTTACTTCCCCTTTGCTTACTACCCATGGCATTTTAATTTTCACTATAGTCCTCAATTAATAAGTTCTGAGTCTTCCAAAGGAACTCATTGTTCAGACAGAGCCTATCTAGCAACCTGGGTTAGATAATCCAGGGAACGTTTTTTCCATTAGATAAACATCTAACCCAGGCCTGGACAGTTTATTATCAACCAGCATAGCTTGCCATGAATAATTTTCATCTTTGCTTCCTGTTCTAATTTCATAAAGTTTCTAGATGTAAGGATACGTCTGAATGTTAACCTATAACACAAAAGTTTCACTTTGAAGTTAGCCCATAATTCTATGAGGATTCTAAATCAAAATTCCTGATTCTAAACCAAAATTATTCCTTATACAGTTCTCACCTTGCCCTAAATGAAGAATGGAGTCATGGGCCGTCAACCTAGTGCTGCTTACTAAATCCTGGTGTTAATAATTTAAAATGAGACCCTCATGAGTGTTCTTGAGCAGAAGCAAAACTCAGCATCCTATATCTTCTAAGACTCCAAGGCAATACATGCATTAAGACAAGTCCCTGCATAGTTCAAGATCATTCTGTAGCAGCACGTACCCTAAAAACCTTACAATATAGCTAAAGCAAGACATTTTGTTTTTGCTAAAATGCCCTTATAAGCAAAAGTGATTACATACTTTATCAAACTAGAATATTTCCAAAGTGAAAAGCGGAATTGTTATTACTTATGCAGGAGTATTACATATAAACCAGGCTGACCTGGAAAACTAGGATAACTGCTTACTCTACCTGTTGTGGATGCTTTGCCTGAGGTTGAGGCCATTGCTGGGTCCTAAATCTTTGCTGATACCTACATGGTATAATATAAACCCTGATACTTGTAGTACTGTCTTTACAGAAGTAGCCTGATCCCAGT
Source organism: Hippopotamus amphibius kiboko (assembly GCF_030028045.1). NCBI lineage: Eukaryota > Metazoa > Chordata > Mammalia > Artiodactyla > Hippopotamidae > Hippopotamus > Hippopotamus amphibius. The sequence goes on along the minus strand of NC_080198.1, from coordinate 94,331,023 downwards.
ATAAAAAATAGCCTTAGCATTACCACCAATATAGGCATGTAATGTGAAAGGAGGGTGGACCACAGTATAATAAAGTGTCTCCCTGTAAATGTGTTTCATTTTTGATGGATGAACAAGAGTTAGAGGGAATGGTTATTGGGAATGGAATAACATATTCATTCATTAATTTCTTCAAGATAAAACTTGTGAGAAAGAAATTGAGATGAAGCTTAGGAGATGTGCCAACTCAGTCCTGAGTCTGAACTCTGGAGGGACAAGGGCAGACAGTGAAACATTTCTAAGCCTACAGTTGCTATAATTTGATCATAAACAATCTCACTGGCTACAGAGTGGAAAATAAATTGTGCTGGATGAGGCTGGGGCAGAGAAGGTAGTGGGAAAGCCATTGCAGTTGGAAAACTACGGCAGGCACACATTCACAGATAATAAGAGCTTGAATTAATGCAATTGCAGAAGACAGTTAGAAAATAGGGGAAGCTCTTATATCCTAGGAATGGATACAGATTAGTGATAGGATTACAAAGAAAGGATAAGAAATTTTGTTAGATTTCTGGCTTAGTATGCCTAACCGAGAGAAAATATAGGACAAAAATTGATTTTTTTCAGAAGCTGTCAGTGGAGGAATGGGGAAGATATAAAGAAAGAGAAAAAAACAGAGAGATACAAAAGAAATACCTCTTACACTTCATGATTTTGCTAGGTTCTGCCCAACCTAACTTCAATCGTGTAAATATGTGAAGTTCCACTAAGTGATTTCATTGTTCAAAGTGAAACAATATGATTTATTTTTCTGAACTGTTTCGTAGAAATGGGTTAAGATTTTCCTAAGAGCTGGGTTAAGGATTAAGGAAGAAACCTGGGTTTGACTTTTGCTTGACTTTGAAGAATTATTTCACCTATTTAATGTTAGGCTTGATGAGTAAATACTTATAAAGAGATGAGAAAGTGGTTCCAGTGTGTTCACCTTGCTGGTCTTTTGCAGTGTGCACTTCTTTTGACTAGCGTCCAGTGGCCATCAGCAGCAATGCTTCCCTATGGAGAGCTTCCCCCCATGCCAGAGGGAAATACACAACTCTCATTCGTATGACATCTCAGTAAATTTGTGAGCCATGTACATGTCATCTTCAAAGCAGTCTAAATAGCCTCCTAGACTGTTTCTTGATCTAAAAATAGGAAAAACTCTGTCTATTAACCAAAACATACCTGAATTTCCATAGTAGAAAATCAGAGAATCTGACCTAGTAAAACACAAGTTAATTCACAGGCCAAAAAAAAAAAAAATCCCTTGAATGAAGGATAGGACAAGTCCCATTAAGAAAGAATTTTGCACCATTGCCACAAATAAACAACTTAAACTATCCTCTAAATCTTCCCCAAAGGGATTTTTGGCCATTTACTAGAGTGATCATTCATTAAAAAAAGCCCAGATTTAAGGGGAAGTACTAGACACTGGCTCTGAAATCATATTAATGCCTGTGGATTCAAGATTACTTTATGTCCTGCTAATCAAAAGTGGGGCTTCTGGTAGTCAGGTAGTTGATGAAGTCTTACTCACAGTGAGCCCAGTTGGTGCAGAGACCCATCCTGTGGTTATCATCCAGGAATGAAAGAAGGGACATCACTACAGGGTCTACAGACACTGAGACTATAATAACAGAATATGATGAGTACTCTATGATGAAAATTTGAGCAAATTAAAGTCTTTAAGTTTCTTGAAGGTGCTAATTAACAAAATTGACAATAGATGATATTTTAGAATTTATAATAGCCCTGAGTCTATTAAAGAAATTGAAGTCATAATTGAAAACCATTTCACAATGAAACTCCCAGACCTAGATTGCTTCATTGATGGATTATATCAGCCATTTAAATTTGTTTATTTAGAAAAACAGAGAAATGGGAAAAACTTCTCCACTCATTTAATAAGGCCAGCATTATTCTTACAGCAAACCTGGCAAAAATATTGTAAGAAAATAATTCTATAAACCAATATTCTAAATAAACATAGATGCAAAAATCCTCATCAAAATACTGACAAACCTTACTTAGCATTATATTATAAGGGTAAAACACTATGCCTAAATGGGGATTATACCAAGAATAAGAGGTTACTGATAACATTCCAAAATGATTCATTGTAATGTAACATTTAATACAATCAAGGGGAAGATTATGTGATAATTTAAATAGATATAGGAAAGTCTTATAATAAGTTCATTATCTATTCGTGAGTAAAATACTCAACAATGTAGTCATAGAAGGAAATTTCTCACATTTTACTCTAAGCAGCAAGGGGAAACCAGGTTGCACTTTTAATATTTTGCTTAGATATCTCTTCAGCTAAATATCCAAATTCATTGCTTACAATTTCCACTTTGCACAAAACAGTGAACCACAGTTTGGCCAAGTTCTTTGCCACTTTATAACAAGGATTACCTTTCCTCCAGTTTCCAAGAACATGGTTCTCATTTTTACTTGACACCTCATCGAATCACCTTGAATGTTCATATTTCTATCAATAATCTCTTTAAGGTAATCTAGGCTTTTTCTGCTGTGCACCTGAAAGCTCTTCCAGCCATTACCCTGTTCCAAAGTCACCTCCATATATGTAGATATTTGTTAGAGCAGTAATCCACTTCTTTGAACCAAAATATTTAGTGTTCTCCAGAGAATAGGAACCAACAAGATATGTGTGTGCATAAAATTATATATATTATATATATATATATATATATATATGTATAAAGAGAGAGAGACAGAGGGAGATAGAGAGAGAAAGACAGACAGACAGAGAGATGGGGATAGAGATAGTGAGACAAAGAGAGAGATTTAAAGGAATTAGCTCATGTGATTTCGAAGACTTGGTGAGTCCAAAATCTGGTGAGGTACATGAAGGTGCAAGAGGTATATGCAAACTTTCCTTTGTTAAGTTGATCTGAAAATGACAATAATATCACTTACCTTGCAGGACTATTTGAATAATAAATGATTGTGGTGATATCAGCACAGTTTCTGATACACAGTACAAGCTTGCTTGATAGTTTATTGTATCTATATTTTTCTGGCTATGTAAGTAAATATGGATCCTTTAATTGGCTGTCTTTTTAATTCATAGTCTCCCTTTATGGCTTTATATTCTTAGAGGAAACTCAGTCTGTTTTCTCAGAGCTCATGAGGTTAATCAACTCAAATTATGGGTGGCAAATCCTCACGGATTCTAAGCATATTTACACAGCACGTGAGAATTTTGTATTCGTGAATGCATTAAATCAAGCCAAAGGTATGATATGATAAGCATTTGAAATTTCTTTTCTGGGATAGATTTTTTTTCAGATTTTCAGATTTAACTGCTGTCTCAGATTTAACAGCTAAAACCAAATGCATTTAAGAAAGAGCTCACCACCTACGTGCAGTTTGAACAGTCTCACCAAAACATAGAGGAAGAGAAATTTTAAGTAGCCAATAAATATTTGTTGAATATGACTTTTGAAGAGCTATTCTATGTTTCACTTCAGTTGAGAAACATTGCACCATTTTCTATATATTTGTTGCAGTATAATTCTTTCTGGCTGAGTTGGAACATATTCTTATATCAGAAATGGATCTCCCTTCAAAGAGCTTTTAGTCTCAGTGGGACAAAGACAAACGTCCTCATTTTCAGAATATACATAAACTGTAGAAGGCTTTATGTGAATAAGTAACAAAATGAGCACTAGAGAAAAATTCCAAAGATGTACAGGAAACAGAGATATCAGAGTGAGTTGTACTCAGAAGTTTTTTTAGTGAAGGTAGCACAAGTTTGATAAAAAAAAGCCAAGGTTATATAATCAACTCAAGTACCAAATAGAGATATCCTGCATTCAAGAAATATTTTAAATAAAATATACCTCTCTGGTTAGAAGAATTCCTCTGTCTAGATACACTTTCAAGAAATCTGTAATTCATTTTCTAATACTATGCACATTTGGGACATAATGATTTGGAGGATTCCAAGCTGTTTTTGTTAGGATCGCTAGATATTGCTCTAGTGGGCTATTGCAGGGAAAGTTTATTTTCATTATAGTAGGTATTCATTGCTGGCCAGTATTGATGGGAGAGGAGAGGACTCTGCTTCATTCACTCAGAGACCAGCTGATATATGATTTACCACTTTGTAACTGCATTAATGGAAATGCAAGAACATCTGGGATTTCATGATGGAGGGAGAGACAGCTAACTATATGATCATGCACTAGGCTCTTACATGCTTTGAGCACATTCTCAGTCTGATCACAACCCATCAATCAGCTATAGTCACATAGTCCTGTCTAACTGCAAAGAGGATGGAAAACTTAGGATGAGCAGATATAATGTGTGTTTAGAGTTATGTCTCTGGCACAGATTGTTCTTTTGGTCAAACATCCTTCCCTTCTTCCCACACATAGAGCATAGCTATCCCTTTCCAGACGAGGTCAGGCACGTTCAGGGTGGTATGGCCGTAGACAGCTACCCCTTTCCAAAGCAAGGCCAGTCAAGTTCAAAGTTCAAGCCAATAGGTTCATTATGGCCAAAGTCTGGAATCTCTAAATATTGCAAAATCATTGCTACTTTAAGTCCAGAAATTCTTCCCTTGGTCCAGAGACCTATGAACAAAAAGCCTAGTTATCACTCCCAGACTTGTAACACTGAACAAGGAAAGTATAAATGAAAGATGCACGTCAGTCACTGGTCCTTAGCAATTTTTAATTTCCATTGGGCAGACACTGAGTTTCCTCTACCCCTGGTATAGTCTTATTTCTTGATTAGGTTATGATTGTGTCCTCTGGAAAGTTCTTCTTCATCTATATTTCTTCATGGTCTTCATGGTCCTCAGCTCCATCTTCTTGCGGTGTTTTTGTTTTCCATTATCTTCCTTCATTACGTTTGAGGAGAGTCTTAGGGAATATTCTCTCCTTGAACTGTACTGCTTTTTCTTCTGTTCCCTTCCTGCTCAAGAATTGTGGAGCCTTAAGAATAATTTTTTATAAGAATTTTTCATCTAGGTTTCTTGGGTCTTGCCAGTACAATTCTCTTTTAAAAAAATAGTAGGTTTATTATATATTTGATTTTAGTCCGTTCCATGTTCCAGTAAGTGCTACCAGATTGTCCTTTTAAAGGAAAATTTCTCAACTCTGCTATATTTTATTGATTTTTTTCAACACATCTTTTTCCCTACTCTCCTCTCTCTTTTTCTCTCTCTCTCTTTTTCTCTCTCTCCAATATAGTTTCTGCAAAGTAACTTATTTTTCCTCTGATTTTAATCTGATTACTGCCCTTAATAATTCTTATCTAATAGAAAAACGTACTGGGTCAGGATACACTTAATCTGATTTTTGCCATGATGCACTCAACCAGTTGAGAGATTTTGGGTGTTATGGTGGCACTCATTCTAACTTTGCCTCAAAGCTGATTTAATTTTTTAAGTTTACTTACACTTTTTACTTAATGTATAATTATATACAGTATAATGTAGAGAGTATAGTTTACTGTTCTCTAACTTTTGACCAACATATATGGGCACCTAACCACTACCACATCACGATATAGAATATTTCCACTCCCCTACCCCCACCACATACACACACCAATTCCTGTTCTCTCTCTCTTTTTTTTTTTTTAATCGAATCTTTTAATTCCTAGCTCCTGGAAATAATAGATTCAGTCTCGGAAACAGTAGTGGTGTTTCCATAATGTTGTATAAAGTAAATTATACAGCCTCTAGTCTGTTAGGGCCGGTCTCTTCCATCTACCATAGTGCATTTAAGATTTATCTGTTTTGTTGCTTATATAAGTATTCTTTTTTTTTTGTTCTACTGCATGAGGGTGCCAGAGTCTATTTATTTATTTTTTTTAATTAAGACACCAGCTGAGTGACATTTGGTTTGTTTCCACTTTTTGGTGATTATGAATAAGTATTCCATAAACTTTCATGTACAGGTTTTTACATGAAAATAAGCTTTTCTTTCATTTAGAGTCCACCTGGGAGTGGAAATTCTGGGTTGCATGAGAAATGTATATTTACCTTGAGGAGAAATTGCCACACTCGCTCCCAAAGTGGCGGTCCCACTTTGCATCTGTATTAGCAATATGTGAGAATTGTAACTGAGCCACATCCTGTCACCACGTGAGAAGGTCAGGTTTTTATTTCTGTTTTTGTTTTGTTTCATTATATTTTGTTTTTTGTGTGGTTTTGTTTTTTTCCATTCTAACAAGTTTCAGTGGTATCTCGTGTTTTTAATTTGCATTTCCCTGATGACTAATTATGTTAAGCATATTTCCATGTACTTCTTTGCCTGCCATATGTTTTCTTTGGTGAAGTATCTGTTCACGTCATTTACCCATTTGTTACTGGACTATTTGTTTTCTCATTATTAAGTTTTGCATTCTGAGTTAGTTGGTATTCCCTCTTCCTCTATTTGTTTCAAGGCGAAATATTAGAGTAAAGCTTTTTTTAATCTGCTATATTTTAACTGGAAACTTTTCTATTGTATGATGGAAATGAGGCCAAGACTGAAAACTTTGCACAGTCCCCATTGTCCCCTTCTGCCTTAGAGATAGAGTACAAATTTTTTTTTTTAGATAGGCAAATGATAACCTGCAAAAATATACCAGGTTTTCATCCTTCCTTTCAGCTAGATATGACTTTGTGACTAAGTTCTAGCCAACAGAATGCATGTGGATGTGGTAAATGAACCTTGTGAAATATATTCTTCTAGAAAGAGAAGCTGCCCTCTGTTCTTTTTACCTTCATGGTGGCTAAAAGGTAGTCTTAATTAATAGGGCTCCAGCATCCATATTGGATTCTGAAGTTACCTTAAAATGCTAGCATCTCAAGGTAGAACCATAAGATAAAAAGTATGCAGCTACTAGTTTTGTATACTTAGCTTCCAACTTTAATAAGAGATACATTTTAGCTTAGTTTATTTTGGTTTTTTTGCCTCATGTAGCGGAGCCTAATCCAAACTGATAAAAGACCTCAAAACACCTATATTTCACATTTCAAGAAAGATCTAGGATCTCTTCAAAGATACATAAAACATTATAGACCAGAAAGATAAAAAAAAAAAGTAGCAGAATCATTCCAAAGAACAATAATTAAATACTGACTTCTTCATGCTATCCATCATTGAGGAGATAATGTCAAGGCTTGTTGTGAACACAAAGGATGAAAAATTAGTGAAAGTAGCATGTAGTGAAGGGAAAGGTATAGGATGAAACATTTTTGACATTTTTTTCTTGCCTACAAAATTTAGTTTAGTTATGCTTCAACATTTGAAGAATACACATAGCTAACCTTAGGTTTCCGAAATCTTAATACTTTTAACAGGTTCAAGTGGAGGAGGCAGGGCAGTTTCCTGACTCAAGGAAGGGCTTCACAGTGCTCACTGCTTGGACAAGAATGTGGAAGTAGCCATTCAAGCCACACATTCAGGGCTTCCAAAATGCTTATAATGTGCACTACCCTACCCTTCTGTCTTAGCCCCTATTTAAACTTTTCTTTGTTGACTCTTTGTTTGAACCTCCCCTTCAATACTGTTTTTACATTTTGAATTCCCAGTGCTTGGTGAGATCAGAAAAGGCTTGCAATAATATTTGTTCAATGAATGGAAAAATTACAGGACCCCCACATGCACAGCCAGACCTGGCTCTAACCTTGCAGTCCTTTAGGTATCTGTTTTATATTTGTTCATTCTCTCTATGTATCTCAGCATCAGATGAAGTGGGACTCACCCTTAATGCTTGGGCCAGGCACCCATAACAGAGTTCTGTCCAAGCTGCTCTGTATCCTTTACCCAACCAGAAAGTAAGAGAGCAAAGGAGATTCTGACATCAAGTGCCAGAGTGAGCTTTGTACGTGACAAAAGGATACACACAAATGTTCCAGCCATTGAGGACCTGGCCCACTGTCCCAGGAGACAAAGATAGAAGCATTTAGAAACCAAGGAAACTGTGACAGTGAGAAGAGTAAGCACACTGTGCTTTGGTCATGGAGAGAAAATTAATTTAGTGCAAGTGACATCAGTGAAAGTGAAAGGAAGAAGTTTACTCTTGGGTAGATGATTTAAAAGGAAAATATCAGGGCAATCTACATTCCAGAAAGGTGGACTAGGCTGATCAGAGAGGAAGAAAATTGCAAGACATGTTCCCATCTACTTTTTCAAAAATTATTTTGCTATGTCAGCCATACTTGTTCAAATGAAATTTGCCCATTCAAGAAGAGGTAGATGGCCATCTCAAAACCCCTGGGAGCTCCTTTCTGGTCACCAGTCACATCTTTCTTCTTCTCTGTCTTGACTCTTGGTAGCACTTTGGATACGTTTTCCCAGCTCCTGATCATTTTCATTATAAAACAATGTTGGATTGAACTCATCCTCTGGTTCTTATTGACTTTGGTTTCCTGCTAATATTATAGAGCCCATACAACTTCAGCACAAACAACTGCCTGACCTCCAAATGCAGCTCTTATATTTTTTTGCCTGAGAATTTCTCTTGGCTTCTGGGGCCAGTGGGGACTTTACCCATCTTACCTCATGAGGCAGCCCTCACTCATATATTGATGGGACTTGTTACATAAATACCTTGAATCCTTTGAAGCTCAGGTAGGATAACTCCAAGAAGCATGCTCTACACTAGCAGGATTGAACTCTAGTTAGTTGCTCACAGTGAAGCTAGCCTGATAATTTGGCCTATTCTGATATAGATATACAAATAATATATATAACATATTTTATATTATAAATATTGCATACTTATTTCTGTATATATGAATCTATATTCAGCTCATTCATGAAAGTGTAAGTAGTTCAAGGTAGAATCATATTATTGCTTCTAAGCATCTATCCTTTTGATCGTGTGCAAATTAAGTGAACCTACGTTTCACTCATCCGTGTCCCTAAATCGATTGAACACAAGTATAATCAAATTAGCATCCAATGCCAAAGGGATCAGATCTAAGTATACACATTAAATTTAAATTCTCACCATGTTGGAGACAAGTAACTTTTGCATTTTTTCTCACTTTACTCTTCTTGAAATTTCTGTAAGATCATTTGCTACCCTGCTGCTAAGTCAAATCGGTGTTTTTTTCATTAGCAATTCTGGTCCAAGTGAAGTAGTTTTCAGTATCTTTTGGGGGTTGTCTAATGTGTATTAGTAGAAGGCAGAAAATTTATGGAAGCTATGTGGATGGAAGAAGGTAGACTAAGTCTCAAAAGCTATATAGATAATCAGAGGATGATGAAAAGAATAATTGAAAGTAATGAAACAGCTGGGAAGGTGGTTTGCCTCCTGAAATCTATGTAATGGTTCAAAGTGATTAAATTAATTAATTCAAATGCACAAACTTTTTTAAAAAATAAATTTATTTATTTATTTATTTACTTATCTATGTATGTATGTATTTATGTATGTATGTATTTATTTATATTTTTGGCTGTGTTGTGTCTTCGTTGCTGTGCATGGGCTTTCTCTAAGTGAGGTGAACAGGGGCTACTCTTTGTTGCGGTGTGCACGCTTCTCAGTGAATGGCTTATCTTTTGTGGAGCACAGGCTCTAGGCGCATGGGCTTCAGTAGTTGTGGTGCAGAGGCTTAGCTGCTCTGTGGCATGTGGGATCTTCCTGGACCAGGGATCAAACCCATGTCCCCTGCATTAGCAGGCAGATTCTTAGCCACTGTACCACCTGGGAAGTCCTCAAATGCACAAACTTGTATTTTATTCTTACACCATGTTAGTGTTGTAGGAAGTAAACATACTCAGAAATATCACTGGATTTTGGCTTCACTGTGGATTAGGGAATCACTTGTTCCTTGTAAGTAGTGAGATTTCTTTCTGAACTATACCAGAATGAATGGCAAAAAAGATGATGTGACATAATTCTGCAGTTCCCACTTTACCTCAGTGACTCCAGAAAGTGTGTTTCCCCCAGTGGGAAGAAGGTCATGTGTTAACAAGAGGTAGTTGCTGGGAAACGAATGCCTCTGTGATTAGTTGTTTTATCTTTCAATTTCACCATGATGCCTTTCAAAGTCCCAATTCACTTTTTCTTGTCAAGGCTAAACAACCACATTTCCTCCACTTATTATTATCTTGTGTTTTCCAGATCATCAAAATCGGATCACTTCTTTATGTACCCTGGTCTACCACTCAAAAAGGAATGCTAATTTCTGATGGTTATGGTCATAGTCTGATGGCAGGGTCTGATGACAAAGCAGGACTTGACTTTATATTATCTAGCCTCCCTGTCTAGCACTAAGAGGAGCTGCAGATTCTGTCAGTGATTTTTGAGGAATCATGGGTCACATAAGAGATTCCACAGGGGAAAGATATCAACAGAGAAATAGAAATCCAATTCTCATAAGATGATGTGTTACCCCATAAGTAGAATTCTAAGATGCTCCCTGAGATTCCCAACCCCTATTGAATGTACATCTTCTCCCAGTCACTCAATCAAGCACTAATCTAGGTGCTGCTGACAAGGGATTTTGCAGATATAATTAAGTTCCCAAATAGTTTGGCTTTAAAATAAAGATATTATCCTTGGTGGACCTAATCAGGTAAGACCTTCAAAGAGACAGGAATTCTCCAGGAAAAAAAGATATTTGAAAGGTGAGGAGGGTCTGAGAAAAGGCAGATTCTTCACTGCTGACTGTGAAGATGGCAGGAATCCTGGGGTAAATAATGGTGAGTGGTCTCTAGGAGCTGATGATGACCTTCACCCAAGAGCCAGTGAGAGCACTTGGGTCTCAGTTTCACATTTGTAAGAAACTGGATTCTGCCAAAAACTAATGAGCTTAGAAGCAGAGCCTCCAGATAAAAATGAAAGCTGGCCAACACGGTGAGTCTGAGACCCTGAGAAGAGAGCCTAGCTTAGACTCGATTCAACTTCTGCCCTACAGACATATGAGATGATAAACGGTATTATTGCAAGCTGTTAAATTTGTGATAACTTGTTTCAAAGCAATAAAAATACATACACTCCCACATCCAGTGACAGAGAGCTACTCCCCCTCCTAGACCAGCAAGGCACGTGTCACTTGGTGCGATTGAGGTGGTGTGCCTGTGTGCTGATCGTCCTGGCTAAATCCTGAGGGATCCCATGCATATGAAATGCACAATAGCATAGCTATGAACAGTCAGAACCTAGCATTGGACACTTTGATTCTGAATCTTGAAAACTTGGAAAAATTGCATAATGACCGCTCTGATCCTCAATCAGCCTGTTTCGAAATAAATAGTAGTACTCATGCCCAACATGTTGTTTCCATTATACACATACAGTGCTTAGCAGACATTCTTGCACATATTAGGTAGCTGTATGAGGCCTAATATAAAAATATGTTATACATTTAAATATAAATATAAATTAATACACAACTTAGTAGAGTCTAGATTTCAAATCATTGAACCTTTAATAAACATTTTCTTTCTGCCAGGCTGTAGGACTAAAAATGATAGAATGGAAAAATGTCACAACTTTTACCTAAAAAGATTTTCCAGATAAGTGGGAAAAACTGACACGTAAGCAAAGATATCACTGTTATCTTTTAATGTCGCCAGTAAAAGAGTAACCAGAGGACAGTGATAGCATGGAGGAAGGAATGATTAACTCTCAGCTTAAATGGAGGGCAGAAAGGGGAAGAAAATGCTTTCTCAGACATGTTGACACTTTATTTGCGTTTTGAAGAATGAATAGAAATTGATCAAATAGTCAAAGACTGAAAAAGCATTCTAAGCAGAGCGAGGAGATTGCACAATTGCTCTGAGATAATAAATGTTATAGACTATATTAGGCCTCATATAGGTTCTAATGTCAGAAAGAAAGCTTAACCAGATTAAGCTTACAGGTATTTTATTAAATCACATTTAAAGGCAATTAGAGGGAGAATTTAGGCATGATGAATCCAGGGTCTCATGCAATGTTGTCAGCAATTTCATCTTTCTCTCTTTCTCTTTCTCTCTCTGTATCTATCATCTATCTACCTATCTATCTATCTATACCTATTATCTATCTATCTATCTATCTATCTATCTATCTATCTATCTATCATCTATCTATCTATCTATCTATCTATCATCTATCCATCCATCCATCTATCCCCTCCCTCTCTCTTTCTTGGCCCTTCTCTCACTATTTTGGCTTTATTCTCAAAAAAGGAGGATTAGCTCATCTGATGAAAAATACGATTTGTTCCTCTAAGCCTGTATTCTAATGGTGGCCAAGCTAAAAAAAGAAAGATTCTATGTTTACAAAACCATGTGCCAGTTTTCATCGATATCTTTGACCCTCATGCACCCACCTTGAATCAAGCCCATAGTCTACTTAGGCCAATGCTTCTCTTTGTAGTGGAACAGGCAGGACATTGAGATTGATGATCCCCCCAAAAAACAAATTAAATGAGAGGTTCCTTTTGCCAAAGGAAATATAAGTGGTTTTTACCAGAAGAAATGGGAAGAACTGTTGGCTAAGTTAAAACAAATAAGATACTCGGTATCACAAGAACATAAAATGAAATGGGTTAAATTCTGATGCATCTTTTTCACCATGCCAAAGAGTTTCAACTTTGTCTTGCAGGTAATGAGGAATCTATGAGAGACTTTAGTCAATGGAAAGGCTTGGTTGAATTGCGTGCTTTCATGATATCACGTTGATGTCATGGACGATGTGTGGCCATGAAGAAAATGGTGGGTGGACCCCAGGGTTTCTAGAAGCCAACCAATGCAGATGGCTATCTCTCAATACACTCAAAGGTAGCAGCACCCTGCTATAAAAACCCCAAAACAAACCCAGCCTTTCTACTTGCTGTTCATAATCTTCAAATGCTTGATGGTCAGTAGCCACGTCTTCTAATACAAAGGTCAACATGAAATAGCATCTCAAGTAGCAAGTTAAAACACCTTTTGTGATTTGGCAGAATTACTTACTTGGGTGCTTCTTTATTACATTATCTCATTTTCATAAGTCCGATGTTGCTACCAATTCTCTCTGTTTTCAATTTACTTTCTAAAATTCTGCTACTTTCTAATAGCTGAGGATTTCCTGCATGTGAGGCAGCCTCCAGACTGTCATTATTTTAGTGTTTTGATTTCAGGATCTAAGCATAATTTTATACCTCAAAAAAAAAAAAAAAGTAACATCATTCAGGGTAAAAAAGTCTTCATGAGTTAGAACCCTATGTTCATTTTTCTGTTAGTTTGTTAATACGGTCAGCCACTAATTTATTCAGTATGCACTCAGTAAGTACAATGCATTGAAAAAAGTGGTATGATATCAGAGATGGAAAAAGCATGAACCTATCTTTTTATGAATGTAGAGTATATTGGAAGAGTGGTAATGTGTTCTTAGCAAACTTCTATAAAGGAGAAAGAATCAGGAGGAAACCCTAATAAAGTGTAAATCCTCAACAAAATACTAGGAAACAGAATCCAACAACACATTAAAAGGATCATACACCATGATCAAGTGGGATTTGTCCCAGGGATGCAAGAATTCTTCAATATACCCAAATCAATTAATGTGATACATTACTTCAACAAACTGAAGAATAAAAACCATATGATCATCTCAATAGATGAAGAAAAAGCTTTTGATAAAATTCAACACCTATTTATGATAAAAACTCTCCAGAAAGTGAGCATAGAGGGAACCTACCTCAGCATAATAAAGGCTATATATGACAAACCCACAGCAAATATCATTCTCAATGGTGAAAAAACTGAAAGCATTCCCTCTAAGATCCAGAACAAGACAAGGATGTCCACTCTCACCACTACTATTCAACATAGTTTTGGAAGTCCTTGCCACAGAAATTAGAATAGAAAAAGAAATAAAGGAATCCATATAGGAAAAGAAGAAGTAAAATTGTCACTGTTTGCAGATGATATGATACTATATATAGAAAATCCTAAAGATGCCACCAAAAAACTGCTACAGCTAATCAATGAATTTGTTAAAGTTGCAGGATGCAAAATTAACACACAGAATGAAACTAACAATGAGAGATCAGAAAGAAAAATCAGGGAAACATCCCATTCACCATTTCAACAAAAAGAATAAAATTCCTAGGAATAAACCTAACCAAGGAGGTAAAAGACCTGTATGCAGAAAACTATAAAACACTGATGAAAGAAATCAAAGATGACACAAACAGATAGAGAGAAGTGCCATGTTCTTGGATTAGAAGAACCAATATTGTGAAAATGACTATGCTACCCAAAGCAATCTACAGATTCAATGCAATCCCTTTGAAATTACCAATGGCATTTTTTACAGAACTAGAACAAAAAAATCTTAAAGTTTGTATGGAGACACAAAAGACCCCAAATAGCCAAAGCAATCTTGAGGGAAAAAAACAAAACAAAACAAACAAAAAACCCACAGAGCTGGAGGGATCAGGCTCCCTGACTTCAGACTATACTACAAAGCAACAGTAATCAAGACAGTATGGTCCTGACACAAAAACAGAAATAGAGATCAATGGAACAGGATAGAATGTCCAGAGATAAACCCACACACCTATGGTCAACTAATCTATGACAAAGGAGGCAAGCACATACAATGGAGAAAAGACAGTCTCTTCAATAAGTGGTGCTGGGAAAACTGGACAGCTACATGTAAAGCAATGAAATTAGAACACTCCCTAATACCATACACAGAAATAAACTCAAAATGGATTAAAGAGCTAAATGTAAGGCCAGACACTATAAAACTCTTAGAGGAAAACATAAGAAGAACAGCCTTTGGCATAAATCACAGCAAGATCTTTTTTGACCCACATCTTAGAGTAATGATAATAAAAACAAAAATAAACAAGTGGGACCTAATGAAACTTAAAACCTTTTTCACAGCAAAGGAAATCATAAATAAGACAAAAACACAACTCTTAGAATGGGAGAAAATATTTGTAAACGAAGCAACTGACAAGGATCAATCTCCAAACTATACAAACAGTTCATGAAGCTCAATATCAAAAAAACAAACTCAGTCAAAAAATGGGCAGAAGGCCTAAATAGGCATTTCTCCAAAGAAGACATACAGATGGCCAGCAGGCCCATGAAAAGCTGCTAAACATCACTAATAATTAGAGAAATGCAAATCAAAACTACAATGTGGTATCACCTCACACCTGTCAGAATGGCCATCATCAGAAAATCTACACACAATAAAGGCTGGAGAGGGTGTGGAGAAAAGGGAACCCTCTTGCACTGTCAGTGGGAATGTAAGTTGATGCAGCCACTATGGAGAACAATATGAAGGTTCCTTAAAAAGTAGAATTACTGCATGACCCAGCAATCCCACTACTGGGCATATACACAGAGAAAACCATAATTCAAAAAGACACATGCACCTCAATGTTCTTCACAGCACTATTTACAGGTCATGGAAGAAACCTAAATGTCTATCAACAGATGAATGGATAAAGAAAATGTGGTACATGTATACAATGGAATATTACTTGGCCATAAAATGCAATGAAATTGGGTCATTTGTAGACACATGGATGGACCTAGAGACTGTCATACAGAGTGAAGTAAGTCAGAAAGGGAAAAACAAATATTGTATATTAACGCATATATGTGGAATCTAGGAAAACAGTACAGATCAACTGGTTTGCAAGGCATAAATAAAGACACAAATATAGAGAACAAACTTATGGACACCAAGGGTGGAAAGTAGGGGGAGGGGGTTGGAGTGGGATGAATTGGGAGATTGGGATTGCCATATATAAATTAATATGTATAAAATAGATGACATAAGAAAGAAATATCAAATTGTATGCTTTATGTGCAGTTTATTGTATGTCAATTATATCTCAATAAAATTCTTTTTAAAAGGAAAAAAGTATAATATGCAAAAGCTACTTGAAGGAAGCTTTTTTTTTCATGATTAGGTGAACACTGTAGATAAAAACAGGCAATAAAAAAAACTTGTGCTTCAAACTTGTTGCTTGTAGCACTGTGTAGACTCCAGACTCTCACTCAAGATGGTCCATTGAGTTTTCATACAATATTTTGCAGATGGGGTTCACCAGGAAGCTGACTCTGAGATGGAAATTTGGGTTCAGGAGTTTTATTGGAGGTCCTCTTGACATCAATATCTGTGGAAAGTAGAGAACAAAAGAAAAATTGTGGAGGGAGAGGGAAATTTGTGATGCAGTTTCAGTGGAAGACTTAGTCAACCCTATGAGCAGTTCTGTAGAAGAGACAACACTGAAGAGTTATTCCATGTTGGAGTAGGAAGGCCAGGTCTTTATATACCTGTTTTGATTAGTCATTGGATTCTGGCCACACAAGAGAGACTGTGACATTGGCAAGCAGCTCTCTTCAGATGAGATGGTTCCCAGGGAGAGTTGCCAGCTTAGGGTTATTGGCTGGAAGTTCCCCTAGAAGCTGGGTGTGTGGTTCTTAGTTTCTGAATGAGGGTCTGGATATGCAATTATGTTGTCCACTACAACACCACTGTCTTAAAGACTGTAGATATTAAATGGAAATATTACCTCTTACATAGACTGGGATCAATTTTCACTGAGCATTTGTTCTGGCTAGACTACAGGTTAGATCCACAGAGGAAAAATACTCTTGATTAGAAACACTTGTGCTGTTATGTGAACAGGATTTAATCTTTCATTATGCTTAGCTACTAAAATTAGAATTTGGTATAGGAAGCAAATTTTATTCTAATACACACTTCAATACTCCCTATATATCATCCATAATTTAATTCAAAATCTAATTCTTGAGGCTCAACTCTAAGCAAAAATACTGCTGCTGTTACTACTACTACCACCACTAAAAATAACTAAATTTATTAAGCATTTTCTTTGTGCCATGCACTATTTTGAGAAATTTGCATGTAATAACAAATTTCTTCCTTACAATGAACCTATGTAATGTGTGATATTATCTCCATTCTATAAATGAGAAAACCAAGACATAGAGGGGTAAGTAACTCATCCAAAGTTGCACAGCTTTTATATACAGGAGCTGGGATTTGTGCCCAGGTAGTGTGGCTCCAAAGTCTGTGCTTAAATATTTACATTCTGTGCCATTGATGACCTCATCATTAATGGAGACTTGCAATTGACCGATTGCATTAATTATTCACTCATCTCTGCATTCATGCCCTTTGCCATGTGACCCTGAAGTCACATGACTGCCTTACCCTTGACTCTAGATTCAGCCATATCACTATGTTTGGCCAAAGAATCTTCAAAAGTATGATGCAAGGAGAGACTTGAGAAGTGTTTGCCTGATTGCGGTTGTTCTTTCTCTTCCTTCTGCCACAGATATGAGAATGTGTTTCAAATTGCCTGCTCATGCTAGAAGATGAAATGCGAGGAAAAAGTTATCTCAGTTTTTCAGGCAAAGGCCATTCTAGATACGCTAACAGGTGGTCAACCTCCAATCAGGATCAGCACAGCCTCCTAGCCTACCTGAACCTGACCACAAATGCAAGAGTGAGTCCATGCAGATCAGATAAATCTTGCAGATTGTGAGATAAATAAATGTTCACTGTTGCATTCCAATGAGAATTTGAGGTTGTTATGCAATAATTGTGTGGCAATGTAAATTTCAAATCAGATGGAGTTATAGAAGAGAATTAAATTTGATATAAATGCAGTGAGAATGGGAACATGGGGCAGTGGCTAGGGAGATGTGACAGACAACTTATTCCAGATGCCATACTCAGTGAAGAGCTCTTGGAAGAACTAATATTAAAATGTCTAGAAAGATAACTTTAAAAAAGAAAAGGGATATATGTCAGGAAAATGTTTCTTATGTCCTGGGACAGCAAGTACTACTGGACCATTTTATTTGCAATCGCTATGTTTTTGAAAAGTTACATGTAAATCAAATGGAATACATTAATCTCACCCTTAATAGAGTGAGTTCACTAACTAAAACAAATGCAAAGATGAAGGGTTTTTTAATGGAAAGAAAAAACATCCATAAAGTGAATGATTTCCAAAAATATCTGTTGACTCTGAGTAGATGTACCTGTATAAAACATAAATCTTTGTGTCACTGAAATTTTAAACAAGACAAGTTACTTTGGTTGAATCCTATTTCACACATGTCTATATTTTGTGTTAGCTTCACATATTTCTGATAAAAATATTAATTATAACTATAGCATTCAAAATATTATTCCACTTCTGTATGATTTTTTACCTTTATAAACCTTATTTTTCTCCTGAAAATATTTTCCTGGGAAAAATGCCCAAATCTTCCTTTCAGGACTGGACAGTTTCCCAAAAGCCTAAACTCTTCACCAATTGACCAGGCGACAGGCTTTGGAGAGGAAAGCAATCACATAGAATCAGGAGAATGCCTGTGTAATCTTTATTATTATTAAATAAATTATTTATAGTGACTGAATACTTTATCTTTTTATACCAACACAGGGCATGAGCTCCACTAAATTCCCTCTTGCTATTGGTCAAGAAATGTGTGCTTCCTAAAAATCCCTGATTAAGTAAGGATTTATTGATTTATTTCACCTTGCAGTGTGAATTCATCCAATAAGCAAACATGGCCAAAGCACCTGCAATGTGATGTGGGCACTGTGTTAGGCTCTGTGGATTCAGATGTAAAAACCATACCATCTCTGCCCCCAAGAATTTCATGGTCTATTAGAGGAGACAGATGAGTAACAGGCTAATTAGAATAAAATGACAAATACTGGTGGTATCTGAAAAGTACTTTGAGAACAGGGAAATGGGGGTGAGGGAGAAATTAATTCTGAAGTAGACATCAGTAAAATAGCTACAAAGGGATTTTATATTATCCTTGAACATCTCTGAAATCTCTTTATTTACATCCCATCTACATCAGTGTTTGGCAAGTTTTTCTGTAAAAGTCAGATAAACATTTTAGGTTTTGTGGGCTATAAAGTCTCTGTTTTAACTATTCAGTTCTTCCATTGTAGGATGTAAAAAAAATGAATGTTACTTTGTGTCAATACAGTTTTATTTACAAAAACCAGCAGCATTCTGGATTTCTTACAGGTAGGCTGTAGTGTGCCTACCCTGTTCCACATGATTTTTAAATGTTGATGTTCTCAATCTTGAGATTCTTCTCACTCCCTATTCTCTTCATGGGTGTTACCATCTATTTTCATGGTCTTGAAACCAAGCAGGACCCTGTGTGGCTCCTGGGCACCGAAGACTTTCTGTCCTTCGTTTCTTGTTTGTAGGGAACAGCCTCCAGCCTCCATGACCTTCCCTGAGTTCCAAAGGGCAGATTGAAACAGTGGCTAATCAAGGGAGGAGCAGCCAAGACAGCAGCTGAGGCAAGATTTAAAGGGACCAGAGAAACTCATCAAGAAGATTACCTGAGACCAGATTAGAGGAGTGCAGGCCCTGCACGCACCCAAGCAACACCACCTCATCACATCATCCCAGATTGGGACACACAGTTTTTCAAGGCAGGATCCCATTGTGTCTTCCTTTGCCTGGCAAAGCACTAAAGCTATTCCTTTCTACTTCAGTCTCTGAGATTTGATTCAGCACTGGTGCACAGAGGCCAAGCTTTCCGCATCCGTCTCAAGTGCCATCTGTTTGCCAAATTTTGCTCCCAGACTTGATTGTTCTTTTAAAGTCAAGACCCACTTACAAGGTACCCTTCAACATTTTTCCCTTAGCTATTTACCAGCTTTATCAAAATTAATAGAGTTTACCTCGTGGTCTCCCCTAAGCCTCTAGGTCAGATTTAATCCTAAGCAGATTTCTCTCTTTCCACAAATAGTAATTCTATCCACCTATTTGTTCAAGGCAGAAAAATGGGAATCAAATCTAGTACCTTCTTTTCCATTATACCATGTATCTACAGCCATTCCCTAAATTCAGTTAATATAGTCTTTAAGTGCCCTCACTGTGACTACTTCTCTCTGTCACCACTGCCACCCCTTGGTCCTGTCACCATCACTTCTGGCAGGGACCACTCTATTTAATGCCTTTGTAACAGGCCTCCTGGGATCCATGCATGTACTCTTCTAATCCATTTTCCATCCACTACACAGAATGGACATTTTAATCAGAACTCCAATCACGTCATCCCTGCTTTAAACCTTCTGAAGAATTCCTTGGGCCCTGCAGACAACATCCCCACCCCTGCTCTTCCCAGAGTTCTTACTATTACTCTTGTGTGATGGACTCAGCTGATACCCATGTGTATCAGTTTCCTATTGCTGCTGTAACAAATTACCACAAATTCGGAAATTCAAAACAGCACAACTGTATCATCTTACTGTTCAGGAGTTCAGGAGTTTGAAAGAGGTCTCAGGAAGCTAAAGTCAATATAGTGGTGGGGCTGTGTTCTTTCTGAAGGCTCTAGGTGATAATTCACTTCTGTGTCTTTTCCAGTCTCAAGAGATTGCCCACATTCCTTGCCTTGTGGCAATTCCTCATCTCCTTAACATATGAACATACATTTTCCTTTTTCAGAGAAACTCTATTTGACCGCCTCCTCCAACTCCTTTTAAATTAAGTTAACCCTGATTTGTCCTCTTACATGCTATATTTTTCTGTTTTAATACTTTTCACTGTTGAACTTGAATAAATCATGACATGATTGTTTCTTTGATGTCTGGGTGCTCCAGCAGACTGTGAGCTTACTCCGGACACTTGCAGTTTTATATTCTTCACTCTATTCTGAACACCTATCACACTGACTAAACCATTATATGTGTTCACTAACAATGTGTTGAATAAGTTAATGGGTTTGTGAGTAAACAGATACATTAATAAAAAATTACCCTTTGATTAAAATTTTAAAGAATGAATGACAGGTTGCAGATGATCAGAGTGATCAAGATATATGTCAGGGGAGGGAAACATATTTTATCTTTTATATAAATCCAGGTGTGTGAACTTGATATGTTCAGGCATTACAAATAATTTGAAAAGACTAAAAGGTACACTTTTATAGTTGGCAAAGGTGAAAGTGAGACAAAGAAATAAATAGAGGTTAGATCATACACTGCCTTCATCATTTAAGATGCCATCAGTGGCAAGTAATAGACAGCTAAACTAATAAGGTCTTAAGAAACACAGGCTTCTAATTAGTGTCTGAAAGTAAGTAGTTTCAGATCTGGTTCGACAGCTCAAAGACATTAGGGCACTGGGTTCGAATGTTTGACATTCTCTTGGCTTCTTCCTCATTATTGCAAGATGGCTGCCATAGCAACAAGCATCATTAGAGTGCCCCAGGACAATGTCCCATACATGGAGGGCAAGAGTGGGAGTAAACAGATTTTTGCCATTCTCTCCTTTTTTTTTTTCAAGGGAGATAAAATATATCCATAAGTCCTCAGAATATTTCTCCTTTTGTTCACAATTGGCACATTTAGCAAATAAAAACACAAGATAGTTAAATATGAATTTCAGATAAATAATAAACAATGTTTAGTATAATATTTGGGACATACATATACTAAAAAAAATTGTTATTTATCTGAAATTAGGGTTTAACTGGGCACCATGTATTTCATCTAAAAACCCTACTCTTGTTTCATTAGCAGGAAGAGGGTTACCTGCTAATCCCCAGACTAGTTACAGGTAATTACTAATCCAATAACATGATTGTCATTAACTGATTGAGTTTAGTTTCCTGGGCCTGGGCACATTCCCCAAATGAAGGTCCTCTTTGTAAGGATGGGAAGGATTGTTACATGAGCAACTGACTGTGTTAGTCACGGGGTCTAAATAAATTGGAAAGGCAGTTTTATTTTATTCTGTAGATAATACAGAAGTATTGAAGAATTTGAGTGAAGGTATGATTTAATTAATTTAGAAATTTTTATGAAGATCGTTGTTCTAGTTATATGCAGAATGGCAAAATTAGAGAAAGGGATATCAGATATGAGACTATTACATTAGCTTTGTCAAAGAATGACAAAGGGGTATGAACTGAAACAACAGCAGAAGGAATTTAGAAGCATGTAAGAGAACTATATATGTATATTTATATGCAACAGCTGTCAAGATTTCAGACTTTGGAATTGAAATGGTTGGTGTTACATCCCAACTTTGTTATAAAACGTCTATGTCACCTTGAGCAAGTTTCTTTATCTCACTGGCCTTAGTTTTCTTTATTTGTATGTAGATACTAAAACAAAGTGATTTATTATCAGCATTGAAGGAGGTCATTCAAATAGAATGCTTAGCAAAGAAAAGAAATATAATACGCTTTAAGTGAATGCTAGATGCTTTTATTATTTGCATGTTTTTGTTAGTTTTCTTATTTTTGTGGATTATGACTGATTAGATATGATGTGGAAGAAAAAGATCAGGGATCCCCCCAAATCTGCTTCACATATCCTTGCCCATCTCAGATGAAGATAATCCCTTGCTTCTAGATGCTCAGACCAAAACATTTAGCATCACCACTGACTACAGTTTCTCACCCTATATTCAGCTCTCCAGGAATTCCCTTTGGCACTACATTCTAAACACACCCAAAACTCTTCGGTCATCACTTCCTTTACTGCTGGCTCTGGTCTGAGCCACCATCATCTCTCATTGGGTTACTGCAAACACTGCTGTAATTGGCCTCCTGGCTTTAACTATTGCCCCCAGCAATCCATTCTCAACATGATGTCAAAAACTCAACCTCTGTGCACCCATGTTGAATTGAATCTCAAAGACAGAATTTTGGGTGAAGTAGAAAAGAATAGCTTTATTGCTGTGCCAGGCAAGGGGGTCACAGCAGGTTCATGCCTCGAAAACTGTGTCCCAACAGAGGAGGATTTGTTGAGGAGTTTTATATCAATGCTTCAAGGGTGGGACCATTGATATGGATCAAGGTGTGTGCAGGGCCTGCAGTCCTTTAGTCTGGCCTAGGCAATCTCCTGATGAGCTTCTCACGGTTATCAAACTGTGACCTTCTCTGTAATGAAGAATGCTAACATCTTCCATTTGTTGGGGGTTTTAGTTCTGCAGAAGAGCTCCAAGACAGTTGTGTGCATCCCTTGAGGTGGAACCAGGACCCTGTCCCAAGACTGCACTATTGTTTCTCTGTGCTCCTCCCTGTCTCTCCCTCCCTTCCCTTTCTGGATTAGCAACTGTTTGAATCTGCCCTTTGGGATGCAGGGAAGGTCATGGAGGCTGGAGTCTATTTCCTATAAACAAGAAATAGGGAACACAGAAAGGTTTCCGTGTCCAGGAGCCCCACAGGGTCTTGTTGAGTTTCAAGCACAGCAGCCAGAGTGATTAATGATCAGATTAATGGCATGATCAGATCATGTCATTTTTTTATCCCAAACCTTACAATGGCTTTTCATTTTGTCTTTGAACCCAAGTTCATGGGCCTGATGCACAGTGAGGCCAAACAAACTGAAACATTAGAGTTTGGAGTGAAGAAAGGTTTATTGCAGGGCCAAGCAATAAGAATGGGCAGCTTGTGCTCGAAAAACCCAAACTCTGCAGCGTGTATTGGGGAAGAGTTTTATAGGCAAAGTTTGGGAGGAGGGCTTCAGTGTGTGTATGACACTCCTCAGATTGGTTGATAGGGAGGTTACAGGGTGGCTTTCCAGGAATCTCCATCATCAGCTTCCCGATTCCAACCAAAAGGGGTACATGGGCTTGTGCTCAGCCTGAAGTTACGATCCTCCATCTGGGTGGGGCCCTCAGTCCCTATAGTAGAACTCAGAAATATGTATCACATTGTTATGTATATCCCTTGGGCAGGAACCAGAACCCTGCTTTATTGCTGCACCATTGTTTCTTTTTTTTTTTTTTGTAATAAATTTATTTATTTATTTATTGGCTGCCCTGGATCTTCAATGCTGCACACAGGCTTTCTCTAGTTGTGGTGAGCAACTACTCTTCATTGTGGTGCATGGGCTCCTCATTGCAGTGGCTTCTCCTGTTGTGGAGCATGGGCTCTAGGCATGTGGGCTTCGGTAGCTGCAGCACAGAGACTCAATAGTTGTGGCTCATGGGCTCTAGAGTGCAGGCTCAGTGGTTGTGGCACATGGGCTGAGTTGCTCCACGGCATGTGGGATCTTCCTGGAGTAGGGATTGAACTCTGCATTGACAGGTGGATTCTTAACCACTGCACCACCTAGGAAGTCCTGCACCATTGTTTCTTGACTGCCTTTCCTTTGTTTTTGCATTCCCTCTCTCCTCTAATTAGTTACTGTTTGAATCTGCGCTTTGGAACTCAGCGAAGGTCTAGGAGACTGAAACTTTTCCCCACAAACAAGAAACTAGGAACACTGAAACAGTTTTTTACCCTCTAGGTCTCCATAAGGTGGTTCTGCTTGGATTCAATTTTACTAAAAATAACAGCCAAAGTGCTTAAACTCTACATGTCTGTCTCTCTGTGACCTCACCTATTTACCAGCTACCACTCTCCTAGGCTCACTCCTCTTCAGATCCCTCAGTTTTCTTTATTCTAACACCTCTGCTTAGAGCTTTGTCCTGGCTGATCTGTCTGCTTGGAACACTCTCCTACAAGTATCTAAATCCCAAATTTTCTAATCTTCGTCAGCCTCTGCTCAGATCAGACCCAAATATTACCCTTTATATAATTGCAAACTAGCACTCACCCACCAGCAACCTGGCATTCAGGATTGTCTCTATACAACTGCAGTTTGTGCTTTTTTTCTATAGCTCTTACTGCATCCTAACAAACAATATAATTTATTCACTTAATTATTATTTGCTTTGGGATCATTCCTCTTTCACTAGAATGTTAGCCATGCAACAGCCGGCATCTTTATATCTTTTGTTCTCTGATATAGCAAAGCACCCAAAACAATGCCCGACATATATTTGATATTCAATAAATATATGTTAAAATATATATATATATATTAAGGTTTTGCTTTGTCTGCCTACATAGATGTTATTTATTCTTCTTTATGTATTAGAAACGAATAGCTATTAAATGCTTGTTCTATACCAGACACAGGTCTGATTGCTGTACATGTACCATCTTATTAAATCTTTGCAAGAACCTTGTAGTCTGCATATTTCTGTAGCAGTACGGCATAGTAGATCAAAGCATAGTTAGTCAGCAGAGAATATCTCAGGACCTTAAGCCATAAATCACGGCTTTGAATCTAGACCCTGCCCCTTACTGGGTGTGATGATTTGAATAAATGATTTGACCCTCTCTCTCCCCCTCCCCTCCCCACCTCAGTACCAAGATTTTCTCATTTTTGAAACCGGATATAATTTTAGTACTGCCTCGATATTGTTATAATAATAAAAGAGTTAACACATGAAAAAGTATTAGAATGGCATCTGGAACAGAGTATACACTAAACAATGTTAGCTATTATCATTAAAATAAATATTTTATCAATTCTACATACACATTGTGAACCTGGGGCTCAGAAAGCCAATTAACTTGGCCAAGGTCAAGTAGGTAGTAAGTGGCATTCAGGCCACTGACTCCCAAACTGTGTTTTTAACCACCACGCAACAAGGACACAAAAGGAGGAACCCTTTGGGGGAAAATATAATGAGTTGAAATGTGGATTTCTGTATCTTCACCCCAGGATATTTTCTACCTAAATTTAGACTTCCTAGAGAATATCGAATCTCTGGCTATATATTTAATTTTCTCTCCAAGCTGGCATGGAAGCAGACTTGATCTTTGGAAGACAGCAGGGTTCATGTGATTATTTTCCTGGCCTTTGCCAAAAGTCAGTCATTTAAAAGTCTTTGTGGCACACGACCAACTGCTTTGTACATCAGCTGCTCTGTGAAAAAGTTGAAAATGTGTGATAGATTTGCTGACAAGCACATTTTATGTTTGATGTGCATAAATGTTTTTCTTTTGCAACGATAAAAATAGAAGCAGTTAAGAGTTACTGAGTGGCTTGTTTTTCCTTCTGTCTCTTGAATATTTTGATCTTAAGATAGAGCAGGTGTCTTGCTTGTTTTCACCTGTATTTTCCAGCTGTAACTTCCTCATCCTATGTTACTTCATTATAAGAAAGTAGTCATACCTACTATGTGCAAGCACGAGTGCTTGTTGTCTTGGGGGCAAATAAAAAAGTAACAAACATTGCATCGCAATTTAGTAGAAGAAATGGCAAATCGTGTATTTGTCAAATCTAGTATTTAAACCTAGGACATGCCATGGTCATTCTGCAGATGAAATATTTTCATAGCCTCCCAGATTCTCTAAGCTATTCTGTACCCACTAGCCAGAGTGACTTTATCTCACTGTAAATCTAACCATGTTTATCTCCCACACAAAGCCCTTTAATGGCTTCCCATTGAAGTAAAATCTGAAATCATCAGCATGATCAGGGATGCTGTGTATCATCTTGCCTCTTTCTGTCTCTCCTAGCACACCTCTCACTAATCTCCACCCTTCTCCTCACCCCATGCCACCATGCTAGACATTTTCCCTATCTCTCAAACATTCCAAGTTAGTCTTTGACTCAGAACATTTGCACTTACTGCTTCTCTACATTGTCCAGTCTTCTCACAGATTTCCATACAGCTAACTGCTTCTTATTATTTAGAAGTCAGCTCTAGTGCCTTCTTTTTGAGGCTGTCCCATAGAGCACATTTTAACTGATAGGCAGGGATTTTGTCCCTCTTAATCTCTATTGCATCCTCTTTGTCCAAAGTATCAACCACATAGTAGGTGTCCCCTAAATGACTATTGCTGACTGGTTGACTGAATAATTTGCTGACTATGAATAAATCTGCAATCCTATAACAGGGAAGAGCTAAATTGGACTCCAGGTTGGACCTGTTTCTTTGACTTTTGCTTTTCATTACTTTTGTTATTATAATTATACATAATGCACTACCTCAGGGAACCCTAAGGACCTGTGACTGGCTACAGAAAAGAAGAAATTAACATATCCTTTCCCCCAGGCTAGTCATCCCAGGAGTTGTTGTGCAAGACTGATAACACTTGTTACTTTACTTCCCATCCCTCCCTCTCTGACACTGAAAAAGAAACTGGCATCCAGAGCCCAATAAGATGGCTTTTTGGAGACACTACTCTGCCATCTTCTTGGTCTACTGGCTTTCTGAATAAAGTCGTATTCCTTGCCTCAACACCCAGTCTCTGATTCATTGGTCTGCCGTGTGGCAAGCAGAGTGAGCTTGGATTCGGTAACAATCCCAGGTGAGGGATCCTCAGTGCCAAAAAAAAAAGTCATACAGAAAATTCTATGAGGGCTTCCCTGATGGCACAGTGGTTGAGAATCCACCTGCCAATGCAGGGGACATGCGTCCGAGCCCTGTTCTAGGAAGATCCTACATGCCACAGAGCCCGTGTGCCACAACTACTGAGCCTGTGCTATAGAGCCCAGGAGCCACAGCTATTGAGTCCATGTGCCACAACTATTGTAGCCTGTGTGCCTAGAGCACATGGTCAGCAACAAGAGAAGCCACCACAATGAGAAGCCCATATACTGCAAGGAAGAGGAGCCCCCACTCACCTCAACTAGAGAAAGCCCTTGCACAGCAATTTATTAAATGCAGCCAATAAATTAAAAAAAAAAAAGTTCTATGAGATGTCATGAAAGGGAGCAATCATGCTAGAACGGCGATCATGAACTGGCCCAATGAGCAAGAGTTGGTTCTCAAATAATGATTTATAATTGTTGTTATTATAAATAATTATTTAGTGTCTACCATGTGTGAAACAATATTCTAAGTATGTTCTATAGATAATGTTATTTAATTTTTATAAAAACGCAGTGAATAGATACTCACTTTGTAAGTGAGGGCACTTGACTTAGTTCATTTGGGCTGATGTAATAAAATACCAGACACTGGGTGGTTTATACACAGCAAATCTGATTTCTCACAGCTCTGGAGGGTGGAAGACTGAGATCAGGGTGCCAGCATGATCAAGTGAGAGCCCTCTCCTGGGCCACAGACCTCTGGTTGTATCTTCACATGGTGGAAGGGGCAAGGGAGCCCTGGGGTGGGGGGCGGGGGGAGTCCCTTCTGTAAGGACACTAATCCTACTTATGAGGGTCTCACCCTTATGATCTAATCACATCCCAAAGTCCCGACCTCCTAACACCACCACAAAAAGCATTAGGATTTTAACATATGAATTTTGGAGGGACACAAACATCAGACCACAGGACTGAAGCTAAAAGATATTAGTAACATATATGCACGGTTACACAGCTAGTGAGCAGGTGAGCAGGAATTTGGACCTAGACAGACCATAGAACACATGTATTCCATTGTAACACTGTATTGAATGTGGTGAACAAAGGGAAAGCCACCCACTTTGAGGGAAAAGTGTGATCAAAGATAAGGAAGAGGGAACATGCAAATAATACATTGGGAGTCATGTTAGCCTAGAACCCAGTGCATGAGCAAAAGCAATAAACATGAAGTTTAAAAGCAGTTTGAGATCAGGTCATGGAGAGGTGTGCATGGTGGGGAATATTGTCTGCAGTGATTTATTTTTTAAAAAATTGAAAACTTTTCGAGGAGGGATTGGCATGACTTGATCTTGGCTTTACGATGATGGGGAGAACAATTAGGAACAATGAAGAAATACAAGTTCTAATGAGAAGTCATTGGTGTTTATTATACTATTAATAAAATATCTCCTAAAGTATTTTGATTCAAAAATATCCTATTTGATTATCAATAATTACTGTGTTATCAGTGTTATTAATTCTATTTTACAGATAAGAATAAGTTAAATTAAAAGTAATGATGCTCAGGGACTTCCCTAGCAGTTCAGTGCTTAAGACTCCGCACACCCACTGCAGGAGGCATGTGTTCAGTCCCTGGTTAGGGAACTAAGATCCCGCATGCCATGCTGCAGTTCATGGCAAGAAAAATAAATAAATAAAAATTAAAGTAGAGTAAAGTAAAAAAATATTATGATGCTCAGAAAGGGCAAGTGATTTAAAATATCCAAGATTAAATGGCAAACATGCCTAAAAGTATAGAGATTTTCAAAAAGTCTTTATGTAAAGTCTAGAATGTTCATCCACAGAGAGAAGTGTAGTTGTCACAGCTGTTACATCTCATGAAGTGGCCCCAGTGTGAGGCCCCTTTACATGTGTTGTTTCGATTTACAAAGAGGCAACATTGCCAAGAACTGAAGAGCAAGGACATCAGAGTCAAACTCTGGGCTTTGAATATTAGCTCTGGCCTTGCTAGCTATTTGTCTCTAGAGAATTTATTTAACTTTGCTTTGTCTCCACTGCAAAGGATTCTGTAAATCAAATGAACTAAAAAGTATAAAGTGCTTAGACCAATGCCTGGTATTAAGTGAACTCAACTATTTTGTCATGTACGATCCTCGTAATACTTCTGTGGATGCTGCCATTTCCTTTTAATACACAAGAGGACTGAAGTCCAGTCTAAGGACACTGTACCCCAGGAAAAAGAATGCCAGGGAATAGGAAAGGTTTGGGGCTTTATGATGACCTAAAGGCATGGAGTTGGGAGGGTGGGAGGGAGGCTCAAGAGGGAGAGGATATGGGGTTATATGTGTACATATAGCTGATTCACTTTGTTGTACAGTAGAAACCAACACAACATTGTAAAGCAATTATACTCCAATAAAGATGTACAAAAAAAGAATAATAAATACATGATCACTCTTTCTGGAGAATTTGCATGTTATCACAAATATGGAAGATTGGCAACAATTAAGCCATCGAACAAGAAAATGTGAGAAAGTCACGTTTCTCCTTCACTGAGAAAAAGGTAGGACGATGGATGATGAAGACGAGGTTGGCAATATCCTAGCAACAATGAATTCACTGAAAATTTGATGGTCAAGCCCAGTTAAACCCCTGCTCTTTGGAAAAAATTCCCCATTGTCCAATCTAAATATCTGCCTCTTCTGATCTCCTTCACCTCCCACTGCCCATTTGATCTGATTCGGGCAAGATTCAAGAGTACTTCTGGACACCAGATCAAAATTCCAGTATTTCTTTCCTAGTCCTGTGAGCCTAGAAAAGCTATTTAACCTCTCTGCATTTGTATTTCCTCATATATAAAATGAATATGATTCTTATATTCGAATTAAAAATTTACCATATAAATGCATGGTGTACAGTCAGAATTTAATAATGACTACAAGGATACTAGCAGATACTATTTGTGGGTACATACAGGGGTTCCAAATGCTTTGCTCCAAACAAGTATTATTAATTTTTTGGAAGTGGATGGATTACTTTGACACATTGTTAATACAGTTATGGTATTTCCTTTCTTACTGGTTTCCAATGTTTATTGGTTTTCTATTCTTTTATAAAATTCTGTCTTTAATCTTTCTCCCTGGTTGCTTCATCCACCTGCCCCAAAGGGTGTTGCCAAGATTCAGGAAGATATATGTGTCAAGCAAGGTGTATAGCACCTAACGATCATTAACCAGTAGTTCTGGCTTCCAACAGGTCATGTAAACTTGCTGGACCTCAATATTCTAACCTGAACAATGAGGGTAGTATATTGCTTGCAATGATGTAGCAAAGTTTAAAAATCAGTGGCTAGAAAACTGCCTGGTACATAATACAAGTTCTTAATTCCCTCTTCCTTCTCTTGTGTCTTCTGCCTCTAGATTATCAGGAAAGAATGTCTCTTTAGTGCTCTCAGCAGATATTTCTAAATGTTTTGGAGGCTCAATGCGTAACCTGGAGAGAAATCAACAGATCCAAGAGTTAACGGATGAGATGAGCTGGGCCGGGTTGAGCTTTCCTAAAACCTTCAGGATTCCCTTAGAACTGGGCACCAACTTAGTGTGTATTCACTAGTTGGCACTATTCATGCATTCAGTGCCTCCCCTTCTCATTCAAAGTAAAAGTAGTTGCAAGAACCCAAGCAATCTGCCTCCACCGCCTCTCCCAAATCCACATCCCTGCACTCATCAAATGTCCCCCTCATTTGCTCTGTTGCAGCCTCCTTGCCTCCTTACCCTCCAGGCTTCTTCCACTTCTGCCAGGAATTCCCTCGCCACCCAGGGGTTCCCATACCCTGCCTGCCTCTAGAATGTCCTTTGCCTTTTCTTTTATCTTTCTTACTTTTCTCCACAGTACATTTTACCATCTGACCTATTGCATAGACATAATTATTTTTCTGTTATCTTTCCCCCTCCTCTAACCTGTAAGGTCCATGAGAACAGGGACTTGGTCTGCTTCCTTTTCTCTGGCTGGTATGTAGCAGTTGCTCAATACCTAGTGAATGGACAGACCTATACATTCAAAACTGTTCATTCAATGACTGCTTTGTACAAATGTGGATACCATGGTGAACACAAATAGACATAGTCCATGGCAAACCCCATAGCTGAAGAGACTGATATTAAATAAAACAGTTACTGAAATAAACATTTATAACAATCTCTGCTAATAATGGGACTTGGTCCCCTTGCATCCAGGCTTTGTCCCTCCTCTGGTCTGCTGTAGGCTTCTGGCTCAGTTTGGGCTGATAGGAGCCAGTAGCATGAGTTTAGAAGGCTAGGAGAAAGGAGGAATGGGGCAATTATCCTCCTTCTCTACCCCAGGCAGTGGCTGCATCTCCTCTGTGAAGTAAAAGCATCTCTTCTCCTTGTCTCTCCCATTAGGGTTAGTAGTTCCTTGCTGGTAATAATATTTGAGTTGCCTCACTTTCTACTGTTTTGTTTCTAAGTTCCTCCATTAATCATGGAACTAATAACCTTCATTATATTTGCTCCTTTGAAACCTGAAGGCAAACCATGGGGAAGGGTTTAAACTTGGACCATCCTATTTGAAGCCTTTGCTCTTTCTATAACCCCCACAACTGGAGCTACCAAGAACATGAGGTTGGGAGCCCATACTGGGATCCCAGTCTGATGACGACTTCTCTGTTTTGTTAGCTGTGTGATGCCAGGCAAACAGCTGGCCTCTCTGAACCTTAATCTTCTTTGTTAATAATAGGAAGAATTCTACAAGATACAGAGCAGAGATTACATTTAGAAAACACCTAATCCACCAGCTCCACTTGGTTCCCTGCTCAGTTCTTCAGCATTCCACATACACCAATTCCAGCCCTGCCTCCTAACAAGCTGTGTAACTTTAAATATGTCTTTGAAAACCTTTGAGTCTCACATATATGGAGTGGGACAAAATCTGACTTACCTATAGTTTTTATAAATAAGATTAAATAGGAAAAATATGATACAGAGCAACCTACGCATAATAGGTGTTTATTTTTTTTCTCTCCTTGGGTAAGCCTTATTGTTCTTTCTGTTTAAAATATTTAAGTAGTAAGTGCTTTATCTTCCTTATTGTATCAAATGAGGTTATCCTTTTGATATACTTCTTTTGTACTGGAACAAAACACAAGAATACTACATAAAAGCTAAAGCTTACTATCACTACTTAATGATTTTAATTCTATAAATAATTATAAAGAATGAGCAATTAACATCATGCACTCAGTTGCCTAGTGCTTTTCAATTTCACTTGATTTTTCCAGGGCCCCTAATTTTATTATCCATTAATTTTATTTTTAACAAATTGGAGAACTGTGTGCCTCTTGTCTAGTCTGTTTCTAAGAATTGTTGCTCCGAACAGAGAGAAGATATTTTTTTTTAAATGAGCTGTAACCAGTGGATATGAACACTGATTCAAAAACTCTAATACTCTTGTGGTATCTTTTCTTCATCATTTCACTTTTATTATTCCATGTGCTGATGATCAATTCCCCCATTTCCTGGTGATTGCCCTATTAATGACAGAGTGATGAGAATGGAATTAAATATTTGCACTAGGGGCTATGCTTAATTAAGTTCCTTCTCTGCTTATTGCAAGATTTGGGTTTTGAAATTAAAGCCAACAAAAATGATGCCATTTGGAAATATGGCTAAAATTAGAAGTCTTTTAAATATGATAAAAATTCTGCAGAGACTAGGATTTAAAAAATTTTATGTTCAGACATATGGTGTAATTTTAGAAACAAAGTACAATTTTTTTCTAATTTTTTAAAAAATATGTCCAGATTATATCAAGCACTCACATTGTTCCAGAAACTGTCAAACATTCAGGAGTGAAATAGAAGACAATACAAATCCTTAAATAGTTCAATATGCAAAATTATCTCATTTAACTTACAATGCACCTTGAGGAAGAGACTGTCATTATCCTCATTGGCAGAGACAAAACTGAAACTCACGCATTCATTCAAGTACAAATACTTATTTGAGATCTGGGTTATTGGATATTGGGATCTTTTGTTTGGCAGGCATGATACCTGGCACCTGGGATATGTCTGTGAACAGAATATACAAGACCTCTATTCTCACTCTGCTATTATTCTACAAGAGCAAACAGCTCATAAAAATTTTTTTAAAATGGTCAGAAATCTGTTAATTGTGTCAAATACTGAGGTTGAAAATAAACCCACTATGGGAAGGTTCTTCAGAAGAGCATTCTAGAGGGAAAAACCAGAGCAAAGACCTAGAAATGGGAGAGAAGCAACAAAGTAAACAAGCAAGTGAACAAGGAGAGTGTGGTGGGGGGAGTTCAGACAGGTGGTGTGTAGAGCTAGATCCTGTACAACTTTGTATATGATGGCAAAAACTCGTATTTCATTCCAAGAATAGGGGGGAAGCATTGAAAGTTTTGAAGCAGAATGGTTATGTAATTAACTTAAAATTTATTTGACTATCATTCTCTGGAAAATGGACAACAGAGGGCAAGAGTAGAGACAGGGAAACCAGTTATGATGCTGTTAAGAGTGGCCCAGAAGGAAGATGATGTGAACTTGTACTAGGATACTTGTACTTGTACTAGTAATAAGATTCATGAGAATTTGATTTACTGATATATAAAAAAAAATGTGAACATAATAGTTTTGTGTTTGTTTTTGTTTTATTTTAATATGGTAGAGGAGATACTAATTGTTCAACTTGGGCATGTTGTTTGAAATACAAAACTGAAGATACCACGTGGACAGTTGAGCATATATGGTTGACGCTCAAGATGTTTGTCTTGCAGATACAAATTTGGGTTTTTGGCTTATGAATTCTATTTAAAGCAAGGGCTAGTGTGAGATCAACTAAGGAAGAGTTTATGTAGGGAACATAAACCTAAGCTGGGGGCTTATTCTCTTAGAGAAGATACATAACTTGTTTACATTTCAGGGCTGGTAAGTGGCAAAGTTAAATTCTGTATGGCTCCAAAGTCCATGCTTTTATGTTTTATCGCCTATTAGATGGTATTTTAAGTGAGCTTTAAAAAATGAATAGATTTTTGATATCCAGGAATGCTGAGAAGGGTACTACAAGCTAAGGATACTGTAGTATTTATGGCTTGAAAGTGGAAGAGGACACAGAGTGTACTGCGGGAGGTTTTGTTGTTCAGCGTGATTTCTGTATAAGACCTGGGGAGAAACATATCAAGAAATGAATTCAACTAATATGTAAGGCAAGAGAGAGAAACAGCTAGTAGTCTTTTCTTCTCCACTGATGAGGGATTCATGAATGGAGATGATGTTCTAATATGCTGATTCTGAAAATAGATGATCATATATCTGGATGATTTATCGTTATTACATATAAATTACTATGTGGAAGGGGTTTAGTGGTTATTCTCTGTGACTTCCAAAGATAGAATTAACAAGAGACATTTTTCAGAGTCAGGTTTGCACTCAATTAATAAAACAGTTCCAAAACGGTCTGACCTCTCTAAAGAGCGTTGCTTCAAGAAGTTCTCAATTATCACAAGTGTTCAAATACACCTTAGATTCAGCATTCAGTAAGAATGGTTCTTATTTGTCGCTTATGTATTTTTTCCCTTTCCACTTTCCAGTACATAACCCATGTCTTAGTCTGTTTGGGCTGCCATAACAAGAATAATATAGACTGGGTGGCTTTAGCAGCAAACATTCATTTCTCATAGTTCTGAAGACCTGGAAGTCTAAGATCAAAGTACTGGCTTATTCAGTCTAGTGAGGGCCCACATTCTGGTTCATAGATGGCAGCCTTCTCACCGTGTCCTCACATGGTAGAAGGGTTGGGAAACTTCTCTTGGGTCTCTTTTTTAAGGACATTAATCCCACTTATTGGGGCTCCACTCTCATGACCTAATCATCCCCCAAAGGCCCCACCACCAAATACCATCAACTTGGGATTAGGATTTCAACATGTGAATTTGGGAGAGGGACACATACATAAAGTCCATAACAACTAGCTTTAATCCAAAATGTTCAAGCTGTTTCTTCTTGTGCAAGTTCTTTTTGGAAGCATTTGTTATTCCCCATTCCTTATCCAGCTCTATATTTAGACCAATTTCTGACATATGTGAATAGAATAAAATAAAATAAATTTCCGTCTTTACTTCAGTGTTGTATTCCTGACTTTGTAGATAAAGACTTGCTAAAAGAGAATCAGCATAAATCACAAAGGTTCACAACAATCAGAAAAGAAATGGGGCAGAAAGGTAAAGACAGTGTAAAGTAGAGAAAAAGGAAAATGAGGAAGATTTAAGTTTACTATAATTATCATAGATTTGATATGCAATCAGTGCGTTATTGTTATCTATATTTTAGGTTGGATCAAGACTGTGGTAGATGTAGATGTGATATTAATTACAATCATTGCTCTGAAGTGTTTAACTTATTCCTATTTGTTATGCCACAAAATTAAGAAAAAACACTATTTGTAAACTAGACTAACTTGATTGTAAATTTTACTTGACCACATACAGCTCTGTTAAGAGCTTCTTAGATGTCAGATTAATATTGGAAAATAGGCAGCAGCTCTGAAGGAAAAAAAAATAATTTTTTGAGCTCCCATATTTAGAAATCCCCAGCTATATTGTCCTCAACAAATAGACCAACCTTCCTGAGCCCTCAGGTCCCGATTTGTAAACTTGGAATGATAATGCAGTCTTATTTGATCATTTAAGGATCAAGTGAGGTAATAAATGTAAACAATTATGATGCTTCATAATCAATCAGTAAAAATCACCCCCTTTTTGTTAGAATGGGATGGGATGAGAGAAGGCAACCTCACTGAGATGTTGGATACATTAGGGATGAATAGCTTTAGAGAACTATGTCTGGAGTGAGTTTTTGCACATGAGTCTTGGAATTGGAAGTCAGGTAAATAAAGAACAAACCCACCAAATTCAGCCTTTATCAGCAAAGCAATAAACTTCAACCTTGTGAGTTGGAACTAATATTTGACACTGAAGGCAGCATAGAGGACTGGAAAAACAGGGCAAGATTGGGTGTGAGTTTGTGTGTGTGTGTGTATGTGTGTCTGTAGGAGTGAGGATGTGAGTGGATGTGGATGTGGTTGTGGTTGTTTATGTGACTGTTCATGTGTATGTTTGGGGAAGGGAAGGAGAGATAACGCCCTCTGAGCACAGAAATAACGTGATGAGTAAGCACGTGCAGTTGAAGGGTAATTACATAGCATAACTAGCACCATAGAAGGAGGGGAATAAAAATATAGTTGTGGTATGTTAAGATGGCATAGTTCTCACCCCTTTATACCTTTGAAGTTGAGAGAGGTTTCTTGGACAAGCTCAGATGAAGCTGGGATGAAATACCTACATCCAGTGATGGTGCATATGCTTGGCACACGTTTTGCCAACTGCATACATACCTAGATGGGAATGAATGGGGGATAAAGTTCAGCCTACAGCCTGCTTGTCAAGCCATGGGCCCACCATGGAGCTGCCTCCTCAGAGGAAAACAATGTTCTATTTTATCTCATTTGCGTAAAGATGCTTTATGGGAACCTTGTGGTCCTGCCTACACCAGTATCTCCAGACCACACTAGAGAAATGGGAAATAGGATGTGCTGTCAGAATAGATAGCACTGTACTTCTGTTACACATCAGGAGGCCTGAGTATTGACTCACAATACAAAGGAAATAACAGGTTAAGAGGAAATAATGGTGGACTTTTAGAGAGAAGATAGCTTCCAAAAAAGTATTGCTTTCTTGAGAAGAATAATTCCCTTAAAATCATTAAAAGGTGAGTCCTGAAGTGTTATAGACTGAGAGGTATTCCTCAAATTCACATGTTGAAGCCCTAATCTCCAATGTGACTGTATTTGGAGATTGAGCCTGCAAGGAGTGATAAAGGTTAAATTAGATTTTAAACTTAGGGCCCTGTAGGGCTGGTGCCTTATAGGAAGAGAAAGAGACACTAGACGTCTCTCTCAGCCATGTAAGGACACAGCAAGAAGCTGGCTGTCTGGAGGACAATTCTTCCAGAACTTTGAGGAAATAAAGTTCTGTTGTTTAAATGACCCAGGCTGTATTATTTTGTTATTTTAGGCAGGCCAATTTGACTTATACAGGTGGCTTCTCCATAAGAGCACATGTATGACTACTTCCTGAATACTTTCCTATAATATACTCAAAATTCCACATATAACTATGATCCAAGTCCTGTGTTCTTTGCTGATAGACTCAGGATAAATGTATTTGGTAGATTAACCACATATACCTCAGAATGGCCCAGTTTTATTTTCTTTCTTAAAATGCATCTGTCTTAGTTAGCTTAAGCTGCTACAACAAAACATCATTGACTGGGTACCTTAAACAACAGACATTTATTTCTCACAGTTGCTGGGGGATGAGATTCTGAGATCCGGGTACCCACAAGGTTTGGGTGTGGGCCCTCTTCCTATATGTTCACATGGCCTTTCCTCCAAGCATATGCATGGAGATATAGATGGCACCTTCTCTTAAGGTTCTTATAAGGACACTAATCCCATGATGAGGGTCCCACTCTCATGGCCTAACCTAATCCTAAATACCTCCTAAAGGCTCCACCTCCAAATATCATCACATTGTGAATTAGAGCTTCAATGTATGAATTCTGCAAGGAAGTGAATGGTCAGCCCATTATATCAGATGTGAATTAGATGGTCATTTTTATACCCTAGGTAGCATGTGCAAAAGACCTGAATAATTCTGAGAGATGTAAATTCTACTGGAACTAAAATCTTATGATCCTGATGACTGGCTTTGACAAGCAGCATTTGATTTTTGCCAACTTGTATCACCTTCCTGGTCTGCATTTTTTCATTTTTTGCAAACAGTACATTCTTACAGAAAAGTATGGGAATGTAAGGTGTGTGGTCAACCTCAAGTGTGTAAATGTATGAATAAAATGGTATTTTATATTCAGATCATTGAATTTTAAACCAAAAAAACTTAGATGGCGTCTACAATAGCAATTTTATTTTACAAATTAAAAAATTGAGGGTAAGAAAATTTGTATTTATTTTTGCTTTTCTTAATACCTAAAGTGTGCTTTTTGGGACACTGAAACTAGAACCAGATCCCCTATCACCCAGTTCAGGTCACAGTCATTAAATCTTTCAACAAGTACATTTGTATATATAAAGCCCATCATATGCAAAATATGCCCTCAATGCTACAAGAGCAACTGTCTCTAAGAAAACATGCCAGTAGATATACCAAGATCAAGACTGGAAAAAAGTGATGGTAGCAGAATAGTGATGAAAGGTATCTGGAAAGTTGAACATGAGGTACCTCCCTGCTATTTCAAGGCATGAAATTCCTCACATGCTTCTGAGAGAATGATATACCAGGAAAGGCTTCAGGTTAGGATTTAAAAATATATTCTATATTTATAAGCACATTGGTGATATGAGGGGTATGCAATTTTGACTTTATAAGGAAAAAGAGTTTAGACTAAAGAATTAATGTAGTTAGAGGCAGTATTCCACAGACATTAGAATTCTGGGTTAAAAGTTTTGAACTTTTTGTTCCAAAATGTGTATAGAAATATATCATCCATTGAGCATAACAGTTTCAGAGCTTCTTCACAGAGGGCAGCACCCACTGCCTTGCTTCTCCACAGATCTGATTCCATTGTTTCAGCTTTGTTTTGAGCTCTGAGATCCAACCCATGGATCAGAGGGTATTTAAGGAGCAGGAGTTTAGTCACTAAGGAAATTTGGTGACAAAGCTGTGCATTTTCCTGTTCCGGTGTTTGCATTGGCTCCAGCCTTTTGACTTAGGGCTTGTAACACTGCTCAATATATTATCAAAATCATAACGGGAGATTTTATAATTTGACTGTCAGGGGGGAAGTCTAGACCCCCATGACTAAGGATTAGGTCTGAATCTCCTAGCACATAGGAGATAGCAACTGATAAATGTAGTGTCAACCAAATGCTAGACTATGTTTTAAGTCAGAGGCAAACTACAGCTCTCAGGTGAAATCCAGCCCACCATCGATTTTTGTAAATAAAGTTTTATTGGAATACATCATTTACCTGTTTACACATTTTCTATGGCTGTTTTTGCCATAATCATTCTGTGTATGATCTGTTTTCTTTTGCAGGTGCTAATATAAATGGCATTGTGTTTTTAATTTCAAATTCCACTTGTTTATTGTTGGTATTCAGGAAAGCAATTGACTTTTGTATATTTAACCTTATATTCAGCAACCTTGCTATAATCACTTCTTAGTCTTGAGATTTTTTGTTGTTGTTGATTCTTTCCAATTTTCTACATAGATACTTACGTCATCTCCAAACAAAGAGAGTTTTAAGTCTTTCCTCCCAATCCATATACTTTTTATTTACTTTTCTTGCTTTACTGCATTAGCAAAATCTTCCAGTATGATGTTGAAAAGATGTGATGAGAAAAGATAATCTTGCCTTACACCTAATCTAATGAAAGCTTCAAGTTTCTCACCATTGAGTAGAATGTTAGCTGAAGACTTTTCGTAGATAGTCTTTTTCATATTGGAAAAATTCCTATCTTTTGATAGTTTACTGAGAATTTTTATCAAGGATGGGTGTTGGATTCTTTCAAATACTTTCTTGGCATCTAAAGATATGATCATGCAATTTTTCTTTTTTAGTCAATTGATGTGATGGGTGACATTAATTGATTTTCAAATATTGAACAAATCTTACATACCTAGGAAAAATTCCACTTGATTGTGGTATATAGTTCTTTTCATAATTTGTAGATTTGATTTGCTAATATTTTATTGAGGATTTTTGCATATATTTTCCTGAGAGTTATTGGTCTGCGGTTTTCTTTTCTTGTAATATCTTTGTCTGGTTTTAGTATTAAGGTAATGCTAGCTTTATAGAATGAGTTAGGAAGTATTCCCTCTGTTTCTCTCCTCTGAAAGAGATCGTAGAGAATAAGTATAATTTCTTTCTTAAATATTTGGTAGAATTCATGAGTGAACTCATTTGGGCCTTGCAATTTCTCTTTCAGAAGGTCATTAGCTATTGATTCAATTCTTCTAATTGATATAGCCATATTCAGATTGCCTGTTTCTCCTTATGTGAGTTTTGGAACACTGTATAGTTCAAAGAAGTGGCCCATTTCATCTACACTATCAAATTTGTGGGCAAAGAGTTATTTATAATATTTCTTTAGTATCCATCTAATTTCCATGGAATCTGTAGTGTTGTCTTCTCTTTCATTTCTGATGTTAGAATTTTTTTCTTAGTTACCCTGGCTAGAAGGTTGTCAATTTTATCGATCTTTTCAAAGAACCAGCTTTTGGTTTCATTGACTTTTCTCTATTCATTTCCTGATTTAAAATTCTTTGATTTCTGCTCTCTTTTTATTTTCTCATACTTTGGATTTAATTTGCTATGCTTTTTCTAGTTGCCTCAAGTGGAAACTTAGTTTATTGATTTTAAATATCTTCTCTTTTCTAATATGTGCACTCAATGCTTTAAGTTTCCTTCTAAGTGCTGCTTTCTCCTATCTTAGAAAGCCAGACATTAGGCTTTTTTTTTTATTATAATAAAAATGCATGACATTAAGCTTTTGATTGCTGAGACATCCATTTCAAAGATATCCATCTTCAACAAACATATCGACAACTGTATGACACATCTACTAGCAAAGCAACTAGAGAAGGAAAAAGGGGAGACTCCACCCATGAGTTTTCCCTTTTAGAAAGCCCTGGGTAGCCTAGATACCTAACCACTTGAATGGACTTGCTTCTCCTTTACCACACCCTACTTTCTGCTCTTCTGTTTTAAATTTTCCAATGAAGAGCGAACATGCAAAATCCTAGGTAACCCACTCAAGTCTGCCCTCCCTCCCTCTTCCTCTATGTGTGACCTCACTGTGTGACCTTCAAGCATACTGTGTATCCTCCACAACCTGTGAGTGATAAATTGTCTTCTTCAAAGTTCCCTGCTGGTTTCTTGCTGAAGGGTGTCCTCCTGCAATCATAATAAGAACCACAAGAGGTTGTCAAGACACAACACTGACTCCAACCTGGAAAATGTCTGTGCAGCTCACCACGAGTGATGTGGCCATTCCTAGCCAACACGTCACTAACGTAATGATGATGCAACCCACAGATTTTGATGTCTTATATATATTTTTAATTTAGTTTAAGATATTGTCACGTACAAATAGTTTTATTTTTCAGTATCCAATTTTTATACTTTTAATTTTTATTTTTATGTAATTTTTCTGGCTAGACTCTCAGGTATGATGTTGAATAGAGATAGTAAGAATGTACATTCTTAATAGCCTCTAATCTTAAGACAAAACCATCCATTATTCTGGCAGTTAGTGTGATGGTATCTGTGGGGTTTTTGTTTTTGTTTTTTAAATGTCATTTCTCAGGATGAGAACA
This sequence comes from Hippopotamus amphibius kiboko, assembly GCF_030028045.1. Classification (NCBI taxonomy): domain Eukaryota; kingdom Metazoa; phylum Chordata; class Mammalia; order Artiodactyla; family Hippopotamidae; genus Hippopotamus; species Hippopotamus amphibius. The sequence goes on along the minus strand of NC_080198.1, from coordinate 94,289,463 downwards.
TTTCCTACTATTCGTAGTTTCTTGAGTGTTGTTATTATAAAACACATGTTGGATTTTACAAAAGTTTTTCCTATATCAGTAGAGATGATCATGTTTTTTCTTTTTTTTTCTCTTATTCTATTGATATGGTGTATTACATGAATTGATTTTCTGATGTTAAACTAACTTTGAATTCCTAGGATAAATTTCACTTGGTCATGGTGAATATTTTTTGCAATATGCTTCTGGTATTTTGTTTGCTGGTATTTTGTTAAGGATCTTTGTCTCTATATTCATAAAAGATATTGTTCTGCAGTTTTCTTTTTAATGATGTTTTGTCTTCCTCCTTTCTTACTGAGATTTAGTAAATTTCTTGAATTAAAAAAAATTGTGTGACCTTAGGATAATTTCCAGACATTTTAAATAGGTTTTTTTCCAAATATATAATTTTTACCAGCTACGTTCTTTTCATTGGTGAGATCCTTATGCCAGGAGTCCATGGGAATAAGGTATTTGAGCCTATGTTCCTGAACCAATATGCTGTACAGCCCAGTTTTCTCTGGATGCATGATTGCTGACTTCAGATATAAGTGAATAAATGTTGTTAGGGAGTCTCAAAATAATAGTGCACATTAAAAGAATTTTTAGCTATGATGGCGGTAGAGAGTTGGACATTTTTCTTAAAATATATAGAACTCACTGATCTCAATTCTTTTTGAGGAGCTATGTCACAGGAGTCAATCAGAGATGAATGCTTGTTATAAATTTGGACACATCCAAGTATGTCTAGAGTAGAACCATTTTACATTAAGAAACACGGCAGAACAGAGGCTTAGGTGAACAAATTTTTACTAAAGGAAAAGAGGGTCATTCAACAAATATTACTGGGATCCTTTCCATGGGCCATGACTTTGTGGTGTATTGTGCACACCGGGACAATTTTTTTTTGGAATAAAATGTTTCATTATTTACTGCCAATTTTTAGAATGTTAGAAATAAAAGGGGTGTCGGAAAGCACTTATTTGAATATTCTCATTTTAAAGACAAGAGAATGGAGGCTCAAACAAGGATCAAGATCACAGAATTGATGAGAACTGTCCTGTGGATGAATCATTATGCAAGGGTGTGGGACCAGAGAAGGTTTCCCAAAGATGGTGATAACCTGTAACTTCCCACTCGCTTTAACCCTTCTGTGTTCCTCACTCTATCATCCCACACTGACTGCTGTGCACAGTTAGCGTTCTTTTCAGTACACACATTTCATCTTCCCAAGACGAGACACTTATTAATGACTCATGTAAAGTGTCTAACACAATGAACATTGTAGGCCTTCAAATACATTTCCTTCTCTTGACTGTTTTGTACCATTTCGTGTCCTCCATCTGATTGAATTTCTGATTAGTATTCTGTTTCAAAAATGAAGTTAGGCTAAATTAAATAAACATAAATGGAAATCTAGTTATACTCACTGATCATACCATAATGAAACCATCAGGATAGGGCTAGTTTCTGGAAATAAATTTGAGTACACTTTGCTTCAAAGAGTACCTCATAAATTCTCCAAGATGCGTTGAGAAGTTGCAAACCATCTTATCTATTCTTTTTTTGGCAGTTTTTTAATTTTTTTGTAATTGGGGTATAGGTGATTTACAGTGTTGTGTTAGTCTCTGCTATACAGCAAAGTGAATTAGCTATGTGTATACATATACCCCCTCTTTTTTGGATTTTCTTCACATTTAGGTCACCGCGGAGCACTGAGTAGAACTCCGTATGCTACACAGTAGGTTCTCATTAATTATCTGTTTTGTACATAGTAGTGTATATATGTCAATCCCAATATCCCAATTCATCCCACACTCCCTATCCCCACTTGGTGTCCATAAGTTTGTTCCCTACATCTGTGTCTCTATTTCTGCTTTACAAATAGGTTCATCTGTACCATTTTTCTAGATTCCACATATATGTGTTAATATATGATATTTTTCTCTTTCTGACTTACTTCACTCTGTATGACAGTCCCTAGGTCTATCCATGTGTCTACAAATGACCCAATTTGGTTACTTTTTATGGCTGAGTAATATTCTTTTGTATATATATACCACACCTTCTTTATCCATTCATCTGTTGATGGATATTTATGTTGCTTCCATGTTCTGGGTATTGTAAATAGTGTTGCAGTGAACTTTGGGATGCATGTGTCTTTTTGAATTATGGTTTTCTCTGCATATATATGCCCAGGAGTGGGATTGCTGGGTCATATGGTAATTCTATTTTCACTTTTTTAAGGAACCTCCATACTCTTCTCCATAGTGGCTGTATTAATTTACATTCCCACCAACAGTGCAAGAGGGTTCCCTTTTCTCCATACCCTCCCCAGCATTTACTGTTTATAGATGTTTTTTTGATGGCCGTGCTGATGTGTATGAGGTGATACATCAATGTAGTTTTGATTTACGTTTCTCTAATCATTAGTGATGTTTAGCAGCTTTGCATGTGCCTCTTGGCCATCTGTATGTCTTCTCTGGAGAAATGTCTATTTAGGGCTTCTGCCCATTTTTTGATTGGGTTATTTGTCTTTATGATATTGAGCTGTGTGAGCTGCTTGTATATTTTGGAGATTAATCCTTGTCAGTTGCTTCATTTGCAAATATTGTCTCCCATTCTGAGGGTTGTCTTTTGTCTTGATTATAGTTTCCTTTGCTGTGAAAAAGCCACTAAGTTTCATTAGGTCCCATTTGTTTATTTTTGTTTTTATTTGCATTACTCTAGGATATGGGTCAAAAAAGATCTTGCTGTGATTTATGTCAAAGAGTGTTCTTCCTATGTTTTCCTCTAAGAGTTTTATAGTGTCGTCTTATACTTAGGTTTTTAATCCATTTTGAGTTTATTTTTATGTATGGTTTTAGGGAGTGTTCTAATTTCATTCTTTTATACGTAGCTGTCCAGTTTTCCCAGCACAACTCATTGAAGAGACTGCCTTTTCTCCACTGTATATTCTTGCCTCCTTTGTCATAGATTAGATGACCATGGATGTGTGGGTTTATCTCTGGGCTTTCTATCCTGTTCCATTGATCTATATTTCTGTTTTTGTGTCAGTACCATACTATCTTGATTACTGTAGCTTTGTAGTATAGTCTGAAGTCAGGAGGCCTGATCCCTCCAGCTCCGTTTTTCTTTCTCAAGATTGCTTTTGCTATCCTGGGTCTTTGATGTTTCCATACAAATTATACAATTTTTGTTCTACTTCTGTGAAAAATGCCATTGGTAATTTGATAGGAATTGCATTGAATCTGTAGATTGCTTTGGGTAGTATAGTCATTTTCACAATACTGATTTTTCCAATCCAAGAACTTGGTGTATCTCTCCATCTGTTTGTGTCATCTTCGATTTCTTTCATCAGTATCTTATAGTTTTCTTAGTACAGGACAAGTTTAAGAATAATAGAGAGTACTATTAGTAATTATACCTGACAATATGCACAAAATATGACTATTTTGGGTGAACCAGAATGTGTATTCATCACACTTATATAAGCAGGTCTCATACTAAGCTTTGCTTATAAAATAGTAATTTGCCATTAGAGCAAGTTCATGTAGATCTTATAGCAGAGTGGAGGAGAATATGTTAATCAAGTAATTATATAAAAACATAATTACCAACTCTGAGGAGGACTCTGAAGGAAATGGACCAGAAGCAACGAGAATGTTTACCAGGGAAATCCAATATAGGCTGGGGATTCAGGGAAATTTTTTCTTCAGAGTTTTGTACTAAGAGCAACAATGTGAATAGGCATTAATTAGATGAACAGAGAGGATGAAAAGAGCTTGAAGCAAGAGGAGAAAAGGCCCCAGGAAGAAGGGAACTTGACAGGTTCAAGATTAGGGGTAAAAGGATATCAGATGAAGACAAAGGCAAAGACCAGATTCTAAAAACTCGTTTACACCATGTTAGAGCTCCAGCAAGCTATCTAGGTGTTTTATTTACAACTCTGTGTGTGTGTGTGTGTGTGTGTGTGTGTGTATGTGTGTGTGTGTGTGTGTGTGTGTTGCAATAAAATCAAGGTCTTAAAGCAGAGCTCTGAAGACTAGACTTTGTACAAGAATAAAATGAAGTGGTTAAAATATAATTTACCATCATCTGTTTTATATCCAATTACATAGACAACAAAGCATTGCTTCCAGGAACTGAAAATGTCTTTCAGAGTTCTAATAACAGGGTTCCTTTTGTTACAGCCTCCATTCAACTGAAGTGAGAGAGAGACAGGGCATAACCTTGACCCCTTTTTACTCTTTATCTGACCATTGTCATTGAGCAATTTGCTTGTGCTAAGGGCATTATCATTAATATGCATTATTTTCTAGGAAGTTACTTTGTCCCTAATGCCTCATAACACAGGACCAATGGATGTATCTGGACATGTGTGAATCAACAAAGAATTAACTATAGAGTTCTTCTTAGGAACTGTCATTTCACTAAGTTTTATATAACAGTATATAGTTTTACCTGAAAATACCCTGGCCTTTGTGGATTAGAGAAGGAAGAACGACTGGGACAAAATGGAGAGAGAAGTACAGCAAATATCCTAATTAATTTAGAAAAGATTGTATTAGTTATTGACACAATAATGCTGCAAAACTAGCCATCCCCAAATTCAGCAGCTTTCAATAACAAACTTTTGTTCTCATGTCCATGGATATTTGTGTCAACTATGGTTTGGCTGTTCTAGACAAAGTGATTCCTTTTCAGACTGTGGTTCACTTGGGCTTGATTCCAGGCCATGGACTTTGTTTGGGTCCACTTTAGGATTTTCCTATTTTCTTTGGATCAGTGGGGAGAACAAGGAACATTCTTGTCATAGACAATTACCTGAGCCCAAAATTTCAACATCAGTGGGTAGAAAAGATTGCTTTGCTCACAATAAAGGAGAAAGGAAGTAAGTACTTGCTGAGCAATAACCCAAATTCTCATCTAGCCTAAATTAGTTAATTCCGTAGGTGGTCCTTTTAACTTCAAAGCGAACACAGATGTCAATCACATCAAGATCTTTTCCGCTTGCAGTTAATGTGCCTTAGTCTTTATGCTCACCTGGCCCATCCAAATTTTCTTTTTTTTTCCTTCTCTTTATTTTTTATAAATTTATTTATTTATTGGCTGTGTTGGGTGTTCATTGCTGCACTCTGGCTTTCTCTAGTTGTGGAGAGCAGGGGCTACTCTTCATTGCGGTGCACAGGCTTCTCTTGTTGTGGAGCACAGGCTCTAGGTGTGTGGGCTTCAGTAGTTGCAGCATGTGGGCTCAGTAGTTGTGGCACGCAGGCTTAGTTACTCTGCAGCATTTGGGATCTTCCCAGACCAGGGATGGAACCTGTGTCCCCTACATTGGCAGGAGAATTCTTAACCACTGAGCCACCAGGGAAGTTCCTGGACCCAAGTTTTCTAAATTTGAATTTGAGAGGCATCTTGCAAAATCCATCTTTGGAAATCCAAAGTGCAAAATGATAAAGAATTGGCATTGCAGCTAAGATCCATTAATCTCATCCTTCATTTCCTCATATCCTGAATTTCTTTCAGGTACTCAAAATTGCCAGGTTGTTTCACAATCCATGCCTTGGCTTATAATGTGCCTTTTTCCTGAAATGCAGTCCTTGCCCCCAACTTTGTCATTTTGACAAATACATTCTCTTCTCTCAAGATTCAGATCAAGGGACTCTTTTCTTGGCATATTTCCGGTGTTTGGCAGTCAGTAAGCGGCTAATAGATTTTGTTGTTGTTGAATAAATAATCACATCTCAATCTATGCATCTACATTGAATTAAACTGAGGCCCAGAAAGTAAAAGTAACTTATACCAAATCACACAGCATGCAGTCCTCTTAAAAAGTTATTCATTCAGAAGCAGAGACAGATGTAAACTGCAGGTCACCAGTCATCAGCAATTTGCATCTGTTTGAGTCATTTTAATGGTCAGCACACAGACTTTCAAATTAGCTCTTAGAAAATCAATTGACTTGAAAGGTCTTGATTTTAATATCATTTCTTTAATAATTTAAGACCATGATACTTTTAGAGTCACCTCTCTCCTTTTCAAGCCATTAACTTGGAGTTGGTTTTCCTCTTCTTGGTCTTTAGCTCTACCAAAAAGCATTCAGCAAAGGACACATCGAAATAAGCTCAAGAGAAGAAGTAAAGCAGAACTTTCTTTCAGAGAAGGTTTATGATATGACTGGGATATTTGGGACATTTGAATGAAACTGCCATAGTAGGAAATGCCTGAGAGCAGGACAAAGCAAACCCAGTCTCATGGACATATGTTTTTTTGGCCTCCCTTATTCATCCTTATTCTGCCTTCATTACTCTACATTTCCTTATGTAGACTTCTCCTCCACCTCTCTAAGACCCCATAGTTTAAATGGGCTCATTTTCCATAGAACTAAGCCCCAGGAGTGGTGTGGGATTTCAGTCCAGGCAATAAGTATGTCTACCCCCAGCCAAGAAAGGAAGAATGCTTACTATAAACCATTACAAAAAGATTCAATTCCATGGCTTTTCCTGGAACTCTTGGAATAAAGAATTATCCTTTCTGTTGATTTTGAACATAGAAGGATACACGTTTAACAGTGCACATGCCTTCTTTTCTGCCACCATATTAGTCCATCAGAACTGATAGTTGGAAAAGAACTGTCTTTTAAATCCACTGGATATGGTGATATCTGACAGGAATTCTCATGCATGTGACCTATAATTTCCCACTTTTTCATACACTAGCTTGAATTAGCTTTCAGACACTTTCAAATGTGAGTGAGGTCTCATCCTGCATCTGGGAGCTCTGCAAGGTCTCAGAAGCTGATGATAGGGGAATCAGGGCAAGCAGGGTGATTATGTGCCAAGCCTGGCAGCAGGTATATGGGGAAGGACCAGCAGGGCAGATGGATAAGGGAGCGCTTCAGCTAGGGAGTCATCAGGGAGATATAATGTTGATTCTCCCCGTCCTCTAGCATAGTGCTTTAGTATTTATATGCAATCTTGCATACATTGCATACAAGTTTCTATCTGTCACTGAGATAGCTATCAACAGCCAACTCTGTAGTCAATACTCAAGAGAGGCTGGGATTTTTCCTTAGATAGTGCAACAAGGAAATTGTATATCCAGGAGTCTATCCCACATCTTTTTGCTATGGATTGATACCATATTCTTCATTATATAACGGACAGTGAGTCTGAAGGCAGATAGTGACACTCCAAACCCTACAGTTATAATCCTACAGAAAACATGATTGGCCCAATGGTGGACTTATATTGAAAGATTATGGCAGATACCTAATCATCGAAACTGAGAAAAAAGGTGAGAAATTACATTTTTAAAAGTTGTTGAATTACTAGGGACTCAGAGCCAATATTTTTCAGAACTAAAATGTTCAAGATAAGGTAAAGTACCTGTAAAGAATAGACACTCAATAAATGCTAATCATTTTTCCTGTAGACATAAACAAAGGGGAAATGAAAGGATAATCATATGTAAAGTTTCAGAAGTAGAAAGTAATATGCTGTGTCTGGGGAATAAGAAGTACTTTTGGTATAATTAGGGTAAAGCACACGAGAGAGGATGTGATGAGTTATGATGAAATGCCAATTGAGGCCAGGTTGTGAGGGTACATGGAAACCTTATTAAGACAGATGCACTATGTTCTTGGGGAAAATGAAAAGACATTAGAGTTAATTATATTTGTTTTTTTTTTTTTTTTTCTTTCTCACTCCTTCTCAAGTTTAACTCAGGGCTTATCCACATCAAATATAAATTGTGCTGAACCCTAGGTCAGAACTCTCACTTTCTACCTGGTAGGAAATAGAGTTGGGTCATAATAATACGTGGACAGCTTTTCTTTTAATCATTTGCTTAATATAATGTGTTTTAGTCATTCATCAAAGGGAACTGTGGAAGTCATTTTCTAACTTGGAGTCTATATGAGACTTGCTAGGGGAAATCTGTCACTTTTCATGGGAAAATTTTGAAGTTAATTTTTCTATCTTGTTTAGTTCAGATCTGCTACTGATTTGTTATGTGATCTTGGGATAGTAATTTTCTTCATCTGGACTTAAATCTCATTACACCTAAAATAAAGGACTTGGATTCAAACTCAACCAAGATAAATGGTCTGTTTTATGTCTAATAACCTGAGTGTCATCGTAGTAAGGAGTAAATGGAACTTTTGTTCTTAGTGTGCAAGTCTTGTGAAGGTGGGGAGGCACAGAAACAACCCCAGGGCCCCTGGGAGTTGAAGTTAGAACCGTGCAGACTCCTCTCTACGAAGCAGGCAGTGCCATGCTTGTGTGACTAAAACAACTGGCTCGTGAGGATCTTAGACCATGGACTTCACTCACAGCTGATTCTTAGTGAAGATGTGTCTTTGTTTAATTTTTGTTTGGTTGGTTGTTTTGTTGACTGATTATATTGTTCATATGAAGAAACATAGACTTTCTAGAACCAGGCTATCTGACCAATATCTCATGCTATTTTGATTTACCTGTGCTGCTTTCCTTATTCTAATTAGGTAACCCTCAGCTGAATTAATAACTACACACATACACACACACTGATGTATCTACGTGCAAATTGACTTATTAACAGGAAGTATATTTAAAGAGGTGATATGTGAAGGTCTTCAAGTCCAGTGTTAAGGGCTAGTTGCCACTGCATATTTCCTGCCTACCGTCTTAGGAAAATGCTACCTTACAGTCTTTTGATTTGGTGAAAAACTGGATGTGTGAGCTTCTCCACTGAAAAGGTATTTGGAGTACCTGTAGCACAGAACAAGAATAGACTGATCTAGTTTCTGTAGACAACCCCAAACTCTCTTTTATGTAACATTTACTCCAATCATTTAGTTTATCTGATTGATTTTTTGGCACTTTATTTTAGCATTTTATACAAATTGAGCCTGGCAACTTAGACACAGGGCACATGTGTTTACATGTGTTTCACTGTTTACATAAGATAGCATAGCATATTTACAAATCTCCTTAGGAAGTTTTCTCAGGACTTGTATTATCAGTCCACTATCAACTCTTTTCCCTGCTGTTATGGGCTGAATTATGTCCTCCCAAATTTAAAGGTTCAGATCCTAATCCCCAGTATCTCAAAATGTGCCTGTGTGCATTTGGAATAGAACCTTTAAAGTGGTAATCAAAATAAAAGGCGGTCACATGGATATACCGTAATCCAACGTGACTGGTGCCCTTGTAAAAAGAGAAGATTGATGCACAGGTATGTACAGAGGATAGACAGTGTGAAGATGTAGGGAGAAGGAGGCCATCTGCAAGGAAAGGAAAGAGACCTCAGAAGAAATGGGATGTGCTGATATCTTGATCATGGATGTCGAATCTCTAAAATTGGGAAAAGATGAATTTCTTTTGTTTAAGTCCCCCATTATGTGATATTTTGTCATGTCAGTCTTAGCGAAAATAATATACCTACCCAAATGGGTTGCACAGAAACCAATCTTGCAGGAGCACACCAGTGTTTCTGTAACACAAGTATAACCAAAGTCACATGAAACGCTGTTCCTGCAGAGTACATATTCAAAGAAACATCTGTCAAAAAGCAAATGAGAGAGAGAGACAGAGAAGGAGGGCAAGAAGAAGAAGAAGAAGAAGAAGCAGGAGGAGGAAAAGGAGGAGGAGGAGAAAGGGAAGGGGGATAAGAGGAGGAAAAAGATAAAGAAGGAGGAGAAGAATTTTTTTTTTCTTTCTTTTTTTTTTTTTTTGAGGATAAATATGTAGGTTTGTTTGGTTTCTAAGAGGCAACCTGCCTTGATGCATTTTATTAATGATCGCATGCATACAGTATTTAGAAAAAAAAAAAACTTCTATCAGTTTCCTGTAATAAATCTTTTGTGTTTTCTTTTGAATCATTTGTTTCTTTTTTACAGTGCCCATTCCATCTCTGTTTTTGCATGATTTTCTCTTGCTCTTCAGTGCACCCTGGACCCATGTTTGCAAATAGGCCAGGGCCAACAGTACGACCACTTGTAACCCCAGTGACCACACATCCTGTTCTGCCAACTCAGACCAATTTACTTCTGTTTCACAGCATCCTGTAGAATTTGTCTCAGATGTTTGTTTTTAGTGGGGTATTAGTATTAATATTTACATGGACATAAACTCCTGTCTGTTTTATAAATACTTACTTTATATTTTTAACTTATGTCACAGTCTCCTCCAAATGCATGTGAGGTGCATGTAGCATGAAGGCAGTTCTTGCTCAGTTAAACAAATGATAACTCATTCTCCTTTTTTCACCTTTTCCAGATAAGGCAAAATTAACACACCCCCTCCTCTTCAAGGAAAGTTTTCAGGGTGCTTGGTGACTTGGCTAGTGACAGTTCTCATTCCCTGTTTAAGGGGGTAAGAGCAGTATTCAAGATGAGTACTTTTGTTACCACTTGGAGTATCAGGAGATATTCATTGCCTTGACCTTCACTGTGGTTGGTGAGAAGCATAAAGTTGTCAAGCCACCATCCCATGCACCCTATAGCACATGGGTACAGTTATAAGTTACCTGTATGTGAAATAAGTACAGAAAATAAAGGCCAAGAATTCCTGCCCTAGAGTATATAGACCATGTTTTGAATGTTCTTGCTACAGTGGTTTTTTTCCTTTATTATATGATACAAATCTAACAATATTAATCAATTAACAATGTTAATGAGTTAATTGATAGTACTTCTTTCGCATTTCAACAAGCTGCTTTGGCAGCACTGAGTGGAAAAGTTAAAGTCCACTTGTAATAAAAAATTAATTTCTTAGTTACCATTTTTCCAAAAAGTTGACAATGAACCCATAATTTGTACAACATACTTATGAAAAATCACCCCCATACAGTCACGGTGCATCTTTGTTCACATAAAAGCTGGGAGATATGTCAGCATCGACTTCAAATAATAGTTTTTCTTTTATGAAAACTTCATTTAAAAGCTTCAAATGAAAAAACTCAGTTAACTCTATTTTGACAGGTTCTGTCTATTACAGAATCAAGTAAAGTTTTTGAAATACTTATTTTGTTTAATATCAACATTTGACAATTTTGTGAGTGCCATTGTAAATTCAGGTAAAAATTCAGTGCTGAAAATGGCATTATTTATTTTCATGGTGGTAATATAAATTTCGGTAGGACACAACATCACAGGAAAACAATGTTGTTGCTTAATCCAGACACCTGTGAAGCAGAAATGTAGTTGGAAATGTTTGTAGTCCATATATAAATTATAATTGCATTCAAACCAACAACACCATACTCCTGATTGAAATAAAAGCTGCACTTGTCAAAAATATAAATAGCGTTAGGTGTACACATTTATAGTAGTACTACAAAATATTTGTTATGAAACTGGTGTGGAATAAAACAAATATATGCTTAAGTATAGTATATGTGGTTTCTCCCTGCTGCTCATCTTCCTTCTCATTTTAAAAATGTTTGACTCCAGTTTGTGAATATCTCTAAGTATCAAAAGGTGAAAGTGGAGATGTTTAAAATAAATTCTTTAAACACTCTTCACATGCTTTTCAAAATCAATTAGAAATTTTTATCTCAGTATTTAGTGATTGGAACTTAAAAATAAAAACTTCAGTTTTTGAAAGTTTTGGCCAATTGTTACCTTGCAAACAAGAAAACTTTAGATTTATTTTTACAATAGCAAGCGAAGGACTGAACAAAATAAACTGTTGAGTCCAATATTTAATTTTGATATTAAATAATTGCATCCTGGATATTTAAACTCAAGGGAAAAATGTCTTGATAGGACCCCTATGTTTTATTGGATAAATTTATATTCTATCAAGTGGAATGAAATTGAGAAGGCCTATGATTTTGCTGCAGCTAAATTTGTTGAAACAAAAAGATATAGGGGCAATTCAGTTGACAAGTTTCTTATAAAAACATCTGCCAAATAACTGATTTCTGCCTGAGGCAGGGGAAAAAAAGATGGTATCTTTGAAGATGAACATATTTAGAATAAAATATTTAAATAAAAATTTTAAATTGAAAATTTATTCAATTTAATGAAGTTATTCTCAACTTACTAGGTATCTTAGTGGTTTACTTAATTCAAAATACTCTGTCCTACAGAGAAGAATTAATTAGAAGTGTCAACTATTTCAAATTTATTAACCATAAAATGCAACTTTGTACATATATAACTATTTTATAAGTCCACCAATGTAATAAAACTTATCAATTAAAATATATAAAACATATTTTGCATTCACTTTCAATATTACAAGTGACTCATTTTGAACAATAGTTACTCACACACGTAATTCTTTCATTGTCCACTTAGACATTGGGAAATGGTCTTGTGTTGATGAAAAACTGCAGAGTAGGATGGATTCTCCACTGCCTATCAGGCATTCATCCTGTTACTCTCTGTACTGAAGTAAAATTTATCTTTTGCCAAATTTGTGTATCTTAAGGCATCACTCAAGTAAACACCTGCTGTCCAACATCTGAATTATGTGAGAATCATTATGATTCTAGACTCAGATATACAGAATAAAAATTAGGGTGGAGGGCAAAGAATTAGCATTTTTAACACTATATCAAAGGGTATCTAAAATTTGAGGCACTGCAGAGAATCTGAAGTGAACTCAAACTCTTGTCCATTATTCAGGTGTGGCATATTAAATGCAACAGGCTACTGTACGCACAGTCCCAGGGCTTTTACCCTCTTCATCAAAAAGCTGAACTTTCTCTAGGATATGGAGTCTATCTTTGTAGCCCAGACATTGTATGGCTTGAGAATTGGTTTTATGATTGTCAAAAAAATAGAACACAATGAAAAGAGAGAGGAGTAGAGGGGAAGAGAAGATGTCTATTAATGTATTAGGTTAGAGAGTCATTCCTCATTCCCACCTACACAAAAAGGTGTTTCCTCATTACCTAGTCAACACAGTTCCTATGTCTCTAAACTAGGGCCAGAGAGTAAAGTCAAAATGTAGCATTTTGATATCTCTGTTCTGAGCAGTGTTGCTGTTTCAAGCCAGAATGAAGTATAGACATAGTTCAGAGTCATAGTTCATCAATCAACTCCATTCTACTTGTATTCGGCAGAAATCTCCCTGGACTCTGGTTATGATCCTTGGTTACCACTAGAAGAGCTTTTATACAAACACTCTTAGTTTAAAATACATCTTGCCTTGACCTTACAGTTAGATGCTTGTTGGTTCAAAGAGTTTCAAATGATGGTTTCATGCTTCTCGCTTAAATAGTGTTCTATAAGCTGGTCTCTCCGACGGAGAGAGCATGAAAAAAGAGAGGGAGAAAAGAATCAGGCATGATTTATATATATTTGACTGAAAACACATTAGAGCTATTTCCTGAAAGGGAAAATTGAGAATGAGTATTCTGGGGTATGAATGAGATTTTATTTTATTTTATTTTATTTATTAAGCTTTTAGACCATTCGATTTTTGGTAAGGTATTCAGGCTGATATGTCCATGAAGTAGTTGATAATAGACACCCTGATCTTAAGAAATCCAAAGACAGAGATGAGTCTTCCACTTTGAAGACAGGGATGAGGTCATGTGATCGAAAGCACCCCTCTTCCTAATCATCAAACATAAGTGATCATAAGAAGCATTGTTCACCATTTTATATCAAGGAATTAAAATAAAACAGTGGACTCTGAGAAAAAAACAAAACAAAAAACACAACAAAACTGGGTAATAAAAGAAAAGAACAGCAGGGAAGGCCACAGAGGCAGGGCAAAGCACTGACATGAAGGCTAATGGAGGGAAAGATTTCAAGCAGCCAAAGCTTGATTTTTTTCAAGGAGGGAGAGAACTGATGAAATGGTCATTTGGGAATTATCAACGAGCATTTTCTAACTCAATTTTTATTGATTTCTCAAGAAAATAGCCAGATCGCAAGAGGTTAAAAAGCCTCTTGCATTCCCCAAGATACAAATTCTTGTGTTGTCAGTGGCTTTCCAGTTAGAACTCTGGTGGGTTTTCATTCTTTGAATTGACCACCCAGGTCCGTATAGGATCTCAAGGATCATTGATCACAAATGGCACCAGACCATCCTCTGTTCCTTATCTTACGACAGAACGGAGAACAGTCCTTAGTACATCCACAACAGAAAAAGCCTGAAATTCAAATTGCAGAGTGCCTTGAGGAGGGGAGGAAAAAAATCTTGAAATGCCTTTTATTTTATTTTTTTAAAAACGTCTACACGTAAGGGGAAAAAACAGATCTTCTGCTGTAAGCGTTTCTTTGGGCAGTTTTTCAAATTAATGCGGTTTAACTATTACATTAACTTAATGGCTATTTTCCCCTACTTTAACCATGTTAAATGTGCCGGCAATAATGAGCTTCTAATGCTGTCTCTTTTAAGTCTCAGAGGCATCTTTAGAGCTGCTGCTTATCTCCTGGATCATAAAGCTGCATGATTTAGTATTCAAACAATTCATTTAAAACTGAAGCCCTCAGAATTACCGTAAAATTAATCAGAACAAAGTCATCTTCACCCATCAGTTTGGTTTATCTCTAGTTAGCAAATTTGCAGATGAAAGTGAGATAAATAAGAACATGGACTGAACTCCAATTTTCTCCTTTGGGTAGAGTCCTCTACTCCCAGGGATACCGATAAAATTTTGATGAAGGTATGGGTCGCAGTTGCAATGATCCTTTCGTAATTGTAATAAATCAGGACTTTAATCTTACTTCATGTTGTTAACTCCAGAGCTTCTCTTACCTAGCTATGTATTATTTTACTCTTGCTTTATTTTATTATATTTTTAATTAACTCATTCATTCATTAATTTCAAATTTAACAACTAGGGGAAATTTTGCCTAAGGTTGAAGGGACCAATATGTTCTAAATGTATCTTAATTTTTTTTCTTAAATTTCTAAGTTGGCTTTAAAAAGTTTCAAATTATTTTGAGGAAGCTTTCCAGTTGCTAAGGTTTTCCTGTTGACTCAGGGACTTCAATTTCCAGAATATTCAATTAGTAAAAGAAACTGTAGGCATACTAGAACTTTCTGAATCTCTAAGATGTTCTAAACTGTCCTAGAAAGTTGTTGTCCTAATGGAATTTTCCAGTTTCTCAAGAATACCTATAGTTCATATTTAGGAACAATTGATCTTTTTCAACGAATGTTAATATTTTATTCTGGAGTATGAGAAACAGTCCAGCTATGAGTTACATCTACATGGTGGGGAAGAAGGCTGATCTCTTCATATAAGCCCCGTAGCTCAGAGTGGCATTTCTCAAAGTGTAGACTTCAGTGGAGATGTTACAAAAATAAAGGAGAGCTACATGCACAGATGTAGAAATGATGTGTTGAACTTATTTTTCTAAGAATACTTTGGCCCTGTTAGGTCCTTGAAGAGTCTAGAGCAGAGATTAACAAACTTGTCTAAGTAAAGGATCAAATAGAAAGTATTTTAGACTTGGCAGGCCGTCTGTTCTCTGTTGCAACTCAACTCTCTGAACTCTGCCACCGTAGTACTAAAGCAGCCAAAGATGACATTCAAAAGAAGGGGCATGGCTGTGGTCCAATAATACTTAATGCATTAAAAAAGGTGGCAGTTTGCCAAGACCTGGGCTGGAGAGCATGGAACTCTGATAGGAAAAATCTACTGCGATTTAACCACTTTTTTTACCATGAAATCTTTGGTTTCTTTTGTTTAAGAATCATCTTGAAAATCGACTGTGTTAAACAATACCCATTGGGATATAGTAGCATAATGGGAAGAGTCGGCTTTAGGATCTAAGTGAAATACGCCACAGTCTTAGTGCTTCTACTTGATAACTCCAGGACTTCTGACAAATCACTTAATTTTTTTCAGCCACAGTGGAACCATTTGTGAGGTAGGAATCATTCATACTTTATACAGTCAGTGTGCAGGTTAAAAGGAAATGTATATATCAAGTTTACGGCATGCGGTGCCTTTGAAAAACACGAATCCCCTCCCTGATGGCTACTCATCTTCTTTCAAAGACTATTCGTCCCGGACTTAGTGCATTTTATTTCATTTGTGGTAACTACTCTTTCAGTGGCCAACAAGTGAATGTGAAGTCTCTTAACGTGTGCTTTGTAAGGGTGCAGTGAGTGAATTCACTCTTGCTCTAGTCACGGGTCATTTGGTGTTTCTCAGTGTGGCTGGATTTCTGTTTGAGCAGTGTGGCTGATTTTAAAGCCTGGGGGGTTTCTTTCAAGTGGTTTTCTTAGTAAGTGCTAAAGAGAGGGTGCTGGGGGCTCATCTTGGGGCTCACACAGGTCACTCAGACTTTTCCACTGTTATTTTCCTAATCATATCAAACATCTCTTGAGGGTTCACACTATGACAAGTTCTGTTCTCAGCTCTTTCTAGGTATCAGTTCATTTAATCTTCAAAATATTCCTATGGGGTTGTTACTAATTTACATCCTTTTTAGAAATAAAGAAGTGGAGACACAGAGTCACTGCCCAGCTGCCCAAGGCCATACTGCTGACAAGCGGAAGATCCAGAATTCAGAAGCAGGTGATCTGCTCGAGAGCCAGCTCTGGAAAATTCACCAACTTTCTTCAGAAAATGCTTTTTGAGCATCTGCTAAACCATTTTGGCTCTTAAATGAGATGGTTTTGTTTCTCAGAGGCAGCATTGTAGTATAAAGAACACAGGCTTGAAAGGCAGATGAATCTTGATTGAATCTGACTTTACCACTTAGTGCCTAAGCGACCTTGCACCATTTAGCATTTCAAAGCTTCAGTTTCTGCAACCAAGAAAGAAAAAAAGAAAATAATTATACCTACCTCATACATCTATTTTGAAAATAAAAGATTAGTTATAAAATCACAGTCCCAGGTACTTAAGAGGTCTCCTAAGTGCTCTTTCCTTTCCAGCTCTCTCCTCACTATTACCTGAGGGGTCTCAAATGGACCCGGGCCAGCCAGTAACTGTTTGTTATTCAAGGGTTGCACTTGAGAAAAGAAGCCTGCCTCTAGCACACCTTCCCCTTCGTTTATTCCCAGTGATTCAGTGTTCTTATGCCAATTCTTTTTCAGCAAATAGTAATATTTTCTTGCACATGATGAGTATTGAACTTACAAATACGTTTTGTAATGCCATTTTATTCCAGCCTCCCAAAAATCCTGTGAAGGAAAACATTACTACCCTATGTGTAAATAAGAAACCTGACTCTTCTTGTGGAAGTTACTTGCGTAACCAACCACTAAGGAGAGGTGATATATCAGAGTTTGAATGTTCTCATCCTGTTTTTGAACAGCAGCCACTATACCAAAATGGCTCTACCATTGTCTTTGCCTTCCAGGGACTGTGCTAGGTGTTACAGTGAACACAAAGCTAGGCAGGCAGTCTTCCTTTATTAAGTTTAAGAAGTTGTCCTATTCGTTAATGTGAGATTCCCCTTCCTCCTTACCAACTCTCCTGGGGTAGCTTTTGATCTTTGAGCCCTTTTCCAATTTGCATAGAATAAAGAGAAGAAGAAACATACATGCACTCACATACATGCAGGAAGAAAAAAGAATGACAACACATCTACAAAATGAAAGACACAAAAAACCTGGCAACTTTTCTTTTTGGTAGCCTTTTACAAAGCATATTCACCTTTGTTAATTTCTTGGACTGTGTACAACAATCTGGTAAAATGACAAAGGTGTATATTTTCCTAGTCTCTCCTAGGGAGAGAAATAGAGATTGTGTTTCTATCCAAAATCTCAACTATTCATTCTAAAAGGAAAAGCTGAAACTGGAATTGGCAAAGGAAAAATTGAGGATCGGCTCGCTCATCGTCCATTCTATCTTCTTTCAAGCTGGAAAGGCTGGAAAACTATAAATTTCATTTGCACAGCTTCCTTTGCTACCAGGTGAACTCAGGAGATATTTGGGAGATAGGAGTGGGTCAGAGGCCATGTCCTAAGGCCCAGGCTATGAGTGCTAACAAGATAGTGGATGCATGAGGTCTTCTCGAAGCAGCTTTTCAGTGTTTATTCTCCAGATTTCTCAGTGTTGAGAAGCTGAAGCCATGGGAGTTTCCTGATCCCAGGATTTGAGCTCTAACAACCATGTCTAAACGTTTGCGCCTCCTTCCAGAATAGCTGGTGGAGCTCACCGAGGCAGGAGCTCCCCTAGTGGAAGAGTTTGGTATTGCTCTGGAACTCACTCCAAAACTTGCTTTCTCGGCCTTCCCAGGTTTGAAAGCACCTAATTCCCTACATTGAATCCTTTCCTGGCAAACACTTTAGTACTTTCTGTTTCCTACACTGAAATCATATACGCTCCCAGGTAAGAGATCAAATTTTTGCCAGAACTTCTGGAGGCAATGCTTTATTTCAAACAAAAGGAAAGCTAATACCTAAGTATATTGAGAAGAAACAACCTACTTTGCATTTTCTTAAAATTAGTTCAGTTCCTGTTAACTTGCCTGGAGAATGTAAGGCCTTCTTAGGAGTATTAAAAAATCAGGGGTTAGAAAATAAAGAAAAATATACAGATTGTTTCTTTCTGCCTTTGGGTAAAGTACACTCAACACAATGCTTTAGATATTATATGTTTTATGAAGCATTCATAACATCTCTTTCAGTTCATGAAGCAGACCTCTGAGGTAAGCATGACAGCAATTCTAAGTCACATTCGACCCATTAGAAAACAAGGAACTTTATGAAGCTTAGGCTATATTGTTATTTTCCTTTCTGGGGCTGTGTATTTAGCACTTGTGGTGTCTAGCACAGAATAAGCACTTAATAAAATCTTAATGGATTATTGAATCTGTGAATTAAATTCTGTGAGGTTAGGGATCTTGCCATGGTCACAAAGACAGTGACAGAACCAAGGCCTCAGAAGCCAAACCCTATGCAATTATACCAGAGCAAATGAATGAATAACATTCACGTGATCCCCCAAGATCCTGCATAATGCTTGCCTGACAGAAGAAATCTGCTATGGGGTCAGGTTCAATGATCCCATTAAAATCACTACACTTAGATTCAAGTCCTGGCTCGGTGACTTTTTAGCCTGTGACAATTTCACTGAGTCTCAGTTTCTATATGTATAAATTGAAAATGTTAATTGCTCCTTTATACTTAGTAAGGAAGAGACCATGTATGGATAGGCTCATTGTTACCCACAGATGAACCCCGCAATGCATATAGGTTGCTTTTTAAAAAAGCAAAGGTACAGAGCATAGATTGTAATGGGCTGAGTGCTGATTTGGATGCAATGGCATTCTTCCAAAGTCGTCATTTACTGTTTATAATTTATGTAGCGCACAGGACACCCACACCATTTTGACGCTTATGCAAATATATTTTAAATGTATCTGGTATATTGAGGAGACTGCTGTCTCCCACACGTCTGTCTTGCTGTCACAGGGAAAATCACTTTTCCTTGCCAACATCCTGAATTAGAGCCTCTGTTGAGTGCCACCCACATTGTAGGGGAAAGTAAACAAATAGGTCAAGTGACAGACACTTGAGTCAGGCCCTGGGATAGATCTGCTTGGTGTCTCCAAATGCCTCATTGAGTCAAGATTTCATTCTTTGTAAAATGAGGAAATTGGAATTGATCTCTAAGCTTGTGTTTGGCTCTGAAAATCTTAGATTTCAGGTTTGCGTGTATGTGTTGTTTGTTTTTTGTTTGTTTTTTAGGTGTACTTTCCAGAGGTCTTCATACAAAATTTCTTTGGCAATCCCCGGTATTAGCTGAATTTTAAAGCGAAGTGGATATTCTCACCAAAAGAGGGACTGGAAAAGGTCTCTGAAAATCACTGAAACAACGGTGATGAACACTGTTCCTATACACAGGAGCACACAGGTAAAAGACCAGCCTCTGCTCTCTGACATTTCAAAGCCCTATGTTATTGCTGGGAAAAAAAAACTACTGGCAGGACATGGCTTTCAAATGACTGTACAAGTAAAAGCTAAACTAGACTTCCAGACTCAGTTGCAACCAATACAGCACCAAATCCCAAATAAAAGAGTAGGGAAAAATTCTAAGATCATCAAACTCAGTGGAGTCAAAATTTTGATGTTATAAATTTCAGCTTTTTCTCTTTTCAAAGACTTATTTCAAGAAAAATTCAACACTGGGTATTCTCAATTCCCTACTTCACCTAGGATCTCATTTTGATTACCAGGGGGATGAGAGGGAGGTGCGTACACTTCTGTATTTACATCTGCTTTCCTGTCTCAGGATGCATGTTGATGTCCTCAACGGGGATCACCTTGTTCCATTCACAACGCCCCTGAAAGGCCACAGACGTCCTCTCTCTGCATGCTCCCCAAAGACCTACAAAGGCCAGCTGTGGTCTTATACTTCCTGGGGATGCAGGTTGCTGAGTACAGCTGCCTCTTTGCCTCAGCCTGGTCTGCTCCAAGGCCATGATGGGAAGGTGACCTCTGTAAGAATCTCTGGTGAAAAATTGGTATTGGTGCTTTCCACTTCCAGATCCCCAAAACATTACCATTTCCCAGCCTTGGAGCTGCGCTGGGAGTGGGGGTAAAATGGGAGGGAGTGAGGGACCCACCTGTAATCTCCCCATGAATATCTGACCCTGTAGTTCTTTGATCTGGCTGTATCCTTTTTCTGAAAAGGTTTTATTTCTTCTTAAGCAAGAAGGGAAAAGCTGGCTCAGGAAATATTCCAATACTGTTGTATAAGCCAGAAATGCCTGCTTTAGGAATGCAAAAGCCAATAATTGAACTATTTTGTTCTTAGAGAACAAATTCTCAAGACAATGGATACAGTAAAAGGAAAGAAGGGATAGGGGACAAAAGATGGTTATTACTTCTCAGTGATATCCTGCTGTACAAATAACTGTACAACTTTTCTTCTGATCCTTTGGCAAAATGAGCTTGGCAATGGTTGGGGATGAAAAGAGTAGTTGTGAAAGTTCTTTTACCTCCCTGAGCTATTAGGGCGAAATCTGTCTCAAGGATAAAAAACATTGAATAGTACACTTTAGGTGGCTGAACTGTATAATTATGTATTTTATAACAACATATAAATTATTATTAATATTAAACAATTAATAAATAAAATAGTACATTAATAATAAAAACCAAAAATGTATTATTTGCTAAATCCTCACTAAATTCACACATCCTATCTCTTGTCTCACAATGATCCTTTGTAGCTACCATTGTTTGTATTTGAGAATTAAATATGATAAATACAGATAACACAAGTTCACAAAGTTTAAATGTTTTAACCAAAATCACACAAGTAATAAGAAATTGAGAAAGCTGAGATTTTGCAACTAGGTCTGTGTGACCCCCAAGCCAGCTTTCTTTCCTGCCACCTCAGGTGCTGCCCGCAAATTTGGAAGAGAGATAAGACCCACAATTTAGAATCCTGAAAAAGGATCTATAGAAATAGCACTGCTTTTCTGTTCTGCAAAAGAGGACAGTGACATTAAGTTTGAACCATGTTTTCCTGGTGAGATTTTATGTATGTTTAAAACCCTTGGACTTCCCTGGTGGCGGAGAGGTTAAGAATTCACCTGCCAATGCAAGGGACACAGGTTCAAGCCCTGTTCCGGGAAGATTCCATATGCCGCGGAGAAACTAAGCCCATGCGCCACAACTATTGAGCCCACGTGCTATAACTACTGAAGAGCTGTGTTCTGCAACAAGAGAAGCCACAGCAATGAGGAGCCTCCTCCTTGCCTCTGCTTGCCACAACTAGAGAAAGCCTGTGCACAGCAACAAAGACCCAACACAGCTGTAAATAAATAAATAAATATTGATAGATAAATAAATAAATAGATAAATAAATAAATAAAAATAAATATTTTAAGAAAAGAAAGAAAGCTCTGTGCCTCCATATAGCACCATTGGTGGTAAAGTGTTCTCATGAGCTGGCACAGGCCTTGGGGATACCCAGTGGATAGTGCTTTCGGGGTTCACTCCTCTACCTAACTTCTCACTGTGCCCACCAGGGATTTGGCATAGGGTGGGGGCCTTTCCCTCAGCACCCCCAATCTTGAAAAGGTCTCCAGCCTTTTATTTCAGTGACGTTGAGCTCAGTTCGCACTGGACCCTCTTCCTCCCCACTGCAGTAGTTATTGTGAATAAAATCTATCTTTACTGCTTTAAGCAGCAGCCAGCTTTGTCTATTTCTGATACATAACTAGAGAAAGGTAGAGAGGATCCTGTTCTGAATCTCCTGTATATGCCAACCTTCATGACCACTTTATCACGTAAATATCATGGTCCATGGTTTACCTAAGAGGAAACTAGGGCACAGAAAAGCTAAATAATTTGCCCAGGATTACACATTAAGGGACACCTGGGAACTGAGTTACACAGCTGGCTTCCCAGTCTGCATACTTTCTGACATTTTGTCCTCGTGCCTTAACCCAAATGCTGCTTTGGTTCCCAACAGCCATGTAAGGATTTTAAATCTGGAGCTAAATTCTCTACCATGAGAGCACTGGCTTCTACAGAAAGCAAGATATGGACAAAAACTGTGCTAATAAACATTTGATGCAAAGAGAGAAACCCCATGGTGGCTATAGATGTCAGGGATGCCAGGTGAAAGGAAGGCTAATTTATTCATTTACATTCAAGAAAGGATAGACATCCTATGACATAAAGACCATTAAATGCCAGTGTATCTATCTGACAGATGAGAGGGGTGTAGTCAAGACAGATGCAGCTGGGGTGCGCTGCTGAGGACAAACTGGGTATAGAGCAAGTAGGCAATATCCTGATTTATTAGGAATTTGAGGAGGAAGGAAAGAATCAGTTACTTAATAATGAACCAAACTAGTAAGGAGATAAAGGTAAACTGCTAAAGAAAAGAACTGAAGTTGAAATTTGAGAGCTTTAGGCATCTTTCACCTGTTTCAAGACTCCCAGATGCATTTTTAACTTGAATCATATTACACTATCACTCTGCCTTTTTTCTTTTTCTTCTTTTGTTTTTTATTTTCTTGTTTTTGTTTTTTGTTTTTTTTGTTTTCTTTCTCGCTGGTCATAGATCAGCAATTTCTAGTGTCACTAGGAATTCTATGAAAAAAATAACCCTTCTATTTTAATTTCCAATAAATTCTTGCCTACAAAACCATTATATAAAATATATGAAAATGAAGCTTTTTTCCATATTTGAAGACAGGTGGCAGTGAGTTCTGAGAACCCAAATGATTTGTGCCCTGTCATTTTCCTAATGCATCATGGTGTCACTTTGACAGATCTAGTCTGAAAGACTACTGCTGTTGGGAGTGGGAGTGAGGAGTCTGGGGATGAGGAAGTCTGGGTCCTAGATGTCTGTGTTCCACTATAACTGGGTCCCAAGAACAATTCCTTATTCAAGTCTTCTTTGTATAAGATGAGAAGGGTTTGGGCTTCCCTGGTGGCACAGTGGTTAAGAATCTGCCTGCCACTGCAGGGGACATGAGTTTGAATTCTGGGCTGGGAAGAGCCCACATGCCACGGAGCAACTAAGCCCATGCACCACAAATACTGAGCCTGAGCTCTAGAGACTGAGAGCCACAACTACTGAGCCCATGAGCTGCAACTACTGAAGCCCGTGTGCCTAGAGCCGGTGCTCCGCAACAAGAGAAGCCACCACAATGAGAAACCCACGCACCACAACAAAGAGTAGCCCCCGCTTATCACAACTAGAGAAAGATTATGCACAGCAATGAAGATGCAATGCAGCCAAAAATAAATACATAATACATACATAATAAAATAAATCTTTCAAAAAAATGAGAAGGGTTGATAAGTTGAATTCTAGGATCCTTTTCAGCTTCAAAAAATGTCTTTAGAGCATGTCCCAAGACTGAATCAAAATCCTGCCCTGTATATGGGTTTGCCTCACTCTTGTGTAGATTATCTTTGGATATTTCCTCTTAACCTGGTTTGACAGATTGCAAATGTCCAAGAACATCAGACTTCTGCAGAAACTGATTTCAAACCAGATATATGAACTTTCATCCATCTGAGCCTGGGACCTTTCCTGGTGTTCATGATTGTTTGTATCCCCTGAAATTGGGAAAGGCTAAAGGGAGAAATTCTTACACATTTCTTGCAATTGTACAATTTCACCACCTTATATTCCTTTCCTTCATCTGTCTAAAATCCCTTGCACCTCCAGGCAGAGTTAAGGTATTGATCCCTTTGCCTTTTAATTCTCATAAAACAGAAGGTGATTCATGTGTTTTTTGATCCTGCTTCATGAAAATCCTTAACATCAATTATTGAAATGCTTTTCTGTAAAAAGTAAAGGAAAAAAAAAAAAAAAAACAACAACCTTTCTCTTTTAACTTTCCACACTACATTTGGCAAGTAAAAGCATGTTTTATAGGAGGAAAAACTTTATGTCACTGATCTCAAATCAAATGTGGACCCAGTTAAAGCTGTTAACCCCACCACCCAGACAGATTAAGGAGTGGGCGGGGAACTTTTAATGAATAATATGTACCTGAGACTCATTTTCAGTTCTGGGCCTGTAAACACTCATTTGTACAAATGCTCATTTTTTCATACAGAGAATACATATTAGAATACATGTAAGAGCTGTTCCGCTCTATCAGTTACAGCAAATGCATGTTCTGAAAAATCCCTTAAACAACTAATTTTCTGGCAACGGAGACTATCTTATTAAAAAGACATTTTAGTTTACTGTGTATTGCTAGAAAAATAAGTTATTAAATAAGAAGCTTACAGCTCAGTCGAGAATCCCTTTCAAAAGCACAATCAATAAATAGAAAGGGGGAGTAGGGAAGTGCCCCAGGATCCCCACTGTCTGAGGGGCCCTTGCTATGCTCATTGGAACAGCAGGGTCATAAGAAGTGCACCTTTAGATTTGATAAATCAGACAGACCTTAGTTGGATCTTGATGGGCACACACATTGGGCAGTTCAGGCCCTCATCCAAGCCTGAGTTTTCTCATGTTCTTTGAAGGTTATTGTTATCATTATTATGCTTCTTGGGAACATCACTGAAGCTTTTACTTTATTTCATTTTATTTTTTAAGGTAATATATCAGTTACAAAAAGTCCAAGTTATAAGTAAATAAATACATATAAAATATAATGAATAAATCTATGTAACCTTACTATAGACATTCCCCTGCACTTTACAGTTTCCTTACCTATGCTGGAGATCCTTCCGTTAAGAACATAAGAACTTATTTTTCTTTATATTACATTGTATGGATACAGGATAATTTTTTACATTAAATCTTACATATGGACCTTTAGGTGCTTTCCAGTCTCACTTTTTTAAAAATAATGTTGCAATGAATAAATGTATACATACAAAAATTCACAAATATGCAAGTATATCTGCAGAATTGATTATTAGGTTAAAATACATCTCCATTTGTTGCTTTGATGCACTTTTCAATATGTTCCTCATGGTGGTTATTCCAATTCCCATCCCTCATTTCCTCCCACAGTAGCAGGTGAACAGAGTGTGTATCAAATTTTTTGAGTCTGATTTTTGTCAAACTAGACTGGCATGTCAGTCTGGTTTGAATTTGTATTTATTTTATTTTTGACCAAAACTGAGAATTTTGTTAATATGTTGAAAATATATTAGTAGTTTTTGATTAATGAGCAGTCCAGTCATATCCTTTGCACATTTTGGGGGGGTTATTATTTTTTTCCTCATCAATGTGTTGGGCCTTTTATAAATGAAGGAAATTAGCTTCATGTCTGTGATAAGAATTGCCAGTGCTTAATATGTTAAAACTATCATAATATATTTTTAAAATTTGATGTAGTTTTAGAAGTTGAATGCTTTATGGCATTTATTTACACATCAAGAAGGACATTCCCATTTCAGAAATTATGCAGTTATTCTTCCATTGTTTCTTCTATTACTTTTTCAATATTTTTGGCACATTTAAGTATTTTTTCTTTTTTTACTTTGGAAATTTTCCTGGTTAACATTTGAAGTATAGGCACAATCATTTTTATTTCTTTTCGTATGTCTACCTATTCGTGCCAAGATTTCTTTGAAGAGCCAATATTTCTCCCAAGTATTGTAAACTTTACTTTTGTCATAACTAAATTTCTGTAGGGCTACGGGGTAGTTTCTAGAATGTGTATTCTAATAATTTAATGTCTTAAGTTCACGTAGCACATCAATACCGTTGAACAATAATGTCTTTGTAATTACTTAAATATCCAGTAAATGTAAACTCTAGTCATTACTATTTTTTTTTCTTTTTAAAAAAATTTTTTATTGTAGTAAAAGTCAGATAAAACATACTATTTTAACCATATTTAAGTGTACAGTTCAGTGGCACTAAGCACATTCACGATGTTGTGCAGCTCTCACCATCATCCACCTCATGAATTTTTCAACTTCCTAAACAAACTCTATCCCCATTAAACACTAACTCCCCATCCCTCCCAATTCCCGCCCACCCGCACCCCCCCACCTCTGCCTGCCCGCCCCGCCCCGGCCCCTGGCATCTATCAATGTATTTTCTGACTCTGAATTTGGCTATTCTAGGTACCTCATATAAATGGAACTAGACAGTATTTTTCTGAACCTAAGAGTCATTACTATTTTTTATTCATATTTTTTCATTCTATTCTTGATTAATTTCTTTTTCACTAAAAAAGTTTGGAATCATCTTGTCTATTGAAATAAAAAAGACAAATAAATACACAATGCATTATTATTTTTACAAGTATTATATTAAATTATTAAATGTATAGTTTAACATGGACAGATTGACTTATTTACACTTCTAAAGTCCCCATGCACAATTACGATGTACTTTCCATTTGTTCAAGCTTTCTTTTGTATTCCTTCAAAGACATTTGAAGTCTTAAAGTTTATTCCTACATATTTTATTTCTTGTGTTTCAGATTGTAATAGGATCTTCATTCCATTTAATTTCTACTTCATCCCACATTCTTGCCTATTGGTTTTACTCATTTATGTATTTCTATGGTGTATCCCACTACCTTACTGAATTCTTGCATTAGTTGCCATGATTTTTCAGTTGATTAACTTTTCAGATAATCATTTTACCTGCCAGTAGTGATAGTTTTAATTCCTACTTTATCACTTTTATACTTGAAATTTATTTCTCTTATGTATTTATGTTTGCTTGTATTTAGAAATATGAGAATTAATAGTCAGTATCCTTGCCCTAGACTTTACTAAGAATGTTTTCTTGTTTGCCTTTTATGCCTGTTGCCTTTGAGGCTGAGGTGAGACTGTATTTATCAATGTTATAAATTTTTACATTTGTATTTTTTGTTTTTCTAAACTCAATTATAGATATTTAATTTTATCAAAGGCCACTTTAATGTCTACAGATGTAATCTCTTTTTTCCCTGAGATCAAGTAATATGGTTAAATTATATTAAATTCTTAGTTTTGAAACATTATCTTCCTGATGGTCCACTAATTTTTTATTATGCTTCTAAAAGCTACTTGCTGAGACTGAATTTATGATTTTTGCAACAAATTATTTATTTTATTATTTTTTTTATCTATCTTTTCCCATTACAGTAAAGGTCCTTAAGGACAAAATTTATCTCTTGTTTTTTTTTCCACTAAAACTCAGCATCTAAAGCTACCTGGCACATAAGTAATTTCTCAAGAATATGTTGACATTTATTAATTCAATAAATTGAGATTTTTCTGTTTTGCCTCTTTTGTTGAATTTCAGTGTCAATTTATATATACTTCACAAAAATCTAGAAAACAATTCAAATAGCTTTGGACTTATCACTGCTTTAAAATTAGAGTTAGTTTAAATCAGTAGGAACACTTACCTTGGAATTCTAAATGCAGTTATGCCTCAGGTATAAAACTTTGTATGGCTGGTTTAAGAGACATTTAGTGTCATTTAACACTTAAAAAGAATTATCTTAACACAGGTTATTTGCTATTTAATAAATGAGTTTTTTGTCCGTATATAATATTGAGCCTTATTTGTATACCTATTGATCTATCAAGTATCTATCTAGTACTATCTATTATCTATTTAGATGATCTAGAAGCAATCTGTGTATAATTTAAGAACAACAAAAAAAATTAAACCTATATCTCACTAAACATTATAACATTTTGTTTTCTTGTTTTTGTAATCTCTGAGAATGGAATCATACTGTTTGTGGTCATCTATGATATTTTAACTCAATAAAATAAATATGTTTTTCTAAATTCACCCTTTTAATATTTTTTGTCATTGACTCATTCTCATTGTAGTACAATAGTCCACACATTGGGTTGTTAGCAGTTTCTTGGTAGTATGAGATCCACTGCTGTAAATATTTTTGCCTCGTTTCCTAGTACTTAAGAGTTTCTCTACAAGAAAGTTTTATAAACAGGACTGCTGGTTGGTAATATACACCCATTCAAGTTAATAATATAACTCCTAATTATTTGTCAAAATGCTTGGATTAATTTACAATCCCACCAGCAATGTGCCAAGGTTCAATTTAATGAATATTTACAACTGACATTTGATATTATTAGACATTAACTTTCTTGCCAATCTCATGATGTAAAATGATATCTAATTGTGGTCTTAATTTAGATTTCCCCACTTACTAATGAAGTGGAGCATATTTCATATGCTTTTTTGTTTTTTAATGTGTGTTTATTGCCCATTTGTCTTTCCTGTGCAATTTTAGTTAACTATTAATTTGATTTTTTTTAATGGTTGTAGTGTTTTTCAGGCTTTCTATTTTTTTCTTATGTCAGTTTCAGTAATTTATAATATCTAGAATTTCCTCTGTCTTAAACATTTTGTATATGATAATTCATAAATTAGTTTAGATTTTTTTCCTGTTTGATTTCTACTTACAGTTTTGTTTTTACTCCTAACGTTGCTCATTGGTGCCTAATGTTATATTCAGTATCGCCAAAGGATTAATTTAGTCTTTATTTTTCTTTTACCAGAAGATTTGATTTGTTTCTGTTGGGTCTTGCATGCTGACATCAGCCAGAGGCTATTTTATCCCTCTTGAAAGTCCCTACTTTAATTGAGGAATCTCAAGTTCATTTCCCTATTTTGCCCAAGGTAAATGAGATGATCACAGCAGTGTTCGCATTCAAGAAGATGCTGTCTTACATGTCTGCTTATCTCTCCTCCTCCCTGCTTTGCTTCCTTGATTGTTGTCATCTTTGTTGTTTTATTTGGGGTTTTTTTTGTTTGTTTGTTTTAACTCTTAGAGATTTTCTTTAATTTCTAATGAGCCAAGAGGTACCCTAAAAATAACAATCATAATTTTTTCATGAACTAGGTATATTTAGAAGGAGAGTTTTTCAGAGAACACAGCATAATGTATTTTTAGAAATCAAAGTGCTAATGCATTTATTTTCAAAAATTTAGAAATAATTTGTAACTGTCATAATCACCATAAATATGGGGTTTACTGCATTGTAAACTATTATTTTTTTCTTAAAATTGTTTCATTCATTTATATTTATGCATATACACATATGCTAAGGTTTAGGTTTGTCAGTTTATTATATATTCTGTTTTTATAACCTTTAAAAATATTTCATTATAAGACCTTTTATCTTTTCTTTTTCACTTATTGTTTGTGTGATATTTTGGATGGTTTTTATGTTGGTTACATTAATAACCACAATTTATATATGATATCCTCAAATTTCTATTTTGTATTGTACCTTAAATTGCTATTTCTTAAGACATTTGTATTTGTTTCCTACTGATTATATTCAACAAAATAAGAGCTCAAAATGAAGAATTGCCACATAGGTCAAGAAAATGTTCATAATGAAAGACAATAAGAAAAAATAAAGAACATATTTAAGCCTCCCTGAGGAATTCAGAAACTGGAATTACCACTTACAAAATATGGCACAGTTGTTGTGTTAAAAGGTTAAAGTAAAGAAGGGGGAGTGGCCAAGATGGTGAAGTAGGAAGACTCTGACTCACCTACTTCCACAGGCATACCAAAATGACAACTATTTAAAGAGCAACTGTTGATAAGAAACACTAGAAGATAGCAGAAAAGATCTTCTACCACTAAAGATATAAAGAGAGAACCACAACAAGATGGGAAAGAGGGGTGGAGATGCAACATAGTCAAGAATTATAAGCAATCTAGATTCAAAGCAATCCTTGTCAAATTACCAACGGCATTTTTTTACAGAACTAGAACAAAAAGTCCTAGAATTTGTATGGAGACACAAAAGACCCCAAATAGCCAAAGCAATCTTGAGGGGGAAAAAAAACAGAGCTGGAGGAATCAGACTCCCTGACTTCAGACTAAACTACAAAGCTACAGTAATCAAGACAATATGATACTGGTACAAAAACAGAAATACAGATCAATGGAACAGGATAGAAAGTCCAGAGATAAACTATGATCAACTAATCTATGACAGAGGAGGCAAGGATATACAATGGAGAAAAGACAGCCTCTTCCATAAGTGGTGCTAGGAAAATTGGACAGCTACATGTAAGAGAATGAAATTAGAACACTCCCTAACACCATACACAAAAATAAATTCAAAATGGATTAAAGACCTAAATGTAAGCCCAGACACTATAAAACTCTTAGAGGAAAACATAGGAAGAACACTCTTTGACATAAATCACAGCAAGATTTTTTTTGACCCACCTCCTAGAGTGATGCAAATAAAATCAAAAATAAACAAATGGGACCTAATGAAACTTATAAGCTTTTGCACAGCAAAGGAAACTATAAACAAGGCAAAAAGACAACCCTCAGAATGGGAGAAAATATTTGCAAATGAATCAACAGACAAATGATTAATCTCCAAAATATATAAATAGTTCATGCAGCTCAGTATCATAAAAGCAAACAACCCAATCAAAAAATAGGCAGATCTAAATAGGCATTTCTCCAAAGAAGACATACAGATGGCCAAGATGCACATGAAAAGCTGTTCAGCATCACTAATGATTAGAGAAGTGCAAATTAGAATGGGCATCATCAGAAAATCTACAAACAATAAATACTGGAGAGGGTGTGGAGAAAAGGGAACCCTCTTGCACTGTTGGTGGGAATGTAAATTGATACAGCCACAATGGAGAACAGTATGGAGGTTCCTTAAAAAATTAAAAATACAATTACCATATGACCGAGCAATCCCATTACTGGGCATATACCCAGAGAACACCATAACTCAAAAGGACACATGCACCCTAGTGTTCACTGCAGCACTATTTACAATAGCCAGGACATGGAAGCAACCTAAACGTCCATCAACAGATGAATGGATAAAGAAGATGTGGTGCATATATACAATGGAATATTACTCAGCCATAAAAAGGAACGAAATTGGGACATGGATGGACCTAGAGACTTTCATACAGAGTGTAGTAAGTCAGAAAGAGAAAAACATCCTATATTAATGCATATATGAGGAATATAGAAAAATGGTATAGAACAACTGGTTTGCAAGGCAGAAACAGAGACACAGGTGTAGAGAACAAACATATGGACAGCAAGGGGGGAAAGCAGGGTGGGGGGAAGTTAGAGTGGGATGAATTGGGAGATTGGGATTGCCATATGTACATTATTAATAAGAAAAAAAAATCAAAGTGTAGACTTCAAATATATGCAGTTTATTGTATGTCAATTATATCTCAATAGAAGTCCTTAAAAAAATTATACTCCTGGGCAGGTGACCCAAAATGGAGGATAATTACAATTGCAGAGGTTCTACCCAAGGATCCAGGGGTCTGATCCCCATATTATATTCCCCAGCCTGGGGGTCCTCCACTGGAAAAATGAGCCCCTAGAATATTTGGATTTGAAGCCCAGAAGAGCTTACTTCTGGAAGAGCCAGAGGACTGGGGGAAATACTCTATTCTTAAAAGGTGCACATAAAATCTCACACACTCTAAGACACTGGGCAGAAGCAGTAATTTGACAGAAGCCTGAGTCAGACCCACTTGCTGATCTAAGATAACCTCCCAGAGAAACAAGAGGCAATTGGAGCCCACCCTGCAGACACAGACACTGCAGGCAGCCATTTTTAGGAACTCTTTCTATGATGAGGATGCTGATTGGACAAGCATCACTTTGGAATCCCCCCCCTCTAGCTTATTAGCATCAGGACCCCCACTGAGCTTACCAGCCTGTCGGCACCATTATAGGGATACCTCAGGACAAGCAACTAGCTTTGGGGAGATACAGCCCCACTCACCTGCTACCTTAAGATCCCCTAAGCCCATAGCCTATCCTGACCCAGTCCTGTCTACCAGAAAGCCCAAGACCTGGCCCTGCATAACAGTGCACTTGCACTAGTCCCAGGACTACCAGGACCCTGCAGTCAGTGAACCTGGGACCTGACAGTTGGTCACAAGCCTCAGAAATCCCTGTGTCCTGGCACCAACCATCAGTGGGCTGACATTAGATGTAAGGCCACCACAGCCCCATAGCCTGCCATGACAGGACCCATACCATCCAACAGCATGTCAGCACCAGCTCTGGGAGATCTTGGGCCCCAGCCCAGGCCACCAGCAGGAAAACACAAGCTCTGGAACACTGGGAACTTCAGCCAGCTGCCCTGGGACAAGCCCCACCCACCAGTGGGCCAACACCAGCTTCAGGACACCATGGACTCTGCTGCCAGATATGTCAGAACCTGGTGTGTCTGCTAGTAGGCCCACAGCTAATATCATACTCACTGATGAAAAAATAAAAGCATTTCTTCTAAGATAAGGAATAAGAACAAGCATGCCCACTCTTACTACTTTTATTTGGCATAGTATTGGAGGTTCTAGCCACAGCAATTAGACAAGAAAAAGAAATTAAACAGACTCAAATTGGAAAGGAAAAAATAAAACTGTAATTATTTGCAGATGACATGATACTACACACAGAAAATTCTAAAGATGTCACCAAAAACCTATTAGAACAAATAAATGAATTCCTTGAAGTTGAAGGATACAAAATTAATAGAGAAAAAATAGTTGAATTGCTATACACTAAAAATGAACTATCAGAAAGAGCAATTAAGACAACAATCCCATTCACAATCATATCAAAAATAATAAAATACCTAGAAACAAATCTAACTAAGGAGGTAAATTCCTGTACTCGAAAAACTATAAGACACTGATGAAAGAAACTGAAGATGACACAAACAGATGGAAAGAAATACTTTGCTCGTTAATTGGAAGAATTAATATTTTTTAAATGACCATATCATCCAAGGCAAACTACAGAGTCAATGCAATCCATATGGGAATCTCAGAGTTATTTTTTTTTTCAGAAATAGAATAATTGCAAAATTTGCATGGAAATACAAAAGACCTCAAATAGCCAAAATAATCTTAAGAAAGAACAAAGCTGGAGGTATCACACCCCTTGATTTCAAAGTATAATACAAAGCTACAGTAATCAAAGCACTATGTTACTAGCACAAAAACAGACACATAAATCAATGCAACCAAATAGAGTCAAGAAATGAACCCACACTTATATGGGTAATTTATGACAAAGGAGGCAAGAATATACAATGGAGAAAGAGCAGCCTCTTCAAATGGTGTTGGGAAAACTTGACAGCTACATGCAAAAGATTCAAATTGGACTACTCTGTCACATCATGCACAAAAAACAAATTCAAAATGGATTAAAAACTTTAATATGAGACCTAAAACAATAAAACTTCTAGAAGAAAACAGGCAGTGAGCTCTTTGACATTGCCTTTGTAATATTTTTTTTCTATATGTCCTTTAGGCAAGGGAAGCAAAAGCATAAATAAACAAATGGAACTACATCAAGCTAAAAATCCTTTGCACAGTTAAGGAAACTCTCAACAAAAGGAAAAGGCAGCCTGCTGAGTGGGTGACGATAATTGCAAAAGGTATATCTCATAAGAGGTTAATGTCAAAATATACAAATAAATCATACAACTCAATATCAAAAAACCAACCTGATTAAAAAATGGGCAGAAGGTTTGTATAGACATTTTTCCAAAGAAGACATACAGATGGCCAACAGGCTCATAAAAAGATGCTCAACATCACTAATTATCAAGGAAATGTAAACCAAAAACAACGTAATTTCACCTCACACCTGTCAGGGTGGTATCAGTACTATCAGAAAGATAAAAAACAACAATAGTATCTGTGATTTGAAATACCAGTGGCTATTCTTATTGAGGGGAGGCCTGACCCTGAGAAGACCCCACATACTTCCAAGTTGCCTCTGCTCCAGGAAAAGGCAGCTCTCCTGCAGCGCTATTTTCTGGGGTGTGTGCAGACTTTTCACCAGGAGGATTAGGGACTCTTTTTTCTTTCTGTCACAAAGGCAAGTTCAGTTGGTAATAACAAGACAACTGGTGTATCTATCAATCTCCTGTCTTGTATGTAACTGCTTCCTGCGTCACATTTCAGCTTAGTTGGTCATGTTGTATTTGAGCCAGCCCTTTTCACACTGTCACATCTCAAGGATTTTACCCTTTCCTCTCTTGCTGGAGGTAAAACAGTTTGTGGCACATGAGTCACTAGTGGCAAAGTAATGGGCGCTTTATAAAGAGGGTGTTGTCTGCCAAAAAGCCCTAGAAAGCCCACACACCAGAGTGATAAAGGACATTTAGGAACCCTTCTAACAATGCTGTGAGATCATGCTGTTCTCTCTCAACCAGATCTTAGCAAGGAAAAAGTAAACGGTGAAAACATGAAAAGATGAAATTGAAGAAAAAGGATTAACTATTAACCCAAGTCAACTTAAATTCCAAAAGAATCATTAATATTTCCCCAATATATATGAGGAACAGAAACTCCTGCTGGTGAGGATATGGAGAAAAGGGAACTCCTATGCACTGTGGATGGGAATGTAAATTGGTGCAACTAGTATGGAAAACAGCATGGAGATTCCTCAAAAAATTAAAAATAGAGCTACAATATAATCCAGCAATTCCGCTCCTGGGTATTTATCCAAAAAAACAAAAAACAAAACACTAATTAGAAAACATATATGGAATCCTATGTTCATAGCAGCATTATTTACAATAGCCAAGATATAGAAAGCAACCTAAGTGCCCATCAGTAGATAATGGACAAAGAAGATATGGTGTGTGTATATAAACATATATTTTATGTTTAGCATATATGTGATATATATATATGTACACACACACATATACATACAATGGAATACTATTCAGCTGTAAAAAAAAAAATGAAATCTTAACATTTGTGACCACATGGATGGACCTAGAGGATATTATGCTAAGTGAAGTAAATCAAACAGAGAAAGACAAATACTGTGTGATTTTAGTTACATGTGGAGTCTAAACAAATAAACAAACATGACAAAAGAGAAAGAGACTTATAGATATAGACGACAAACTGTTTGTTGCCAGAGGGGAGAGGGTGGCAGGAGAAAATAAATACATAAGGGAGATTGAGGTACAAACTCCCAGTTGCAAAATAAATGAGTCATGGGTATGAAGTGTACAGTGTAGAGAATGTAGTCAATAACTATGTAATATCTTTGTAAGGTGATGTATCTAACTAGATTTATTGGGGTGATCATTTTGAAATGTATAAAAATATCAAATTACTATGTTATATAACAGGAACTGACATAGTATTGTAGATCAATTATACCTCAAAAAGAAAGAAAAAGAACAAAGAAACTCATAGAAAAGTACATAAGATTTCTGGTTACCAGAGGTGTAGCATGGAGGAAGGGGAACTAGATTAAGGTAGTCAAAAAGTACAAATTTCTAGTTATATGATAAATAAGTACTAGGGATGTAATGTACAAATTGATAAATAGAATTAACACTACTGTATTTTATATATGAAAGTTAAGAGGGTAAGCCCTAAGAGTTCTCATCCCAAGGAAAAAAAAAATTATTTCTTTAATTTTTTATCTCTATAAGATGATAAATATTCACCAATACATTGTAATAATCACGTTGTATTTTAAGTCCAATAATTATGCCTCATGTCAATTATATCTCAATAAATTGGATGACAAGAAACAAAGTTAAAATAGTAAGCTGGAAGTAAAAAATTGAATAAAGGAAAAGAGACCATCAAAAATGCAAAGCAAATATAAAAAAGCAGCAAATGAAACAAACGAAGATAAAAAATAAAAAATAAAACTGTTGCAATGACATTTCAGTGTATATTTAGCAGCAGCTGAGACAGCTAAATAAAATATCAATTTTTATTATATGATTTTTTAAAAAACTTAGAGTAAAGCACTGAAAAAAATTAGGTAGATAATATGAAATAAATATTAAGGTTGGAGAAAACAGACTGAGAAGGCATAACATGCCTGCTTTTAAAGTTTCAGAGGGAAAAATTTGAGGGTAGGAGGCAGAGGAATGATTGGGGGAGATAATGGCTGAGAATTATACAGACGTAATTGAAGATATGACTCTACAGAGAAAGAATAAGAATTATAAAAATAGTCTGTATCTTGGAGCACTGTGACAAAACCGGAGACTCCCAAAGACCATGAGAAGATGTCAAAAACAGCCACAAGGGTAAAACTTTATCACATACTCAAGAATGACAATTAGACTTAAAACACACTCACAAGAGGCAACAGCAAGAGGAGTCAGATTGTGGACCAACATCATCAGGGCGTTAAGAGGAAATAACTGTTACCTTAGGATATCTGATACACTAAACCTATTCTTTGGAATTCTAGGTTTATTTATGTATTTATTTATTTAAAGACAGTAGAGAATACTTTTATTTTTTTAATTAATTAATTAATTAATTGGCTGCATTGGATCTTCATTGCTTCACACAGGCTTTCTCTCATTGTGTTGAGCAGGGACCCCCCCTCATTGTGGTGCGTGGGCTCCTCATTATGGTGGCTTCTCTTGTCGGGGCACACGGGCTCTAGGCACGTGGGCTTCAGTCGTTGCGGCACACAGGCTCAGTAGTTGTGGCTCAAGGGCTTAGTTGCTCCACGGCATGTAGTATCTTCCCGGAACAGGGATCAAAGCCATGTCCCCTGCATTGGCAGGTGGATTCTCAACCACTGCGCCACCTAGGAAGTCCCTCTGGGTTTATTTTTAATATACTTAAATGTTTTCGAAATCATTCTAAAAGCTATGTCTTGTTTGTACAGATAATATACTCTCTTATAGTAAACACTAATATAATACAAATGCAATACAGAAAACACATGAAGTAGGGCAGTGACTTTTTGTAGGAGTTGGGTCCCAAGCTGGCTCCCAACGACCCCTGACTCCTGATATTTGTGACCCTGTGTAGTCGTCGCCAGCATGTTATATCAGTCTGATAAGAAATAGAATAGGGCAGAAGTGGTGGTATCATAAGTTTCTCTCTTTTGTATCACTTTGTCTGGAGGGTACAAAGTGTCATGTGTGAGGAAATGATGATTTGGTAAGTAACTGAAGCCCCCAGCAACCAGCCAGAAGAGGATGAAGCATTCTGGCAAACAGCTACAAAAGTGACTTTAGAAATTGATCTTTCAGCCTCAGTCAGGGCTTCACAGGACTGCAGCCCAACTGACAGCTAGATTTCAGTCTGAACCAGAACCACCCAGGTAAACTGCCTCTGAATCCCTGAGCCGCAAAAATGGAGAAAACGACAATTTGTGGTTTAAAGCCACTATGTTTTGGAGTAATGTGTTATATGGCAAAAAACAACTAAAATATGTGACTAATACATCTTTTAATGTGTCGTAGCTCAGGTTGCCAGACGAAGCAACATAGACTGAATGGCTTAAGCAATAAGAATTGATTTCTCACAGTTCTGGAAGGTAAGTCCAAGATCAAGGTGCCAGTGCTTCTGGGTCCCCAGAGAGGGCGGTCTTCCTGGCTTGCAGACGGCCACCTCCTTTCTGTCTCCTCACATGGCAGAGAGAGTAAGAGAGAGGGAGCTCTCTTCTTGTGAGGACAATAATTCCATCATAAGAGCCTCACCCTCATAAGCTCATCAGAACCTAATTGTCTCCCAAAGGCCCCACTTCCAAATGCCATCACATCGGTGGGTTGGGAGTCAACATATGTATTTGAAGGGATGGGCAGCACAAATCAGTCCATAACAATATGAGAAAAATATTAACGTTTTGGTGGATGTATAAGCTGCAACTATTAACTGCAGACACTCCTTCAAAGCCACAAAATCAAAGATGACATATTTCAAGCTACCTGGGACATCAAACACCAGTGTTCTCTTCCAGAATCTGCTTGATTTCTCTTTCTGGAAATGGCACTTGTTTCTCTGACTTTTTTTTTTTTCTCTTACATACACAGATAATTTTATATAAAAAAGATTATACCATTGCTCTTCCACTCAAAAATATGTTATGGGAGTCTTTCCAAGTCAATGTAAAAACCAACTAGGCATCAGATTTTGCGCAGGCTGCAGAGTATTCCATTACTTGAATAACCATCATGTATATAATGTATCAAATATTGATGCACATTTAGCTTGTTTCCATTGCTTTGATTAACAAAACGGAGATGAATAGCCTTGTACATTCATCTTGGTAGTACTGCTAAATTACTGCCTTAGGAAAAGTTTCTAAAAGTGCAATAGCTTTGCCAAAGCAATGGAGACCACATTTCAAATGATTTATTTTCCTCTTGTATTTGAAATTACACACTCAACATTTGCTGAAGTGATACGTTTATTCCCTGTCAAAAAAAGGAAACTAAGCTAAATCCCTTCCTACTTCACCTTGAACGTATCATTCTATTATTTTCTAATTTACTGTGATTGTTTATTTAGACAAATTAAGTCATATTTGAAATTTTCTTCATGCCATGCTTTTTTAAACGAGTGTTAATTTAACATAATGTTAGATTGATTTTTTTAGCACTATCTTGCTTCTGTCAACTTTATTAAATTTACTTTGAGTTACAAAAGTAATACATCCTTTCTGTAATAAGTTTAGCTATCAGAATATAAATTAACTGACAGTTAGCTGTGGCAGGGCTGCTGCAAATCGGCCAGTGGTGATGCCTTTTCTCCATCCACTGGCTGGACTCGCCATCAAAGGGGAAAACCCTCCTTTCTTTGTTTAGTCCCTCTCCCTAATTTTTAAATTTCACTTGTTTGTTTCAGAGTAAGATTATGCATGTTGGTGGCGTAGTTCTGAATATGTAGAGCTCTTGATAGCATTACACTGTGCTGTCTCAGAAAGGGGAAGATGCGTGCAGTTTTAAAAGTGGACTCCCTCAAATATGGGAATACCTGGGGAGTTCCTGAGGGATGGCAGTAAGCTAACTGCAGTCAAGTACAGGAGACCCAGGTTGGGCTGATGTGACCACTGGCCGATTCTGGACTCCAGGCCCCAGCATTGAGGCCATGAGAACCGAAGTAGAGGCCCCTATGTTCAAGCTATAGAAAAGGGATTTAGAAATACCAGCCCCTGAACCCTAATGCATGTGTTATCATAGTACAAGCAGTGGGCCTTCTTCTTTTCCTGGACCATGTAAATCCAGGGATGAGGAGAAGGCCCTAAATGTGTCATATCTTAGACTTCTTTTCATCCTTGGGTAGTAGGGACAAGCAAATTGAAGTCTGTATACATATTTTTTAATTTTCAAAAATGTGGCACTATTGCACCATGACTATCATAGAATGACTGATGCTGATAATACTGCTGACTTCATTCATTCATTCATAAACTCAATCATTCTTCCCACCAGCTAACGGATAGTCATAGTCACTGCTCGCACAAAGCTTACAGTTGAATATGGAAGGCAGACTTAAACATACCACAGAAATACATATGTAATCATGAATTATTACATCCTCCGGAATGAGAAGGCTACCTGATCAATCCAAATGATTACCAATTTTAGCCAGGATTTCTCTGCTCAGCACATTATTTCTGAATCAGCTCTTAACTATTTTTTTTTTAAAGCATCTCTTTGGTGATGGTGGAGCAGAAAAGGACCTTGCCAGTTCCTATAGAAAATAGTGAGCCCATTCAATCATCTCTTGACTTTATCTTTTTTTTTTTTTGCACTTGTAACTTAGTATTTGATTTAAATCTATTTGCCCCTTTGTTTATTGTTCTCTCTTCATAATGAGGGTGGCAGTCCACGATGGCAGGGACTTGGCCTCCTTCCCTATATCTGTCATACCTTCGAAAAGTTTCAAAGGCATAGTATATACTGGACAAGTGTTTACTGGATGAGTAAACAAATCTGAGTCAGGACTACTCAGGATGTCAATATCTGAGCTGCCATATAAAAATGTGAAAATCTTTAACAAATACAGCATTTTTTTGTACGAGAAGCTAAATGTTATGACCTCTGAGACAAGTAACATTTGACTTCTCAATTCCTTCTTCTCCTCAAATCTAGAAACACTTTAGTCAGTCAGATTGTCCTCAACAGAGACCCTGTCTAAGATCTCAGACTTGGAGCTCTGTCTCAGAAGCCCCCTTCCCTCTTCTCCGAGCCCAACTGTTTATCCATCCCTCCTTTCCTTTTAGAGATAAATACTGCAAACAGATACTCCATGCATAGAAGTGCGGCGTAACTTTGCTACGATATCAATGTTACTGTGAAGGCACCTGAGACACACACCCAAACTTACATAGTGAAAAGGCCTCTGCATTCATTTATTGAGAAAGTATTTCCCCTTTTTCCAAGTCTTGTGCTCAGAAGGAAAATTGTCATTACTTGTATTTCCGCAGCTTTTGTTATTTGCTTTCTCAGGCATTATTTAATATTTTTGCTGAAATACAGGGATTTCTCCAAGTTTTGCTCTTACCCCCTCCTCAAAAAAAAAAAAAAAATCCAAATACAATTGCTTGATACCAAGGTCTTCTTTCTTACCAAGCTACTTTGGGGTGACACCTCCATTTTTTCTAAGCTCTTTATTGGAATATATTTGCTTTACACTCTTGTACCAGGTTTTGAGGTACACCAAAGTGAATCAGCTACATTTATACATATATCCCCATATCCCCTTCCCCCTGCAACGCCCTCCCTCCCTCCCTGTCTTGTTCATCTAAGGCATCCCCCATCATCAAGTTGATCTCCTTTTGTTGTACAGCAACTTCCCACTAGCTATCTATTTTACAGTTGGTAGTGTAAATATGTCTATGCTACTCTCTCACTTCGTCCCAGCTTCCCCTTCGCACCCCCCCACCCCAGCCACGTGTCCTCAAGTCCGTTCTCTACTTCTGTATCTCCACTCTTGCCCTGTCACTGAACCCAGTGATACCTCCTTTTTACAATGATGCCACCTAAAAGAAGTTCCCCCACTACTTATAGTCAAATTCTAATTATTTATGCTACAACCTTCAGTTTCTCACTGCCATTTCAGCAGCAGGAATTAAAGCTCTCTTGGCTACCTTTCTGAAATTTTGCTATTTAACCCTTTCATTCCCTTGGGCAGGTATCATCTTTGTACACAATCACATATATGATAGACACAGTACATATTTACCAAATGAAGTTCTAACGAGAGAACTTTCCTTTGACTCTGAATCCCTCTAATGCTACTGTTTTCTTTCTTTAAAAAAAAAAATTCTCTGGCCTTACCTTCCCCAGTAGTTACATTTTCTACTTAACTCAGCTTCTTACCCCTACTTCAGCAAACATTGGTTGAACATGAACTCTAAGTTGTGTACTTGGATAGATCTGGATAGAGAGATGCATGCCCTAGTTTCCTTTTTGACCTAATTAATATGCTTTCCCTCAAACTAAACAAGGGTATTAGCCAAAAGTTTTTTGTTGTTGTTGTTGTTTGTTTGTTTGTTTTTAAGTAATACAGACTAGCAATGTATTCGTGGTGAGTTGTATTTCAACAGACATTTGCAACACTGAGTTATAAATGACAGAGCATTTGTAGGAAAAACAAAGATAACCAGACTTTGTTTGGTTATCTTTGTTTCTGAGTTCTTTCAGACTTTTAAAGTGGTAACTTTCTTTTATGGAAACAACCAGACTCTGGGACTTTGAACAGTGTTTGTGGTTGCAGAGCAGATGCCTGTGTCATGACTTGTATTTCAGTCATGTCGGAGGCCCAGTAAGATACAGAAATCTGCGGTTGGCTACCATGCCTCTTGGCCCTACTAAGAATTATATCCCCTAATCTTTAAGAACTTCATACTATCAATTGGTCTCCAGAGAACAGCACCAGAGAGACCTAAAAGAAATCCATTCAAAGAAATGGCTATTATAAATAACTCCTTCTCCTTTCCTTTGACTTTACACACAGTCACTCTACATTATTCAGGCACTGAATATCCATGCTGTGAATTATTCAGTCCTCCACTGCCTCATCTCCCTCTTGATGTCTGACTCTTGCCCTTTTCCAAGTCATTAGAAATTTCACTGAGGTAGACAAAGAAAGGGACTGAAGATTAAAGAGATGGCTTATCCATGTCCCTTAATGAGAGATCTGTTAGAAAAAGTGCTAATATTTTGGAGAACAGATCACAATTTTTCAATATATGTAATGGATAAAATGACATAGTAAAACTAATGAAAGTAACAATAATACTGTTTGTTTTTCATTCAACATGTACTAATTGCATTGTGTCACTAAAATAGATGTTCTTAATATAGTACTGAATAATAATAATAATAACAAAAAATAGTAATTCCTTTCAGAAATTTACATTCTAGTCGAGGAAAACAAGTGCAAACATAAACAAGTAAGTATGAAAATTTTAGATAATTACAAGTGCTAAAACAGAATAGCAGGATAGAGAGTGTTAGGATTAGGAAATTTCTTTAATACTGGGATGGATGTAATGTCTTCCTTGAGGTGCAAATGCTCAATAGAACAATTAAAGAATAAGTGTGACCCAACTGAGAAGCAGGTCATATAAAACCTAAACATAAACTCATCATATAACCTAGCAATTCCACTCTTAGGTATACACTCAAAATAACTGAAAACATTTATTCACACAAAAATGTGCACACAAATGTTCATAGCACCAACATTCATAGCCAAAAAAAGCCGAAACAAGTCAAATTATCATCAACCAATTGACCGATAACTGATAAACACCATATGGTATATTCACACAGTGGAATATTACGCAGCCATGAAAAATGAATGAACTACTGATACATGCTGCAGCAGGGAAGAACATTGAAAATATTACACTGAGTAAAAGAAGATAGACACAAAATGTCACATACTGCATGATTCCATTTATATGAAATGTCAAGAATAGGCAAATCCATAGAGATAGAAGTTAGATCAGAGGTTGCCACAGGCTGAGAGGAAGGGGGGTGAAGAATGACTGCAAATGACTGTGGGGTTCCTTTGGTTGTGATGAAAACATTCTGAAATTAGTGATAGCGGATATGGTTGCACATCTTATGGATATACTAGAACCTACTGGTTTGTAAATTTTAAAAGGATACATTGTATGGTATTTGAAGTATATCTCAATAGAAGAGAACCCAATGATTTATGTGTCTGCCTGCTAAAAAATAATCTTTTCAAAACCAAATTCTTTTTATGTCACTTATCAGTTTAAAATAACAGGTCCTCTGCACTTATAGGTTAAAACTCAAACACATGTGGTCAACACATATGTTCTTTATTATCTGCATTGTCCTAAGTCCCCAGCCTCATCTCCAGTCATTTCTGTTTACCACTTTCTTGAGTCATAAGAAATACTTGCCTTTGCTTTACTCCATGAGCTCTTCTGCACTTTACACCTCCTCAACTCATGCTTCTTGGAGTAGTCTACCCTCCTCCTTCTTCACCTAATTAACAGCACTTGCGACTTTCTTTCAGAGCCCCCCCACCAACTTAGAAACACTTGCCTTGTGGTTCCATGGAGTCCTCTGCATATCATAGATCTTTTCTAAACTGTATTATGAGGATCTGATTTTTTCATCCATCTCCTCCTTTCCACAGTATGGTTTGTGAGAAGAGAGGTCATTAATGTTTTCTTCTATGCAACCTCAGCATTTGTCAGAGTGAGTGAGTGTTCAGTAAAATTGCTGTGGCTTGAATATGAATAATATGTTAGTTTTCAAGCCAAAGTAGTAAATGATGTCATACATGGAGAGAGCATAGAAAAAAATAAAATAAAATGTAGTTTGAACTTTGGTAAAACCCTATATTTATACCAAGGAGGTGGAAGTCTGGGACACCTGAATACATATGAATACATATGAGTTCATTCTATGAGAGATGCTTATAAAATGTATTGCTCATTCCGGGCTATTTATAGAAGGAAGGTAAGATGTTATTATACTTATTCTAGATCAACAGGTATAAACCACAACTTTCCTGGGTAGATCAAGATGATGTGACGATATTAAG
This sequence comes from Hippopotamus amphibius kiboko, assembly GCF_030028045.1. Classification (NCBI taxonomy): domain Eukaryota; kingdom Metazoa; phylum Chordata; class Mammalia; order Artiodactyla; family Hippopotamidae; genus Hippopotamus; species Hippopotamus amphibius. The sequence continues at coordinate 94,245,297 of NC_080198.1, read as the reverse complement.
TATTTTACCATTAGCTACTGCTGTGTATTAGAGTATTTTACTGACGTTGTTATTGTAAATGTTTTCCCCCAGATATCTCAAGGCTTATTTCCTCATTTAATTCAATCTCTGCTCAAGTGTCGTCTTGTTGGAAAAGTCTCACCAGGTACCTAAAATAACTCTCCATAAGACTGTATGTTAGCATTAATCACTGCCAGGATCCCTAGTGAGAATGCAAGGTCTATGAAAGAATGGATGCTTGCCTCCAGATCCTAAAATGAAGTCCAGCTCATAGTAGCTGCTCAATAAGTACTTCTTGAGTTAATTAATAAGTAGTGTTGTGATTATTATTCATGAGTATAAATAATATATTTTAGGGATTAATTGATAGAGGTCAAATTAACAAATCCAAAGATATTAAGTTTTCAAGATTTTTTTCACATTGCCACTTTTCTAACAAAAGTTTGCACCAATTTTCCAGTGATTAAATTTAATTTTCATTTTAAGACACTCTTACTGGTATCTAGTATATGAAATATTTATTAACACAGTGGTCAACTTGTTAGACATAAATAACTAAACAAATAAAAATGTCCTTTCCAATACACAGAGGTCACACTACATGGATTACAAATAAACAATTTTAAAGCTTTTCAATTTTGAAACTAATTTCACATACATTAACCTTTGAAATCTACACATGCGTATGAAATAACCAGTTCTCGTGTATACATCATTTTATAGACAAATGGAAACGACTCTCCACAATGACAATAGAGATGCCAAGGAAAGGTTAAAACAAAATTTGTCAAGTAGAAATAAAAAAAAATTAAGTTGGTTTATTCAGGAGAATTGTATCAATCAGCCAGAACAAGGGATCATAGAAAGAATAAGGTTTTTATTCTTCATGACCTACCTCTCCCCTACCCTTCTGGACTTATCTAATACTATATTCTCCTTCCTTTTTCTGTCAGGTATTACAACCAGCTTCTCACTTTCTCTACTCCACATACCTTAAATATAATAATCTGATTTCTTCCACCATCAAGTCTTAACTTGTAGTTTTCTCTCCATCTTTCTGCTCCTCACAATATAAGCATTCTGCAAAGCTCAGCAGGTATATCTCTTCCATGGCCCCTTTCCAATTTTCTGACTCAAGTTAATCACACATACCTAGGCTTTTATCCCTGCCCTGCCAAGCCTCTCCTTGGAAGATATTCCATCTTCAAGCATGTTTGTATTCCTGTCTCCCCCAGTAAAGGGAAATCTTGATGAAGTAAGACATGGTCCCTCATTCCCCCCAGTTTCTCCCAGGTGTTATGCACATAAATAGCTCTCCAAAGTACTGCTGTTCCTGGCGTTAAGCAAATAGAATATGAAGTTCTTTTTATAATAAAAAAGAAAACTAATGTTTACCAAGCAAATATATGTGTCAGGCATTTTAAAATATATTATTTTTCTCCCAGCAGGACTATCTATTCCTCATATATATTGGGGCAATATAAATGATTCTTTTGGAATTTAAGTTGACTTGGGTTAATAGCTAATTCTTTTTCTTCAATTTCATCTTTTCATGTTTTCACCATTAACTTTTTCCTTGCTAAGATCTGGTTGAGAGAGAACAGCATGATCTCACAGCATTGTTAGAAGGGTTCCTAAATGCCTTTTATCACTCTAGTGTGTGGGCTTTCTAGGGCTTTTTGGCAGACAACACCCTCTTTATAAAGCACCCATTACTTTGCCACCAGTGACTCATGTGCCACAAACTGTTTTACCTCCAGCAAGAGAGGAAAGGGTAAAATCCTTGAGATGGGACAGTGTGAAAAGGGCTGGCTCAAATCCAACATGACCAACTAAGCTGAAATGTGACGCAAGAAGCAGTTACATACAAGACAGGAGATTGATAGATACACCAGTTGTCTTGTTATTACCAACTGAACTTGCCTTTGTGACAGAAAGAAAAAAGAGTCCCTAATCCTCCTGGTGAAAAGTCTGCACACACCCCAGAAAATAGCACTGCAGGAGAGCTGCCTTTTCCTGGAGCAGAGGCAACTTGGAAGTATTGGGGTCTTCTCAGGATCAGGCCTCCCCCCAGTAAGAATAGCCACTGGTATTTCAAATCACAGATTTTTTTTTAATATTGGAACATATTTTACCTAATGACTGATATAGTATATGCTGATGTTTTCCACAGAAACAGGATAAAGCAAAGGGCACACAGCCCCATGAAAACATGACGGGGTGGTGTGGCAGGTGTAGGTCAATGACTGAATCTCCATGAGAAAACAGGAAAATGGAAAGCCAACAATTTCATTGCCTGATGATGCAAATCATAACACGTTTTCTGTTTTATGAAGGAGGAGTCAGGAGGCATTAGTACTCGGTGTTCCTGGCAAAAGAGTCAATCCAGATGGGAACATTCATTGATTTGACCAGATGTGTGACAATGTCACTCTGAAAGGTGGTTTTGGTATGCTGAACTGACATAGATCATCACAGAAACTGCACTGCTAATAGAATATATCGAATTAGCAGCTCTCTAGTGGGAGCTCCATCACTTTGAACCATAAAGAACACAGGATTTCAGAGTTAAAAAAGACTTGAGCTCTCATGTGGTCTGAAAGTCTTATTTTATACAAGAGGAAGTTAAGGCTTAGTGACTTAAATTACGTCGCATGAGCTCCTTAAATGATGTGTGGCACAACTGAGAATTTATGCTGGATCCCAGGACCGCCTAACCAGGCTTCTGTGCTCTCAGACCTTAGTCTCATTTTCACGGATTCCTCCATTTTCCTCAGCAGTTAAGTATGCAGTACCCATTATATAACAGACAAGAGGGGAAGGCGTTGGGAAGTAGTGATAAAAAGATAAGCAAAATCCCTGCCTTCGAAGGTGCTTACTGTCTAGTGGTGAACCTCAGATGGAAACAAAATACATTTGACCAAAAATAAGCACAATGAAGACAATGCAAGAGGAGAGCATTGGAGAGAGTGACTGGGGTGAAACAGTAGTTTTTGGTAGGGTAGAGAAGAAAGGATGTGCCACTCCTGTTTACACTCATAATAAATCTGAAAAGGAGCCAATGGAGTGATGAAAGATGCTTTGAAGAGGTAGACATTACAGGTGTGAGGTTCACGTGAGCTTGGAGTGGAAAACAAACAGAAAGAGGCTGATGTAGCTACAGTGCACTGAGCAACAGCAGAGTAGCAGGTGGCCAGCTCCTGCCAGACCCCGTGAGTTGGATTTTATTCCAAGTGCAATTGGAAACCATTGGAGGGGTTTACACAAAGGAGCAATAGACTCTGATTGTTAAGCGCCTAATTGCACATAGTCTATCCCAGGACATGTAATATTTCAGGCTACAGAGCACTCTAATGCGGACACTGCAGAGAATACTTCAGACCTAATCCTGTATTCAATTAAAATATCACTCAGGTTTCCATTTGAATCAATGGTAAGGTCGAGAAAGCTTTAGAACCAACCTCGGCTAAACAATCAATCCACCTAATCTTCTTTTAATTAATAAACTTTATTTTTTGAGCCGTTTTAGATCTACAGAATTGAACCGATGGTATAAAACATTCTCATATACTCCCTCCCCTCCCATACACGTTTTCCCTGTTATTAGCATCTTGCTTTAGTGGGGTACATTGGTTAGAATTGATAAATAATACTGAGAGATTGTTATTAACTAAAGTTCATAGTTTACATTAGGGTTCAAACTTTGTTCTGTTCTAGGCGTCTGGACAAACGTGCAATGTCATGTATTCACCATTAAAGTGTCATACAGAAGAGTTCACTGCCCAAAAATTCCTCTGTGCTCCACCTAGTCATCCTTCCTCCCCTACCCTGAGTTCCTGGCAACCTCTAATCTTGCCACTGTGTATGCAGTTTTCCTTTTTCAGAATGCCGTGTTGTTGGAATCATACAGTACAGAGACTTTTCAGACTGGCTTCTCTAACTAAGTAATATGCAGTAAAGATCCCTCCAGGCCCTTTCATGGCTTTTTCTTGTTTATCCCTGAGATATTATTTCAGTGTATGGATGTACCACAGTGTGTTTATCTATTCCTCTTTTAAAGTGCATCTTGGTTGCTTACAGATTTTGCCATTATGAATAAAGGTAATATAAATATTTGTGTGCAGTGTTTATGTGGACACACAATTTTAACACATACGGAGAAATAACAAGGAGCATGATTCCTGGATTGTATGGTAAGAGTGTGCTTAGCTTCGTACGGACCTGCCAAACTGCCTTCTACAGCGTCTGTTCCATTTTGCATTCCCATCAGCAGTGAGTGAGAATTCCTGTCGCTCCACATTCTCACCAGTATTTGGTATTGTCAAAATTTGTTTTTTTTAATTAGCCATTCCAGTATATATATAATAACATCTCACTATTTTAATGTGCAACTCCCTAATGACATATGATGTTAAGTATTTTTTGGTTTGTTTTTAAACAGTAATGTATAAATACTCACAATAATGTCACATGTATACATATATGTATGTGTATACATGTATGTGTATATATATGTGTGTGCATGTGTAACTATGATGACACTCCATGCTTCAATTCATCCAGCATATATTTAGTACCTATTGTGTCCAGGAGCTTCAACCAAGCACTAAGGAAACAGGTGATTCAGTCAGCACCTTCCCTCCTTCTAGGAGTTCATAGTCTAAAGGAGAGGGGACACACATAGGCAGGAATACTGGGATTATGAGAGCTCTGAGGAAAAACATCTAACTCTTCCTTGGTGGGATCAGAGATCTTTTTAAAGTAGGAAATCCTAGAACTGAGCTAAAATAAAGCAGAAGAGTTTACCAGCTGATGGTAGTAGAGTGGAGTCTTAAGTTACTCAGCCTGGTCTCTGAGCGAAACTGCAAATTAAGCTCAGAAGTGCTGTCATGTCTTATTCACTGAGAGGTAAGGTTAAAGGGGTCAACATAGGCCAACCTTAAGGAGACCTGAGTGACATATAGAAACCATTGATGGTTATTCTGCCATGAAGGCAATATTCCTATTGAAGTCAGTTTTTCAATAATAAAAGTTTATTTATTTAGATTGGTCATTATAAAAGTTTATAATATCTATAAAATACAAATAGTTTTTATTGCAATAGCATACAATTTTAATAATATAATAAATACAGCTTGTGTTTTTACTTTTTAATATAAGTTTAAAAAGTTTGTTACATGATGGAAGCATACACAAAATACAAATATATCAAAAACTAGGTAATAATCTCACACTCATAAATTATAATAATTAATATTCTGGTTTATAATATTTCATGCTTTTATATGTGTGTATAGACATGTGTATTAACAAAATTGATCACTGCATGCTATTTCCCTTCATTAAGTGGAGGTGTGCAACATCATTTTTAATGACTTCTGAGTAATCAATCTATGAAATGAACAAAGCATGATTTATTTACCAATTCTCCCTTGAAGGTTAGTTCAGGCACTTCTACTTTTCCATATCATAGATAGATCTGAGTTGAAATTATGGTATGAAATCTTTGGGAATTGATTCAATTATTTTATTAGGATAATTCTTTATAAGGTGAAATTTCTGTTCAAAGTATATGCACCTAGTTAGTAGGGCTTTGATAAATATTGCTAAGTAATTAAATAAGTCAAAATATGACAATAGTGTATGTATGTATATATGTAAGTACATATATGCTGTATAAATATACACACATGCGTATATGAATGTGCATTTTCACACTGATGATATCATTTTAATCTCTGTCAATATTATAGATAGAAAATATGTTTGGTGCTGCTTTATTTTGTCACAATCATAACGTGTCTGGTCCAAAGTTCTATTTCCTACCTCTTTTTCTTCTTCATTTCTTATCATTGACAATCTCTTCTCCACAGATCGAAGGGATCTCTTAAAAAAGTGAATCCATCCTATCACCTTCTCCACTCAAAATTCTTCAATAAGGTCTTCGTGCTATTAGAGTAAAATCTAACTGATCCTATTGGATAGAGTTCCTTCCTACCTGACTGGTCTGATTTCATACTCTGCTTATTAACTCCTTCCCACAGCTTCCCCCGCCCAGACCCATTCCCACCCTCTTCAGCTTTATCCACACTACTCTTCTGTTCCTTAAGGAATTACCTTGCTCTTTCCTTGCTCGGGATAGCTGTGCAACTGGCCCTTCTCCTGATTCAGGACTCAGCTCACATATCACCACCCCGGAGATGTCTTCCTTGAGGACCATAATCAAGGAGGCCCTTGCTCCAATCCAGTGTCTCTCCATCAGATCACCCTGTTTTGTTGCATTAATAGCACCTACTGTTATCTGAAAGGGTCTTGTATTTTATTTGTTTCTCTTTTGTAAACAGATGCCTGGGACCCTGTCTGTGTTCTCCATTCTGCATTAACCCTAGCGTCTTGTTTGTTCCTAGCACATCACAGGCAATAAAAACACATGTATTAAATTATTGAAAGAGTTGAACGTTCCATTTTTGTTCCTTCTGGAATAAGTAGCCTTTTAATAACTGTAGCCCATTTTTCTATTGAATGTTCATCTTTCCCCTGGTTATAAGAATTCTCTAGCATATGGACAACTTGTTTCCTGACATTTAAAAAAATATTCCCCAAATAACTATTCCCTGCATAATTGTTTAATTATGATTTCTATGGTAAATATTTTTTACATCTTTAATTGTCAAATGCACCAATGTTCATTTTTTTTCTTTCTGACTTTTGGAGCCCACTTGTGAAGTTCTTCCCTACACATTAATATCCATACATGTCTAGAATTGTTATATTTTTCATTAACATATTACTACATGTGTAAATTATCTTGGAGTAAAGGGTGAGATGCTGATTAAATCTTATTTTTCCAGAGGAAACTTCTGATATGCTTTTTAAATAATCTATTCTTCCTCAATCATTTGAGTTTAACCTTTACCATATTCTTAATTTACAAACACAGTTCAGCCTCTGAGTTTTCTTTTCTATGGAATCATTTTGCTTGTTTATTTCTGAATTGTTGTCATAGCATTTTGATTATTTTAGTTTTGTGTTTTAAAAATAGTAAGACAAGGCTTTCTATAATTTTTCTTTGCACTTCTGCTCTGCTTACTTTTCCAGAGGAGCTTGAAAATACTTTTGTCAAACACGTCCAAAAACCCCATTGACATTTAAGATTCTGTTTTTTAGAAAAGTGTTATCAGTTTGGATAGAATTGAAAACTTCATAATTTAATTCTTCTTGTTTAAGTTCATAATCTAAATTTTCCTTACATCTCTTAATGTAACTTTAATGTCCCTAATATAATATCTCTTCATATTTTTTAAAACTATAATCATATAGTCACTGAAGGCTTCTTGATCAATTTGTTCTGTTATTAACATTTTTGTTTTCACTATGTCTAGAATCTTTTATTTTGAAGTAGTTATAATATAATAAAGGAAATATTAATTGTACCTTGAAAATTAAACATTTCACTATTATTACTTATTAGCCCAAATGCTTTTTTAAGTGGAATCTATTGTATTTTCCTGGTAAGAGTTTATATTATTATTTCCAAAAGGTAAAGATTACATATTTTACCAACAATAATTATGCCATATTAATTTTTCTTCATTTTTTGCCTAAAATTTCTAGTAAAAATTTTTTTGAATAAAAAGGCAATAGATGGCTTCATCTTGTTATTTTAGTCTTATTTTGTCTCATTTTAAGAGTTGTTTCTGATCAGAATTATGTGAAAACACTTTATTATAGATTCAAGTTCCTGATTATAAATACTATTTGTTAAAACTTGCAGATTTTTTGAGGACTGTAGAGCTCTTTGCTTTTTCACTAAATTTCTCCAAATTACTAAGCTTGCAAGTTTTGTTTTTCTTCTCTACTATTAAGAGTTTTTACTCTTTCACCCATCTAATATTATCTGGCACAATCCTATTGTGATTTCTTTATGTTGCTTCTAAACCCATTCAAACACTTCTCTAGGTTTCCCCTTAAGGTAGCACTGAGTGCATGAACATTTGAAAACTATTTACTGCTTATAGGAATAAAAAATAAACTTAATTTGCTACTGTGCTCTTGGTGGATGTGCTTCTCAGATATCTGACCATCAGGCAAATGGGCAGGTTGTTATATGAGTGGAGATAACGTAGGGGATGCATGTAGATCATGGTTGAGAAACATTGCTTTAAAGGCATATCTAGTATCAAGATTCATCCTGTTAATATAATAACCGGGCTCTTCATCTGCTCTGCTAGAAGAAATTTTTATTTTTCCTGCTCTGTTTTTTATTATATACTTGATAGTTTACCACAAATGAGCTTTCATTTATGGCTTACCAATCAGAGTGTGTGGGAAAGAGAAGCTTAAAAAATGAAGAAATCAATGAGCAAATGCATGAACCAATGAACAGAAGAAAGAGAAGAAGAGAGAAAGGGAGGAAGGGAAGGAGGGAGGAAGGGAGGGCGGGAGGAAAAAAATAGGGAAAAAACCCATCATATTTTCATGTGCTACAGAAAGTAAAAAAGTCAGTACCTCTCTATTGAATCACCCTGATAAAATTATCCTGAATCATTGTGCATTCAAAAAGAATTGAACTAAGTCTATCTTACAAGGAGTTATGATATATACTTGTGGGCGCGCGCGCGCACACACACACACACACACACACACACAAGCACGCAGAGCGACCATGGGAAATTCCAACTGTGTTCTTATGGAAGGAGCTCTCTGGCTCCACTGCTAACATAATTTATTAAAAAATCTTCACATCAGCATCTCTGTTAACCTTCTCTGGGTGGAGGTTTTTTAGAAACTTACAAAAGAGATCAATGCTAAGTAGGATGACTATTGCAACTTTGTACTTCTCTTAGAAATCTAACGAAATGGGTCCCTAAACAATGAAGGTACAGTAGAAACAATTCCAACCCATTTAAGCAGCCATCTGGAGTAGTTATTCATGCTTCCTAAAAATAGGCTGTTTGAGAACATGCAAAGTTTTTTCCCCTGATATAATTCAGTGGTCTCTCTAACACCAGGCAAGCTGGCTGGAGGAGTGAGAGTAAAGATGTTTTCAATGGGCAAGTATAGTTGTTTAATTTCTATTGTCATGTAAAAAAGTACCCGGAATTTAGATCTCAAAGTCATCTTGTACGTTCCCAGCTACCGTCATCAAAATTCTTTTACGGGTACCCTTCTCTTCCCTTGCTATCACTCCTGCTGATGTAGGGGCTTATTTCCTCCAAATTTCACCATAACACACAAATCTCTAATTTATCTGTGTCCTCCATCACCTACCCCTTCAATCCCTCACACTGTTTTGCATTCATCCTTCACTTTATATCATTCATTCAGCAACTTACATTGAGACGGTATTAGTAATGCCTTTAAAAATAATAGCAATATCCCTTCTTTTACTATTGAGGCAATGTAAACATCGCAAAGTTATTTGCCCTCAGTTTCTTAGTTACATAATGCTAGAACGCTAAAGAAAAGTAGGATCTCCTAGCAGTTGTTTGCTTATTTCTAAAGTAGCTCTCCAATTATTTACACCTGGAATTCTGTAGCTGTCAGGACCAAAATCACACTCCTTACACTGGACAAGCTGTATCCTCTGTGAACTGGTTCTAATCTGACTTTCTAATATCCTCTTACTCTACTTTCATTCATGCACATTTGCCATCTACTGTTTCCTTCACTTCCTTTCCTATTATAATTAGTTTAATTGAGGAGACTAAACTCTGTAATGGGGGCAGCTTTAATTTCTCAGTCACAGCTAATTAGTCTAAGCTCCCTTTCTCTCTTTTTTTTTTTTTTTTTCCCACTGAAGGCTGACTTGAAGCTCCTACAGCTTGGAATCCAGATAGAGGCATGATCCCCTCCTTTACTATCAGCTCCCCTTTCTCTGTGCTTCCTCCAGCTTTGAGAGGGAGCAAGAGGTCCCCCTAAGGGCTTAATCACATGGTGGATGTAGCAAGCTATCTGCCTACTTTTGGATGATTTCTGGAACCTCTAGCTTATCACCTGTTGACTCAGTGTAGATGCATGGGAGCCCTGTTGGTGTGAGCTTTAAGCACAGCCCTTTCTGTGGTGTTAAAGAAAGAAATATTCAGGATATTTGTTAAAGAATGTTAAGGCCACCCTCATTCAAGAGGGGTCATCATGACAGGGACCACTGCAGTGGGGTTTTGCAGTGGCGGAGAGAGATTGAGTTCAACTTCAAAGACGATAAGGAAAAATGGATGTTTATAGCCAAGGATCATGGAGGGTGAGAGTAAGTGGATGGAAAATTACAAAGAGGAAACATCAGGGATAAGTGGAGTGTCTTAATAAAATGACCTAACAGGATTCTTACTGAAGGCAGGCCAGGGGGACCAGACATCATCTGGTGGATGATGAGGAACCCAATTCAATACGGAAGGGGACCGAATATCAAGGATGGAGAATTCTGACTAAAGCAACTTAGCAGGTTTCTTGCTAAAATTTTTCAATACCGAGATGAACATGGAAGCCCCAAAGCCAAGGCATAGGTGAAAAATAACTCAGAAGAGCCTGAGTAGAGTTTGGTCAAGGAGAGTATTTTCACTAGTGGTCCCTTGTGAGATTGACTGTCTGCTTCCCTCCAGCTTGGAGTGGTTTCCAGCACCATCACAGACCCAGTTCCCCCTTGAGTTTCTCCCCAGAGACCCAGACTCACCTGTCCTGAGCACTGGCAAAGCATAATTTCCCTTCATCTCAGAAAACACAAGGGATCAAGCCATCATACCTTCTCTGCTTTCTCATTTTTTCCAGTTTTGTGGTTACCAGGAAGGTTAGCAAACCCTTTGTCTCCTCGGTGATCCAACCTCAATTCAGTGTGTGTTTTTCTCTTTGAATTTATATCACTCCCCTAGAAACTCCAGAAAGGACCATGGCTCTGCTAACACCTTGATTTTAGCCTGGTGAGACCTACAGCAGAATTTTGATGTAAAGAACTGTAAATTAATAAGTCTGTGTCAGTTTTAGCTGCTAAATTTGTGGCAGTTTGTTATAATAGCAATAGAAAACATGTATTCTTACAGTTGACCCCTTCCACATACATGAATATTGTAGTCCCGTTGATTCTTCTAAAATGGTACTTTTCCAGTAGCTGTATATGATTGGCTGGATTTATAGCAGGTACTCCTCTGAATCTAAAATGGATTTCCTGGTGCTTTTGTTCTGAGATTTGATCTCTAGCCTCCAATTCTAGGAAATTCTATACTTTCTGAACAAACATCCTTAATATTATTTTCTCATGTGAGAATATTACCCATCTGCGATGGTTAATTTTAACGTGTCAATCTGTGCCATGCGTTGCCCAGATAACTAGTTAAACATTATTATTTTTTGATGTGTCTGTAAGGTTATTTCTGGAAGAGATTAGCATTTGAATTGGTGGACTGAGTAAATGTGAAGTAAATCAAGTGGACCCCTCCCCCTGTAAGTGTAGGTAGGCTTCATCTAATCTATTGAGGGCCTAAAAAGAACAAAAAAGGCAGAGGAAGGTTGAATTAACTCTGCTTAATTGTTTTGACCTGGGACATAGAAAAGAAAAAAGAAAAGAAAAGAAAGAAAAGAGAAAAGAAAAGGAAAGAGAAAACCCAGTGAAGGAGTGATGCAAGCCTCTTGCTTTTATTTTCCACACTTGTATAGTGGACACAACATCATGACATGGACCTTATTTTTATGAAAATCAAGAGAGAGTGTATGAAACACCTAGTTAAGGCACTCTACTGCTAGTATCCTTCCCTCCCTTCTAGTGTTTTTTTTTTCCCTTGCCCTACAGAAAGGCCTCATAGATTTTTTTAACGGTTCTAGCGACCAAAAAAGTCACTAGTAGTGGTATGCTGATAAACAAACAAACCAAAAATGAAAACAAACAAAAAATTTACTTGTAGTGCTTGCTGATGTCCATGGCTTCCTTCTCGGCCAGTTTTAAGCTATTATATTTGACAGTCGCCTCCTGCATTGTTATCAATTAACTCTCATGACCTAGGACAAGCAGGCTGCAGTATACCACTGGAACTTTGAGGGGGTACATGTTTTTCAATAAATATGTTAAATATATATATATAATATATGCTATTTAATAAAATCTATTAAGTAAAACACTTCAGACAATAAGGATATTTTTGAAGCAGAAATTGCAGCTCCTTACATGAAAAGGCATGGTGAGGAATTTTCCATGCTATAAAAGGATATTTGTATTATCAATATTCATTTGGCCTAAGACTGAAGCACAATCTTGACCATATAAACTATTTAGAATCAACACCTTGATGCTTTAAATTAGATATGAAATTAGGATGCGAAAGCTTGATGGAAAAGTATTTAGTAATCAATTCTAACCTCTTCATTTTATAGGAAGGCATATTGAGTATCAGACAGATGAATGCCTTTGCTTGTAATCAAATTGCAAGTTTACAGCAAGTTTATATCTAAACTATAATTTCTAGATATCTGGATGCCTTTGTTTACTGTATCAACAGCTAAAGTGAATAGAATTAACCGAGTCATGTTAGAAAAATAACATTTACCTTGGTACTGTTGTATGTTTTTATTCTTCAGATAGGTTTTCATAATATTTACATTCATTCACTCATCTTGCATCTATCCAGCGTTATATTTCGTGTAACTACTGTGTGTCGGGCTGTAGTTCGAGGAACAGAGCATACACTGGTAAACAAAACAGATAGGTCCTTTTCATCAATGGGGCTTACTGTCTAGTCTTTTTTTTTTAAAGGGACAAAAACAAGGGAAAAGAGAGTTATAGCATATGTTTTCAGGAGGGCAAAAATGGAAGTAGAAAAATCACTAGGGAGAATGTTGTGATAGCCCACAGCTGAAATAACGCTGGCACAGTGAAAATTATAAGAAATGGTTGGATGCAGTCTACTTACCAAGGTGTAGCTAACAGGACATGGTGGTGTGTTACATAAAGATTGTGAAGGAATTTGAAGATGACCACTAGGTTTTTGACCTGCGAAGCTGATTCAATGATGATGCAATTTACGAAGATGGAAAAGATGCTGTGTGAAGGTTTTTAATTGAGACGTCTCTTGGATATATTAATTGTGAGATATTTCTTGAACATGCTAGTGATGCACTAAATGCTCAGGTAAAAGAGAATGGGCTGAAATTTAATTTGTGAATGTTTGGCTTACAGGTGCTTTGGGAAGCCATGAAACTCAGTAAGATCAACTAGGAAATGGAGCAGGAGAAAAAACAATCTCAAAACATGAGTTCCAAACTATTGCAAAAGTGCTCACTAAAGTACTTTTGAATAAATCAACTCACACTAAAAGGCAAAAAACAAAACCAAACCAATGCACCCACATATACACACCAGCTCACACACATGGCACACACTCTCATACACATTTACACACACTCACACTGTCTCACACACACCCAGGGAAGGGCGTGGGGATGGAAGAAGAGAACTACTGGCAGTGTTGTACATTTAGGTAGTTTGGAGACATCATCTTATTTAATTTTCATAAGAGCAAGGTGTCTGTGAGAAATAGAAAACCCAACAAAGATGTCTGAGGAAGTCCAGCTGGTGAAATATGGGGGAAATTAGGACATTTTAAATGAATGAAATATTTTAGATCTGGGAGAGGGTTTAGGTCTCCTCAATACTGCAAGCAGGTGGAATACAGTGAAGACTGAAACTGACCACTGGGTCAGCTGTCTTGAGGTCACTTGTAACTTTGACCAAGGCAGTTTCAGTGACGTGGTAGAGAGACAACGAGTTCAAGAGAACGTGGTAAGTGAGGATGAGTACACCATGAGAGGAATGAGACGTCCTGACAGTTTTCTCTAAGTGAACCAGAGATGCTGGGAAGTAGCTAGAGTGATGGGAGATGGAGGGAGCTATTGCAGAATGTTTTGTAATATACTACAGGGAATATCAGACACGATTCAACAAAGAAAACCTGGTTGCAGGACGGGAAGGGATAAGCACAGAAGGGTAAGTGATTTCTTACCTGAGCATATAACTGTTTATGGGACTCAATGCATAAATTCAGGATTTGGACTTCTATAGGAGGGAGGATGGTTCCTTTACTTCAGTAGGAAAGGAAGTAGGCATAGGCAGGAAGAAGGCAATAAAGGTGGAGATACGATAGATGGGTAGATTTGGGGATGCACAGATTAGAAAGCTCATTTCAGGTTTGTTAGTGAGAGGGAATGACTTCCAGAGTTCATCAGATGATGAAGAATTTTGGAAGAGCTGAATTTGCGCAGGAGCTGTACATAGCCTTAGGGGGGAGAGTGAGCAATGAGAGACAGCTAGAAGACTAGGAGGTAAAGACATATGTTTGATGGGATCAGTGCTAATTCTCTACCAAGAAAAAGCAGATAATCAGCTCTAATTATAGCTTCCTTCATGGGCAAGGGCTCCTAGGTGTTGTGGAATAGTGAAGTCCCCAGTGTTGTGAAGGGGAGGGAGAAACAGCTTGATACGGTTCAGAGGCTCTCTCTGCATCCGTCATCCAGCCTGGATCCATCCTGAGCTCAGGGGGCCTCCTTTAAATCTGGATACGGGAGATATAGAAGCTGATTGGGAAAGGTGGTCTAAACTGGAGCCTCTGGAGCTCAAATGCAAGCATAAAATTCAACTTACATGAGTCATGTAATCTATGGAAAAAAGTGTTAAAAAAGACTTACCAATATCTAAAATAGGGATGTGGATTTCAAGTATTCTCTACTGCTGCAGCCATGGTCAGCATTGCTAATCAATCAAGTCTTTCTATTATAGATAGGTCATCTGGAATCCTATACCTCATGGCACTCTGATTAGCCCCTGCTTACCTATCAGAGTCAACATGAGAAAAGAAAACTTCCCCAAGTGACGCTCAGCCTTCAGAAGACCTCTATTCTGCTGCCTACTAGACATGTCAAATGATAAACCCCCAAATGAACCCCTGATCTCCCCTCAACCCTAGCACCTCAACTTGCTTTTGCCAACTGAAAAAAAAATGCACCACCTAAAGGTTGAGATTTGGTGGACTTGCTGAGGACTTAAACCCTGAAAGCAGCATCTCAGATGCTCTGAGGGACTGCTTTGAAAACGTAAGGGAGGAGCCAGGATATATAGGCGTTTTTTGCGGACTGTGTGTGTGGGGGGCGGGGAGGGGGGGGGGGGGATGGGACAGTTAGTCCAAACATCAAAAGATTATTGTTTTAAGAAAAAACAGACGTCTCACATTAAATGAATTTAGCACTTTTCTAAGTATAGGAAGACGCCAGAGTCTGGGCTCATTGAAATCATTCCTTTGATATGCACCTTAACTATCTAAGGCCAGCATCCTGTTTTTCTCCAGCCTGAAGCCCCTCAGGGTGCAAAGTCGGAGCAGCTGCAGTGGCTGCTGTCTTGATGGCCACAACATCCTTTGTTTACTGATATGCTGGGTAATGTTCTTCGTCTGCATTTTCAGAGTCCTTCTAATCTCAGCAAATGACTCCTTGCTTTTTCCTATATATCAAATCTAATAGATTAACCTATCCTTTGGCTCTAAACTTAAAAGGGACCCATAATCTTCCCCCTTTTTACTGCCTCCACCACAACTCCTGGGTCTACCCTGTTGCCTCCCTACATCTGTTCTAAAGTCTCTGGAGACCGTTCTCAGCACAGAAGCCAGAAGGATCCTTTATAGCAGGTTCAGATCACACCAGGTCACTTCTCTCCTCACAGTCCTCCTGTGGACTCTCATCTCACCACTTATGTAAAAACCAACCACCAGCCAATGGCCTACCTGGACTGCATGACTTGTGGCCTCTTCTTTCCTCTTTTATTTTTTTTTTCTCTTTTTCTTTTTGGCCACACTGCATGGCATTGAGAACTTCCCTGACCAGAGACTGAACCCATGCCCTCTGCAGTGGAAGCGTGGAGTCTTAACCACTCCTCCCCTCTCTGACCTCAGCTAGGCTTCCCTCCTTTGCTCACCCAGGTCAGATATGCTGGCCTTTCCCGTCCTTCCCTCTGCCAGGAGATGTTTTCCCCAGACAACACAAGTTAACCCTCTCCCTGCCTGTCTCAGTTGTCACCTTATACCCTTCCACTTACCCTTTGAACCCTGGAATCCTCTTAACCTCCTTTATGCTTTCCCCAGCATTTATAACCATCTGACATACTTTATACTTAGAATAGTTTCTGTTTATTGTCTGCCTCCTTGCTGCCAGTGTATATATATTCCATTCTAAGAAAGCAGCAATTTTGATCAATATTTGGTCCCTAGCACCTAAAGGAGCCCTCAGCTGACAGAAGGTTCCCAAAGAATAAATGAAAGGGTTAATGAATTTGCAAACCCTGATCTGAGCAACATCCTTACCTGAGCACAATTATTTCTGAAAACACAAGATGCTTGTGGAGTTCAGTTTGATCCAGTTTGAAATCATGGGAGTGAAAGAATTTCCTTTTGGAAGCCATTGTATAAGCCATCAGCTCCCTTGAGGGTGCTTTTATCAGCTCTGAAAGCAAGTTTTGCCATTCATCAGCTGTTTGCAGGAGGACTGAGCCGACCTCTCTGTGCTCTGCATCCACACCCCCTCCCACCTCTCCCTGAGAGATTTTCAGTTCCAGGAAAATCTCTTGTCTGCTGCAGCATGCCCTGCTAGCAGGCTGTGCCTTCTGCGGCAGGAAAGGTTACATTCAGTCACTTGTTATTCCAATATGCATCCACATCATCTATTTTTCTCTCTCACTTTTTTCTCTTCTCCTGACCTGAGTTAATCCTCTCATTATCTGCTTCCCACTTGGATTAAATCCCCCTTCAACTTTTGTTCTTATCCTGGCCCTATATTTGCCAACCTCCCCGGGGACTTTGCAAGAGCCAGGGTTTAAAGACCACTCTTTCAGTCCCAGGCCCAATTGACAGCCAAAGAACAAAGAAGAGTGAACTACTTTCCAAGGAAACAGCACCACTGAGAGTCTCCCTTCTAAGAATGCCTCCTCTTGTCTGCAGAAATCTAAGCCTAAGTATTAATTAAGAGAAGGAGCCAGGCCAGAACTAATATTTGTGGAAATATGCCTTGTCTCAGGAATGGGGTCGGGGGCATTTTTCACAGTTTATCTCAAATAACAGTTGTATGCAGCTCACAAATCAAGTAACAATCACCGCCATATAAAATGTCCCATTTTAGAAAGGAAATAAGAGCATGGCATTCTCCTGTTCAAAGTGCTAAGTGGCTTGCCCTTGAAATCCCAAGGCCTAACCATGGCCAACCACGGCCTGACCTTATTCCCCACTCCTCTCACCACTCCCCAGCCTCCCTCCCCATTCCAGCAATGGGATCTCATATTTTTTGCAATAACTCTAGTGTCTGTGCATTTACTGTTTCCTCTGCATGTCCTGCTCTCCTCCTCCCCCTACTTTAATCACACGGTTCACAGTTTCTCTTCTTCAAGGCTCTCAACTGTCATCTTTCCAGAAAGACCTTAGCTGACCACTCTACAGGGTGACCTCCAACTCTGGAAACAGATCTGGAAAATGTATAATCCATGATTTATTGACATTGCATTTCAACACAAGGTGAAATAGTAATATTTGAGTTACTGGTGTTTACGATCACCTTGTTTTTAAGTTGTATCCCTCCCCTCACTCTCTGCCCTGCTTTACTATCATATGTTCTTTATTTTTTTATTTTTTTATTTATTTATTATTCTTTGGGGGGTACACTCAGTTCAATCATCTGTTTTTATACACATATCCCCGTATTCCCTCCCTCCCTCAACTCCCCCCCCCACCCTCCCTCGAGTCCCCCCCACCCTCCCTGTCCCAGTCCTCTAAGGCATCTTCCATCCTCGAGTTGGACTCCCTTTGTTATACAACAACTTCCCACTGGCTATCTATTTTACAGTTGGTAGTATATATGTGTCTGTGCTACTCTCTCGCTTTGTCTCAGCTTCCCCTTCACCCCCCGCCCCCTCCCATACCTCGAGTTCTCCAGTCCATCCTCTGCATCTGCGTCCTTGTTCTTGTCACTGAGTTCATCAGTACCATTTTTAGATTCCGTATATGTGAGTTAGCATACAATATTTGTCTTTCTCTTTCTGACTTACTTCACTCTGTATGACAGACTCTAGGTCTATCCACCTCATTACATAGAGCTCCATCTCATCCCTTTTTATAGCTGAGTAATATTCCATTGTATATATATGCCACATCTTCTGTATCCATTCATTTGTTGATGGGTATTTAGGTTGCTTCCATGTCCTGGCTATTGTAAATAGTGCTGCAATAAACATTATGGTACATGTTTCTTTTGGGATTACGGTTTTCTTTGGGTATATGGCCAGAAGTGGGATTACTGGATCATATGGTAGTTCTATTTGTAGTTTTTGAAGGAACCCCCAAATTGTTTTCCATAGTGGCTGTACCAACTTACAGTCCCACCAACAGTGCAGGAGAGTTCCCTTTTCTCCACACCCTCTCCAACATTTGTTATTTCCAGATTTTGTGATGATGGCCATTCTAATCGGTGTGAGGTAATACTTCATGGTGGCTTTGACTTGCATTTCTCTGATGATTAGTGATGTTGAGCATCTTTTCATGTGTTTGTTGGCCATCTGTATGTCTTCTTTGGAGAAATGTCTATTTAGGTCTTCTGCCCATTTGTGGATTGGGTTATTTGCTTTTTTGGTATGAAGCTGCATGAGCTGCTTGTATATTTTGGAGGTTAATCCTTTGTCCGTTGTTTCATAGGCAACTATTTTTTCCCATTCTGAGGGTTGTCTTCTTGTCTTGTTTATGGTTTCTTTCACTGTGCAAAAGCTTTTAAGTTTCATGAGGTCCCATTTGTTTATTCTTGATTTTATTTCCATGATTCTAGGAGGTGGGTCAAAAAGGATCTTGCTTTGGTGTATGTCATACAGTGTTCTGCCTATGTTTTCCTCTAGGAGTTTTATAGTGTCTGGCCTTACATGTAGGTCTTTAATCCACCTGGAGTTTATTTTTGTGTATGGTGTTAGGAAGTGTTCTAATTTCATTCTTTGACATGTTGCTGTCCAATTTTCCCAGTACCATCATACGTTCTTTATACTTCCAATGTATTTTTTGTTATGTTCCCTGAGGGTAGGGCATGGTTATATTTACAGCCAGCTCTCTGGTGTCTAGAAAGATGCTGGCACAGAATTGGTACCAGGTAAATATGGTTGAAGGAATGAACTGAGCAAGTGGAAGCACAGAAAATGTAAATAATGTGCTCAAGGTCACAAAACTATTTAAATGGTTTAGACAAAATTTGAAGCAAATTTTTATTCCAAAGCCTACACATGTACTGCTCCAAACTGAACCCACTTTGTTTTTGTTCTGCAGTCATATCAACTGTAGAGGCACCTGGAGATAGAAAGGGATAGTCAGCACTAAACCTCCGACCAGATCATTGGCAAAATAAACGAAAACAACCCTGACAGAAGACTGGGTGTCGCTATGGAGGGAAGTGGCTTGATCTTGGGAGTCCCAGGGAACCATGTCCATTGCTGCCTCTTCTACCTGCCAACCCTTTTGAACTGAGGTAATGTTGTTGAGCTTCAATTTCCTCAGCCACCCAATGAAATTAACAGTAATCTCTAACGTGATCATAATCGACCTCTAAGCTCTGAGATTCAGAAAGCGTGGAATCAAATTCTGATATCCTGATTCCCTCCCTGACTTGGTCAAGTTATTTAAACTTGCTAATCTGATTATTCAGCTTGCTAACCACCAATGTAAATTGGAAATAGAAAGAGTATCTTCATTATAAGGTAACTGTGAGTTTATCCATTTAAATTACTTAACCCAGGGCTCAATATATGCAAGCAATTGCTTGTTACTACTAATTTTGCTGTCTCTCCTCCTTCTCCTCCTTCTTCTTTACATTGTTTTTATTATTATTAGACATAGCGGTAGTCGTAAAAGCAGTAGTTATTGTTTCATTAAGTAGAGATAAAATTGTGGCCCTTTCTCACCATAATGTCAATGTTTCTTGAAGACAGAGACTATATTACGCGTATACACTTTGTCTGATACTCTACTTGGAGAATATAGAAGCATGTGCTTACAAACACTTGTGTGTTAATTAATGGGAAACAATGAAATAATAAAATCAGTGGAGCTTTTCAACACGGCTTAATATCAGCTATTGTCAATGCATACACTGGGAAATTACAGTCAAGAAGCTCTGGGAATTTTTGACTTTCAAAAAGAGTAATGACGCTGATTTTTTAAGTCTTAGAATCACTCATTCCCACATTATTGTATTGATTTTTACAAAACTCTGCACAGTAGGCAGGCAGGGGTCATTATTTTCTGTTTGGCCCCCACCGAAGTCTTTATGTGCTTTACATATGGTTTTTGAGATGATCTTCTTTATTTCATAATGCTCTATGCACGTCTTCTATTCATCTGCCACGTTTTAGTCAATACATGTTTACATTCAATAAAAAGTCAACTGAGTGTTTTTTAAATGCCCAGCATGGGGGATATAAAGATGAATTAGTACAAACTTTGAAGCGGGAGGACTTGAATTCTGGGGAGATAGCTACACAAACAACACAGCTCACGATTCTGTAGACTGCCCCTGCCTGTGGGTACAGGTAGATTAATATAATAGTAAGAGCAGAAAAATCTCCCTAACTCAAGCCCCATCTGCAGATTCACTGGAAATGCAGGCCTAGAGATCCTTAGTCCCAGGATAATAGGCACTGTGCACCTGGGCGAGGTGTTTTTTGCAAAAGTCTGGGCAAGACAAAGATTGGGCACCTCGTGATAATCCTTGAAGTTCATGGAAAAGAAGGATCGTTTCTGAAAGCAGCATCTAAGTAAACTGAAAGGCTGCTATTTGAAAATCAGTTCATCAAACAAAATCAGGATAAGAATATAGGAATAAAAAAGGAATTCAAAGCACTGTGCTCTCCATGATAAAGTTAGTTAGCAGCAGAGATATTCTTCCAGGAAAATTGTACCTATTGTTAAATCTACCTCATTGCTATATAAAAACTGAATTTCTTCCACACGTTTCCCTAACATGTCTTCTCCTAGCTGATGACACGTCTTTACAAACTTAGAGCTTGTGAACATTTCCTTAAGAGAAATAATGAGATTGTCAGGCCTCCTGGGATGGTGGTACAAGTTCTGAGTTTAAAAAGACATGGTATAGTACAAATTTAGTTGTTTTTCTGAACGTTAAGGACGATTTGAGAATCCACTAGCACCTGTGTTTTCAATATACTTGCCTTAAAATGGGGGAATTTATTAGTACTTGGGTATATATGATATGTCTTTCCACCAAGCAGTGACCCATCTTAAATCCCTCAGCTGCTACTAGAGATGAGGGCATGGAGATTGAGGGTAGCCATTGAGACTAGATGGAGGAAAATGGTGAGAAATAAAGGTTTTTAAGGCTTATATAACTCAGAAACCAGCATGGAATGGTCAAAACAGCTTTTTGTCCTCCTTCTCCTGAGAATGCTGACGTGCACATTTTGGAAGCACTTAAGAGATTTCAATAAGCAGAGCACTCTCTTTTGTTTGGTGATGATTGCCTATGACAGCCCCCTGCCATCACTTCACAGCATCTACCTTGAAGATCATCGTTGGATTTTCCCAACAATCTTTTGAGATTTGTATGATTATACTGCTTTGTAAGAAAAGAAAACCAAAGTTCTAAGAGTTTAAAAAAATGACCCAAGTTCTCAGAAGATACTTAGTGGCCAGATCTTGATTCAAAGTCCAGACTTTTTTCATGAATAGCTATAAGGATTGCTAGTGCATATTTGCTCTTTGTGATAGGAAGCCTTCAAGAAAGTCCCAATGATACCTGTCTCCTGATGTTCACTCCCTTGTATAATCCCCCCAGTTGAGTGTGGGCTGGGCTTAGTGACTCATCCCTTAAGAATAGAATGGCAAAAGTGATGGATTCCCACCTGAAAGGTTATGTTGTAAAAGATGATGGCTTCTATGTTGGATGCTCTCTCTTAGATCACTTGCTCTGGGAGAAGCCAGCTTCTCTGTCATGAGAGAGCTCTGTAGAGAGGCTTACATGATCAACCTAGAAGATCTTCTGAGGATTTCTACCAGCTAGGCGAGCTGTAAGGATCTTCCAAGGCCTGCCAACAGTCACAGAAACAGCACCTCTTCCAGTCAAGGCTTGAGATGATTATAGACAAGTCTGCCACCTTGATTGCAGACTCATGAGAGATTCTGAGCCAAAACCATCCAGCTAAGCCACCCCCAAATCTCTGATCCATAGAAATTGTGAAACATTAAATACTTATGGTTTTCAGTGGCTGAGTTTGGGGATAGTTCATGACACAGAAATAGATAAATCATACAATATCCAATATCACTTTAAAAACCAAACTAGTTTTTTGGTAGCATTGCGGTAAAATTAATAATGTGTCATTTTCCAAGAACTCCATCACTATAACTTATAAAAACCCCTGTGAAAGAAGCATATACCACCATTTTATAGATGAAATAAATTAACATGTTATAAAATTTAACAGTAATGTGCTGTATGTGAATTATGACGTTTTAGCACTGACTTTTAAAATTTGCAAATAAAGGTTGTTTACCAACTCTGATGGTTAATTTTATGTGTCATCCTGCCTAGGCTAGGGAATGCCCTGATAGCTAGTAAAACTTTATTTTTGCATGTGTCCATGAGGGTGTTTCAGGAAGACATCAGCATTTGAATTGGTAGACTGGGTAAAGATTGATGCCCACACCAATGTGGATGGGCATCATCCAATCCATTGAGCGCCCAAATAGAACCAAAAGGTGAAGGAAGGGAAATTTCACTCTCTGCTTGAGATGGTACATCCCTTTTCTCATGCCCTCAGACACCAGCTCTCCTGGTTCTTGAGCCCTTGGACTCAGACTGAATTACACCACCAGCTTTCAGAGCTCTCCAGCTTACAGATGGGACTTCTTGGCTTCCATAATCATATGAGCCAATTCTTATAATCAATCTTCTCTCTCATCTTCTTTCTTTCTTTTCTCTTTCTCTTTCTTTCTGTCTTACAGATAGATAGATAGATGATAGATAGATAGATAGATAGATAGATAGATAGATAGATAGATAGACAGATAGGTAGATAGATAGATAGATAGATAGATAGATAGATAGATAGATGATAGAGATAGAGGTATAATCTATATCTATATATCATATCTCACATCTGTATCTGTTTCTCTGGAGAATACTGACAAACATGCCTACCAATATGATAATAAAACTGAAGGGATGGGAGTGGATGGCATGTTCATTTAGAACAATTTAAAACATACAGACCTTGGAATAATTACTTTGATGGGATGGTGGGACAGAGTATTTAAAAGAGTAGATTAAAAAGGATGCTCAAGTTTTGATCCTAGGTGCATGGAAGAATGGATTTTGGATACAGTTTTTACCTAATTATGAGAAAACCAACATAAATAAGATGTAGATATCAACAGGGTGGGGCTTATTTCTCTTTGATTTCCCAAACCTTGTCTGACTTCTATGATGTCTCCCCTTTATTTTTAATATCTCAAGAAACCTAGACTTTATGTGTCATTTTATGCACTTAATAAATATGTCCTTTCCAAGAACTTTGTCATTTCCAATATATGGTACATCTGACGCCTGTGAGGGGAGTGACTCCCTCAACTTTACAGACAGTATGAGTTTACACATTAAGAAGAAATAACAGTTGATGACCTGATTCGTGTGGTTAAACACAGGTTTAGCAGAGATTTTTCATTTCCAATTAAAGATTGTTTATTTCTTCTGCATATTTTTAACCTATAGGATGAATAGTTTATTCATTGACTTCAAACTAGAAATCTGAAGGCCTCCTGCAATATGCTACAGCTTATTTCTTTCTTGGAAATCACTACTTCTCTTCTAAGCTGTAAGAGAAGCTGAAGTCTTCAAGTCAATTAGAATCGAATTGCTGTCTCCTGGCTCTTGTACAACATTCTCCTCACCACACAAGTTTAGTCAACCAAGGGCTAGGTCCCAAACCCTAAAACAACCTCCATCATAATGATTTTGAAATAAAGTAAGCCCTGGCTGGGGCTATGTCTAGACATGGGTACCCAAACAGCCTTGGCTATTTAAATGATTTCTGCCATCTTGATGGCTGTCCCAATCAAATCAATTGCGCAAGGATCTGCTTTTTTTTGGCAAAGCAATTTGTATTCTCAGCTCATCCAGACGTTAGGATAACATTATTGATTTAATAGATGCTTTTATTGAGGTAAAATTCACATAACACAACAGTAACCACTTTAAAGAGTCCAACTTAGCTGCATTTAGTACGTTCACAACGTTGTGTAACCACCACTTCTATCAATTTGCAGAAACTTTCCTCACTACAAACTACCTATCCACCCTCTCCAGCCCTCACTCCCACCTCAAGCCCCTGACAATCACCAATACTCTTTCCGTTTCTAGGAATTTACCTAACCTGGTTGTTACATATAAATGAAATCATGCAATATGTGGTCTTTTGTACCTGGTTGCTTTCACTTGTAATGTCAGACTTCATCCACCTTGTAACATATGTTAGTACTTCATTCCTAATCATGGATGAATAATATTTCTTTGTATAGGTATACATTTTATTTATCCATTCATTTGTCAATGGACATTTGATTTGTTTCTACCTTTTGAACATCTTGAATAGAGCTACTATGAGCATTAGTGTACAGTTATTTGTTTGTCTGGTTTCAATTCACTGGAATGTTCCATAGGGCTTAAAAAAAGAGGGAAACAGTGGGGATTGGGGAAGAGGTAACTAGAAGTAACTACAGTGTTTTGGTTGAGTGCACTTTTATATGATCTTTAATTCACTTGTATTTTTATTTACCCTCTTCAGCCCTTCAGCATCTCTCTAGATCCTGACACATAGCAGGTGGTCCATCAACATTCTTACTTGCCTTATTTTGCTGTCTTGTGCTGCTAATATAAGAGTCAATAACATTTTCCCTGGCACTTCCCTGGTAGTCCAGTGGTTAAGACTCTGCACTTCCTTTGCAGGGGTCGCGGGTTTGATCCCTGGTCTGGGAACTAAGATTCCACATGCTGCACGGTGTGGCCCAAAGCAAATAAATGAAAAACACAACAACAACAACAACAAAATCTCATATTTAAAAAAAAAACAACAAACATTTTACCAAGTAATTATTTTTTCATTTAAAGTGAGAGGACATGGTATGTCCAAAAAAATCATTTCCACAATTTGCTGAAAATAATCTTTTTTTCCCCTCTTTTATAACTACACACACTTTATTAGATTACCTACCACCTACTACTTTATGATTTGAAGCTTGTTTTCCTCAAAAATTGCTGGTGTTATCTCTGAGGGATTCTCATAACACTAAGTAAGGAAGTGCCTTGACAGGCTTGAGAGAGAGATTTCCATATTTCCTGTTATTGTTAGTGATTTCCCTTGTTATGAGCCTATTTTATATCTCTCTGTCAATTATGTGTCACATGTCCTGAATAATGCAAGCAGGATTTCACAGCAGCACATGTAACAATAGCAGAGTTACGACATGCTGTTCTATTTCTGCAACTGATTTGTTATTTAAACTAAGCCCCGTGGAAAAAAATCATGTGTATTTTTCCTCTTAGTTTTATATTTTCCTTACATTCTTATGGCACTAAAAGACTTTTTTGGGAATGTAAGACTATTACTAAAGAAGAGTAATAGCTATAATATTTAAGTTCTCACAAAAAATACTTCACTTCAAACTTATCTTGCAATAAATAAATTCTTCCATAATAGTTAAAAACTGTGCTTGGTAATTCACTTGAGACACTGGAAATAATTAATGATCTTTCTGCACATTGTACACACCAGTCTATTCCTCAATTTTTTTCCTCTGGTTCGAATGAGAAGTGTAAAATTTGAAAGGGAATGGGACTGAATCTTATGACTTACAGATTCAGAACTCAGGGAACAGGTGTTCATCAAGCTAAATTAAAAATAATAATAAAAAATAAAAAAGATAAATGAAAGCTTTTCTTAGCACCTGTAGAAAAGCCAAGACTTGCATTTCAGACATCTGTACAAGAACGATGGATTATGTCTCAAAATACTTTGTTCATTTGTTACAGGGTAAAAAATAGAGATTGCAGTGAAAGTGTTTTCGATCTTTTTAGAGGATCCCACTGCTGATGCTGGAATGGGTTAAGCATTTTAACTGTGGATGAATAATGATTTGCATATTTCAATAGCCTTGCCAAGTAGAATTTCATTAGACTTTGGTGATGAGTATTTAATTAGCAGAATGAATATGTTCAGATGGTAAATGTTCTGGCCCAAGACCATTCCCATTTTCTCTGCTTCTCATGGTAAGTTCAAGAAGTGTTTTATAAAGAAACCGTTTGTCTCAAAACTACTAAGAGCACCAAACTAAATTTCCATCTTCCAGCCTCTCTCTTCCAGAGTGAGATGCATTGGTGGGTGCAGAGGAAATTCACCCACTGCTGCAAGTCCATCCAGGCCTGACACCAAACCTCACCCATGCTTGATTAACATTGAGAGCATTGCATACCTCAAGTTTGGATCCTGGAAGCTCTTTGGCTTGTTGACATTCCTTTTACCCTCCTGCTTTGGTTTAAATTTGCTCATTTGATTTTAAATTCCCCCTGGAAGGTGGCAGATCCAGCTTGGAGAACTTTCCAGAGATGATGTAAAGAGCCACAACTTCAGTTTTAGGCAGGATGCATATGTTCTCAGATGCTGTTTCTCAAAGTATGAAACGTCTAATCCTTTGGCTACATACCACTTTCAAATCTTCTTACCAGTTAGTTGAAGGGTAAATTCATTATAATCCGGTAGTGTCTATGATGTAGGTAACCACATACACGGTTATAGGACCCCATATGTAGCCCATCCCTAATCACCTTAACGACTACTCCATCCATCTCCTACTCGTTCAATTATTGATACTATCTCTTGTCAAAGTCCCTCTTGTTTCCCAGTGAGTATCACTAAATGTAAGGCATCCTGACCCAGGTTTCTGCAGTCATAGTAAGTGCGCCTGCAGAGCTGTGAGGCCGGCTCAGGGTTGTCACAAGCCCTGCCCATGATCCTTTCAGAGTAACTACTCTTCTCTAGTTTTCCCAGCTCCCAACTTGGTTTTATATATGGCTCTTTCTATGACATTTATGCCTGTTCAGACATTTTGATGGTCAGTCTTTGTTTATTTAACTTGTTTCCTAATTGTTACCTCTGACATCAGCTCCTCTGCTCCAGCTTCTCGATCAGAACATCAGTGTTTCCCAGACCTCTGCTCAACACAGGATCCAAATATCCTTCTTCTTTTTAGTGCTTGGTGCTATAATATTATACCTATCTGGGAAGGAAGTGGGCCATTTTCAATGCAATTGTCTTTCCTTGCTTTCATCCTCCTTTTCTTACTCCCATCGCTCCTTTTTATCTCTCTCTCTCTGATGTAAATTGGATGATGCCATGTGTCAAGTACTCTAAAAGACAGTGGATAAATAAAAGCACACGAAAAATAATGAAAACATTCCCTATCATTGTGAGCTTCTTGGGAACCCAAGACTAGAGAGGGAGAGATGAAAAAAATTCAACAAGTACTTAGACCACAAATGTAGCACCCAGTATATGGAAAGCACAGTAGGTGCTAGGCATTGATTTTTTTTTAAATTTTTATTGGACTATGGTTGCTTTACAATGTTGTGTTAGCCGCCACTGCACAACAAAATGAATCAACCACATTCATACACACATCCCCTCTTTCTGGACTTCCCTCCCAATTAGGTTATCACAGTGGGTTTCCTGGAATTCCCTGCGCTATACAGTATGTTTCCATCATTGTCTACTTTATACATAGTATCAATAATGTATATGTCAATCCCAATCTCCCAGTTCCTCCCATCCCACCCCTTTCCCCCTTGGTACTGGGCATATACCCAGAGAAAACCATAATTCAAAAAAACATATGCACCCCAGTGTTCATAGCAGCACTATTTACAATAGGCAGGACATGGAAGCAACCCAAATATTCATCAACAGGGGAATGGATAAAGAAGATGCGGTACATACATACAATGGAATATTACTACGCATTGTTTTTATAAGAAAAGGAGGTTAAGGAAAGAAGAGTAGTTCTAACCCTCCCTGCTACTGAATCGCCACCTAGTGGGGGGAATGGGGACAATGCATGGCAGATGACAGCAATGCTTTAGAAAATTGTGTGGTTGCAAAACGTGCTGTGAATAAGAAAATCTTAACATACTGGGATAGATGATAAATGTTTCATGAACAAGATAATATTTAAGCTTAATCTGGGAGAATAAATTGAATTCCATTCACTGGAGAAATAGGAAAATATCCCAGGCTCGTTATTCCATACACCAGGCAATAGGTTGTAAGATTAACTTATTTTTTAAGGTGTTTCAAACTTAATAATTTATGTGAAAAAAAAAAAGCAGATTGTTCAACTGACAGAATAAAGAGAGAGTTTTGTTTAAGTTTATGGGTCAAAGGCTAATCGTTAGCAAAGTCTTTGGTGATACACAAAAGTTAACTCACTGAAGAATGGCAGAGATACCTTAATAAAATGGGCATGATTTATCAGGAATTAAGGGAATTGAGTTGATAAGGTTTTCATAAGAAGAGTGGAGGCACATCTTACCAATGGATGAAGACATATCAATACAAATGCTACTTAGATACTAAGTGAGTGGCTCTTTGACAGCAAATTTAGGGAGAAAACACCGTCTAGTTTACAGATGAGAAAATAAAAGCAGAAGAAATTAAGTGGTTTGCTGAAGGTCATAAAACTAGTTTGGAGCAGAAGTTAAATCAGAACAAGCTCACTCACATAGCAGTTCAATTATTTTTAAACATAACCAATAGCTTGGAACTTTCTTTAGGTTTCCCTTGTTGAACTGGGGTGCCTCTTTAATTAACTCACAATTTTTTTGTGCTTAGGTTATATCCTGTTCGTTCAGTTATCCTTGAGTGCTTTGTATTCTGTCACATCTCTATGTCTCTACAAGAATATATCTGTCTTTTCCTTTCACTGTATAAATTAATCCTCACAACAGTACTGTGAAGTAGAGGGGGAAATGCAGTAGTTGTTTCTGAGATGAGAAAAGTGATGTTCAAAAATATTGAATGACTTTTCCAACATCATCAGGTTTCTAAAAGAAAAGGAAAAAGAAGCTTAATATTGTCACTGCAAAATGCAAAAGTCTTTTAGAGATTCATTTGCAGCATTAAGCCATGATTATGTCTTAGAAAATATGATAATTTTTGACTTTATATTTATACTGGCTTTAAATTTGCAGAAAAATTGGGAAGATAATACAAATTTTTCCTGCATATCCATATATCCCCCCCCCATAGTTTTGCTATTATTAATACCTTACCTTAGTAAGGGAATTTCTTATAATTAGTGAGCCAATATTTATACATTATTATTAACTGAAGCCCATATTTTATTCAGATTTTCTTACTTTTCACTTAATGTCCTTTTTCTGTCCCAAACTCCATATTATATTTAGACTCTTGAGTCTCCTTTTGGTTGTGACACTTTCTCAGAATTCAACATGACTTAATACTATTGCTGTTGACCTTGACCACGTAACTGAGGTAGTATTTGTGAGATTTTCTCCACTATAAATGTATTTATCCCCCTTTTCCACACTGTACTTTTTGGTAAGAAGTCACTAAGAGCAGCTCACACTTAAGGAGTTGGGGGTTATACTCCACCTGCTAAGAGTGGAATATCTCCATAAATTATTTCAGATTCTTCTGCATGGAGATTTGTCGTCTCCCTTACATGTTTATTCATTTACATCAGTGTGGACTTGCAGATATTTATTTTATACTTTGGGCAATAATTCAATGTTACTTTATTTTGTTGCTCAATGTATCCCACATTTGGGCATTAGCCTTGATTTCTTTTAAATTCAAATTCACAGTTAATTTAATTTCAAAATTACTCTTTGTATTTTTCAATCTTGCTGTATTCCCCTACTAGTTCCAGAAGTGTTTTGTCCACTTCTTGGAATTTCCTACATAGACAATCATGTCACCTGTGAATAATTTTTTTTTGCTCCTTCCTTTTAAATCTATATATTTAATTTTCTCATCTTATTGCACTAGTGAGGACTTCCAGCATAGAATTAAATAGAAGTGATGAGAGAGGCTATCCTTACCCAATTTCCAATCTTTGAAAGCATCTAATTTACCAACATTAAATAAGATACTAGCTGTAGACTTTTTTCATTTTCTTTTTTTCTTTTTTCTTTTTTTTTAAGCTCTTTATTGGAAAATAATTGCTTTACACTCTTGTAGACTTTTTGTATATGTTCTTAGTCAAGTTGAGGAAGTTCTCCTCTACTCTTAGTTTACTGGAATTTTTTGTTTGTTTTTAACCATGAATGAGTGCTGGATTTTGTCAATGCTTTTGATATGTCCCTGTCAATTGATAGGATTATCTGATTATTCTTCTTCAGCCTATCAATGTAGTTAATTGCATTTACTGATTTCCAAATGTTGAAACAACTTCACATACCTGGAATACAGCTGACTTGGTCATAGCATATAACTATCTTTTATACATTCTTGGATTCTAGTTACTAAGTTTGTGGGGAGAATTTTCATCTGTTCATGAGAGATATTGGTCTGCTCTGTAGTTTTCCTTACTTGTAACATCTTTATCTGGTCTTTATATGAATGTAATACTGGCCTCATACAAAGAATTAGAAAGTGTTCCCCTTAATTTAAATTTCTGTAATAGAGTATGGATAATTTTTTCCTTAAATATTGGGTATAACTTACTAATGAAGACACAGGGGTCTGATGCTCTTTTTTGAAGGTTATTAATTAATGACTTAATTTTATTAATATAAGAAGGTTCGTTCAGATTGTATCTCATTGTATGAATTTTGGTAGTTTGTGTCAAGGAATTGGTCCATATTATGTAAGTTATCACACCTGTGGACATAGAGTTGTTTGTAGTATTCTTTTCTTTTAATGTCTATTAGATCAGCAGGTATGAGCCCCTCCTTTACTTCTGATATCGGCAATTATTGTCTCCTCTTTTTCTCTCCCTCCAGTTACCCTTGCTAGCATTTATAAATTTTACTGATGTTTTCAAAGAAACAGCTTTGATTATGTCAATTTTCTCTATTGATTTCCTACTTTCAGTTTCATTGGTTTATGCTCTATTTTTCAATTTCTTTTCTTATAGTTGCTTTAAACTTAAATTGCTTTTTGTATGATTTTGTTTTTAAATTTCAGTTGCAGAGAAATGATATGTGCCATCCTCACACTTGATTAAGTTGCAAATCAATGCTCAGTTTTCAACTAAAATACTCTGTCCTGTAATCATTGAAGACCACAGCGTAAGTGATCAAAACCTCTTCTAAATTTCTAGAGAATATGTTATCTATTTTTTCTTGCACATGGATTACATATCGAATTTGATTGCAGTTTTCTGAATATGTGTAGTGTCTCTTCTACAAGATTGACCATTTCTTGACTATAAGAAATTTTGTACCAACATTTGCTGTTTCAGTTACACCTGACATTGTGTTTAGAATACAGAAGATATTCAATAAATATTTATTCAGTGATTCTGGGCTGTGTACTGTGGTGACCTCAATATATAGTAAATAAAATAGTGATCTTTTCAAACTGAAAGTAGCATGTCTGATCAGTTTATTTTTAAAGAAAAAAAAGGGAAAGACTAATGATGACAGTAATTCATTAGAACGTTTCCTCCTCTAGAGTCATAGGAAACCTGTAATAGGGTGATAAAGCCACCACAACTTTACCCGTGTCAGATAGCAATAATAATTTTGATATGTAACCAGGAGTTTGTCATGTTTCTTCTACCATGGTAAGACCCACCCCTGGTTATCTGGAGTGAATGTGGATCCAAAATACACATCTGTTTTCTTTGAGGATAAAAGAGAAAAAACAAAACAAAACAAATTAAAAAAACCCCGCAAAACTCAGCAAAGGGAAAATCAGCATACACACAAAATCAGTGACTTTGGAGGCCAGCATGACCTGTTACTTTTGTTTTTGTTTTGTTTTTGTTTTGTAAATAATTCACTTAAGGTTAAGTGAATTATTTACAATGTCTGCATTTAGGGGTAGAAAACTGATCTGCATTCACTCAAGGAATTGCCCATTCTAAATGGAAAACAGCACTTATTTACATTAAATTTTTATTTAGTCTCTATTGCTGTCTTTTTCTGAGAAGAACTAAAATAATGCAGTAATATGAGTTGTGAATATGTGAGATTAACACAAGAGAATGTGGCTCATAGGACTGAGCTTTTCAAGATATGTGATATCAACATGATAAATCACACAATTGGTGAGCCAGATTTCATGAAATCTTTCATTCACTCATCAATATTTTTGAAGTACTTATTCTGCATCAGTCACAGGGGTGTGTGTTTAACATTGGTTATACAGTATAGCAAACAAACTAACATAATGTAATGATAGTAAAGCTCTCCAAAGTAAAGGATGCTAGAACATGGTAGTCAAAGTTGTATTCATCCTTTTAACCCCAAAATGTATCCTTACTGAGTTCCAGGTGTTATGATTTTTCATTCTTGTGCTATATTCAAGGAATATTAGATGGACTGAGTATCTGTTCATGCATATTTGGTAAATATTTCTTGCATGAAGAAACAAGTGAAAGAAGTGAATTTCAGGGATATTACAGAATACTAAAATTGTAAATATGATTAAATAAGAATCTCTACTGTCTAGTCTATTGCTGCAATTCTCATGTAACCAGACATGTAATATCATAGAGATTGGCACAAAGGTTGAGGGAACCCAGAAGAGATAACCATTAAGTAGGCCTGATACAGGCTAGTGTATCAAGCCTGATACAAGCCTGATACAGGTAGTTAGATACAGTCATGAAGAAAAGTCAATATATGAATTGGGCCTTAAAGATGAATGAGTTCACTAGATGGAAACTAGGTAATGATATTCTCAGCCTATGAATTAGAATGTGCAAAAACATTTAGGTAAAGCAATTATGCTCCAATAAAGGGCTTTAAAAAAACACACATACACATTGAGGTAAGATAGAGTTCAGTGCACACAGGGACCAGTCAATATTCCTGTGTAAATAGACAATAGGATCTATATATATCTGAGACTGTCAAGAAATATGATTGGAAAGATACACTATGAAAGTTTGGTTTTTGGAGCATTGTACAGTACCTGGAATGTAACAGGTGGTTAGTAAATAATTTATTGGTGAATCTGCCATATTTTCATTTAAAAGGGACCCAGTAGAGAGTTTAATTAAAGCTGAATCCCACAAAGATCACACTAGTTCCTGAATAACAGGAAAAGACAAGCACAGTAGGAAAGACAAGACAAGAGCAGGGCCTGTGAGCAAGTATGGAGCAAAGTGTTAAACCCAAGAATTATTTCACAGGCAAAACCACAAGGATAGTCTTTTATTGAGGGGAAGGGAATGGTGGAAGCACACACACTCTAGAGTGTTATTTTCAAAGATAAAGTTAGCAGGAGGTCTGTGTCTTAAGCAGACACATACTGACTTCAGACTATACTACAAAGCTACAGTAGACAAAATGGTATGGTACTGGCACAAAAATAGACACATAGATCAATGGTACAGAATACACAGCCCAGAAATAAATCACACACTTATGGTCAATTAATCTACAACAAAGGAGGCAAGAATATATGATGGTGAAAACATTGTATCTTCAGTAAGTGGTACTGGAAAAACTGGGCAGCTACATGTAAAAGAATTAAATTAGAACATTCTCCCATATCATATACAAAAATAAACTCAAAGTGGATTAAAGACCTAAATGTAAGACCAGAAACAATAAAACTCCTAGAAGAAAACATAGGCAGAACACTTTTTGACATAAATCATAACAATTTTTTGGGATATGTCTCCTAAGACAAAGGAAATAAAAACAAATAAACAAATAAACAAAACAAACAAAAAAACCCAAATGGAACCTAATTAAACTTAAAAGCTTTGTCACAGCAAAGGAAACCACTGACAAAACAAAAAGAAAACCTACAGAATGAGAGAAAATATTTGGGAATGATATGACCAATAAGAGGTTAATATCTAGATATACTTTAAAATATATTCATATATATAACATAAACAGCTCATATAATTCAGTATTGGAAAACAAACAACCTGATTTTAAAAAATGGGTAGAAGATCTGAATAAACATTTTTCTAAAAAAGACATACAGATAGGCATAGGAAAAGATGCTCATCAATAAGCATCAGAGAAATATAAGCCAAAACAACAATGAAATATCACCTCTCACCTGTTAGAATTACTATTATCAGTAAGACCACAAATAACACACGGTTGGTGAGGATATGGAGACAAAGTACCCTGTTAGTGGGAATGTAAATTTGTGCAGCCACTATGGAAAACAGTGTGGAGGTTCCTCATAAAACTAGAAATAGAACTTCCATATAATTCAGAAATTCCACTTCTGGGTATATATTGGAATACAACAAAGACATTAATTTGAAAAGTTACATGCACCCCAATGTTTATAGCAACATTATTTATAGTAGCCTAGATATGGAAGCAACCTAAGTGTCCATCAACAGATGAGTGGATAAAGAAGATGTGTGTGTATATATATACATATATGTGTGTATATATGTGTATATACATACACATGCACACACACACATACTGTATTCAGCCATAAAAAAATGAAATTTTGTCATTTGCAAGAACACAGAGGGAGGGTATTACTCTTAGTGAAATAAGTCAAACAGAAATACTGTATGTTAGCACATATGTGGGATCTAAAAAATAGAATGAAGGAATGAATATAACAAAACAGAATTTGGCTCACAGGTGTAGAGAACAAACTAGTGGTTACCAATGGCGAGAGGGAAGGGAGGAAGAGCAAGATAGGGGTAGGGGATTAAGAGATGCAAACCACTATGTATAGAATACATAAACTACAAGAATATATTATACAGCCCAAGGAATATAGACAATATTTCATAACTTTAAATGGAGCATGTAATAAAAATTTTGAGTCATTATGTTATATACCTGAAGTAATACAATTTGTAAATTGACTAAACCTCAGTAAAAAACAATGATTATTAAAACCAAATGTATCCTCAAGTTTCTATGAATAAAACCAAAAATGTCAGAGAAATCACAAATACTCGTTATTTTACAAATAAATTATTGATTTTATTACATAATACTTCTTCTAGTTAATTAAGAGCAAAGTTGGACAATTTGCTTTGCCTTTCTATTAGGCTTTCTTTTATAATTAAAATTTGGTTTTGAAAATCACTGCCTCTGGTTGGTCTCACTTGATAGCAGTTATAAACATCAGCAGTTCTCACCGTGCAAAGATGTCCTACCTCCTTCAGTGTGGTCTTCCCATACTTTAGAAGATCAAACAAAATGATTTCCACATCAGTCCTTGCAGTCATGTGAGTCCTCATTTTCTCTCGATGTTTGAAGTAATTCCATTAATATACAAGGTGGTCTAGAAATCAGAACTGACTTGGGGTCAAGGGGTTACCTTTAGTTAAAACACACAATAATTGATTTTTTGTTTGTTTTCCTGTTGTTTGAGTTTTTTTTTTCTGAAACCCCTAGATATCAAGGCATGGAAGCTAGATGGCTCAGTCCTGATAAACACATGTATTTTTAGACCATGTGGTAAGCAAGGACTTCAGAGTGTCCCTACTCACCATGTGTTCCCTGAGTCACCTAGTAAACATTGCAAACACTTGCCATGCCAAGCACTCCACTGGACATTCAGGATACAGATGGAAGACACATCCCTGCCCTTAAGGAACTAATGGGCTGATGAGAAACAAGTTACATTAGAGAATGATAAGAACCCTGAAAGAAGTAGAAACACTAAAGATGGATAATCTGTACCTGAGGACCTCTGACCTTCTAGACAATTGCTGAATAATATCAAATCGACAAAAATCTGCACCTAGAGATTCCTTCACATGAAAAGGCAATTATTTCTGACCATTAATTCAAGAGGGAAAAGAAAGATTTACTTCAGTTGCTAAATGGTAAGATAGAACAGATACATTACATATATTATTATTTATGAATATGCATATATATTTATATTAATGTAACAGCTTATTCCTTCATTATGACTTTGGTCCCACATAAAAGAAGGTCAGGGCACTCTTCCCATTTGCCTTTTGTTAAAAGCTTTCAAAAGTGACCTGTTGAAAGGTGGGCTGTAGGATGGAAAGGCTCTGTTGTTTAGAATTTATAAATGCATTGAAATAGACTTCAAGCTTTATTTGCAGCAAACTACACATTTAGAAACCTAGAATTGTAAAGAATAGAAATGTGGCACTCAGAGACCTCCTTCAGATTATCTAAGGCAATTTTTTTTTCAAGCTCTTTATTGGAAAATAATTGCTTTACACTCTTGTACCAGCTTTTGAGGTACTCCGAAGTGAATCGGGTGTATTTATACATACATCCCCATATCCCCTCCCTCCCGCGACTCCCTCCCACCCTCCTTGTTCTGGCCCTCTAAGGCATCACCCATTATCGAGTTGATCTCCCTTTGTTATACAGCAACTTCCCACTAGCTATCTATTTTACAGTTGGTAGTATATATATGTCTATGCTACTCTCTCACTTTGTCCCAGCTTCCCCTTCGTCCCCCGCCCCCCCAACCCCGTGTCCTCCAGTCCACTCTCTGCATCTGCATCCTTATTCTTGCCCTGTCACTGGGTTCACCAGGACCATTTCTTTTTTTAGATTCCTTATATATAAGTTAGCATACAGTATTTGTTTTTCTCTTTCTGGCATACTTCACTCTGTATGACAGACTCTAGGTCTATCCACCTCATTGCATATAGCTCCATTCATTCCTTTTTATGGCTGAGTAATATTCCATTGCATATATATATGCCACATCTTCCTTATTCAGGACATGGAAGCAACCTAAATGCCCATCAACAGATGAATGGATAAAGAAGATAAGGCAATTTTTAAAAGTTACTTTAAAGAAGGTGGAAACAACTCACAATAGCATTGATCATGGGCCCAAGAACTTGAGAAACAAAATAAGCCTAGATCCAGTCTTGGGACGCATGGCAGGAATGAGAGTATTCTTTCCCACACTTGCTATTTTCTTTCAAGTGGAAGGGCTCCATTAGCATAAAACATCTGTCCACTCTTTGACTCCTCACCTTCCTTCCTTGGGAGATGGATTGCATGTTTGCTTGGTGTGTGTAGAAGCGAGAACAAGGCATATATAGAAAGGATGTCCTTCTTCTTTTTCTCTGGAGCTGGCCAGCCTGTGTAGAGAGTGAGTTTTGACAGCTCTTGGCTGTGTAGTGAGTTCCTTAGAGAGCCCGGCCACCATGCAAATGGACTTCACTGCCCCGTTGTTGCCTGGATGTGAGAATGGGAAGTCTACATCCAAAGTTAAGCATTAGATAGTCCACTTCAACCAATGCTGTCTCGATTAGTAATAACATTAATATTTTGATCTCTGAACAGGAGTGTGCTGGTAAATGTCCAACAACCAACTGCCCAAGGTAAAAACAAACAAACAAAAAACTCATATTTGTAGCATCTGCAAAGATGTGTGCTATACATAACCACACCTGGGCTTATTTCAAGCTACTACCTTGAACATCATTGAATGAGGAATTGGGAAGACACAGATATAATCGACTCCTGTAAAATGGAGCAAGATGGATTCTGCTCAGAACTCTCTACTATTAACTTTATTATTTTACCTTATTTCTCAATGGGTGCAGACTCTGTTTATACAAGAAGGGTCTATTTATCGGCCACCCTCAAACACTGATATTCAGGTTTCCTAACTTCCAATTGAATGTATTTCATACTACATCACCATGTCACTTGGAAACCAGAGTTTCGCTACTCATTACGTAATCAAATACATACACAATTTATATATATATATACACACATATATATATAGACATACATACATATGTATGTATATAAATGTGTGTGTACTGGGCATATTTATATGTATTTACGCACGAATGTAGTGTGTCGGTTATGGTAGCATTTGTGCAGGTATACACATTGTCAAATCTTATGGAAAATTTAAAATAAGTAAATTTGATTTTATGTGAATTTTACCTCAATAAAATTAATTTTTAAAAAGTCAACTTATTCACTTGTAACAAACATATAAAAATAGTAGCAGTAGTTTATATCAGACACAGAAAACCAATGAAGTGATAGTATTGAATTGTTTCACTTCCGAATTTTCACCCTTATTAATTCTATGTTTTTGCTCTGTGACTCGCTGTTCCTTCACTATTTAAATTTAAAATAAAGGAAATAAATGAGAAAAATCAGAGCATATTGCCATAAAATTGCTATCAAAACATCAACCAAACAGCCAGATTTTACCCTATCTATAGGCAGCAATCTTCCTTGAGCTATAACCTGCTCCTCCGATTACTGAACTGATATGTTTTAATGAGACAAAATTATACGCAGCTTGTCCTTGGCAGCAAATATCAAGCAGATGAAAGTTGCATTAGGCTTCTAATTAAGATATTACTTTGACATTGAATGCTCTTAGTGGACTGGATATCAATTAACTTCTTGAACTTCTGGCACTTTAATTGATCATCCCACTTTTCTATTTTAAGTAGGAGTTTTAAAATATTTTTCTCCAGAGTTACAGCCTCTGTTTATCTTTTTCCCTTGGCCTATAGTGCCAAATTAATAGATATCTGGTATATCTCCATTGCTTGAATTATAGAAATTATATCCATTTGGCATCTAAATACACACAGAGACAGACACAGACACACTCACACATTTCAGGTTGTCAGCCTAACTCATGGTATGTTATAAGATACTTTCATATAATCTAAAATATCGATATAGACACCTATCACTGAATATTATCACCTGATATTAAATTTAATTTTAATGACATAAATATAAGCTCCAGAAATAAACACATAATAGACACATTTATTCATATACAGGGATATGTGATTTAAGAAAGTAATATATGTGATATTTTCAGCATCTACATGCAAATGAATGTGACCTGTTTCTCAATTGCCTTGTGAGGAGATATGCACTCCTACCAACAGGGGTGCCATCACTGAAAACCTGTTCTTCATTTCTGAAGCTGTTCTTTTTGAAAATTGCCTTTGGTGCTAACTCTTCCTTATACTAACCAGCGTAGACTCTTGGCAAAGGCTTGGTCCTTTGAGAGTTGACTTAACTACTTGAAACTGTCAAAGGCATGAGGAACCAAGACTAATGAAGATGGCTGGTGGAGAAGGTGAGGACACAGCTTGGAATCAGTAACTCAGTGTGACTATGACATAATAAGGCTGTATTTTTCTCTGTGGCTTCTAACCTGTGTCTGAAGCCAGGCTCAAATGCAGAGTTCACAACATGCTTTGAACAAAAGTATATGAAAGCTCTTCTTAATTGCCTACTTGAGCTACACAAAATAATATATAATATTGGCAGCACATTCACTCTTCTTATATTTATTCCTCTCCTGGAAAGTCCCTATTTCACACCAAGGCAACGTGATAACTCCCTCCTCTTGGAAAAATGTAGTCTAAACTTCCTATAACACTTCCATGGAATTTCAGGTTTAAGACTTTATTTAACTTATTTGTGAAGTGGCACATAAATCTTAGGTCATGAGTGTTTTTTGAAGATTTAACAATAAAGCATGTAAAGTCTATTAACAGTATCTGTGCAAAGTAGTTGTATATAAATTTTAATTATCTTTTTCTCACTCTTCACTCCTCTTCCCAACTCATAAAATATTTGGGATATTCTAACGTGTCAAATTATGTTGTTAATCCAGCAAATCATAAATGCTATAAGCTTTTCTGCATCCCCCCCAAAAAAATAATTGCAACCAGTTTCAACCCATCAGAGCAGAAATGCCATGAATTTTAGAGTCATTCATATACTGCACATGTCACTCTCTTCTCCAATACAGGAAACTCTTTAGTCATGTGTGATGAATTCCAACAAAATATCTCAACTTGAAGCAAAACATTTTTTTTAATTGAGGTACAATTGACATACAATATTATATTAGTTTCAGATGTACAACATAGTGATTCGACATGGTGTACATTTCCAAATGATCAACGTGGAAGTCTAGCTGCCATCTGCCACCATACACGGTTAATACAATATTATTGACTACATTTTCCATGCTGTACTTGACATTTCCATGACTTTTTTATTTTATAACTGGAATTTTGTATGTCTTGATCCATTTCATGCATTCTCTCCCCCACAACCTCACTCCTCTCTAGCAGCAATCAATCTGTTCTCTGTATCTACGAGTCTGGGTTTTATCTTGCTTTGTTTGTTTGTTTTGTTTTTCAGATTCCACATATAAGTCAGACAGAGAAAGACAAATATGGCATGATTTCACTTTATGAAGCAAACCATTTTTGTCACATTTTCATCATTTTACAATTTCCGTAGGTGATGATAAAACACTGAAGCGGACGGGGCATTTTAGACAAAACTATTTACACAGGCATGTTTTGGATTGATTGGTTGCAAGGAGATTGTATCTGTTTTCTTTTTGCTGTTCTAATTTTGAGAAAAACAAAGAATACTGGTACCATAAATATACACAAAATGTTTTCAAACGGTATTTATTTTTGGCTCCCAGAGAGCTCAGCTGCAAAGGAAGGTGCTGAAATGTTGATGATGCCAAGTTTGAACTGAGGGTGTGCCTGAGCTGAGGTTACAACACCAGGAAGCCCCCGGCTTCAGTGGTCCCCCACTTAGAGGCAAAGTGGGCTTACTCTACACTGCAAAGTGGCTACACACTGTGAACACAAAAGCAGAATGACAGCATTTGGATGAACCTGCCACTCTAAATTGCATTTTCTCACACAGGGCCCATAATAGCCGTGGAAAAATCCTCCAACCAGACTATTCTTACAGATAGCAGATGACATCCCTCCTCTGGAGATGCAGCTCTCTTGAATGGATCATTTAATTATATAGTGTTTCTTTCTTCTTTTTTTTTTTTTAAGTGGGAGGTGTGGCTTTGAGGTGTCTTTTGAAGATAGTGGACCAGAACCTGTCATTAACTAGAAAGCATTCAGAGAATTCCTCAGCAAAAGCAGTGGTTTTACACTATGATTTGCATTTCTAGGGAGAACTTAGAATGAACTCATTAGGCTTCTGCAGGGGAGACCTCTCCCATTTATTTTTAATTTTGTATCCTTGTCCTTAGGTGTGAGAGGAGTGCCTACTGTGTCCAGCTGCCACATCTCTCCTACCTCTTTGGGGGAAAAGTCTATTCCATTATCTTAGTTGACATGTACATTATGGTTCCTAGAATTATTTCTGAGACAGTTGAAAAGTTTGCTTGGGGTGAAATGTGGGAGGGAGAGATGGGTTAAGAGCCAACAGCAGCACAATTTCTCAGAGATAATATAGTGGTGCCTTAGCAAAACAACTCTCGACGAACATTTGGTGTGGAAAGAGTGTCTTCAGGCTAAGATCCAGATGGTCTGAGCTTAAGGTAAGGAAAACTTAATTGCTTTGCATAAAAACATAGATTTTTCTACAGACAGTCCAGGAAGGAAGAGGGTAAAGATTCTCAGAAATAAAGAGATGCAAGAATTTGTGATAGAAAATGACTACGTTTAATATAAGAGGCAGGGGCTCTGGAAATAAGGCATCCAAGAGATAGATCTTTGGGCTGACTTCTTTGAAGCTACTTAGTAATTATTACAAATTACTTGTTGAGTGGCTCTTTGCTATTCCCTTGTTGGCAGGAACCTCCAAAGTCAGTTAAATTCTACTTGGAACTATGACCATGTCAGAGCAGTGCCTTGAAGAAATAAAGGCTGAGGGTTTTTGTTTGTTTGTTTGCTTTGTTCTATTATTTGGTACAGAAAAGGGAACAACTAAAAGAAACAAGATAGGAGACTTGAGTGGAAGCAGAATATTAGGTTAATAAGGGATTATGAGAAATGCAAGTTCTTGGAAGAATGTCCCAAAACATTGGGAAGTGTGTCAATAACTCAGGTTGTCCATAATTTGCATAAGAACATATAATTTATTTTTATTTAGATGTCATCATTCAGCATAAACCCAAAGTCCTGAAGGCTTGGGGATTGCTTGGATAGCAATCTCAATATTTCCACTTGGGATTTTTAGAGATATTTTGTTTAATTAGCTGTATGTAATTTCTCTGCAAGGAGGCATGAATCTTCAGAATCTGCACGTAAAATCCAAACTCCTAAGGGTTGTGTAACTTCTGGGCCCAAACTACTTCTCACCCACTTTTCTTGCTTTTCCTTGTAAGACTTATCAACAAACCCGTTGATGAAAAATTTTCCCAAACTCGACCTGGAATAGAAACAATTTATAGGAGTGGTTCATGACACCATTTCTTTAGAAGAGAAAGAACACATTCTGGAGAGGAGAAGTAATCTTTTTGACTTGTATAGTTCACAGAACCCTCCTTCTGGGGAGCAATTACTATTATTGCCAAAATGTTAAGTGATTTTCTGCTGGACTTGAGCAGGATTAAGTCTTATTCTGGGAACTTCACCCTCCCAGTTGACGGTCAGCTAATTGTCAGTCAAGAATCCAATGGCTTTTAAGGAGATGTTCTTTTCTTTCTGTATCTAACATGATTATCTGTAATTAATAGATAACCCAACAAGATTACTTATTCTTTCTCTTGTTCTACAAAATACCTAGTAAGAGTGAACCCTTGAATGGGCTCATTAGGACTTTTATAAAAATATTTTATACAAGATTGTAATAAAACTTTGACTCAATCAAGCTGTCTGAAAAGCTCTCTTTAATACACAAGGTAAAATATTTTGGTTGCTTCAAAGCAGCTAAATACAAATATGGAACCTAAAAAGTACAGGCAGCTGAGCAGCTAGAGTTATATGAAACAAAAATAAACAATCAAATCAAACATATGTATATTATATGTATATAATATATATATAAAGATAATATTTGTTATTTGAGTAAATATACATATTGGGAATTCCCTATTGGAGTGTATTATAGATCTGTACTGTCTTATAAGTTAGCTATTGGGAATAGCAGCTATTGAGGATTTGAAATGTTACTTGTTCAATTAAGATTTGCTATAAGGCTAAAATACGCATTTGGTTTTCAATACTCTATTTAAAAACAGAATGCAAAGTATCTAGTAATGTTTATATTGATTACATGAAGAAATACTATATTGGATAAAATTATATGTATTAGTAAAATTAATTTTACCTGGTTCTCTATTTTTTTTATGTGACTTTAACAATGCACACGCAGCTTGTATTTGCAGCACACATTA
This sequence comes from Hippopotamus amphibius kiboko, assembly GCF_030028045.1. Taxonomy (NCBI): domain Eukaryota; kingdom Metazoa; phylum Chordata; class Mammalia; order Artiodactyla; family Hippopotamidae; genus Hippopotamus; species Hippopotamus amphibius. Next base: position 94,201,940 of record NC_080198.1, on the reverse strand, counting down.
TGTTTACATTGGATGGCGCTATTATAGATAATGGGAAATTTTTTTATTTTTTATTTTGTTCATTTGGTTTTTCAGTATGATTTCTAAGAGGCCTAGCTGTAAAAATTGTGGAAAGTATTTTGGCTTGACTTGGTATGGGATATAGTGAATGAAGCCCTCCATCTGACTACAGAGTAATAAATAGATGCTAGATTGAAGGACAACAGTAATTCTGTTTCCTTTTTTTAATAAATATTTAATGAATTTAACAAATATTTACTAAACATCAAATATACACTGACCATGGTACTATATCCTGGGGTTACAATGATAAACAATGCAGGTGTTTCTTTTCCTCTTTATTTTGCAGAGTAAGTAGGTATCAGGCGTCACACCTACAGCTAAAAGCATGGGGGATATCACATAAAGGATTTTAAGTGGTGCTACTGGTAAATAACCAATAACCATTAATGAATAACCATAGTTAACCTGGAGAGTTTTGAAATGGACTCTACAATTTAATATTTTAAACCTGATACCTAAATAAAGGAATATACGAGGGTGAATCAAAAATTATCCCCTCTCTGGCTGTAGAATTTATTTTAATTAACTTTTAGAAAAGACAAATACATCATTTTTCAACATACTCTCCTTGATTTTCAATACACTTTGTCCATCTGTCAACAAGCTTTCGTATTCCCTTATTAAAAAATGTTCTAGGCTGAGCTGCGAGTCACGAATATACCGCTGTCTTCACTCCTTCATCAGAAGTGAATCTTCATCCTCATAGGGCTGCTTTCAGGGGACCAAACTGGTGAAAGTCCAATGCAGCAAGATCAGGACTGTAGGGAGGATGCTTTAACACCTCAAAACGAAGTTTTGCCATGTCGACAGTGTGGGCAGAAGTGTGTGGACGTGCATTTTCATGCAAGATCACAACGCCCTTGGATAGCAGTCCTCCGCGTTTAATCCAAAGTTTAGGCTTCAGCTCTTCAATAAGCATCCCACTGAAATGAACACTGTTAATTGTTGAAGCTTTGAGCCATGGCTGATTTGCAAATAATTTGCCACACAATCCACTGTCACTCTATCAGACAGAATCATTTCACATGTACGTTCAATGTCATCAGCCATGGATGTGGACGGGTGTCTGGCTCCTTCTTGATGGCTAACACTTGTGCAACATTCCTTGAATTTATCTATCCATGCATACACACTTCTTTGCAACGAAACACTTCCTCCACACTGCACACAAAGCCTTTGATAAATAACGGCCACAACCACAAAAGACGTATCACTGCACGCTGCTCTTCTTTCGTGCAAATCACAAGTGGGGCATCCAATTTTGCTCACACCGCAGTTACAAATGAACTGATGTAACGCGTTCACACTTACACAGCAGTGACTTGGGAGACTGTAGCCTTGAACGGAAAGGGCTGATAAGACAGTGTGGCCAACAGAAGTTTTAATATAACTGGAGTGCGGATAATTTTTGACTCACCCTCGTATATTAGCTGAGTAAAGAGGGATTTCTGGTAAGGAAACTCTTCAGTTAGGGCCATTCCTAGAGGGGGATTCTGCTGAAAGCCATCACATACTGAAGGATGAGTGTCCAGGTCTTAAAGGTAGAATCTGGGCAGCAAAACACAGTGTTCACTACAGAATTTGTTAGGTTTGAGCTTCTCCAAAATGTCAAATTGTGGCTGTTTTTTGGATCCAGAAGTAGATTAACTGTGAATATCCAGCTTCAGGAACTTTCTCTGACAGGGGTCCCTACTAAGGTTCTGGGAAGGACACTGGCAGTGAGTTGATAGGGTCTTGTATGTTTGTAAATTTGTGAAAGTAACATATTTTAATGCCTATTTCTACAACTCTACAACACTGACTTTCCTCTGAATTCCACTGGTGAGGTCACAGGTATTTAGGGACCTTGTATGGGCAAGATAAAGTAAGGATTCATCACATTTCATAAATATGATTTTAGCAGATTATACATATGAAATTTAGAGTCACTTTCAAGATAAGTTGTTATTAGCTATGCCAGCATGGGAAGGTCTTTCAGGAATGTCTGGTGTACAATATGACACGGAAGTGCATCACCAGGGGTCATACAGTGACATACACATGTTCTATGAAGTCTAGTGCCAGAAGCATATGAATAATGGAGGGGCAATAAGGTTTAATATGTAAGGAACCAACATCTAATCTCTAGAAAATTATTCGAATAATTGGATGTGCTGAATTGTAAACAGAAGACTCAGTTCTCATCAACACCTACTCAAAACAGAAGATCTGCCTTGTCAATGATATACTTGAGGTGGAAATGATTCAGAAGAGAGGACCCTTGTGAAGAACATCATGGGTGCTCTGTGTGTCCATCAAGGATCTCACCCAAAGGAAGTGGAATTTATAAGGTGAACTCCCAGAGAGCTTGACACAGGTTCTCAGAAGTTAGCAGAACATAGGGTTGCCCTTTGGTTCTGGCTAAGAAACTCTAAACATGAGCAAAAGATCAGGAGCTGTCCTTTTTCTGATATCAGAGCAAAAAGTAGAATAATGTAATCAAAATGTACTTCTCCCATGTGCTGTCAGCATAAAGAGCTAGTTAGAAAAGAAGTATTGATCAAATCAAGGACACTGCAGTTGAGGTCCTAAGCAGAGAATCTCTGAGAAATCCACAAAAGTACTCAGTGAGAGAAATAATCATCAAAAGGACATCTGATACCATAGGGGCACTGATGCTGGCTCACAGCACTGCCAGACGTTTCCCTCAAATTACCTCTCCCTCTGAAACTATCAGGGGTAGCAGTTGAATAGTATGAGGTGGAAGAGAAAGAAAGAAGCCCTCTTTTGCCCACTGCAAACTCCCAAGGCTAAATCAGAACTAGGGCTTTCAATTGGCTGAGAGTTTTCAATGTTTATTATTGCATTACCATAAACCAGAGTCACTTGATGATTCAACTAGAGCGGATTTTTAATGCCAAAAAAAGGGTGGAAGGATGGGAAGCATCACAAAATTGTGGAATAATTCTAAAATTTCAAACAAAAATAGAGAAAGTGCCATCCCAGAGATCGAAATTGAAGGGAGAGTGGAAGAAAGAATAAAGCTAGTTTTTATATATCTTCTCAAGCCCAGCTTGACAATAAAACAAGTTACACACATGCTTCCCACATTTGCGCTCATTCAGATCTTAATTTTTCATCTTTGTGTACTGAAAAATTAGTTCATTGTCAGATATATACTGGTCACAGAATACATTTTTTATTTTTTTTATTTTTTTATTTTATTTATTTATTTATTTTTTTTTGGGGGGTACACCAGGTTCAATCAACTGTTTTTATACACATATTCCCATATTCCCTCCCTTCCTTGACGCCCCCCCACCTCGAGTCCCCCCCACCCTCCCTGCCCCAGTCCTCTAAGGCATCTTCCATCCTTGAGTTGGACTCCCTTTGTTATACAACTTCCCACTGACTATTTTACAGTTGGTAGTATATATATGTCTGTGCTACTCTCTAGCTTCTTCTCAGTTTCCCCTTCACCCCCCACCCCCTCCCATACCTCGAGTTCTCCAGTCCATTCTCTGTATCTGCTTCCTTGTTCTTGTCACTGAGTTCATCAGTACCATTTTTAGATTCCGTATATGTGAGTTAGCATACAATATTTGTCCTTCTCTTTCTGACTTACTTCACTATGTATGACAGATTGTAGTTCTATCCACCTCATTACATATAGCTCCATCTCATCCCTTTTTATAACTGAGTAATATTCCATTGTATATATATGCCACATCTTCTGTATCCATTCATTTGTTGATGGGCATTTAGGTTGCTTCCATGTCCTGGCTATTGTAAATAGTGCTGCAATAAACATTATGGTACAAGTTTCTTTTGGGATTATGGTTTTCTTTGGGTATATGCCCAGGAGTGGGATGACTGGATCATATGGTAGTTCTATTTGTAGTTTTTGAAGGAACCTCCAAATTGTTTTCCATAGTGGCTGTACCAACTTACAGTCCCACCAACAGTGCAGGAGAGTTCCCTTTTCTCCACACCCTCTCCAACATTTGTTGTTTCCAGACTTTGTGATGATGGCCATTCTGATTGGTGTGAGGTGATATCTCATTGTGGCTTTGACTTGCATTTCTCTGATGATTAGTGATGTTGAGCATCTTTTCATGTGTTTGTTGGCCATCTGTATGTCTTCTTTGGAGAAATGTCTATTTAGGTCTTCTGCCCATTTGTGGATTGGGTTATTTGCTTTTTTGGTATGAAGCTGCATGAGCTGTTTGTATATTTTGGAGGTTAATCCTTTGTCCGTTGTTTCATAGGCAATTATTTTTTCCCATTCTGAGGGTTGCCTTTTAGTCTTGTTTATGGTTTCTTTTGCTGTGCAAAAGCTTTTAAAAAGTTTCATGAGGTCCCATTCATTTATTCTTGATTTTATTTCCATGATTCTAGGAGGTGGGTCAAAAAGGATCTTGCTTTGATGGATGTCATAGAGTGTTCTGCCTATGTTTTCCTCTAAGAGTTTTATAGTGTCTGGCCTTACATGTAGGTCTTTAATCCATTTGGAGTTTATTTTTGTGTATGGTGTTAGGAGGTGTTCTAAGTTCATTCTTTTACATGTTGCTGTCCAATTTTCCCAGCACCACTTATTGAAGAGGCTGTCTTTTTTCCATTGTATACTCGTGCCTCCTTTGTCAAAGATAAGGTGCCCATATGTGTTTGGGCTTACTTCTGAGTTCTCTATTCTATTCCATTGATCTTCCTTTCTATTTTTGTGCCAGTACCATACTGTCTTGATCACCATGGCCTTGTAGTATAGTTTGAAGTCAGGAAGCCTGATTCCACCAACTCCATTTTTCCTTCTCAAGATTGCTTTGGCTATTCGGGGTCTTTTGCGTTTCCATACAAATCGTAAGATTTCTTGCTCTAGTTCTGTGAAAAATGCCATTGGTAATTTGATCAGGATTGCATTGAATCTGTAAATTGCTTTGGGTAGTACAGTCATTTTCACGATGTTGATTCTTCCAATCCAGGAACATGGTATGTCCCTCCATCTGTTTGTGTCGTCTTTGATTTCTTTCATCAATGTCTTAAAGTTTTCTGCATACAGATCTTTTGCCTCCTTAGGCAGGTTTATTCCTAGGTATTTTATTCTTTTGATTGCAATGGTGAATGGGAGAGTTTCCTTAATTTCTCTTTCTGCTCTTCCGTTGTTAGTGTATAGGAATGCAAGAGATTTCTGTGCATTAATTTTGTATCCTGCTACTTTACTAAACTCATCAATTAGTGCTAGCAGTTTTCTGGTAGAGTCTTTAGGGTTCTCTATATATAATATCATGTCATCTGCAGAGAGTGACAATTTTACTTCTTCCTTTCCAATTTGGATTCCTTTAATTTCTTTTTCTTCTCTGATTGCTGTGGCTAAAACTTCCAAAACTATGTTGAATAATAGTGGTGAGAGTGGACACCCTTGTCTTGTTCCTGTTCTTAGAGGGAATTCTTCCAGTTTTTCTCCATTGAGAACAATGTTGGCTTTTGGTTTTTCATATATGGCTTTTATGATGTTGCGGTAATTTCCTTCTATGCCCATTTTCTGGAGAGCTTTTATCATAAATGGATGTTGAACATTGTCAAAAGCTTTTTCTGCATCTATTGAAATGATCATATGGTTTTTATCCTTCAATTTGTTGATATGATGTATCACGTTGATTGATTTGCGTATATTGAAGAATCCTTGCATCCCAGGGATAAACCCCACTTGATCGTGGTGTATGATTTTTTTAATGTGCTGTTGCAGTCTGTTAGCTAGTATTTTGTTGAGGATTTTTGCATCTATATTCATCAGTGATATTGGTCTGTAGTTTTCTTTTTTTTGTGACATCTTTGCCTGGTTTTGGTATCAGGGTGATGGTAGCCTCATAGAATGAGTTTGGGAGTGTTCCGCCTTCTGCAATATTTTGGAAGAGTTTGAGAAGGATAGGTGTTAACTCTTCTCGAAATGTTTGATAGAATTCGCCTGTGAATCCATCTGGTCCTGGGCTTTTGTGTGTTGGGAGATTTTTAATCACTGCCTCAATTTCTGTACTTGTGATTGGTCTGTTCATGGTTTCTATTTCTTCCTGGTTCAGTCTTGGAAGATTGTATTTTTCTAAGAATGTATCCATTTCTTCCAGGTTATCCAATTGATTGGCATATAGTTGCTTGTAGTAGTCTCTCATGATGTTTTGTATTACAGAATACATTTTTAATAAATAAATAAATGTTGTGTGTGTGTGTGTGTTATGTAATGTAGTGTTTGGGGGAGAGAGGTACTGAAAAAAAAATATCTGTCTGACATCGGAATTGGCTAAAGACATGACCTTACCAGCTGGGAAGTTGGAAAGGTAATTTTTCACAGCTATAGGCACCGATGAAGTGCTAAACTCAGTAGGGTTCAAAGGTCTAAGAGGATGAAATTTCTTACACTTTATCACCACTTATGAGTGGATACTAGCAAGCTAATAACAAAGGGTTTACATCATTAGAATTAATGAGGAATTAAAACACCTGAATGAATCAAGGGAAATTTTTCAAAGTTATCTGCCATAGGCTATTGATGTCTCAGCAGTTCATTAAACACCTGAAGCAAACATCGCCCTGAGCCAGTAGGGCAGTGGATGGGAGCACAAAAGATTTACAGATGGAGTGGGGATGTGTTCCATCAGTATCCTCTTTGTCTTCCCTTGTCCACCTCCACTCTCATCCCAGATCTCTTTTCCGTTGATGTGTTGATGTCCTAGTCCTTTCTACTTTCTTAGAAGGTCTCCTAGGGATTAATGAAGTCAGATAAATATAACAATGTTCAACACAGAGGTTTAGAAATCATGTAATTCGATGGTCCGTTTTCCTAAAGCTGTATTTGGCCAGAGTAAATCCTGAATCAGGAATCAAACCGTGCTTTCCATAAGCCAGATATTTACTATTTTTACTATTTTTCTAGATTGACTCCCTGCACTGCCCCCTCTTTAAATTCCAGTGTAAATCATGCCTCACATGAAAAATCACTCACAGGCACCCTGTCTCGTAGCCATATACTAACTGTTGTTAATTGCATAATATAGGAGCTTCTTTAAAATATATGGAAATATAAAAGGAAAGGGAAAGCGATACTTAAGCAAGAATAGAAGCTGAGTGTTATCTTGAAAGTTGATGAAAAAATCAAAATCATTTAATAATTTTTCAAGTATAAAAGAACCAACAGATGTCAAATCTCCTAATTAAATAATAGTAGGTAACTAGTGCATAGAAGATCAATAGATAGATACACAGAAAGATACATAGATAAATTTATACTTATACTTTAATGAATGTATTTAAATTAGTTTTATCCCTTTCTCCTGGATCATTGACCAGTTTAATATATATATTTGTTAGCCACCTATATTGTCAGAAAGTGTGCTACATAGTTAAGGAGAGAAGGCAATTAGGAGTTAGGCAGTGACTTGAGACATCACAGTCTTTTGGAGATGACAAGTGAACACAGGATCATAAGACAGGTAAACTGAGCTCTGATGGAGGCAATCTGCTTTCCAGGAAACTCAGAAGAAGTGTTGCCAGGGTTGAAGGGTGTTATGGACTGATTTGTGTCTCCCTCCCCAAACCTATATGTTGAAATTCTAACTCTCGGGGCCTCAGAATGTGACTGTGTTTGAGATACGGTCTTTTAAGAGATGATTAAGGTAAAACAAGGTCATTAGGGTGGCTCTAATCCAGTATGACTGAGAGGAGGCTGGGACATAGACACATAGAGAGGGAAGACCAGGTGAGGACAGAGGGAGAAGAGGCCATCTAGAGCCCCAAGGAAAGAAGCCTCAGAAGAGAACAAACAGATGAATGGATAAAGATGTGGTATATAAATATACAATGAAATATTACTAAGCCACAAAAAATAACGAAATAATGCCATTTGCAGCAACATGGATGGACTTAGAGATGATCATACCAAGTGAAGTAAGTCAGACAAAGACAAATATCATATGATATCACTTATATGTGGAATCTAAAAAATGATACAAGTGAACTTATTTACAATAAAAAAGAAGTAGACTCACAGATATAGAAAACAAACTTATGGTTAATGAAGGGGAAAGGGCAGGGAGGGAGGGATAAATCAGAAGTCTAGGATTAACAGATACATGCCATTCTATATGAAATAGATAAACAACAAGGGTGTATTGTATAGCACAGGGAACTATATTCAATATCTCATAATAACCTACCATGGAAAAGAATCTGAAAAAGAATATATATATATATATATATATACACATACACATACAGACAGATATATCTATATATATACATATGAATATCATATATATGTATGAATTACTTGGCTGTACACCTGAAACTAAGACAATATTGTAAATCAACTACACTTCAAGAAAACAAAACAAAACGCTAAATATATCTGACTGGAGGACAGAATGGGAATATGCATGGCAAGATGAATGTGGCCTCTCAGCAGGGTTCAGATCTTAGAGGATAGTAAGTGGTTGGTTAACAGGAGCCATTGACTTCCTAGCAGGAAAAGAGAAAGAGTCTTACAGTGCTGAGGATGACACACTGGCAAAGTTGGATTTCATCCTCTGCTTCATCTTTGGACATTTTGAACATTCTGTGCTTTGTGGCTCATTTCTGACCTCACCTGTGATGGGGAAAGTCACATGACAGAACCCATGAAAAAAGCCACCTTTATGAAAGGACATTAATTTTTTGGCAGAGATTCTGAGGGGTGTTAGAATGGACTGCTCATAACAGATGGAGACAAGTCGCTTGAGGAAGTGAACAGCTGCATTGGTCTGTTTCTTTTTCATGATTTCAAATTTATAACAAAATTAATACAACTTATCACCAGAGATTGATGGCATTTCAAAAGCAATGAGTATAGCCACAGGGGTGAAACAGTTTACTATATATCTGAACACAGTCATTAGTTAAAGCAAGAAGTGTTCTTTAAACTATGGGATGGATGACTGGATAAGTGAATAGAATTCAGCCACTGGCTCATATTATTTGATACTGCAACTGAGATTGTCATGTTTTATAAAGCATGCTTTGATCATATTAAGGAAGAAGCCCAAGTCATACCATATTGAAAGAATAAGGCTTGAATAATGGTTAACTGCATCAATTATGGAATCACAAGCTCTTAGTTCAAATCCTATCTCTACCAGGTATTAGCTATCTAATCGTGGGAAAGGAACACAGCCTCTCTGTGCTTCAGTTTTCTCATATTAAAGTCATTTTAAGAATGATGATAGCAAGCATTATGGGATGCGCCAGCTGCTGTAATAAATGGTTCATATATACATATATGTATTATTTAATCCTCAGGACTACTGGTAAATATAAGCATTTCTCATTAACCATTTTACTCCTCAGGGACCTGGGACAGAGAGTGGTTAAATTAACCAGCCCAAAGTCACAGAGCTAGGAGTGACAAAGCTGAGATGTGAACCCAAACGATCTCTCTCCAGGGTCTGTGCTTTCTTTATAATCTGCTAGTTCCATAGGATTATTAGCTCTATTATTATTATTATTATAAATTCTTATTATAGGCACACACTCTCTGCTTGGTTAGCGTACCTAATACCTAGGTATTTCTGCACGTATCTGATCTCACCTTATCCTGAGCCTTAAGCAGACTGTCTCAAACTAGACCTTGGTTCCCATCTTCCTATTCAGCACTCTGGCTAACATCTTCCTCTCGTAGTGTCTCCGTTCTCCGGAACTGCCTCCAGTTGGATGCACACTTGTACCTGGATTTTGCTGTTTCATCAATGTTTCCTTGCTCAGTTCTTTGGTCTTGGGGCCAGGACATCTTCGACTTATTCATTCTCTTCCCTTGAAGCTCCTTCACATGGGACCCATTTCACCCTTCAACTCAGGGCCTGCTTCTTGTCCACTGACACCAACTGACTCCTCTAACTACAAATGGCTTTCCTCCCCCTCCTTCCTTGATGTAAAACCTCATGCTTTTAGACACCATAAGGGAGTCCAGAATGTATAAATGCAGGTGGAATGTAGTTTGTGAGAGCCTGGTCTTTGGAGAGGGAAGCCTTCAATTTGAGCTTGACCCTATCATTTGTTAACTCTGTGACCTCAGGTGAAGTTCTTGACGTCTCTGGACCTAGGTAACTCTTCGTACCACGTAAACGATATAAGCCCCTCCTTCATAGAGTTGCCTTAAGGATTAAAAGAGGCAACATGTGCAAAGGCTTGAGTGCAGGTCGCAGTACTTAGTAAGTCCTCTGTAAAGTGATATCTTATTATTTTTATTTTAATCTTGCTGAATGTAATGTAATGTTCATTGTCAGAACTATTGGATACACAAACAACAAATGGCAAGGCATATATGATCATAAATTTTTCCTGCTTAAAACCTGCAAAGGGACTTCCCTGGTGGCTCAGTGGTTAAGAATCCACCTGCCTACGCAGGGGACACGGGTTCGACCCCTGGTTCGGGAAGATCCCACATACCGTGCACCGCAACAAAGAAGACACCCTGCTCGTCCATGTGCAGCAAGGAAGACCCAACGCAGCCAGTAAATAAGTAAATGAATAGATTTATTAAAAAGAAAAAACCCTGCAAAATCTTCTAATTACCTCCTGAGTTGATATCTGCTTATCTCTTTCACCTCATAGCCATCCATCCCACGATGTTTTATATTCCAATAACAATGAATTATATTCTTCCTCAAAAAATACCATGTCTTTGCATTCAGAGTGTGTTCCTTAATCCTAGAATCCCCATCCATTCATTTTTGCACTTCGAAAGGTCCTACTAAACCTTACAAATCCAGCTCAAGTAAAGATGTCACGTCCAGCCTCTCTGAGAGTTCAAGTTCACAATCCCCAGCTGAAGCTGAACTAATGTTCTTCTCTGTGCAACCAGTGGGCCTTGAAAGTGCACCCAGAGGCACACTGGTTCTGCTACATGTGTACATTTATAGTGATAGGCTTATTGTTCTCGCTCTCACCTAGAGGCTGAGTTCTTTTTCCCATCACTGGTATGTCCCGAAGACTTAGTAAAGATTCCTAGCTTTGAATGAACGAATCGATGCGTGAGAACTCTAGTGAATAGCTATAAGTTAGAATATTTTTAAGGCACTCTCTGCCAAGTTCCAGTAGTCGCTATCAGAGATCACAGATAGAGGGCTTTCTCTCTACATTTCCAGGAATTTGATGTAAAGTTTCTGTGCTATCTAGTTTACAAGCTGATGTATATTACATGTTAAGCATACGTTTGATCTTCACAAAATTGGCTTCAATTTCCCTCTATAAATTGTGACAATTTAATAAATTGTCACATAATAAATAATAGATTTTTATTATTAATAATAATAAATATAGGTATAAATAATAGGTTTTTTTCCCTAACACTCTATAGCCATGTGGAGCCAGCACTGTGGAGTAGAAGGAATCTGTGCTTTAGATCCACACTGCTTGTTAGCTGGATAGACTCAAGCTACTTATTTTCTCTGAGGCAGTTTTTCTCCATCTTTAAAGAGGGTTTATAACCCCAATTCACAAGGCTTTGTTAAAAATTAAAAATCATAATATTATACATTAATGTGCAGGATTTAAAAAACACTAACTAAATAGAAAATATTTAGTTAGCACTAAAAATAAGAAGCACTAACAATATTAATTATGGATTACTATTGGCATACTGTTGTGATATATCTATATCTATCTATCTATCTATCATTGAGAGACAGAAAGAGAAAAATAAACTGAGAGAGAGAAAACCAGGAGGAAAGTTACTGGAGAATGAAAATGTACCAATAAGATTTGTTGGATATAGAGTCGGTTAAGTTTGCAGACTTAGAAGAACATAAATCAATGGGCATTTATAAGAAACAGAAAAAATAATGAGCAGGGATTGCTTAATATTGAATTCCATTCATGATAAGAGTGAGGTGACAAATAACATAGTTAAAGTTCAACCAAATAGTCTGATTGAGTTGTTTTGGCTGAAGTCCAACATCTTCATGATAATGAGAATACAATAAGAAAAGTCACAAGTAAATTAGGAAATAAACTAAGTAGAAGTGAATCAACATACAGTCTACTTTGGTCTTCAGCAGATACATAGGAAGGAATAAAGGAAGGGTTTGTACAGTGAACCAAGAATGAGAATTTTGTATTCAGTAACTTCTTAGGCACTTCATGTTGACAAAAATATTTCTTCCCTACATGTGATATTTCCTTCCTTTCGAAGAAAGCTCAAATAATGTAATGCCCTGGCTTCTTTCAACCTCTTAACGAGTGCATTGTGTGGTTGCCCATCTTGCACACTGCACAAATCTAGGGCCACCATTCACATAATATTATATTTAAATAGGCCCAGTGAAATAACTCAGTACACAGCTTGGGCAGATGTACTCAGATGCCTGCCTTAAACTCTCTTTATACTTGGGCTGGGGAAATAACTTTGCTCACTGAAACTTGGCCCTGTTGGCTTAGTTCCTCTTCTTATCCTCTTGAGAAGGAGCTGCCCCCAAAGAAAACATTTTTCTTTGTTCCTCCCTGCTGTAACTTTTACAGAGTCTACTTCCTTGTAGGGTGACCAGTAAGTGTGGCTAATTCTCATGTTTAGTGGTAGGAAGTCCAATTGCTCACACACGCAAACCTTGACCTCCAACCGAATCTTTATTATTAATGAAGGGAATACTTTGGCTCCTAATTGCTGTTTATTTCTCAGTTAGTTCATGACCCAGGCATAGCAAAGAGGAATGTTGTTTATTTAGTTCCTTTCAAGTAAATCTAATGTGTGCCTTATGGACCTTGAGAAATGAGCAAGGTGTAAAATTTTGTAGAACAAATTATGCATAGAATGATTTGGGCTTTGGGCATGGTTTGAACAGATGGCTATAAGCTTTGTTAGTAATTTCCTAAGCACAGACCATGTTGATTTTTCATTTAAATCCTAGTGATTTGCAGCCTGCATTGCACAACAGCTGATTTTTCAGTTGTAGAACTGGCTTTATGAATGTGTGGCTTGGGTGATATTGAACCTTTGCTGTATTTTGACTTAGCAGGTCACTGCTGCGAATGGAGGCAGTGACTAGAATTACCCAACCTATGTGCAGGGGTCTTCTCAAACCCCAACAAATGTGTGGACTTCCTCAGTAAGCAGGTTAGAGCACCTCAACCTCGGCCTGTACTTAGTTGACTTGTGCGAAGAGCCGGGACCATGGTTACTAGGGGATGTCCTCAGAGGCTTTGGTAAAAAAGGGAAGCAAAGGGAAGAATTTGATTGGAGAGAACGGACTGTAACTACAAAACTTGCCAGCATCAGTAGTTGAGAAATATGTGCTGTGTTTGGTCTGAAATGGAATGAACTGTGAATCATTATAGAGCACAAAGGATGTTCTGGCTGTAAGTTGTTAGCACCAGCCCTAGGTAGGAGACTGCACTGGTCTTCCCCAGTTTCAATAATGATTCAATGCCAAGGAGGGAAATTTGGGGGCTGGAACCAACACAGGCTTCTCCACAGGGTCAAGCATCAAGCCACACAACCCTTCCAGTTCTTACCACCATCTGATGTCAAGCGGGTACTGTATTGCTTAATCACCTATATGGAAGGAAACCCTCTCTAAGAAGTAAATTTTTTTTAAGTCTTAAAACTTCCAAAGATAAATGAAGAAGAAACAGCTTTAGTATTGCAGGACTGAAAACATCTTCTCATAAGAGTGGGTGGTGGATTCCATGTTACTTCCTAGATCCCCGATTCACTGAAGTACAATTTGCCTGATTCAGGAGACTCCATGCAAACATGGGAAAACAAGGCAAATGCTCTTCTGACCTACCAGGCAGTATTCATAGGTGGATTTTACTGATATGGTAAATAGTGCCAAAATTAACCTCTTGCTGAGAGAGTTTCCCAAATGAGTTTTAATTCCAAGTCCTCGGTATCAGAAAATTGACATAAACTGCCTGGTATCCCAGCAAGACACCACCAAGATAGCTGTCTTCTTTCAGGATAATCATAAGTCTCTGCTATGGTCTTTGGCAACACAAAAGATGGCTTGAAAATAATTTTGTCTGAGATAACTCTTTTTTTTTTTTATTTTATTTTATTTTATTTTATTTTATTTTTTTTGGGGGTACACCAGGTTCAATCACCTGTTTTTATACACATATCCCCATATTCCCTCCCTTCCTTGACGCCCCCCCCTCGATTCCCCCCCACCCTCCCCGCCCCAGTCCTCCAAGGCATCCTCCATCCTCGAGTTGGACTCCCTTCGCTATACAACAACTTCCCACTGACTATTCTACAGTTGGTAGTATATATATGTCTGTACTACTCTCCCGCTTCTTCTCAGTTTCCCCTTCACCCCCCGCCCCCTCCCATACCTCGAGTTCTCCAGTCCATTCCCTGTATCTGCTTCCCTGCTCTTGTCACTGAGTTCATCAGTACCATTTTTAGATTCCGTATATGTGAGTTAGCATACAATATTTGTCTTTCTCTTTCTGACTTACTTCACTCTGTATGACAGATTGTAGTTCTATCCACCTCATGACATATAGCTCCATCTCATCCCTTTTGATAGCTGCGTAATATTCCATTGTATATATATGCCACATCTTCTGTATCCATTCATTTGTTGATGGGCATTTAGGTTGCTTCCATGTCCTGGCTATTGTAAAGAGTGCTGCAATAAACATTATGGTACAAGTTTCTTTTGGGATTATGGTTTTCTTTGGGTATATGCCCAGGAGTGGGATTACTGGATCATATGGTAGTTCTATTTGTAGTTTTTTGAGGAACCTCCAAATTGTTTTCCATAGTGGCTGTACCAACTTACAGTCCCACCAACAGTGCAGGAGAGTTCCCTTTTCTCCACACCCTCTCCAACATTTGTTGTTTCCAGACTTTGTGATGATGGCCATTCTGATTGGTGTGAGGTGATACCTCATTGTGGCTTTGACTTGCATTTCTCTGATGATGAGTGATGTTGAGCATCTTTTCATGTGTTTGTTGGCCATCTGTATGTCTTCTTTGGAGAAATGTCTATTTAGGTCTTCTGCCCATTTGTGGATTGGGTTATTTGCTTTTTTGGTATGAAGCTGCATGAGCTGCTTGTATATTTTGGAGGTTAATCCTTTGTCCGTTGTTTCATAGGCAATTATTTTTTCCCATTCTGAGGGTTACCTCAGAATGAGATAACTCTTTTAGGAGCAGGGATTGCTTTGTTTTTCCGATTCTGGGGATACGATGCCAGTGCTGTGATAATCTTGTTTTTCATAATAACTCCTGGGAATCTTTAAAATAATGAGGCACATCAGCAGCTCAGTGTTGAACAAATACAATTCTGAGGCCATGAAGGATGAAATATATTTCTTCCAGTGAGAAAGAAGCCAATCTTCAAGTTAAAAGAACACTGTTTCTACTAATGTGCTAAAAACTCTCCCAAGTGAGACTGAATGGACTAAAAATTAAGTGCTTTATAATATTTGGAATTTAAATCACAAGCATAAGGAAAATTCATTTGGAAACTTAATTCTATGGAAATGTAATATATTTGGACTTTTACTTGCAAAAGAATTTAATCTTCCTATTTTAATATTTCCCCAGTACTAGTACAGTAGCAGAGTGTCTATATTCAAATTTGGGCCATCTCTTTATTGACATTTTGTTATTGGAGTATACTTATGTTATCAATCATGCTCAAAACAGATCTCATAACAGACTATGTTGAGCAACGTTGTTGGGAAAAAAATATAGACTGGAAAATCAACTGGAGATTAAATTTCCAGCCTTGTTGTTGATTTAAGTAATGTGCTCTCCTGACCCATTTTAGAGTCTTTGGGCAGGAGATGTTGGGGGAAGTCAGCTCTGATCACAGTCCTCCTGAGGGTTACTCCAAGGTGCAGTGTCAGCATCTGGGGAGGGGCCCATGTGGGTCAGGGAAGAAGTGGCTTGTTAAACTTTTGCTTTTCTCCCAGGTCAGGAAAACACAGTGCTCAGAGAGCAAAATGTAGAGGAAGGCAAAAGGGAAATACTTCTCCCCTGTTCCTCATGTTTCCTTCCATGTGGAGTAAGATCAGTTAATGAAACACTCCCAGCTTTTCTCTGTTCCATTACTCACTACATTATGGAGAAAGTAATGACTAATCTTGGAGTCATTTGGGAAATAATAAACTACATCCTTGGCACCACTCCTCCTTTTCCTTTTGGAAGAGTCTGAGTTCTCTTCTGTTCCTTTCAGTTATACAACGTACAGTTTTCTCTTCCCAGGAGCAGAGGTTTGTAGGTGTCTAGTGATACCTGTCTACGGAAGAGTAAGTCTTTCTAATTTGGGGAGGGGGCCAATACTGGGGAGTCTACCTGCCAAGACAAATGAACTATATCCTCCAAACTGTGATGTGTCACTGATAAAGATATTTGATCTAATGATTAGTTTATTTTTGAGAATTGTTTCTTCTGGGCCAGTCTGCACAGATAGAGGGTGGGGGGAATTTCAGGGTCTTGTAGGAAAGGTAAAAGGCCCCAAATGAGTGGAGTCTTGTCATCCTGAATGGGTGCACCCTATAGATGGGACAATGAGGAGAGAAACTGCAGTGGGATTAGGCCAGGATTGCGTGGGATGTGATAATTTAGAAAGCTCTTTCCATCTGGAAATAGCTCAGAGTCAGCATTGATTGTCTCTGTTTCAAGCTCAATGGAATCATGCTGAGAATGGAACTGAATTGGTCTAATTTCTATGTGTGACATCACCTTAAGCTGCCTTCTAGTGAGAAGTAAATCCTGAGTCTGTTTTACTGGTATTTCCTATCCCTGAATGCATTTCACGATAGAGCAAGTCCTGGGGGAGGTAAAGACAGTCTCCCTAAGGCAGCTCATGGTGAGATATTTTGTGACTGTACAACCTCATATACCATGCTTAGTCAAAGAACATGGAGATAGCTGAGCCATCCTCATCAATCAATGTCTTTTTGCCCAAATTTGAACTCACTTGGAGCAACAACAAACTATTTCTGCCTTCGGATACATTAACTTCAGGCCCAGGCTAACATATTTGGAGAGTGAGACAAAGTTAACCGTCTCACTTCTCTCTGCTGTTCTGACCAGGACAAAGGGAAACAGCATTATCCCATCGTATCGTGTAAACATCTCTCTCTTAATTCAGCCAAGTATATCTCCCAAACCTTCTTGTATGTATGTGCACCGTACTGATGCATCCCTTAGGTGGAGCAGAAGAAGCAATGGGCCTGCAGTCTTGTGGAGTCTAGTCTAGGCTCTGATACAAACTACTGTATCTTCCAATGAGTTTCCTAGCATCTTTAAACCTTGTTTTATTTTTGTTTTTTTCATATATAAAAAGCCTCACGTTAGCCACATCTTTGTAGCTGCAAAGGATAAGACTATAGATTCTGAAGCCAGACTGCCTGGGCTCAAATTCTGACTCTGCCTCTTAATGGCTCTGTCTCTGTAACTAAGTTCAATGACTACTTCATGCCTCAGTCTCCTCATCAGTAAAATGGAGATAACAAATGTCTCTCTATATTGCAAGGTTGTTCCAGTAATGAATAAACCGTGAATAAGTGTAAAGTTCTCAGAATCATGCCGGGCATGTGATTAGTCTCAAGAAAAAGTGTTGTTATTAGTATTGACAAGATAAAACTCAAACTCTTTTGTGTGTCACTGAAGACTCTTCACAATAATGAATTAATCTGTCTCTTGATGTCTACTCCATCTATACCCCAGGAACCATTACCATGTCTATGTACCATGAGAGCAGGACCATGCCTAATCCCTTGCTGCATTTCCAGTATCTAATCATGGTGTCTAAATACATACATATTGAGTTAGTGAATTAATTCATACCACACACAAACCTGCCTTGTTCTTGATCCTTGTCAGAGACATTTAGATGCTATGTTTATAGAGTCATGAAAAACACTCTCTGGTGGTCCTCTCCCACTTCTTTCCCAAAATAAATTTTACCTGTTCTTCAAGGTCTATTTCAAAGGCCATCTGTTTAATGAAACTGATAAGGTAACAAGATGCTTTAGCTGGAAAAGGCATCACTGTTCTGAAATGAGAAAGAAATGAGGATCAGAGATAGAGCAACTCTTTCTAGAACTTAAAAAAAAAAAAAAAAAACCTCTGGATGGAGCCCAGAAATTTGGAGCAGTAGCTGCAGGGGTATATAGGGTTTATCATGGTCCTGAGGAAGGCTTTGGGGCTTCAGCCATGCCCCTCAAATGTCTTTTAACCCATCCAGAAACTCCCCTTGTTGTATCTATACTCTGATAAGAAGAACTAACAATTTGTTAATTATGAGTAAAGTTCACAGAGAAATAATTTGAATACTTTGGTTTTTTTGTTTTTCTTTTTTGATCTGTAACTCATACTCTGAGGTACAACAATATGCTTGATATACAAGTAGAGCATCAAGACAAGTTCCCCAGATCTTGGTCTTACCATATGCCTCCTCTTAGAGCCTATAAAGAAATTTTATTGCCACCGTTGCTTAAGTGTGGGAAAATTTGTCTTTTAACACAAAAGACTCGGCACTGTGTTTGTATACACATTAAAACAGAAGAAAATATATGTTGCTTTCCCATTATTCCTTTGACTGATGTAGGAAAAGTGTTAAAGCTCTCATAGTATGAATAAGAACATAAAAGCACAGAGATTCAACAACAAGAAAAAGAAAATGTAACAAGTTGAGTGGAGGGCAAAAATGGGAAGCCTGTACTAATTATTACAAACTTTGTCTTTTATTCACAGTATCTTAATGTTAATGGAAAGTAGCCTGTACATTTTAATTTCATAGCCATGAAAATTTAGACCAAAGCATTATAAGTCCTTGTTATTAATAACCACTCATGAATATTATGACAAGAATTCATTTTTTGCCCTGTAGTTATAGCTGTGTTTCCACATCCAAGCTGGCTTTTAATTTTTTAAACTCTTTTTTGGCTATGGAGACAAATATCAGGAAAAAAAAAAGTTTAATAGTTACAGTATTAACCCAGCAGAAAGCTTCTGGCTATTAATCAGAGGTTGGACCTTTAGCCCACTTATATAAATACCTTTTTTATGTAGATGAAAAGTTCAAGGAGCTGCAGTCTGGAAAAGTCAATTGTTCTTAAGGATCCTTTAAAGGAGAGAGGACCCAGTGTTTGCACCAACTGGGAACTATTCTATGGGTCCTAAATGGGAACGTTTTTTCACTGTTTAATGCTCTGGAAAGTATCAATGTGATAATGTCTCTTTTGAATTCTTTTCTATACTGACTGTATATTATGAGCCAGATACTGTTTTAAATACATGGTGTAAAACCCCCAACAGCCATGTTTTTTCTTTATGAGCCACACCTCACTGGCCATACTTGCTGGCACAGGGGTGGACATCTGACCCAACAGGTCCCTCAGGGATTTTAAAATTGGAACCAAAGACAGAGAGTAAAACTCTTTTCGGTAGTGACAGCTACATGGCGAGTGGCTTGCGTGTCAGTACAGTAGTAATCATACATTTTAGCATGTCAGGAAAAAAAGAACATGAAACGGACATTCAAAGACATGCAAGATATACATAGAAAGATCTCTGGAGTTCTGGAGTTCTTAAAATCTTTGGAATCCAACAAGTTTTCCTTTTTTAACACAATACTTCAAGTTCACATTCTATGATTTTCGATCAAAATATTCCTTATTTATTCAAGAGTCTAATAGGCTTGGGGAAGAAAATGTACTGCACGGTGTGGCAAGTGTAATAATAGAGGAAATTCTAGGGTACTATGAGAGCTTAGAATATAATTTCCTATTCCTACTCCAGCATTGGGGAAAATAACATAACCAGAGAGATGTGCTAGTTATTATATTTCGCTTGATTTTTAATTTGTTGTTTTAATTTTTTGCGGAGGAAGTCTGGTGATGTGAGTGGAGAAGGATACAGGATAGGTATAAGTGGTAGGAGATAAGATACTGTATCTGATCTCTTATTGGTAAGTAATGTCATGCAATTTATATTGAATTAAGCTTAATGGCTCACTTACTTGAAGATTTATTATTATGGGAATAAATCTATGTTAATCTCTGCTAATGACTGATTTGTCTGGCTTCATATCACTTTTCTTCTACAGGGTGGATGGGTCATCATTGTCTAGACTATCATGGGGTGTGGTCCACACAACCCAAGTGATTGCTTTGGGGACTGACACATGTCCTAAATCAGGCCAATCCAAATCCACCCTGGAATGGTTCTGTTAGAAGTTCCAAAGGCTTCCCATGTTGGTGATCATGGGTTGAAAAGCTGGGGCCATATTCTCTATGCTCTCAACCTGCAGCAGGTATAGAAGAGCCCAGCACAGAGAAAAAGTACAGAGCTGTGAGAAGAGAGAGCCACTGCTTCCTTCCTTGGGATCTACACACCCACCAAGGCCTGAGGTGAGATACACCACATCCTTCTCAGTGATGGACCTAATAAAAACCTATTTGATTAATCTGGTTGAATGTCAACTGTAATGTCAATTATACACTGGGTACTGAAGAGTACACCAGTGTGTTTCTCCTGTTGGGTATATATGTCTTTACTTCCCAGATGGTGGTATAAAATGCATTTAAGAAATGGGAAGCAACATAGATGTCACGCGCCCCAGCTGCCATTGTTTTATGTACAAGAAAATTGAGGGATAAACCAGGTGTGTTGCTTACCCCACATCAAAATGTGAATTGCTGGTAGAGTAATCACCGGTTTAGCAATTAGTAAAGCTAGTTTATTTCAGAAGTTTGTACTATATATGTTATAATTAATAGTGTGTGATTGCATACACATACACACACACACATATATACACACAGACACACACATATATCACACTGAATGCAATTCACGCTGTTGATGACAGCTACACTTGACCTTAGAGTGGTTACTCTGCACAGTGAGAACAGACCATATGAGGACTTTGGAATCAACTTGCTGCAGGAATGGAAGACCCAACATATGTACCTCATGTGATTTTGTCTATAGCTTTTTTCAATAATTTAAGTGTTGTTTTGTTTTGCTTTTTATCTTAACTATGACTCATCAAGTCCCGGCGATTGCTGAAGCTCGTTATCTGGGGCTTCATATCACTGCTGGATAGAACATTTCTTTGGGAAGCGTCATTACTGCGTTTCCTCACTTTAAACAGCAGACTTGGTTCAGATTTGGAAACACTAAGGTTCCCCCCCTTCACTTAAGCTGCTTATTATTAAGCGGGCTGAGACGAATTTAACACTGATAAGCCTCAGGCAGTGAGGACAGAACTCCTTAATGTTCAGCAGTTAAGGCTGAAAACATCAGCACTTAACAATAGGATCAAACTTTCCTCTGACGCCAAGAGGTTATGATGATAATCTAAGTGTTCTCTCTCTCCCAAAGATTTAAGGAGCTGCTCTTCTTACCCAGCTTCATAAGGCAGATGCAAAGAACTTCAAATTCTGATCATGTTCCACTTTCCTATTAGGGAATATTTTTAAAAGGGAATGCAAACAAAAAATTTTAATTCTCAAAGTCAAATTTAAAGGATTTAGAAAAGTTGTATTTTCTCTAAAAGTCACAAAGACTGTGATTCCATAGAAAAAGTGGTAATTTTAGGGAAAAAAAAGTCCCAGAATTAAAGAAAAAGTAAAACGAAATCTGTTTTACTACTTTTTAAAACTAATTGCTGGAATGCTGCTTAATTTTTTGAGTATCATTCTCCACATTTATCTTAGTTTAGGATTCTTAGAAATCAAAAATTGAGGCAAAAGTTGATAGCAATTATTTCATAAAGGCACGCAACATCAGGAAAACGGATGTCAAGTGAAGAGGGAGTGAGGTAGCGAAGGAGGGAGTGTTATTGAGCGCAACCAATATGCTTGCCTGTGGGGCCACCTTCACATGAACTGCCTTTCCCTAGAACAGCTCATCTGAAGAGAAGTAGAAGACATTAGTCATAGAAGAAGACATATTCACAGACTTCAGTTTACCATTGGTCAATTTCATGCTGCATGTCGTTAACTCATCGGTTACATATGTGTGGGCACAGAGAAAAGCCTATCACACCTCAGTGACAACATGGAAAAAGCATGTGACCCCAGCAACCAATGAGGCTTCTTGGGTTGGGTCCATGGAAACTGCATTTGAGCTCACCAAGTGTGATGTTTAAGTAGTAACTGGGATGAAACAAGCAGTTGGGTGGCCAAGGAGACAGGTGAAGGCACAAATATCTGAGCTGAGGGGAGAGAGTTATCTGTTTGATCTTAAAGAGTTATTCTAAGCACTAAGTAAGATAACCTATGCTGAGGACTCCATTGTAGTAGGTATTTTATTCACATCATGTAACCAGAATGTTCTGCTTCATAGAAAATCACTTATGAAGTATTCCTGAAAAACTGGTCAAAGGGTACAAATTTTTAGTTATAAGATTAACATGTTTGGGACTTCCTAGGTGGCGCAGTGGTTAAGAATCCACCTGCCAATGCAGGGGACACAGGTTCAAGCCCTGCTCTGGGAAGATTCCACATGCCAGGGAGCAACTAAGCCCGTGTACCACAACTATTGAGCCTGTGCTCTAGAGCCTGTGAGCCACAACTATTGACCCCATGTGCCACAGCTATTGAAGCCCACACACCTAGAGCCCATGCTCCACAACAAGAGAAGCCACCACAATGAGAAGCCCGTGCACCACAATGAAGAGTAGCCCCCGCTCTCAGCAACTAGAGAAAGCCCCTGTGCAGCAATAAAGACCCAATGCAGGCAATAAATAAATTAAATAGATAAATAAATTTATTTTAAAAAATAAATAAATAAAATAAATAAGTTACAGAGATACATTTGTATAGCACCGGGAATATTGCCAACACTTTATAACAGGTAAAAATGGAGCATAAAATATAAAATTTGAATCATGTTATATACCTGAAACTAACATAATGTTGTAATCAACTATATCTCAACAAAATAAAAACAAAATTATTGTCAGTAGTGATTTTAGTTTTAATAAAAATGTTAAAAAGCAGCAAATATAAATAAAGGAAATAAGCATGGATATATCTATTCGTGTCTTTGTTTGGGAGGCAAAGAGGCCATCGGGCATGAAACCACGAAATCATTAAGTGGATGTGAGCCCAGGGCACATAACTTTTTTGACCCTAGTTTTCTCACCTCTAAATGTGTATAATAACATTTTCTTCTCAAGTTTGTTTTGATGGTTAGAGGAATTCATACATGAAATGTGGTTGACACTAGGTGAGCAATCAGATGTTGTTAGCTTCTTCCTGTTAGTTTTGGAAAGAAAAGATGGTTCTGATCTTTTCATGTGACTCTTGAGGACATAGAAATAATTCACATTTCTCTTTTTTGGTGAATTACCTCCAATTTGATAAAATAAGGTCAGAACATGTTGAGGAGTGAGCTTACAGTGTGTCTCAGTTATGAGGTGGACAACAGGAGTGTCTACAAGGAAATGCTCCTTGGAGGACACCCATCCTCCCAGGAGTGGGGCTTGAGAGGGCTCCTCTCCTCTCCAGGTCTCTTGTTTTGTTCTCTGAAAAGATTTTGCAAGTTTTTAAAAAGAGAAAACACTATTTTCAGGATAGTCATTAATTTTATAGTTGCTTTTTTTTAAGTCTACCAACTTTCTGCAGTCTGTGTCCTCCTTTATGAAACTATTTTGGATAACCCACACATCTGAATTTTATTACTAATTCCAAAGGTGACCTAGGGTGAAGTTTGACTCGTTCATGTTGTGTTCCTCTACCTGAAACATGAGAGGTCAAAGTACCTGTCGTAAAGTAATCTCACTAGAGAAATATCAACTCTTTATCTAATCTTATTGCGTTTTATTGTACAGTAAAAAAAATAAGAATTCCCTTCTGTAACATTTACCTAGTTCCCTCATGCAAGTGATGTTTCAATAAGCAGAGGAAATGTTTGATGAGCTAAATAGTCTAATTCACAAATTTTGATTTGAAGATAAGACTCACTCTTTATATTGTGTGTCTTTGATCTTTCAGGGGAAGAAGAATAAAGTAGCAACAATCAAATTTCACCCTGGGGATTCTGGTAAAATTTCCTTTGCCCCACTTCTGATGACTCTGATGATTAATCTTGAAAAACTTTAAGAAAGAAACCTATGTAAAGATGGCTCTGAAAAATAAACAGCTAGAAAGAGATAAAGATGATGAAGGATTTTAATTACATCCAGAGGGCTACAATTTGGCGTTTTGAGCATATAAGAAGTTATTTCTGAGTTTGGAAGAAAATATTAGAATTCTTATTTGTATATGTTTTCCCATTCTTATTTCTATTTTCCTTTCCTTTTTTATTTTTTATTCTTTATTGAAGTATAGTTTCTGTACAATATTATGTAAGTTGCAGGTGTACAATACAGTGATCCACAATGTTTATATCCTTGTAACTTATTTTATACCTGATAGTTTATACCTCCTACTTGTCTACCCTATATTGTCTCTCCCCTCTTCCTTTGCTTTTCTATTCTATCATACATATTATATAGGCATAGTAGAATATGCATGTAATTTATAAACAAGTAACCAAACAGTAAGAATATTTGGGGCTATGTGTTCTAATTTGATAACTAATCATGATCAATGAGAGTTTGGAGACAATTGGGTTAAATTCAAAACATTGCTGTAGAAAAAAGTGATATTAACATTTATTGATTATTATTGTTGGAGAGAGGTGGTCATCAATATTCTACTTCAAGGCCTCCATGTTTGCTGCTCCAACCACCTGAAATGGTCTTTCTCCCCATATCCATCTACCTCCTTCCCAAAGTCCTCTGGGCCTATTCAAATATGACTTTGCTAATAATTCTTCCCTTCACACCCTATCTAAAATTTAATATCCCATGTTCCAATGTTTCAAATAACCTATTACACTATTTTTCTTATTAGTACTTAGTCCTACCTACTGACCTATTATCTACTTTATTTATTTTCTATACTACACTATTGGTTGTGTACTTTCTGCCTCCCCACAAGAAACTGAGCTCATGAGAGCAGAAAATGTGTATATTCTCTTCACCTTAAATCCCTAGTTTCTAGACTAATGCCTGGCAAACAAAGGTGCTAATATTTGTTGAATGGTATATATCATTTTATTTATTCCTCACAATCAACAAAAGCAGATATTATTATCCATAATTTTAGCTGAATAAACTGAGAGCCCAAACGTAGTAAATAACTTGTTTCAAATCACAGCAAGTAATAGGCTTACTCTGAGAGAAGAAAAGGTGAAAGAGGGCAGCAGGCCAGATAGATGATAACAGCTAAGGGCTGGTATCTAAAGACAGATCAGACTTGTTATATGGGTACCCAAGGAGTCAGGATAGAGTCAATGAAGGGAAACTAGGGGAGGGAAATTTCAGATCTTAGCAGAGACGAATAGACTTAAAACATAACTCTTTCTATGGAAGGAGAGAGTTCCTGGAAAATAGAGATGTTCAAGAAAAATATGTACAATTAGATTGCATAGTTCTAGCAATCGTGATTAAAGTACTGGAAGGAACACAGAATTTGATGTTTTTAAGGATCTTGCATGATTTTTAAATATACATTTTTAATAAAGAGTGGCTGTCAAAGACACCAATTATTAAGCTTTTATGAAAAAAGAAATGCTAGGATTTCCAATAAAAGTAATGAAAAATCATTGTTGTATTCTGAGTAGATAAATCATAGTTCCAAGGAGCAGAAGGCTTAAGGGTGATGGAAATAACTTTCACAGTGCATCTACTGTTCCGAAAAAATGTGTGAGGCACTCTACTTGCATTTTCTATTTTTTCCGCACAGCATGCTTTCAAATGGGAAACGAAGATTCAGAGAAGTCAAGTGACTTGCTCAGGGTGAATACAGTGAGGAAGTCACAGATCTGGGATACGAGACCAGGCTTTCAGATTCCCTTCTATCCCCATATTTTGCCAACTCTAACACAGTTAGATTTTTTTTAAGTTAGGAAATCAGTTTAAAAAGTATATTTAAATTAATAGAGAAGGACTAAAATTATTTTTATGGCTCAAACTTTGCCATTTAGCTTTGCTATTTTAGAAGAACGTCTTTAAAGTAATAAAAAAAATCAAAATCACTGTGACTATGAGCTCTGAAATTCAGGTAAACATATTTAAGCAAACTCTGCCCAAATGAGGCTGGATTGACCATTTTTTTCCCACCTCAAAATGTCTAAAGAATAACAGCCAAATGTTTTAAAGTAAAACACTTGAAAAATAGAGAAAACCTTTTTTAGATTACTACTGTTAAAATTCTTTCTCTTCAGTCATAAACTATGTGACCTCAGGCAGGTCCGTATGAATTTTTTGGTCAGTTAATATACTAACAACGACAAGCAGTTCTACAGAACTTATTCTATGGCTACACCTTACTTGTATAACTCATTTAATCTTCACTACAAATACAGTAGCTCTTGCATTTACATTTAATAATAGTGGAAACTGAACCAAAGGGATGTTAAGTAACGTGACCAAATTTACACAGAGTTCATACTTAGCACTAGACTAGAAATCTTTGGAAATTAAAAATTATTTTCCAGATGCTTTACCTGTCCTTAAAAAATAAAAACCTTGAAAGATCTGATTATTACATGAATTAATATATTAATGGATTAACTAATCAATTGAGTAATTAATAAAACAGCTAACAAACAATCCATACTATATGATCAAATGCTCTTTGTGGTTAATGAGTTGAAGTGCTTTGAAATCTGCAGGGAAAAGTATAGAATCAAACAGGTATTTGAGGAAAATAAGGTTATGCCAAACTATAGGAAAGAGGAAGTGATCTCATAAATTCAGCATATATACATGATTCACTTAATGCTTAAGAGCCATTGGACTAGATTCTGGAGATACAGAAACAAAAGTGATAGGTTTGCTGTCCTCAGTATCTTTCTAGCAGAAAAGAAAGATTTCCTAACACATAACTGCAAAACAGTTTGGTTTAGGCAATAATAGAATACAGTGTTTTCATGACTGTTGATAGAAAATGTATATAGATATCATTTGTAATTTAATTCAAATTGCAGTTTAGGGCAAGAGCCCTTGTTCCAGTGTCTTCACTTTCCATTTGTTTGAATTCTTTTTTTAAACTTCAGTGAACATTGCAACTGAATGCTGTATATTACATCCCATAAATAGAAAATGGACGTTAGCTCCGTTGTCTGTTTTTGTGAAGCCAAATGATGTCTGTATCATCAGAGTAAATCAGTGCTCTAGGATTATTTCTTTCACTAGAAAAATATGCAGATGCCAAATTTTCCCATGGACATTATCAACGAGAACTGCTGATCTCTTTTCACAACATGGATTCGTTTCAGAGAATCTATAGCAACAAACAGGATCTCTCTTCTAAAATAGACATTTTTGTAACCGCATTTCCCTTGCAGATCTGCTCACATATAACTGGATATTATTCATCCTCTAAGACAATGGGAGATTGTTTCCAATTTAACATATTGAGTAGTGATGTGTCTTGTGTAAAACAAGTCTAACAGCACAATTACTTCCTTAATTACTCAGAATTTGTGTGCATCAATGCCTGCTGTGATGCATGAAGGCGTAAACACTTACAATGTAGTTTTCAGATGACACCATAACAATCAAAAGTATTTAGGCAGGACCAGAAATCAAAAGTATTTTTACATGTCATCAAAAATTGAAATGAATATCGCTGAAGTGAGGATTAGAAAAGTTTAGGAACTGAAATTAAAATTTCCAAAGATTCTCAGACAATATAGCTACCAGGGACAGGCCTAAAGTGGTACAAAAAATAATAATCCCTGGCACCCTATCACGTCAAGTGCTATGCTCAGATTACTTTTCTGTTATTAAACTAATTTGGTCCTTCTTAGAATCTACGGTGCTCATTTGGAAATCAATCAGGTAGTCTTTAGGAGAGGTGCAAATAGAGGAGAATGACATTTTTGAGCTACTAATAAGTAGCAGACAAAATTCTAAGCTCTTCACAATATAATGAGTAATATGTGGACACTGCTTTCAAGAGAAAACACGCATTTGAAGTATTGTTATTTTAGACACACACAGTAACCACAGACAGTATTACCTACAGCTTGTATATGTGTGTTACGTATGTTAACATAATGTAGGCAAGTGATGCTAGACAAATCATAATTACATTTTTATTGCTGAACAATTTCATTAAGTAGACCTTGTTTCTCAGACACACTGTGTTTCTCCTTAGTATGAGAAACAACCCACAATAAATTAGATGCCAGAATAGTTAACTAAGAATCTGTCCTTCAAGACAGCAAGACCAACTAGGACTTTTATTTCAAGTTAAAGGGATATCCCAAATCTTGGAATATGTGTACTTTTAGAATATGTTCACTTACACCTTATTTCTTCTGGAGAGATTTTGGAACTAGGACAAAGCCAATTCACCCCATTTTGGAAAGAGTTCTTCACTATGCCATAGCTGGTGACCTTCATAAATTTACTCAATTTGCTGCCTTCAGAAGTGCCTCTTTTTGAAGTAAGGTTTCAGAACACCTGCCTTTCAGGGTGATACCTAATTCACTGGTTGGCATGGTCCCTTTTCAGTAGTTCTCTCTCTGTTTCTGCTCAATTTAATTCCAAACCCTTACAAATCACCAACCAGGATAGAGAAAACCTTTGTTTAGGTGAGAATGTGCCCAAGGAACCCTGAGATGCTTATAGTGCAACAGGAGGGGATAGGAGTCTGGGGTTCTAACCAAGACCTTGCTTGTAGGTTCTTTCCCTCCTTCTCAATGTTCTAGTTTATCTGTGGCTGAACTAAGACCCTGGCAACACAACTGAGCCTCAAACTAGCAACTGCCCTAACTTAGTTCATTGCACACTCAGTGTACTATGTGGCCTCTCCCAACACTTTTTACCCTCCAATTTTCAGTGTCCTTTTTGTTTATATAAACCTCTTTGTTTACTTATACCTCAAAGAGATAAAAACAGGGGATGGGCAAATCTATATACTCTCCGGCCACCCCTTCAAAGCTAAAAATACAGTAAATTATAACTTTTTGGAAATATACGAGGATTCGTAGACGGGTCCAAATCCTTATTTTACAATGTCTCTTCTAACATTCAGATCTTTATCCTGAGCGTGAAGAGGCAGTCCTGTTTGGGTGATAATACAATCATTACAGGACAAAGTTTGTAAGGTGCCTGTACTCACAGAAGAAGGATTTTAGGTGATCAGGCAAAGTAAAAGAATGCAGCATCAAACTCTGCACTTCTTTAAAAAAGTATAACAGCACTTCAAAGGTCTGTTTTCTCATATCCTTAGGTGGTTTTCCCTATAACTCAGGACCTTAGGCCCTTACTGCAGTAACAGTAAGTACATCTCATTAAGCAACTGAAGAGTCAGTAAGGTTCATTGCTAATAAAGACATCTTAAAGGCTAATGTATATTCATTTAGCTTTATGCCAATTTCAATTTCTTTCTGTATCTCAATTCAACTCCTAAGTTTCTTTATTTCTCTACAAGGAGTCACGTGAAGAATATAAAAATATATTCACATTCTTCCAAGAAAATGTACAACAAACACATTGCTTGATATCAGTAGCAGAGATACTTGCACATAGATCTATTTTAATGGTTGCGTTATCAAAATAATGTATTTATGTTTATTTTAAACAAATGTTTATGATTTTTGAGAGAGGGATTAAAGTATGTTCAATTTCTTTAGGAGGTCAGAGGATCTATCAATAGGTTAAACATTAAGCTAAGAGCCGCATGATTTTGATAAACTCAGTTAATGTTTCTGAGCA
Source organism: Hippopotamus amphibius kiboko (assembly GCF_030028045.1). NCBI lineage: Eukaryota > Metazoa > Chordata > Mammalia > Artiodactyla > Hippopotamidae > Hippopotamus > Hippopotamus amphibius. The sequence goes on along the minus strand of NC_080198.1, from coordinate 94,172,130 downwards.
TCACATTCTATAATCCCACTCACCCCTTGGAACATGAGGAAACTCACCACACATAAGATGTGACTCCCATGCCTTACATCCTTTCCTATTTTCCCTTGTCCCTCTGTCCCTAGAAGGAATTCTGGACCCTAGCTCTTCTTCTTTTTCCTTTTCTCCTCCCTTCTTCTTCTCCTTCTTCTTCTCCTTCTTCTTCTGCTTCTGCATTTACTTCTACATTTTGTTTTCTTACATTTAAGGACATATCCTTATTCTTTGATACCATTTTAATGGCATATTACTGATTTTAATACACTATGTTTTCCTTGTAATTTCGATCAACATATTTTGCAATTCTCATTGATACTATGTCTTTGTCTCATATTTTTAAACAATATATTTTAGTTTTCTTTTAATTTCTACTTCAGTTTTCATTGCGCTTAGAGGACATGATCCATGGGATTTTTAATTTTAGAAAATACAATAGATTTGGGGTGTGTCCAGTTGGCAGAGTAGAGAGTCCCTGAGCTCATTTCCTCTCAAGGGTCCACCAAAACTACAGCTATTTACAGAGCAACCATCTATGAGAACAGCCTGAAGACTAACAGAAAAGATTTTCCACAACTGAAGATATAAGGAAGGAACCATGTGATGGGTAAGACAGGCAGAAACATGATATAGTCAAGACCCAGACCCCTGGGTGGGTGACCCACAAACAGGAAAATAACCACAATTGCAGAGGTTCGTCTCGGGGAGAGAGGAGTTTAATCCCCATGTGCCCCTCAACCCAGGGGTCCTGCACTGGAAAGACAAGCCCGCAGAATTTGGGACATTGTTTTTTTTTTTTAATAAATAAATTTATGTATGTATGTATGTATGTATGTATTGGCTGTGTTGGATCTTCGTTGCCGCACACAGGCTTTCTCTAGTTGTGGTAAGCAGGGGCTACTCTTGTTTGTGGTGCACGGGCTACTCATTGCCGTGGCTTCTCTTGTTGTGGAGCATGGGCTCTAGGCACATGGGCTTCCGTAGTTGCAGCACGTGGGCTCAATAGTTGTGGCTCATGGGCTCTAAAGCACAAGCTTAATCGTTGTGGTGCCCTGGCTTAGTTGTTCCGCAGCATGTGGGATCTTCCTGGAGCAGGGCTCAGACCTGTGTCCCCTGCATTGGCAGGTGGATTCTTAACCACTGCACCACCTAGAAAGGCTGGAAATTTGTTTTTTAAAAATTATTTATTTATTTATTTAGGCTGCCTTGGGTGTTAGTTGTGGCAGGCAGGGTCTTTAGTTGTGGCATGCAGGCTACTTAGTTGCGGCATACGTGTGGGATCTAGTTCCCCAACCAGGGATTGAACCCCATCCCCATGCATTGGGAGTGCAGAGTCCTACCCACTGGACCACCAGGGAAGTCCCAGAATTTGTACCTTTGAAAGCTAACGGGTCTTGCACATGGGAGAGCCAGAGCACTGTAAGAAAGAGAGACTCTGTTCCTAAAGGGTGCATGAAAAATCTCACGCTCTCAGATTCCCAGTGCAGTGTCAGCAATTTGAAAGAAGCTCAGGTCAAACCTACTTGCAGATCTTGAAGAGCCTCCTGGAGAGGCGGCTGGCAATTGGGACTCCCGCAGGAAAATTGACATTGGTGGCAGCCACTTTGGGAGTTTATTCTACCACGAGGACACTAGTGCCAGCAAGTAGCATTTTGGAATCCTCCTGTAGCCTATTAGTTGTGGAGGTTTATATGCCCAGCAGCCAGTGCCAGTCTTGGGGCCATAGGGCCAAGCAGCCATCTGCCCTGGAACCCAGATCTATCCACGAGTGGGTCAGTCCCAGCCCCAGGCCCCACTGGCTCCCATTGCCAGTCACCCTGTCAATCACAGAGCTAGCAACCATGGCACAAGGCAAAGCCTGAGGCCCAGCGCAGCCTACCTGTGTACCCTCAATAATCAGAAGGGCCCATGTAGCCCACTTAGGGGACACCCCTGAAGCATGTAGCTCTGGTGACTAGAGAGGAGTGTGCTGCCAGACCCGATAGGACATCTTGTACGTAAGGCCAGTTCTCCACGTTTGGAAAATGTAACTAACCTACCTGAAATAATAGAAATAAATTCAGAGAATTAGGCAAAAAGAGGAGACAGATGAATATGTTCCAAAACAAGGAACAAGGCAAAATCCCAGAAGAAGAACGAAGTGAAGTGGAGATAAGCAATCTACGTAACAGTTCAAGGTAAGGATTATAAAGATGCTCAAGAAACTCAGGAAAAGAACACAGTAGGAATATTAATGAGTTAAATATAAAGAAGAACGAAACAGAGCTGAACAATATAATAACTGAAATTTTATGATACGCTAGAAGGAATCAACAGTAGATGAGATGTACAGAGGAACAGAGCAGTGAACTGGAAGACAGAGTAGTAGAAATCATGCAAGCTGAACAGAAAAAAGAAAAAAAAATTAAAAGATAATTTGAGGTGTCCAAGACAGCATCAAACGTACTGATATTAGCATTATAGGGGGCCCAGAAGGAGAGGAGAGAAAGTGGCAGAAAATGTATTTGAAGAAACAATACCTGGAAATTCCCTAACCTGGGAAAGAAAACAGACATCTATGTCCAAAAAGTAAAGAGAGTTCCAAACAAGATGAACCCAAAGAGGTCCACAGCAAAACACGTCATACCTAAAATGGCAATAAAAAAAAGAATGAAATCTTGCCATTTGCAATACCATGAATGGAGCTAGAGGGTACTATGCTAAGTGAAATAAGTCAGTTGGAGTAAAAGAAATACCATGTGATATCACTTACATGTGGAAGCAAAAGAAAAAAAAAGAAAACAAACAAAGGAAACATTATCATGAAAGAGTAAGACACATACATAGAGAACAAACTGGAGATAATTAGATAAGATGGGAACACAGATATCAGTAAAATGGGTAAGGGAAACTAAGAGGTATAAACTTCCAGTTATAAAATAGATGTGACTGAGATTGGCTGTACAGCATAGGGGATACAGTTAGTAATATTGTAATAGCTTTGTCTGGTGACTGATGGTAACTAGACTTATGGTGATCATTTTGTAATGTATAAAAATGTCGAATCCCTGTGTTATACCCCTGAAACTAATACGATGTTGTAAGTCAACTATACTTCAATAAAGAAAGAAAACAGGCTTGTTTTACAGCATAGTTTGTGATCAAAATTTATAAATATTCCTAAAGATCAAATATTCTTTTTTTATTGTGTACAGTTTTTCTTTCTTTCTCCCTCCTTCTCTCTCAATATTAGTTCTAACCCTTCAATTTCATTATTCAAATTTACTATATTCTTACTTATATTTTTTCTGTTTAACATAACCATTTTTGATAAAGTCGTATTTAGAAATTATGGTCTAGACCATATCCTAGTGATCTTTGAAAATATCCCTTTGTAAATTAACTGTATAAGTATTTATTTATTTTTTAGAATAAAATATAACAAAAAAAGAAACCTGTTTCATAGCATTATTTTTTCATTTAAACTTTAAAATATTGTGTAAGTCTAGTGCAAAATGTGTAGATCTTTTCTCTTTTGATAAAGAAGTAAACTGTTGTATCATTTCAAGTTCCACTTTGGTTAAGAGGAAGAACTTTGAAATCCAACATCACACAGTTTCAACCCCAGCTCATGAACTAACTATGAGACTTGGGCATATTGCCTCATCACTGGGTTTTGTTGTTTTTTCGTCTATAGCAGGGGCAGAAAAATAATTACATCACACATTTGTTATGAAGGTTAATAAATAAATTTATGGACAATGCTTAGTATACCTCCTGGCCCACAATGAGGCTATTTAAATTACAGCTATTATTTTGATTTTAATAACAGCTACAGCTGAGAAATAAATGACCAGCAATTTCACAGTGCCTTTATAGCTAGTGTCCATTTTTTTTTCAGATCTTTATTGAAATGTAATTGCTTTACACTGTTGTGTTAGTTTCTGCTGTACAACAAAGTGAATCAGCTGTATGTATACATATATCCCCATATCCCCTCCCTCTTGAGCCTCCCTCCTACCCTCCCTATTCCACCCCCTATGTTGTCACAAAGCATCAAGTTGATCTCCCTGTGTTACGCAGCAGCTGCCCACTAGCTCTCTGTTTTACATTTGGTAGTGTGTATATGTCAGTGCTACACTAGTGTCCATTTTATTGACACACAAAATCTAGAGAAGTAGGAAGAACAGTAATTCCTATGCCCATTCACAGATGAGAAACCTGAGACTCATTCTGGGAAGTAGCCTCTTCAAGTGCAGGCACATAATTAGAGATATAGTCAGACCTTGAACTGGAAACACTTGACTGCAATCTTAGTGTGTTCTTACTTCAACTTACTGTATTTAAGCGTATTAATTTGTCTTTTGCATTAATATGCTAAAGGTACTTGAGGGAAAAAAACACACACACAGAAATGAGATATGTAAGAACACTTAAAAAGTAATTGTGAACCTGAGGTCAAGCGGACAAGCTCTAAAGAACACTACACCGATTCAGAGAAAAGAAGGGGCAGGTCTAGTGACTGCTCTCTGAGGTCGGCAAGGGAGAACATGAAATGCAGGAACAAGAGGTCAAGTTTAAAATAATAAATGCCTGTGAGGCTGATTCTTCATTATTATTGTTACTCGAACAAAGAGGCACAGCTGTTACTTGGACCTTTGGCCCAAACCACAAGCTTCTTTATATGTCTGTTGTGAATTTCACTACAAAAAGCTGTTCTTAAGGAAGGTTTTTAAAGGAATAAGTATGGGGGAAAATGACATCGAACAGAGCTCAAATTTGTTCCTAAGTTTGTTGAATTAGTTAACTCCAAATATTAACATTGAAAGGAAACAACAGTAAAAAAGACTTGCTACAGATAGGAAATATCAACCAATAGCATTGCATTTTGTAAGCGCCTGCTGCTGTCTCACTCAGAGAGAATTGCTGTGAGTTGGAAAGAAAGAGGAAAGAAATTAGTGGTCATATTTAACATCAGACCCTCTATCAAGCACATAACATGTCTTAGGCAATGCAATTCTTAGAAAAACCTTGTGAAGTAGATGATATTTTCCCCTGTAAAGAGTTGGCAAACTATGGCTTACTGACCAAATTCAGCCTGCCATCTGTTTTTGTAAATAAAGTTTTATTAGAACACAGCAACCCCCATATACTTATATCTGGACTATGGCTGTTTTTGAGCTCACACAATGGCTGAGTTAAGTAGATGAAAAAGGTAAGAGATGGCCAGCAGAGCCTAACACAATAAGATTGCAGAGCCCTGGATATGGAAACTGAAATTCAGTAAAAGGAAATGTCATCTCCAAGGTCAAATAACTTTTGGTCTTTTAAAGATACAGATTGATCTCAGATTTTCACAGTTTGAAATGAGATAAAACCCGAAGACTTCTCCAGGGCAAGCAAGATGCACTTCTTACAAAGAACCATTTTACGTACATTAGGGAACATAATTTCATCTTAGAGAAAATGGGTACTAAATGGGGAAAGTTTGCAGTTCAAAATCTGAAGAGCTGTTGAGAGAAGCAGATTCCCTCATACCTGTCAGTACCCTTAACTTATGAAATGAAAATTAAATGAGGGAAGATTAATAGTTATTAATGAACTAGGAGAGAAATGCAGATATGTATGTGTAATATCTTTTGATGCCAAGGATTCAAAGTTTTGGTTCTTTGTTCAAAAATCTGTTTCCTCTCATAGGATTTCCTTGTATACATGGTGCCTCTCCGAGGAATTTTTTAAAAGTTTCCTATTGCCCTGTCCAGGCAGAAGGAGTGAAGAAAAGTTGCTGACTTCAGCCTTCAGGCTAATAAGGAGGAAGAGGGCATGTTAAGAGGAAACATCTGGGCATAGATATGTGAATTTGTGAACCAAGGGTGGGTCTCTTAAAATATCCCTGTTAATATTTGTGTTGCATTACCAGATAATCTCCCAACGGTTTAAGGTTTTCAGATTTTTCACCCACCAGATCATAAAGTCAACAAGTCATGATATTATCAAGAAAGTTAAGGAAGCCGTATGGTATGGTGGGACAATTCACAACTGTGCTCACAAACACACGGATTCAAGCTCTGTTTCTGTACCAAAGATCTATCTGATTGTGCAGCTGCTGAAACCCCAGTTTCTTTATTTAAAAATGGGGACAAATATTTCCCCCATCTGCGCACAGGATTGTTGTAAGGATTAAAACAGACAAAGCATATGAGCATGCTTTTAAATTATTAGAGATTCTGTACAGTGAAAATTATCAGTATCACCCAAATGATAATGGTGGTGTTGGTGGTGGTGTTGATGATGTTGAAACTGATAATGGCACAGATGACCAGCCCAGGACATTTCTGAAAGAGAAAGAGGGTGTTGTTAATGATTACCTTAGGGCAACGCTTAAACCAGAATGGCTCTCAGCAAACTAGAGATATGGTCTCAGCCACACTTCTTAAGCTTCTAACTTTGCAGCATGCCTAATTTCTGAGCATCAAACCCCAGTCTGCAGTGGGAGAGGGAGAATTTATATTATTTCAGTAATATGGATCACACAAGAAAGCCCTCACCTGGAAAGAAAGTGGAAGAGAAGCACGAGTGGAGGGATGGGCTCTAAAGTCCTCCCATCGGTGGTCTCTTACCAGAGAGTCATTGCTATCTCTACCTGTATGGCCCTTAAGCCCCTCAATATCAATCGTCTCAAACCAGCTTTCCTTTCCCACAAACTCCTACCTCTTCAAAGTACCTCTTTCTTACTTAGGAAGTTGCACCAAAGTACGCTTTTCCATTAATTGTCCTATATTTTATCTGGCAGAAAATATTACTTTTATCATCCAAAACTCATTCACACCAGGGCCCACATTTTCAAGCCCACTTCCACTGATTCTGTTCAGACACTTATCACATCTTAGTGATTACAATCACCTTTATCTGGTTTCTCTGCATCCAACCCTCACTCCTCCATCTTCCCTGACTTCTTCGTCTCCTACATTTCCTTTAGAGCTTTTGCGATTAATAATTCCCCGTCATTTTCTCTCCCATACTCACACTGAACTGTACAACCGGTGCTAATATTGAAGCACTTAACTCTGTGTATTGTAACTGAATGCTTGTCGCGCTTTCACACAGTACGCCAGAGAACAGAAGATATTTGAAACTAGTGCTGTGAATTGCACAGCACGTGGCATAGAATTTAGACTCAGTAACTCACTCCTCAATAGCAGTTTCAGTGTGCATAGTTTTATGTGTGTTTACTATCTCCCCAGCAACATGCAGATGTTTTGGAACCCCCCCATTTGCAAAAAAAAAAAAAAAATTGCTAGTATTCTTGAGAAGCCATTTCCCCTTCTCTCAAGTTTGGTCATGCCAAAAGTCTTCTAGGTATCTTTATTCTTTAAACTTTTTTTGGGAGATTGCAATTGCCATATACACATTACTAATGAGAAAAAAATATCAAATTGTACACTTAAAAAAAAATTTTTAAATTTGTGCATATGGGGATTATCTTATCTGACTGATTGTTAGGACAGAGTTAATTTCAAAAAGCACATCATGGTCTTCCTAGGTGGCTTAGTGGTTAAGAATCCACCTGCCAATGCAGGGACACGGGTTCCATCCCTGCACCAGGAAGATCCCACATGCCTCAGAGCAACAAAGCCCGTGAGCCACAACTATTGAGCCCATGTGTTACAACTACTGAAGCCCACGCACCTAGAGCCCATGCTCCGCAACAAGAGAAGCCACAGCAATGAGGAGCCCACACACCACAACAAAGAGTAGCCCCTGCTCGCTTCAACTAGAGAAACCCCATGTGCAGCAACGGAGACCCAACACAGCCAATAAATAAATAAATAAATAAATAAATTTATTTATTTTTAGAAAGCACGTTGCATTCTATAAATCACTACTGCCATGGCAGATCTTTTGATATCTAGTTCAGTGGATCACAAACTCATTTATGAGTTAATGTTCTTAGAAATCAGGGTCTCTTCATGGAATTCTGTGATAAAATGATTATATCATATATTGACATTTGTCATGTAACATAAAATATTTACTACTAGAAAATGTAACTATGATACATGAACACAACATGAAAGTCATAGCATTGTAATAGGATCTAGGGAGAAGGTAGTTGGAGGTCACCTATTCAACAAAACTTTTACCATTTTGGTTTTTGCTGTGGTTGATGCTTGCTTACTTACTCTATGTGCATTCAGTTTGTCTCTTGTTGATACTTCACAGGAGATATCCTTATTATAAAAAAGTTAGGGAAGAAGGTCTCATAATTGAGAAAATCTAAGCATTAACCTAGCTTTCTCCATAATTTGGAAAAGATTTATATGACTGAACACCTTCCTCCTATATTCCCCGGAAATATTATTTTCAATTTGGACCAAAATCTTATCTTTAAAAGATGAGAAAAACTTCAAGGGACTTCCCAGGTGGCGCAGTGGTCAAGAATCTGCCTGCCAATGCAGGGGACACAGGTTCAATCCCTGGGCAAGGAAGATCCCGCATACTGCACAGCAACTAAGCCTGTGCACCACAATTACTGAAGCCCACGCACCCAAAGCCCATGCTCCATGACAAGAGAAGCCACTGCACTGAGAAGACCTCACACCACAACGAAGAGTAGCCCCCGCTTGCTACAACTAGAGAGAGCCCCCCCAATGCAGCCCCCTCCGCCTCCACTGAAAAAAGAAAATTTTTAAAAATAAGTTACTTCATGATTCCCACACATTAAGGAAATAAGAATTGCATTTATACCATACTTAGAGCAAATTTCTAGCTTTGCTATTTTTGCTTTCTTTTCTCTAAACTTGAAAAGACCAGGGATGACACTTAGGGACTTTGAGAAAATAAGCAACAGCAATATCCCCTAGCCACAAAAATGGGCATAATTAGTCAGCCACGTAGAACGCTAGAAATAGAATGAGTTATGCCGTTGGCACAGGAGAAGATGACTAAGGTTACTGGAGGATGTGACAGGGAGGGGCTCTACATTTCTGGAAGTATATTTAATGTGAAAATGAAAGCCGACTCAGAAAGGTCACGAATGGGTTACCTTGCATTATGGTGAGATCTTGATATGCCGCAAAACAGCAGGACCAATAATTCTGAAGAACTCGCGGTGTGGAGTCAGAAAGGCAGGGTTGAATCCCAACTCTGCTCCTTACAAGCTGCTGATTTATATTAAGCAAGTCAAGTAACTGTCACCAGTCTCAGTGTTTACAGTGATAATAATAGTCTAAAAAATACATAGGCATGCATATTTTTAGGATCAACTGTATAAAAATTGCTTTTATCTAAGAAATGTTGATACCTACTGAAATGTTGACACCAACAAACATAGGATGAGTGATGAGTTATATCAAATGGTTGATTTTATTTTTATGATAACTTTTTATACATGAAAACTCTTTAAAGAAGGTAAACACTGGACAATATGCTAAACTTACTGAAGAAATCAAACCCTTGGTATGTGGACTAGACTGAATCCAAGCACTAAAAGATTTCAGACAAGCCACTTAATTATAGAAAAGTCACAACTAATCCTATGGCCTTCATCAGAACAATGTCCTTGTCATTGAAACTTAGGTCAGTACAGCTACTGTGTTTTCTTCCACCGTCCTCCTTCTATGTGCTATTCAAACTGCCACCAGCTCAGGAAATCATCAAACAGCAGAGAGGCTTACTACACACACTAATATGGTCAGTGCTGCTGTTTAATGGGTTTGTATTTGTTGTCCATGTTGTTTTAAGTTAAACGGCCTCATTTTACCTTGGATGTCAGTCCTGCATCTAGTATATGTGTATAAACAGGAAGAAGGGAAATAATTCTTAACCTAATTGTGTTGCTGCTTTTATTGTATTTTCCTTAAGTTTAAAGATTACTCAATGAGCAAAGAATAAACACTTTTGAGGGTTATGTTTCTTGAAGAGGAAGGAGAAATTGGACTTTCCTTTTAGGAATGAGGTCTGGGTTTTCCAAGCAACGTTCAGTGGAAGCAACTGGTGAGCAGTGGTGAGCAAAGGTTGAAAAGACACAAGCCCCGGCCTCGTGTCTTGGCTGTAACTCGCGTGAGATGCAGCGCTCTGTTCACATGACTTGATGCTATGAACTGCAGCTGCATGGTTAGTAATTCCAACTTCACTGGTGTGTATGTCAGATTTGAAAATGTTCCATAAACCATCAAACACTATGCAAATATTAGCTATTATTGTTACTACTTTTTTGTTACTTCTATAGGGAAAAAGAGTGTGGGAACTTATAAGTAAGAATTCTAGTTACTTTACAATTCCATCAATAATATTGTGAAAAACCTTAAACACTAAGATTAAGGATGCTAATATCATAGTATTAGGAGGGTTTATGTGTTTATATACATACATGTATGTTTATGTACATGTATGTATATATATACACATATATTTATTTTTATACAGAATGAATAATATGGTCACTAAAATTGGCCACAATTATAAACACAACCACCATTAGTGCTACAAAGTACACATCAACCCAGCATGTGAAAGAACTGTATTGAATAAAATCTTCTAGCTACATAATATCTGGAGACTCTTGTGCTAACACACACACACACACACACAGATGGCTTTAGGATGGCTTTAAAAAGCAAAGGAAATGAAGGTGCTTGTGAGTTCACATGAGGATGAAATTTCCCCCAACACCTGGGGATAGATTAAGCAGTGGGAATCTAGGGGCTTCTTAGAGCTACAGCCTGAGGCCTGAACTATTTTTAGAGGGTCCCCTTAATTCAGGAAAAATTCAAGTGCAATAGACCAGATTCCAAGTCCACATTTGACACCACTGTGGGAATATTTTCAGAACAATCTGGTCTCCCTTCTTCTTAACTGATGCAGATAATGGAATTTGCTTCTGAACTCCCCCACAGCCCCAGCTAGCTTGGCCCTAGGCTCACGTGTGGAGTGTGGTACTCACCATGCAGTGATAACTACCTGCCCACAGCCCCAGCCCCCTCCCCACCATGGTGAGGTCCAATATTCCTCAAGACTGTGTGGGCACAGGAAGCAGAACAATTATTTGCTACATGGAGTGTTCTGTGTACTGCACGTTAGTGTTTTTGTTTTTGTTTTTTTTGGCCGCACAGCGGGAACCTTAGTAGTTCCCTGAGCAAGGATCTCACCTGCGCTCCCTGCAGTGGAAGCGTGGAGTCTTAACTACTGGACTGCCAGGGAATTCCCCAGGTTTTTTTTTTTTTACTTCTTTCTCCCAATGTAAAATTCTACTGAGGTCTCACAATGAATTTATAAAAGGTCTTCACACATTTCCAAATGGTTTCTAGGGAAGAATTACCACCCGTGTTGAAAGCCTCTGGGCTTAAAGCCAGTTGTTGCTGAGGTCAGATTCTTAAGAGGAATCCGAGAACCCATTTCTCTTCTCTGAACTGAGTACACCCTTAGACCTAGAAGGCAAATAAAGTTTCCATGGTCAAAGTATGAAGGGCCTTGTAGTGGACATCTAACATTTTGTTGTTGTTGTCCAGAACTTAAATCCTTTAGTCATGTTTACCTAACCCCTGCCTGTCACTATAGGTTAATAGGGGCCCAGATTTAACTCTCCTAGGTCCCAGGGAAACAGGTGTTAGGGTCTCCAAATTCACTCCTCAGCCAAGAAATGTGGATATGGGGTTAGTGATGGGAGTAAAATATTGTATTTTCTGATGGGCAGCAGGCTTAGCAGGAATGATGAATTACTAGGGGTCGCCCATACCATGGTGGGGGCCCTTGATGTAGTGTGGGGACCAAGGGATACTGCATTCAGGTTCTTCCTGGACTAGTTCTAGCTGTCTGTTTGCACTGTGGTTCTGGCTAATGGGTCTCTCCTCATTTCTGTCATTTTCAGAGTTTGGTTCTCTAGCCTTCCTGGAAATTTATGATTCACACCTATCTTTCCAGTAAATGCTTTTACCTGTTGAAAGTGGCTCCAGTTCGTTTGTGTTATAGACTGCATGTTTGTACACTCCCTCAAATCCATGTGCTGAAACCCTAACTCCCAATTGGATGGTATTAAGAGGTGGGACATTTGGGAGGCACTTAGGTCATGAGGGTGGAGTCCTCATGAATGGAATTAGTGCCATTATAAGAAGAGACATCTGAGAACTTGCTTCACCTCTCTCTGGTCTGGGCCATGTGAGGGGACAGTTAGAAAATGGCCATTCACCAAACAGAAAGAGAACCCTCCCTGGACACTAGATCTGTGCATGCCTTGATCTTGGACTTTCCAGCTTCCAAGACTGTAACAAATAACTGTTTATTGTTTAAGCCACCCAGGCTATGGTATTCTGTTAAAGCAGACTGAACTAACTGCATTGTTTCAACCTAAATCCCTGAGTGATGTGGATGGTTGACTATTTATAAATCATTGAAGAGAATTCAGCACTGTATTTTATACATAATGGACCAGACATGCTAGGGGTTAATTAGTAGGTTTGTTCTAAAGAGTTAATCTTTCTATTCATTCAGTAAGCATTGCCTGTGTACCAATATTTGCTAGGTACTGCACTAGGTTCTAGGGATACAAAAATGATCTAGACCCAATTCATGTCAAGTTCTCACTGTTTCTTAAAGGTGGGGGAAATGCATAAATGTTTACATTCACATGCTAGTGCTAAGACAGAGGTACGGCCCCGAGTTTTTATATATTGTGAATCCTAGCCTTTGTTGGCTATATGTATTGCAAATATATTCTTTCAGTTAATGACTCTTCTTTTTCCATTTTCATGGTGCCTTTGATATAGAATTCATTATACTATAATTTGTGCTTCTGTGTCATGTGTAAAATATCCTCCTTCTGAAATCCAAGATTATTAAAATGCTTACCTTTATACATATATATTTGTTTCTCAAGGTTTTATGTTTTCTATTAGTTTTTAAAAAACTAATTTAGTGAACATTTTTCATGAAGCTATTGAAGTGATTTCATGGTGTATCTCACTTAATGAATTAATGGGGTGAATTACCTTAAATATTTTCTAACTTTAAGCCATGCCAGAATTCCTGGAATATACCCAAAACAGTTTTGACTTTCTTCATGTATCACTGGAATCAATTTGCTAATATTTTGTTTAAAATTTTTATGTTGATAAGTGAGATTGCCATATAATTTTTATTTATCATCCGTCTTTGTCCAGTTTGATACTAAGATTATATGTCTCATAAAATAAATTCAGGTAGATTACCTGTGTGCCTGTTCTCTGGAATGGATTGTGTAAGTTTGGAATTAACTTTTCCACGTCGTGTTTGCATGCTGAAACTTGTCTGTAATATCTTCTGAGTAACGTGCCAGTTTCTTATGGTTAGATTTAGCCCCCTTTTTTCTTGAGCATCACTGTATCCTTGATGTAATAGTCATGCATTTTGAATTTAAAAAAAAACACATTAATTATACCATTCATTCTTCTATGGTCCCACACACACCCTATCCTTATCTCTCATTCTAATTCTTCTCTTGACTGTCCTTCCTCTTCATGTCCCTTTCAGGAATATCTATTTTATATAACTGTCTGAATTGATTCTGTCCCAATTTGCTTTCCTAAAGAAGTTTCAAGGACCCTAGAGAATGGAGCATATCAAAGTTGAGGAAATGGTCCTTCAGTATTCTGAGGGCACAGACTGTTCCTATCTTACTAAAACACCCACTGTTCAGTTCCTGAGTCCCTTGTGGGAACATAAGTTCTCTCCTGCAAAATCATTTGCCAAGTATTTAAAGAATACTCACTTTGTGCCAGGCTGAGAGCCAGATATGAGATGAATAAAAGAAGGCCCACACCCTCTACCCTCCCCAACGATGTTTCACTATCTTTTTAGGAGATGGACATTTTATACAAAAATGATTAGAGCAATGAAATAAATGTAGAGATAAAACCAAGGAATGTAGAGAATGCAATATTTAAATGCTCAGGGATGAGAGGGTACTTTGAGGTCAATGAGTTCCTCTTGATCTTGGATGAACAACTATTTGCCCAGGAGGATCCGGTTTTTAGCACTGAAAATCTCAAAACCTAGGAAACTCCTCAGTCCCTGGCAAACCAGGTCAACTGGTCACCCTATATAGACCTTGAGTTCCTAGTGTTATACCTGGACAGAGAGAGAATCAAAAATGTGTGTTTAATTAGTTGACATATGATCTGAATAACCACAAACAGTGATTTTCACCAGGTGTAGGGAGCAGAGGTAGCAGGGCAGTCAGAGGAATAATGCCTGCAGGGGCAGGAGAGGACATGGCTGTGGTTTGGAATGACAAATTATCCCTTGCAATAGAAGGTACAGTGCATACAAGGAAAAGATGGGGGATAAGATTGCTGAAATAGGCAAGGGCCAGACAGTAAAAGTCATGTTGAGGAGAGTGGGATTTATTTGAACTTTGGTCTGTATGAGATGATTAATAGGGAGGCATTAAGATAGTTGGCTCTGAAATAAGAAGAACAGGGTAGCAAAACATCTGAATTGCTTCATACCCACCTCTATACATACTACAGTTTGGCAGAATTGTCTACATCTTTATTATCAAGACCTGGTGTCCTGCAGAAGAGAAAGCCTCAAACTCCTGCATTCTCATCAGAGTGGGCTACATGTTCACTGAGTGTCCCCAGGCAAGTACCTAAAATTCTTCCAGCCTCGGTACTTTCCTCTCTAAAAGAGAAACAGTGATACTAACTCTATGGCTTTTGTCAGGAACCAGGGAGAAAATGCTGATAGAAGAGCTCTAGAAAACGTCAAGCAACCAGCAGATCTGGGTTTGGATTTTGTAGTTGGAATGATTGGATGGCTAAGGGTATAAGAGAAAATCACTGAAAAAGAAAGAAGGAACTGAACTCATTAGCGATTGAAGTTACCCCTACATTGTCTGTGCAACTTCAGCAAGGCTGCACAACAAGCCTTAAACATGAGATAACTCAGCAATAGCATAGCTCAGCACACTTAAATTTAACTGCATATAATTTGCACGTGAAATGGATCAGTCTGTGATCTCAAGGCAAAGGGGGGCTATATTTAACCCAACATAGGAATGAAGCTAATTTACAAAAGAGTTAACAACCATGAAGCTGATGTAGCATTTTTGATTAAAATAGCACCTATCAACACCCTTCTCAGTTAATTCTAACAAGGGACCACATATTTCTCTGTGAGAGCCTTAATCCCCCGGACCCTAGCACTGGGAACACTCCATTGTTTCTCTTTGCACTGAGACACCAACTTGTTGGCTCATGGGGGCTGAAGGTGCCATTCTCACCTGCCTATCTCCAAACTTTGCCATCACTACGTCCTCTCATTGCCAAGATGTCTGGTCCCAGCACTGTAAGTGGAGCTGTAATCATGGCTTGTTTTAGAGAAAGTCTGGGTCACTTTGGTTTATCTAATTTATCATTTTATTAGGATAAAGTTAGACATGGCAAAGATGTCTGTACCTAGAGCTCAGAGTAGCATGAACTCGTGGCCCACAGATTTCATACTAGTTTGAGCGTCTTGTGTCTTGGTTTCCAGTCTCAGGACTGCTGCTAAGTGCTAGTGTGACCCTGGGTGGGTCCCCTGAACCGTCTGAGTCTGAATCTCAGTTTTCCAACTGTGAAACAGAGGAGAGTAATTTTACTTGTTTCATCCAACTGTTGAGCTGCAAATAAAGAAATTATGGTAAATGCACTTTTGTTAACTACAATTGCTACCAGGGATAAGCGACTTAAAAAAGGATTAATTAAGGTGCCAGATTTTGAATCAAAAGTTGAAATTTGGTTTTCTACCTACAGGTTGGATGATAATGGATGGGACAGCATCATTATCTTGGAGTACTTAAGAGTTTGGCTCTGGCGCGAGAATGCCTAGGTTCAAATCCTAGGGCTACAATTTACTAGCCATGCGTATGGCCTTAGGCTGGTCACTCAAATACTCTATGCTTCAGTTTCCTCATCTGTTTAATCTGATGATATTAATTGATTGTAATATTGACAAAATTATTAAGAAGTATGAACTGAGTTTATGCTATAGAGTTGATATGAAGATTGACTGGAGTTAAAAATCTATTAAGAACTTTGATTAGAATCTGGCACATTGAAAATCCCTAAATCCATGTGAGTCATTATATTTATTTTAGTTACATTTTCTGAAATGAAGAGGATACCTCTGCCTACAACATAAAATAATGAGAGGCCCAACATGGCAGCATAAGAAGACCCTGAACCCACCTCTTCCCACTGACACACAGAATCTACACCTACATATAGAGAAGTCCTTCCTGAAGAAGACCTGAGAGTTGATTGAACAGCTTTTGCATATAGAGGGAGGGACCACATAGAAACTTGTAGGAAAGATGGAGATGCAGTATCCATGGGAACCCCACCCCAACTCAGAGAACTGCTATAAGGAGGGATATCACTGAGGGGCCTGAGCCTAGACTTACCTGCCCTGGGATACAGAAAACACAGACACACACACATACACACAGACACACACACACACACATCAGTTTAAATGGCACCTAGACTACATGGGAAGGAAATTCAGTTACTAACCTTATAGCATCGGCATAAAATAATGAATTTTTAAAAACTTTGCCAGCTTCAAAAATAATTCAAATATTACTGGTATGTGGGTATGTGTGAGTAAGTATTGGTGAAAGGCATTGTTGCTCTGCAAGGTGGAACTCCTGAAGCTGGAGTCTCTCTCTCTCTCTCTCAAACAAGTGTGCGCACATGTGCACACACACACACGCATGGATACCACACTCAGACGTACACATACATACCTGCACACACAGATACTTACTCACACACATCTCCAAATGCACTCGATTTCTGGCCATTCTCAGGGCAGAATTTGCTTCCTTTAGTCAATTTGAAACCTGAAAGTATAAAAACCAGAGTCTTCCAGGAAATTAACAACTCTGTTTTTAGGAAGCCCCCTATTCCCCTAAGATCATTAATTTTTCAAGTCATGGGCCATTAATCTTGAACAAGACAAGTCTCCTGTCCCTTTTGGGTACTCAGTTATTTCAACTGTGAGAGGAACTTGGGCTATATTTGGGATAGTGTTTACTTGAGGTGAAGTGAGGTGAAAAAATGATTCAAGAGGAATCCTTATGGTTATTGTCAGAGCCTTGCCTTGATTTGTGGATTCATGGATGTTTACGACACCTTTTGAATAAATGAATTCGTCATTAAAAAAAAAAACTTAAAATGAGACCAACCCACAAACCAATATACATTCCATGACCAAAGATGATAGGTGATGCCATTGCACTGGAGGTGCATGAAAAAATAAAAATAAATAAAATACACAACTATAATCCAAGCACCTATACTTAGAGATAAAATGGAATATTGATCTTGAGGAGAAATCTACTTTGTTAGAGTCCTCTTCAATTAGTTCAAGTCCAAGTGTAAGAGGAACACCTTCACATGGAGCAGAAGAAGGTTCCCGGGATCTGGTATATACACATATTGTGGGTCAGTAAGATGCAGATGACATTGAGTAGCAGCTTAACTTCCAAAAGGCTAGCAATCACCAGGGCACCCATGGGAAAGCACAGATCAGATGGCCCTCGTGATGGGTAAACAATCAGGGTTTGAACAGTCACAGGAAATAAAGAAGTTGCTAGTAAATGCCAAAAAACAGTGAGTAATAGAAGCTGTGCATTGAACTGGCATAAACACTAAACTAGAAATTAGAAGACCGCCTTCAACGCTGCCCCTGGTCACTCTCAGGCTTTCCATGCACATCATTTTCTCTGGTAAAGCTTCCGTTTCTTCCTGGGGTAACCTCCTCTTTCACAGAGGCTTTTGTGAGGCTCACCTGAGGAAATATACAAGAGCACGCTTTAGAAGTTACAAAAGGCCTAATAAAAGTGACAAAGTATTATTTTGATTATTTTGCTCATTAAAGATATTGAAGATTGAGTACTCCTGAGAAATGCCTAGAAGCTTCTGATGTTTATAAGTGCACATCTGTCTGCCTCCTCTAGTGGAGTCTACATTTTTATGGGGCAGAGATACTACATTTATTGGGGCAGGTATATCTCTGCTATACCTTTGGCACCTAGTGGCTCCCCTGTATTCTGCTAAGTATTGAATCGATAATGGAATAATCACAAAGATCTCTAACGCTGGCCTCTTTACAGTCCAAGTGCACAATGACAATGGTTTCATAACTAGAATCCCTTTGAACCCACCCTCCAAAAAGGTGACAGTCTAGGCTTTATGAGACAGAAATCTAATCTTAAAAATTAGATTAAAAATTAAAAATTCCCTTGATCTCCCTAACGTCTAAAAGAAACAAATTCCTAAGCATAATATTCAACACTCATAGCATGTTCTGTCTTCTCCCTATCTTTCCTCCTCTCCCTACTTTTTTTTGTCTTCTACAAAGGCATACTGATCCGCTGAGTTCTAGAACATGTGTCATGTTCTCCAAGCCTTGCAGTATTTCATGCTCTTCCTCGTGCCTGAAATTCTCTTTTCATTCTTCACTGCACCCCTACCAAACAAACTCCAGTTTACTCTAACATTGGAAGCTCACATCTGCTCTCCTTGTCAGCCCCAGGCAGCGTTTCATAGCCCTGTCTCCGTGGGCACCCATCACACCTCATGGAATGATCTGTTTATCTGTGAGTGTTCCCATGGCAGAAAGCATACCCATCTCTTATCTCCAGTACCCACCACAGTGTTTGGAAACAGAGGACATGCTCAATATGTGTGTGGTGCAGAAATAGAAGAAAAGATTTTGCCTTTTCCAGGCGTAGCACAGGGGACATTCATGGCGGGGAGCCTGGGAAAGCATTTCCCATGCAATGACCCCTTTGGAAAAGAAGCAAAAAAAGAGGTACTAACATTTTGAACTTTTCAAATGTGCCCAGCCCTCAGGAACTTATTTCCTGTGCAACTTTGACTCTATGGAGCTGAACTGGATTTTGTCAAATAGTAATTTGTCACATGTGTAATAGGTGGAGGTAGGTGATTGATGTGGAATTTTGGAAAATAACTCTAACATGTCAGAAGGACAAAAAGATTAGTGAGAATTATTACTTATAGTAGTACATGTGGCTTTGCATTAACCCAACCAAATCAAAAGCCTTATTTAAAGGGAAGCTACCCCATACCTAGGTCCTTCCCTAACTAAATATTATTGCCAATATGGCCAGCATATCAAAATGGCTCAATTGTGTGAATTTCAGGCTATTCCATCTGCTTCCTTTGATTAATATTTCAGAACATTTTTTGCCATACTTGTTTATAGAAAATGTGACTGAATACTATAAAGTCTTTATATCACTGGAAATAAAAATTTCCAAAGAATATAAATATATCTTTCCCCAGTTTGTTGTTTGTTTGTTTGTGTGTTTTTGTTTTTTATGTTTACTTTTTTTAAGTCTGTAAGTTACTATTATGGACTGAAGTGCTCTCCCCTGGGAAATTCGCATGGTGAATCTCTAACCCCCAACGTAATATGGAGGCTTTAAGGAGGTGATTAAATAACATCATAGGGTAGGGCCCTTATCCAGTGGGAATGGTGTCTTTGTAAGAAGAGAATGCCACAGCTCTCTCTCTAAATGCACAGGGAGGAAAGTCCATGTAAGGACACTAGGAGAAGGCAGCCATCTGCCATCCAGGAAGAGAGCCTTCACCAAAAACCAACTCTGAAGGTACCTTGATCTTGGACTTCTAGAAATGTGAGAAAATACGTTTTACTTGTTTAACACACCCAGCCTGTGGTATTCTTTTATGGTAGCCTGAGCAGACAAACACAGTTACAAACAAGGACATACACAGGCTTAAGTGGCATCTCAATAACTCTTAGCATATGTATGTGCTCAGATCACCCCCTCCCCAATCAGGGTAGAGAGCATTTGCAACCCAGAATGTTTCCTGCTGCCACCTCCCAAGAAAAGCTGACCTATACCTCCCACCCAGAGACAACTATTGAACTGGTTTCTATCACCATAGATGAAATTTTTCCTATAATAGAATAAAGTTTTGCCAAATGTACTCTTTTTTTGGCCTGAATTTATTACCTTAATATGATGATTTTGAAATTTATACGTCATTTCATGTATCAGTTATATATATATACATACACACACATACACACACACAAATATACATGTATATTATATATTATGTAATATATCTTTTATATAAGTTGTATTTTATTGAGTGTCATTTCATTATATAAATATACCACAATTGATTTATCCATTCTCCTGTCTTTGGATATTGGAGGGGTTTTTTTTTTCCTATTATAAATAAAGGCACTCTGAACATTCTTATGAAAATCTCTTTGTGCCCGATGTTTTCGTTTCTCTTGGGTAAATATCTGGAATGGAATACTCTGATCATTGGATAGTTGTATATTTAACTTTGTAAGAAACTTCCAAGAGTTTTTCAAAGTGTCTGTGCTATTTTACACTCTGAGCAGCAATGTGTAAGAATTCTGACTGCTTCACGTCATCAGCAAAATTTTGGTGTAGTAGTTCTAGCTTTTTCTATGCATGGTGACTTATTGTGGCTTAAATATTCATTTTTTTCAATGACTAATGATGTTAAGCTCTTAAAAAATCTTTTAAAATGTGCTTATTGGCCTTTATAGATCTTCCTTTTTAATTTATTTTTAATTGTAGAAGTACTTTATTCTGGGAAAAAAAAAGCTTTTCTCAGAGATCTATGCAAATGACATTATCTCCCAGTCTGTGGTCTGCCTTTTCATATTACTGAGAGTCCTTTGATGAACTGAGGAGCTTAACTTTTACAAAATTCAATTAGTTATTTTTTATTACATCCTAGGTCTGTCCTCAAATAAACTTTTGCCTGGCCCTCAGTCACCAAGATGTTTCTTCTATGTTTTCTCCTAGAAACTTTACGATTTTAGCTTTTAAATTTATGTGTGTTGTCCATTTAAATTAATTTTTGTATATAGTGTAAACCAGGGGTCAAGATTCATTTTATTCCATGTATATATCCAAATGTTTTTGCGTAATTTATTAAAAATAATTGATTTTCTCCATTAAATTGATATGTTACCATTTATTGAAAATTAATTGATGATAATTATGGCTGTATTTGAGGAAAATCAATCTGCTACAATTATTTATTTGTTTACCTTTATGCCAAGTTAACACACTGTTGATTACTGAAGTTTTATGTTGAATTCCACTTTGTCCTTTTTAAAAATAGTTTTGTCAATTCTAAGTTTTGGCATGAAAATTTGGCTTACAAATTAATGCAACAAAACCCTATCGTAATTTGCTTCACGCTGTGTAAAATCTATTGATCGATTTGGGAGAACTGACACTGGAAAAATATTAATTCTTCAAAAGCATGAAAATGTGTATTTCTGCATTTATTTAGATTTTTAAATTTATTTCAGCAATGTTTTATGCTTTTCACTAAGGTCTTAGAAATCTTTTGCTAGGATTATTTCTAAGTAATTTCTTATTGTATGCCATTGCAAAAGGCACATATGCCATTTGCTTGTTTGTTTATTATCTTGTTGCACTGGCCAGGTACTCTAGTACATTGGGGATGAAAGGATATCCTTGTCTTTGATCATGGTTTCAGCTTTAAATATGATGTTAACAGTAGATTATTTACAGATGACCTTTATCAGGTTGAAAAAGTCCCATTTATTCTCTGTTTGCTGAGATTGGTATCAATGTGGGTTCTTTTTGCATTTATTGAGATGACTGTGCACATTTTCCTTTTTTTAAATCAGTAATGTCAAAGTAGATTGATTTATTTTGTAATGTTAAACCAACCTGACTTGTGCTGGATAAATATGACTTGATCGTAGTGTAAAATCATTTTCGCGTGTTGTCGGAAATGATTTAATGATTCTTTTGCTAAGAGTCTTTGTGTCTATACATTAGTGGTAGCAGTGTTGAGTTTTTGTTTCTTGTAAAGTGTTTTTCTGGTTTTGGTGTCCTAGTAATTATGTCTCATAAAATAAGTTGTGAAATGCTTCCTTCTTCTCTATTTTTGAAAGAATTTGTATAGTCGTTTAAACATTTGCTGCATTTCACCTATGAAGACATTTATGCCTGGAATTTCCTTTGTGGAAAGATACTTAAGTACAAGGTAACTGTCTCTAATAGGTATAGGGCTGTTCAGATCCTCTGTTTCTTCTTGAGGCAGTTTTGGTAAGATGTGTCTTCAAGGAATTCTTCCATTTTATTTAAACCAAAGAGTTTAATGGCATAAAGGGTTCCATAATCATCTTTTGGAATTCTTTTAATATTGATAACATATTTATTAACGGCACCTCCTTCCTTCCTGATATTGGTAATTTGTGTTTCATCTCTTTTCTTATTACCCTCATTTTTCTAGCTTCTTAAAGCCTGAGCTTAGATTATTAATTTTAAATCTATGTTCTTTTCTAACAGAATCATTTGAAACTATAGATTTTCCCCCAACCAGTGTTCAGCTATATCCACAAATTTGTATCTTTATTAAAAACATTCACTGTATAATAGGAACTATTTTGTATTTATTTTTTAATTACATTTATTATTCATCATTTTGTATTTAGTACTAATTTAATGCTAAATAAAATTAAATATTACAAATTATTTATTTGATCCATGTGCTATTTTAAAGACTTTTCATTTAATTACCAAAATATCTGACTATTTTCAGGTATTTTAAATTGTTTTTTACTACAATTTCATTATGGACAGACTGTGATTTTATTTATTCAAACTTTGTGGAGTTGTTTTACAGCACAGAATATGGACTATGTATGTGAATTCTTACAACACCCAAAAACACTATGTAATACACTTTTGGGGGAGTCTATAAATATCAATTAGTTCAAATTATAAGGGTGAGTCAGAAATTATCCACACTCTGGCTGTAGAATTTATTTTAACTAACTTTTAGAAAAGATAAATAACTCATTTTTCAACATAATCTCCTTGCTTTTCAATACACTTTGTCCATTGGTCAACAAGCTTTTGTATTCCCTCATTAAAAAATGTTTTAGGCTGAGCTGCGAGCCATGAATGTACCGCTGTCTTCACTTCCTCATAAGAAGTGAATCTTTATCCTCATAGGGCTGCTTTCAGGGGACCAAACAGGTGAAAGTCTGATGGAGCAAGATCAGGACTATAAGGAGGATGCTTTAACACCTCAAAATGAAGTTTTGCAGAGTGTTGACAGTGTGGGCAGAAGTTTGCGGACGTGCACATCCTCAGACCACAAAAACAAATCACTGCATGCTGCTCTTCTTTCATGCAAGTCACAAGTGGGACATCCATTTTTGCTCTCACTGCAGTTACAAATGAACTGATGTAACATGTTCACAGCTGCACAGTAGCAACTGGGAAGACAGCAGCCTTGAACAGAAAGCTCTGATAAGACACTGCGGCCAACAGAAGTTTTAACATAACTGAAGAGTGGATAATTTTTGACTCATCCCTGTAGTTGATAATGTTTTTCAGTTCTTTACATTCTTAGTGATATTTTGTCTTCTCTAGCAATCTCTGAGAGAGAAATGGTAAAACCTCAAATTGCAATTGTTGATTTTTTAAAAATATCTGGGGCTTTGGTTTTATCAGCTTGTTTTCATGTATTTTAAAGGTCTATTATTGAATGCATTTTAGGATTCTCCTATCTCCTTGAAAAAGTATAAAATTATAATTATAAAATTCTTCTTTTTATCACTGGTAACATTCCTTGTTTGACAGTCTACATTATTGGGCTTCCCTGGTGGCGTGGTGGTTAAGAATCTGCCTACCAATGCAGGGGACACAGGTTCAAGCCCTGGTCCAGGAAGATCCCACATGCTGTAGAGCAACTAAGCCCGTGCACCACAACTACTGAGCCTGCACTCTAGAGCCCATGAGCCACAACTATTGAGCACTTGTGTCACAACTACTGAAGCCCCAGTACCTAGAGCCCGTGCTCCACAACAAGAGAAGCCACCACAATGAGAAGTGCACCACAACAAAGAGTAGCCCCCACTCTCCACAACTAGAGAAAGCCCACATGCAGCAATGAAGACCCATCACAACTAATAAATAAATAAATAAATAAATGTATTAAAAAAAAATAAGTGGTAACCATTAAAAAAAAAAAACTACATTGTCTGATATTACTACAGCCACTCCAGCTTTCCTTTGATTGATGTTTACAAGGTATATCTTTTCCATTCCTTTTGCTTTAAACCTATTTGTCTTTTTATTTACAGCGTGTTTCATGTAAACAGCACACAAGGTCTTGTTTATTTATCTTCTGCTAATTTATACCTTTCATTGGAACGTTTTGTCCATTTATAAATAATTTGAGTGTTAATATGACTGGATTTAAGTCTGTCATGTTATTTTTAGTTTATTTGTCTTATCTGTTTTTGTTTCTTTGTTGTATTTTATTTCACCTACACAGCCCTGTGATCTCTATTGCAAAGGCTGAAAAACATTTTCATATATCTTGTCTAGTTTTTGTCATTGTTGCTGCTTTACAGGCAATGAATAAGTCCAACATTCATTATCCATCATGACAAAAATGGAAGTGCTTTCCTATTTGTTTTGAAATTTAATTATAAATCATCTAGTTTTCCAGTAACTAACAAGTACTCCACAATCTTTGGGCTCTATCCCAAGGAGGGATGTGTTTTACATGCTGAGTTATCAACTCTATACAAACAGATGTGGAAAAGAAACGGATTATGGACCAAATTTAGAGGAAGGAACCCTGAGAGGAAACAGGTCAAAGGTCAGAAGAAGCAATGTATCTGGAATCCTAATATCAGGCAAGCTTTCAACACAAAACCAATTGTCACAAACTTTTGAGATATCTGATTTAGAAACTCAATGCCAGGAATATAAAATATGATTGATACTGAAAAAATCCACATAACGGCCAACTCAAGGAATCTTTCATCAGTAGAGGAGAGAGTGAGCCTGGCATGAGAGCAAAAGCTGGTTGAGATCAGGGCACCTGAACCAAATGCTTCCAGAAAGAAATCTTATCAAGTGTGTTTGGAATTGTATTAGTCACCCACTGCCTTGTAACAAATTATGCCCCAAACTTACCAGCTGATGACAATAAACATTTATTATCTCACTCTTTTCTGTGGATCAGGAATCAAGGGAGCATTTTAGCTAGGTGTTTCTGGCCTGAGATTGTGTTAATGTGCGGGTGAGAGCTGCAGTCATCTGAGTTGTTGGCAGGATTTAGCTTCTCCTTGGCTGCTGGCTGAAGACTTCTGTCCTTCACCCCCAGCCCTCTCCCTAGGCTACTAAGTATTTCCATGATTATGGCAGCTGACTTCTCCCAAAGTGGGTGATACAGAGAGGAAGAGAAGTTGATGCCGCTCTGCTTTTAATGACCAGTCTCTGAATCACACATATCACTTTGGCCTTATTCTATTCATTGTAAGTGAGCAAGTCCAGCTCATATTCAGTGGGACAGGTTTACACAGGACATTGCTACCAAGAGGCAGGGATTCCTGGAGATCATCTTCAAGGCTGGTAACCACAGGAACTGTGGTGTTAGTATTTAGCGTTTCCTGTTTTTACCTTTTCAGGCCGTAAGGTGGCTCTGAGAACTGGAACTACGCAAAGGCTCAACGCTAATGGAAGAAAGAGTTCTAGTGCAGGTAGGTTCTATTTAGCTGTTTTATATCAACGTCTAATTTCATCATCTGCACACAAGTTATCCTAACCTCTGAAACTATATTTTAAGAGATATTTCTTTTGTAATTCCATATAAATCATATATTTTATGTTTTTATTAAAAGCAAACATACTTGTCTCTTAAGGAAAAGAAAGTCAGTCCTCTTAAATCACCCCACCCAGAGATAACCACTATTAATATTTTTATGAGCATTGCAGACATTTCTATATCTACATAAACATATAAACTATATATTACATAATTTTATGTAATTTTACAATAATCTTGCACCTGCTTCTCAGCACCTGCATTTTTCACTTGATAACATGGTGTGAGCAATTTTCCATGTCAATAAATATAGCTCTATACCACCATTTTTGGTGACTGCAGTGTGTCCCATTGCATGGATGCTCTATAATTTATTCCACTAGTCACTTATTATTAGAATATTAAGGTTATTTTATATTTATGTTTTTAGAGGAGCTGAATGTGCAGCTGTGGGGATGCCCAGCTTAACCCAAATCCAAAATACAGGGCATTCATTTTTCCGGTTTTATTTCCTTTTCCATTGGTTTTTAGATTTTAGTGAAAATGTCAATGTTTCAGGATTATTTGTGAAAGATGTAAAATTTTCTTAAAAATTTCAAAAGGGCAGGGTTTGTGAGGGAACATGTGGTTCAGGAGAGCTTTCCTATTTTCTAGATAGAGTTAACTTTATTAATTTTATGAAAAGATTCATAGCTCACACTCTCTACATTCATCCTTAATATGATGCATTGAAGATAGAGAGAAACATTCATCAGAATCATTGAGATTAGCTCCAAAGGGCAAGCTTTAGTGTGAAAACACACTAAGCAAGAACCGAATACCGAAGTCATGGCTGAACCTCTATTATCCCATGCTCATTTAATTCTCCCCATAAAAGTAAAAGAACATCACCCTTAGATCATGTAACTAGGGTGACCATATAATTTATAACCCAAATGGGGCACATTAGGGAGTGAAATAAGATGTTATTAATCATTACCTGGTACAACTGACATACATCAAAACTGCCTCAGGCTAACTGGGACATATGGTCAACCCAAATACATCAATTAAGGAAACGAAGATACAGATTGCTGAGATGACTCATCAGCATCCACAGGCAGTAAATTAGCTGTGAGTCAGAATCAGACCTGGTCTAGGTCTTTTACTTTTTCATAGATTTCCAGGTCTCTGAATATCTTTGCATGTTTATTTTCTGGTTGATGCCACTCCTAGGTGAGATCTCATGGATACAATTTTTTATCTGTTGAAAGTGCTTTCTTGGAGATATACTTCTATAGTATTGATGTATCTGTTATTACCCAAATACAACAAAGAATTATTAAATACTTGTTTATGTTCTGGGTATCTTCATGTGCATCATTTTACTCAGGTTCCTGCACATTAGCATTCTGCAGAGGGGTAGTTCATAGGTCCACCACTAGAGAGAGTGCTGGCCAAGATTTTGGGTCTATAGCCTGAAAGTTCAGTGCTTTGAGAAGAAGGAACAAGAGGGGATTTGTTCCCTTAGGTCTCCAAAAGAATGAGATTTTTTTTTATATGACCATAAGAGCCTATATCCCACTTCTGCCTCTAATTTTTACTAGTTATATGTTTTTTTTTCAGTTTTTTATTTAATTTTAACACCTACTGGAAACTTTCCTAATCTATCTGACTTTTTATAAATTTTTCTTCTTCTATTAAAGTATACTTGATTTACAATGTTGTGTTAGTTTCAGGCATACAACACAGTGATTCATTTAGGTATATACATATACATGTATATATATATACATATATATATATTCCTTTTCAGATTCTTTTCCCTTATAGGTTATTACAAAACATTAAATATAGTTCCTTGTGCTATACAGTAGGTGCTTTTTGATTATCTATTTTATATACAGGAGTGTGTGTATGTTAATCCCAAACCCCTAATTTAGGTTCTAGGGTAAAAGCCCCGATATGATAAATTAAGAGTTTGGGGTTAACATATTTGCGGGTTTTACCCCCGAACCTCCTACTCTTTCTTCATTTTATTCCCAAAACTCCAATGTTTTCTTCAATTGTTTAACTCATCATATTATATTATAATTACCCATTACTGTTTCTGGTGTCACCCTTATCAGTTATGATCTTATGAAAGTTAAGAACTACCTTATCAATTTTACTCTTTCCAGAACAAATGTGGTACTTGGTTAATGTTACATAAATTAGTGAAATAACAAATCAATACACGAACAAAATGAAAGAATGTGATATGATCCAAGAAGAAATCTATATTTAGGGATGGCAGTCTTGATACAGGATGCTTGTGACTGGGATATTTAAATTTGGATTTTAAAATTTCAAAGAAGGAAGATGTAGCCAGAGAAAATATAACAAATAGCTGACTTCTTAAGCTTATTTCAAACTTCTAATCAAAAGAAAGAGAAAGGGACTACCTCATGTCCCTTAAAAAGGTAAATCATCAGTGTCAGCCAAAAAATAGTGACTTGGGACAGATTATATTTTACATGTTAATGAGAAGTATGCATAGGTCTGAGTATTGCTTATGTTTATGCTGTATTTCTTAGCGATCTGAAGAAGGTAGGTAAGGTGCAGAAGAGTAAATGACCCAACCTCACCTCATAAGATTTTATTTAGAATTAAAAGACCATTAGATATGAGATTTCTTTCTTTGTTTTTTCATAATTAGGAGACACTGTCAGGATTCTGGAGAATCTTGATTCTATCACCCAGGATAGTTTATATCTCTGCTGCATGTCATCTGCATCTCCATGTGCCTGTAATCAGATCAGTGTTTAATTAAAATATTAAATAGAACAGGGTTAAAGACAAATCCTCAGATGCATCACTAGGGACCTCTGATGAGTTTGACATTGACTCATTAATTCTTTCCTTACAATTTATGCAATCACCTGTGAATTAAAATATTACACTGTCATATAGCCCACATTTCTATATCTCAAACATGATGGGACCATGAGGTTTTTGCCAAATGCCTTCTAAAATAATTTAAAACTATGTATCTATTTCTGAATCTAACAACCCTCTCAAAATGGTAATGCTTTTAGTTTGCCCTGACCAATTTTCCATGAACCATTGCTGTTTTTTAATGGACTGATGCCTTTTACAAAGTACCGATTCATTTAGTCATTCAACAAGTTTTTATTTCTGATGAATTATCTGTGACAAGCATTATGCTAAATACTTGTGTCTAATCACTAGCTTCAATATTTTGCATCTACCTATGGTATTTTAAAAAATGAAACAATATTTCCAGGACTCTAGTCTTCAGCACTCTAGTTTGTTCCCCCAGAATTCCAAGCTAATCACTAACAATGATTCACTGACATCAGCTTGAAGACTTTAAAAAAAAAAAATCAGTATCATAAGTAACCAAGGGAAAAGATGGGGGAGGGATAAATTGGGAGATTGGAATTGATATATACACGCTACTACATACAACATGGATAACCAATAAGCACCTACTGTATAGCACAGGGAACTCTCTACTCAATACTCTGTAATGACCTATATGGGAAAAGAATCTAAAAAAGAGTGGATATGTGTATATGTATAACTGAGTCACTTTACTGTACAGCAGAACTAACACAACATTGTAAATCAACTATACTCCAATAAAAATTAATTTAAATAAATAAATAAATAAATAAATAAATAAATAAAGGATTTGGCTTTTAACCTCATGGTGCCCCATACTGATCAAATACTTTCTCTCCTTAGAGTAACTCCTTCCCCTATCAGATGGGACCCACTGCAAAGTAGAGGTCAGAACTCTGCCTTTGGAATGACACATTGAAGTCAAGACCATCAAAAGCAATTCTCTGCTTAATTCTTTTAATTCTCTGAGTTTCCCTCCCTTGGGATCTTGTTTTTCCTGTACTTTCTCCATTAGGAACTATCCACTAGTTCTTGAGACCTGCTATAACCTATCTAGATTTTTTTATAGCGTATCCTCAGTTCTGTGTGCCAAGTTTTCTTTTACCCTGTAGGCTGTGTTTGACATTTGGTATTATTGGAAATAGGAAAAGGGAAGAAAACCTTAGCCTCTTTTGGTATTGTCATATAGGTATCTTCTTCATGGTCAGTGACATTGTGCCCCCTCTATGACTTTTTCTGCAATGAGTCACTTCTGCCCATTATATTGTGTGAGAACAGTATTTATAACAAGCCGCAAATGTTTTTTTCTGTATCTCAACCTTTATATCTTACTGCCAGTTACAGCTGTTTCAGCCACCTGTGGCATCTTGATATTTTATATCTATTGTGCTATACCTTGATGGTCCTGCTCAAGTAAAAGATGACAGCCTTATACAAATGCTTAATGCTGAGATTATGTATACATATCTTCCGAATCATTGGGCCATTCAATCTCAAATAAGTCTAAATAATGGCCCCAAATCATATGTATTTCTTTAATGCCAAACTCCATGATTTGGAGTTCTCTCTGTAGGATTTTTGCCAGTATTCCTTAGTAAAAGTATCTGTTTTGCTTTCAAATCCTGCTTTTGGTTACATGACAATGGTTTACTTAAAAAATATATTTTTCAAAATTACTGTGCAAGAATGCTTGAAGCCACATGCTCTGTAGTGAATATTGATTAAGTGCCTTCATTGTAAAAAGCTGTGACTTTTCCCACAAAACTTACTGTGAAAAATAGAAATACAACAACAGCAATTAAGATGTAAAACAAAGCCAAGAATGAGGGCACATCTCAGAGCCCTAAGGTTATTTTGTTTTGTGCTAGTTTTTCCTTTCCTTAAATTTTTCTTTTCATATTCCCTCCTAGGAATCCTCTCTCCCCAGGAGAGAAAGTGCTCATTGTTGCAAGATCATTGAAAGATTTACAGAAGAAATGGGCTCTTTTGTCTTCACTCTTTATTCAGCTTCTTTTCCTTTGCCAAAACAAACACATTTGCATCCTGAAGTCAACAGCACCAGTCAACTGTGCTTGCCATAGATTAACCTCTGTAAAACCTTTTTTTGAGCACTTTGGAGGCTTTGATGGTAAAATTGAAAAATCCAAGCTGTCTTCCTTTATCCCACTTTGAACTGCTTGAAAAATTGTGTTACTGGAGTTAATGTGTGCTAGTTACTCTCTTTTGGCTTATTGGCTTTGTGTCAATTTCATCAGTGGTTGAATTTGTCAGACTGTGCACATCCTACATGATTTTCTGATGAAAAGTTTCTCTTAATTTGTTTCATGTTTTTTTGGAGGTTCCTCTTGGAACACTGCATTTTTATCCTCACAGTACTCCTGTGATATAGCCAGGGAAGGTATATGTATTTGCATTTTTCAGATACTGAGACTGATATTTAATTTACTCAGATCACAAGGCACCTGGCAACATCAGGACTTGAACTCAGGTCTTATGCTTACCTATCCTTTTCACATTATTTCCTCAATTCAGTGTTATTAAAGAATACAATTAATGGGAATTTCTTATCGTAAAATATCTTTTCTGACTCTGCTTCCTTCCCAAGCCACCACCCCATTTCCATTTTTCTCTTTATGTAAATATCTTCAAAAGGGTTGTACAGTGAGAAATAGTATTGGGACACATATAGTAGTGGAAGCACAGTAGTTTTTGGATCTCTTAGAATTCAACTCTCACCATCCCCAAATAAAACAAAGAGAAAAACTAAGATACCACAATAAAAGCCAATGGACAATCTCTTTCATAAAACCAGGTGATTAAGTGTCTTCACAAACCTCAAAAATATAAGTAGGTAGAGAAAAACCACCAATAGCTGTGAGACAGATATGACATCTACATGTGTGTGGTGGAAAGCCAAAGGAGTGAAAATAAGGCATCTGGAAGCCCCCAGAGCAGAAAAGCTGCCATATTGCCACAGGTATTGGTGCAGTTTACATCACTGGAAAATCTGCTTAATAGACATTTATTAGGGAATGCTCTTAGGATCTATCCCTGTGGAAGGGAGAAAACATAAGCACTACTGAGCAGGGGTAAAAGTTCAGCTGTGACACAGTTCTGAAGACGACTTCAGCACATCTCTTGGAGAGCCCTGGAGCTGGAAAGGACTTTTGGTGTTGTCCCCAGATTGTGCTGCCTGGATATTAGTATACCTATATATTGATCAGTCATTGACTGTGGACAAATCCTACAAGACTCTAGGACCTTTGGTGAAGCAGATTTTTTTCCCAGGGCAGCAATCCTTATAAAGGGCTAATAGGTGATGCTCATCATTTGGCAATACTCCCAGCAGATAGAAGAATAAGGCTTTCATTCCTGGAAAGGAATTTGGTCAGCACTTCACTGAGTCCACCAATGGTACTCATTGGAATGTGTGAAGCTAGCACCCAAAACCAGCAGTG
This sequence comes from Hippopotamus amphibius kiboko, assembly GCF_030028045.1. Lineage (NCBI taxonomy): Eukaryota > Metazoa > Chordata > Mammalia > Artiodactyla > Hippopotamidae > Hippopotamus > Hippopotamus amphibius. The sequence continues at coordinate 94,140,113 of NC_080198.1, read as the reverse complement.
GGTTCTATACACTCCAACTAATGCAAAAATGCAAGGTAACTGAGGCAAGGTGCTGGAGTGCGCTCAGACTTATGAATTTTCTAAACAAACAATCCAAATCTCTGTTCCAGAATGAAGCCCCATACTGAGAATTAACTATTGTAGAGAGACTATAAATTGAGCAGAATAGGCAAAACAGGAAGAAGGAAACGAAAATATCTCGATATTTTTGAGTAGTTATCAGAAAATTTGAAGCCATACTTTTTATCAGATCAAAACAAAAACAATAACAGCAAAAGAGAAAGTTTTGGAAAAGTGAAGCTTAAAAAAAGGTCCTACCTCATCATTATCCTTCTAAAAGTACAGGAAAACTCATTTCATGTCAAAATGAGAATCAGAAAAGAATTATATATGAAATTAGTCCAATGAACTGTATTAGGATCGGAATAAAATCTGTAAAGACAATGAAACCTGACAGAATACAAGTCTATGCATTGAAAACAAACTTATGGTTACCAAAGAGGAAAGGGGCGAGGGAGGGATAAATTAAGAGTTTGGATTAACAGATACGCACTATATAGGTAGGTAGATAGATAGATGATAGATAGATAAATAGATAACCACCAAGGACCTACTGTATGGAAGTATGGAACAGGGAACTGTATTTAATATTTTGTAATAATCTATAATAGAAAATATCTGAAAAAGAATATATATATATATATATATATATATCTGGATCACTTTACTGTATACCGGAAACTAACACAACATTTAAATCAACTATATTTCGATAAAAAAAGAATACAAATCTATGAAACAGATTTAAAAAACTACAAACTAATGTTTCTAAAAAACTTAAAGACATTGAGAAAGTGATAGAAGCTATTAAAGAATCCGTAAATCAAAATTAGAAAAAGTTCATAAATTATGTAAGTGGAGGAAAGAGAAATTTTAAAAACAAGGTGACAACTCATAGCATAAAACTTTTAAAGCATTATTTCTTTTTTTTCCAAGTGTTTAATTCAAGAGTTTACTTTTAATAATCATAACAAACTTATAGAAATCAGGAGAAAGGCAATGAGGTTTTTAAACACCCAGAATGTCAACAAAAAAAGCAGTTCACTGAAATTTCTTGACACATCACACAAAGGCAGGGGTTTTAAATGTTTTCAGATAGTCACCAAAGAAATATCACTGCACGCAGATTTTTACCTTGATGCATTTACAACTATTCCATGTCCAAAGCATTGGAAAATGAGAGTCTTGATTTTTCCCATGTACCAAAAACACATTCATCTTAGATTTCAATGTCAAATTAATAAGCAAATGTTAAACTTGTAAGTAAGTGTACAGAGAAAGCTGCAGAAAAGTACATCAGAAATGACAGACATATTGCTCGTGTATATAATATAAACACATACACAAATAACTATCACTCTTGAGGGACACATACAAAGCTGTTTTAACTTTTAGGGCATTACTATTTTCTTAAATTTTTCAATGTTTTTCACATTTTCCCAATGTTAACATATACCACCCTACATCCAAAATTTAAAACATTATTTCTTAAATGAGGACTCAACTAGAAGAAACATAAAACACAAGAAAATACAGACAGTATCTTTAAAAATAGAAGACAAAAGTGAGGAAAAAATTAAACCAACAAAACATTAGAGATAAATGATACTCAAGGAGAACATGGATAGCTATGGAAAATAAGCAAAGAAAATCTAACAAATATCTAATAGGGGTTTGGTTTGGAAGAAAATGAAAGGATGAAATGAAACTATATTAACATTTTTTTTAAATAAAATAAAAATTGACTTGGAACTGAACTATATATTTAATAGGCACACAACAAACCTGGTAAATTTAACCCATTAGAGCAATATTAAGACATTATAATGCAGAGACCATAAAAAAAAGAAAGAAAAAAAAATTGGCATCCACGTAAAAAGACCAAGTCACATATAAAGGGAAGAACATTAGACAGCCATCAAACTTTTTGACACTAGCAGTTTATCTTAGAAGACAATGGGGTGAGATATTTAAAATGTTCTATTCTTTCTATATGTGTTCAGCCCAGACCTATCTCCTAAGGTTTTGTGAGGAATTTCTAAAAACTCACCGTGTCCACATAAAATTCAACATGTCCAAAGTTAATTGCAATATCTTAACCCTGAATCTTTTTAGTAATTTTTAACTCCTATTCAGTGAATATCATGAGGCATACTAATATAAAATTAAACAATTTTTGTAAAAATTTTTATTGAAGTATAGATGATTTACAATGTTGTATTAGTTTCAGGTGTACATCAAAGTTTTATATATATATAACACACATATATATACATACACACACACATATATATACATGTAAATACATATATATAAATTCTTTTTCATTTTCTTTTCCATTATAGATTATTATTAGATATTGAGTATAGTTACCTGTGCTATACAGTAGGTCCTTGTTGGTTTTCTACTTTATATGTAGTAGAATGCATATGCCAATCCCAAACTCCTAATTTCTCATCCCCCTTTTCCCTTTGCTAACCATAAGTTTGTTTTCTATTTCTGTGAGTCTTATTTCTGTTTTATAAGTAAGTTCATTTATATCATTTTTTTAGATTCCACATGTAAGTGATATCATATGATATTTTTCTCTCTCTGACTTACTTCACTCAGTATGATAATCTCTAGGTCCATCCATATTACTGCAAATGGCATTTTTTATGGCTGAGCAATATTCCATTATATATATCAATATATACCACATCTTTATCCATTCATCTGTCAATGGACATTTAGGTTGCTTCCATGTATTGGTTATTGTTGTTTATTTTAATCCATCTTCTCACATTGCAAAAGAGGGAACTGAATTGCATACAGAGGTAGAGATTTGTCCAAAGTCATATAGCCAGTCCATGGCAAAGTACAAGAACGCAATTTGTCTAATTACCAATCCAATGTTTTCTTTCCAAAATATTTTTTTAATATTCTACTTTAACTTTGTAGATGCACTGTTTAAAACCTATTGAAAGTTCAGAGAAATTACGAAAAAAATTTAAACTCATAAAATTATATAAAATGAGCTTCTTTGTTATAGAATTTCTGTAAAAAGTGGTTATGTGCATGGGCATTAGAAAGAAAAATAAGAAACATTTGTAACCAAGATAAAAGTATCTGACTCCATGGATGATTACATTACATATCTTATAGCCCACAAATAATAGAATTTCATATTATCAAGGAAATTTGAAGCTTAGATACCATATCCACATAGAATTCCTTTCCTTCATTTAGTCACCAGAGAAATGACATCAACAAAAATCTCAAAAATAATTCTGAGAATAGAAAAGAACTAAAATTCAAAGTAAAAGTAGATTGCCAATATGTTTTGACTTTAAAAATATAGTGATACTTATTCTCCTATTTCAGAATACCTTCAGTGTTATTGCAGAGGAAAGAGTTGAATCAGAAGCTTAAATGTAATTAACACAAAATAATGCCTCACGAATGTATTCAGAAATTTTTGGATACATATGGGAAGGTCAAAATATTCCCTCACCAATAAAATTTCCAGGCATTTACCTTCTTTTTTTCTTCCCCATAGATAATTGAAACATTTAAAGAGATTAATTAGCATGCCATTCAAGAACCTCTCTGATTTAGCATTATAACATATCTGTCTCCCAATAATTTGCTTTTATTATACAGCTCTGAATCCCAGCCAAATTGGTTTGCTTATTTTCCCCACACACATGTTCATTCACTCATATCATTATTCTAAACGTTGATACTCATTTTTTGGTATATACAAAGTGTCCTGCATTGTGCTAAGCACCAAATGATTTTGGTCAATTTTTCAATATATGTTTGATGTTCCTTCCCTCTGCCACTGTTTGCTTCTACTTCTAGAGTCTATACCTACCACCAGAACCAGACTGAATCTCATTTCCAGCATCATTCTCTGCCCATATTGATATAAAATGGCCTTATCTCTGAATACTCACAAAAGTTCTTAACCAGACTGTTCCTTTATTGAGTAGTCTTATATTGACCTGGGATAACTTTAAACGCTAGAATCGTAGAAGTTATGGTTTGCGATGGGATCTGGTTGAAATGAAAATATGCTTTTTCTATGATTTAATCCACTGTACCTCCAAAGGTAATCCTCAATCTATTTTATATCAATGTCAGTAAGGATGAAGAGCACTCTACTTTTTATAGATATCTATTCCATCCTCAAAGCATTCTAATTGCTATCAAGTTTTTCCTCTACTTAAAAAAAAGAAAAAGAAAAGAAAAACCCTTATCTCTCTGACTTCCATGCATTGGCCCCCAGTTCTGCAGATTTGGCAGAAAACAAGTTGGTAATTTATGGAAACTTTGTTTGTACCACTCAGCATCTACTCACCCATCCTCTGGGAACTATGCCCTATTTTCCATCAAAGGAAATGTCTTTTCGCAGTCTCAGTCTTTTAAGTGAGACTGGCTCAGTTACAGGGAGGAAGAAGTTTCCCGCACCTAAGCCACTCAGTGTAGTCATTTGCTCATAGCAGTAATTTCTGGATTGGCCAAAAACCCCAGATCAAGACAGTCATGATGATAATTTTCAATTCTGAAAGTTATGTTTAAGTGAGCTCCAAAGCAAGTAGACTTACTTTTTTTTTTCTCATTCTCATTTTTCAAATGACTTCACTGGCAACTCTACAAAAGATTTAAGGAATTAATATAACCAATTGTATACAAACTATTCCAGAAAAAAAAAAAAAAGCAATATCCAACTTGGTCAATGAAGCCACCATTATTCTATAACTAAAACCAGAGAAAGATATCAAAAAAAAAAAAATCGCAGACCATTATCCTTCATAGAAATACTTACAGGTATTTACCCAGGGTAAATTAAAGATGGAAATCTTTTCAATCAAATGCTATGAAATTAAACCCAGCAATATATAAAAAGAATAATGTGTGATCACCTAGATGGTTTTACCCCAGGAATTTAAGTTTAGTTCAAGACTTAACAATCAATCAATGCAATTCACCATATCAACAGACTAAATAAGAAAAACAATATGATTGTTTCAAGAGATGCAGGCAAAACTTTTCATAATATTCGACATCCATTTATGTTGAAAACTTCAAACCAACTAGAAATTAAAGTCAACTTTATCAATCTGATAAAGGTCACCTACAAATAACCTACAGCTAATATCATTCTTAATGGTGAAAGGCCGAATGCTTTTTCCCTAAGGTTGAAATGGGAAAGGAAGAAACAAAAAGTCCTCTACCCATAGGTCACACCATATAGAAAAAAAAATAACTCAAAATTAATCATAAATATAAAGAGATTACTTAAATCTACAAAACTTTTCAAAGAAACATAGGAGAAAATCTTTGCAACCTTAGGTTGCACCTCAATTAGGGTATGAAAGAAATTGGTAATACTCAGTGCTTAAAAAAAGATAGAGCAAGTCGAACTCTCATTTGTGGCTGATGATAATGAAAAGTGGTACCGTGACTTTGGAGATCAGTTTGGAAGGGTCTTATAAAGTTAAACATGCACTTATAATATGACACAGTAATTCTACTCACAGGTATTTATCCAGGATAAATGAAAATATATATCAAACAAAGATCTGTATGTGGATATTCATTCATAAATGCCCAAAACTGGAAATAACGCAATGCCTTTCAACTGGTAAGTAGATAAAATGTGGTAAATCTATACAATCTAATATGACTTAGCAGTAAACTACGTACGTGCAACGACATGATGCATCTCAAATCATCACACTAATCGAAGAAGCCATACATGTTGTATGATTCTGTATATGTGACATCCTGGAGAAGGAAAAGACAGACACAAAAAATGAATGTTTCTCCTATAGGCTTGGAAAGATGAAGAAGATGAGGGCTATAAGGGGGTTAGGGAACTTTTGGGGGGATAGAAATGCTCTAATCTCATCTAATCTCAATTGTGGTGGTGATTACATGCATATCTGTGATTGTCAAACACCGAACACCAGAAAAACGGAGAGTTTTACTGCTTCCAAACTACATCACAATAAATCTGACTTGGGAGTAGAAACAGAGAGAAACAAGGGAGGGAAACAGAGAGATAGTTACCTGGTCTGACCCTCTAAAGGTCTGGAGACTAAAGGGATGAAGAACTAGTGCAGAAGAGTGAAGAGAGGGAAGGAGTAAGGTAGGAGGAGAATTGAGAGAGTGGAATCTTTAAAGCCAAATGAAGGAAACAGTCCAAGGTAAGTAGACCCTTGTATTATGGCTCCGACGGGGCATGTGAGGAGAGAACTGAGTATTCGCGAATGGATTTAGCAATAGGGATGTCACTGGGTAGAGACTGACAAGAATAGTTTCATGATATGGTGGGTTAATAGTGGGTTCAAGAGAAGAAAAAGGAGAAGTGAAAATGGGCGGTGAGTAAAGACAACACTTTTAAAGTTTTATTGTAAACAAACACAGTGAAATGAAATATAGCCAGAAGTCCTATGGGATAAAAGATTTTGTCTTGTTTTCTGATGGTTCCTGCATGCATGTGTGTTGATGTGTATGATCTGGAGAGAGAAAAAACAGTGATGACACAGGAAAGGGAACCATTTCTATAACATATCCTCGAATAAATAAGAGGAGATGGGATCCAGTGCAGAGTAACAGTCAAGAATTTGTAAAAAGGTTCAAATTGGGAAAAGCAACTGGGGAGTTTGATTAATAAAATAAATCTGGTTCCTGCTCAAAGTGGCCTGTTGAATTTGAATAAAGTTCCTTATCTAAGGGGATGCTAAGTGTTACAAGAAGGGGTATGGAGCCCCAGGTAAAGGGGATATGGGACTCAGATTGGAGGTCCGGGTCATAGCCAAGAGGATACTCAGGCAAAACTTGAAAGGTAAATTAGAACTACCATGAATGACTGAAAGTAGAACTAACATGTGACCCAGTAAATCCACTCCTGTGTATTTATCTCAAGGAAACAAAATCACTATCTTGAAGAGATAACTGTACCCCCGTGTTCATAGCAGCATTATTTACAAGAGCCAAGACATAGAAACCACCTGATTGTTCATTGATGAGTGAACGGATACAGTAAAAGTGGCATATAGAAATAATGGGATGTTATTTAGCCATACAAAAGGAAATCTTGCCTTTTTCAACATAAAGACAAATGCCGTATGATCACACTGAAATGTGGACTCTAAAAAGAAGAAAACTCCTATCAAACACAGAAAAGATTGGTGGTTGTCAGAAGCTGGGGATGGGAATTAGGGGAAGTGGATAAGGGTGGTCAAAAGTTATAAACTTCCAACTATAAGATAAATAAGTTCTGGGGATATAATATACAGTATAGCATGGTGACTATAATTAACGATACTGTATTGTATATTTGAAAGTTTCTAAGAGAGTCGATCTTAAAACATCACAAGAGAAAAAAAATTGTAAATATGAGGCGATAGATGTTAAATAAACCTATTGAAGGACCATTTCATTATATATATGAATATATATATATTTAAATCATTATGTTGTACACCTTAAACGAATACAATGTTATATGTAAATTATATCTCAATAAGTCTGGGGGAAACAAAAAAGAAAGGTAAATCAAGAAACCCAAGAGAAAGGGCAAGTTCATTTGGAGAAGAGTGGGGAGATGGAGTCAGGGAGGTAGGACTCATTCCGAGTATTTGAAGCCATAATCATGAAAATTAACACCACATCCCTTGATTTAGGACAGATAATTCCAAACCCAGCCTAGCCAAGCTCCTGCTATAACTTCAGGCTTTGCAGAGATTGACTCAGGAATCAGGAGAGCCTGGGCCTGACGTTTGAAGGTTAAATGTGACTACAGTTGATGAGGCTATGGTTGGCAGCAGCATTAAGAAAAAAAATATTTGTGGACTAGGTTCTGTTTGTTTTGATGAATATTTAAAATATGTGCAAAGTACAAGTAGACTGATTTTTAATTTAATAAATTATTTTCTACAGTATTGAGGGAAAATACAAACTATGGAACCATAACAAATAAATCCTTTATGAATCCAGAATCAAGCCACTCATAGATGTTATTCTTATTCCGTCATTTTATTTTTTTGAGTTGTGAGTTAAGCTTGCTTATGTTATTTATTATTTATTTATTTATTTATTTTTTAACTTTAACAACATTTATTTGTTTTCTTTGATTGCTTCTGGTATGGATTTGGAAGGGCTCTCTGGGCTCTTCTGGCCTTGTTTCCGGGCTGCTGCAGCTGCAGTTTTAAGACCCTTTTTTGCTTCTTCACCTTTGAGCCTCTTGGAAAACCCAAACGCACAGAGTCTTCTTGGTCACCCAGCAGTGGTGGGCTTCTTGGTAGTACAGAGGGGGAAAGGTATACTCAATCCCCAGCTCCCGGCATGTCTTCTCAAAGACAGCATAGTTGGTCCTGCAGAGGTTTTTGAGCATCTTTTTCCTCTGGTCAATGTTATCTTATTTCATTTTTAAATCAAGGTTTTGTTTTTTCTCTTTTGAACACTTACTGAAAATGGAAGAACTTATTGGGGGAAAATATGTGATCCAGCAAACAAGAGTTCACCCTAAGTCTGACTTTTCAGAAATACTAATAGTAGTCATTTGTACTTTATTATAGGTTGAAAAATGCTTTCAGAAATTTGATCTCATGTTACCCTTACAACTAAACTACGTTTGTCATCATTTTACAAATGCAGTTACAAGACCCAGAGAGTTAACTGTCCTGCTTAAAAACATGCAACTAATAACAGAGCCACAGCTGACATCCAGGCTTTCTGACTTCAGATCTAATAAGATCACAGCCTTATGATCACCACAATCTTGGGGAATTGTGCAGAAAATTCCCATTCCCAGACCTCTCCCTGACAAATATTGACTTGGCCCAGCGGGGCTGAGGAGTCTATTTTAACCTCTGTGGCTGTCCTGAAGTTTCCATATGGATTTATTCAACTCTGCTTTGTGCATGCCTGGGTCATTCACGAGCCTCCATCAGAAAGGACCTTAATGCAGACCGTGAATGACCATGGAGCCCCCAAGGAAACGGCACCAACCTTGAGACAAAGAAGCACAGATCCTGGTCTAGACTCTGCCACCCCCTGCTAAGCGGGTAAAATAAGTCACTTCTCTGAGCCCCAGTTTTCTAATTTCTGTGAAATTGAGCTAACCTACAGAGTTGCTGCTGAGATTAGAACACAGCGTGCTCAATCAGAGCTGTCCTTTATGAGGACTAAAAATAAAGCTTTAGCAGTTAAAACCTGGGCAAAAAAAAAAAATGTATATATATATATATATATATATATGGTTAAAAAAAAAATCACAATTGAAAAGTCACCAGCAGAAGAAATGGGGTGAAAAAGCAAGCAAACTCTGCATTTTATCTGTATATCCTTTTGGTTTAAATTTCCATTTGAATTCAGGCATGAAATTAGCAATCCATTAAAAATATTCTGGAAAAAACTAGTATTCAGGGTTGCTAAAGAAGGTTTATGAGTTTCACACACACCACACACACACACAAACACACATCCACACAACCCTGCAGGTTGTGTTTTTTAACAGACCCAAATGTAGACTTCTGGAACCCAAAATAAACTCTAAATTGGCAATACATAAAATTAGCCCCAGTGTGTAACCATCTGCAAAGAGAACTGTGAGAGTCTGTTCTGAGGATAATGATAGGAACGCAAGTCCAGCTTGGAAGCGAGGCCTTCTGTGGGAGACAGACACTGATGTGGAATACGGGGTGCTGTCCTGACACTAGAAAGCCCGGGTGTCACTCCAACTGATGCTCATTAATTCTCTTTATCCCAGAATGTGAACCTGATCAATGTCTGTCCCACAGGAGCTTCCCTTGAGGCTCCACACCACTTCGGCAGTGAGTTTTTGCTTGCTTGAGACACTTGTGTTTTGCAAGTTGAGGTGAGGACACCTGGTAATGAATGATGCAGGAGACACAGGTGGCCCAAGGCTGGGCCTGGCAGGCAGGTTCTTGGAGCGGTGCCCCCCGTGAGGATCCTCTGTGCAGAAGGAGAGCATGTGAGCCGCCAGATTCTTGCTTAGTCAATTATGCATAATCACTGTCAGTCATGTCCTCATGGATGCCCTGGAAGGGCATAAACAAAGCTGTGCTATTGCTTGAAGGTAGTACACTTACTCTGGTGGAAGCAGCAGCAATGGCACTGCTTATATTCAGCATTTTCTCTCTTCAAAGAGAACAAACTCCTTAGTAAGATTGGAATAAGCTCTCCATGACTCTTCCTTGTTTGCCTGTTCAAACACATTTCCTGCAACTTCTCCACATGCATTGGAAACCTCAACAATGCTGCAGGACTATTATGGGTTGAATCGTGTCCCTGAAAAATTCATATGTGGAAGGACTAACTACTAGAATCTCAGAATGTGACTGTATTTGGAAATCAAGTCATTACCGATGGAATTGGTTAAAATGAGCTGATGCTGGAGTAAGATGGGCTCCTAATCCAATATGAATGGTGTCCTTAAAAATTAAATAAATAAAAAGGAGAGATTTGGACCCAGAGACTCACATAGGGAGAGCATCATGTGAACACAAAGGCAGAGGTCAGGCTGATGCATCTACAGCTTAGAAATGGCAGCTTGCTAACAACCATCAAAAGCTAGGAGAGAGGCCTGGAACAGACTCTTCTTTACTGCTCTCTAAAGGAACCAACCCTGCAACTTCCCTGGTGGCACAGTGGTTAAGAATCCACCTGCCAATGCAGGGGACACAGGTTTGATCCCCATGCTGGGAAGATCCCACATGCCATGGAGCAACTAAGCCCATGTGCCACAACTACTGAGCCTGTGCTCTAGAGCCTGCCAGATGCAACTATTGAGCCTGCATGCCACAACTACTGAAGCCTGCGGTCCTGGAACCTGTGCTCCACAATAAGAGAAGCCATCGCAATGAGAAGCCCATGTGCCACAACAAAGATTAGCCCCCGCTCACGACAACTAGAGAAAGCCTGAGCGCAGCAACGAAGACCCAACACAGACAATAAATAAATAAATAAATAAATAAATAAATAAATAAACAAATTTACTTAAAAAGAAAAAAGGAACCAACCCTGCTGACACCTTGATCTCAGACTTCCAACCTCCGGAACTGTGCGACAATGCATCTCTGTTGTTCAAGTCACCGGTTTGTGGTCCTTCATTATGACAACCCTAACAAACTAATAGAATGATCCCCATAGGAATTTTTCTTATATTCTGGCATTTGTGTTTCTAGGACAGTGAAGGATTAAGGGCACAAGGTTTGGAACCAGACAGAACTCAGTATTATTTGTAGCTTAACCACTTTCTGCATGATTCTAAATAGGACACTGTTGGAGACTCTGCTTGGAAGTTTTGAATTGTAGTGGTTAAAAACATGGCCTTGCACTTGAGCTAAACCTGGCTACAAATCCTGGCCTTTCACCAGCTGAATGATCCAATAAAGTTACTTTACCAGAATGTGCTTCTGTTCTGTTTCCTGTAAACAGCGGATACAATACTACTTCCTGAGAAGCCTGTGAGAATTCAAAGTCACAGTGCACGGAAAACTTCTACCTGCTGCCTAGGCATGGTCACTACTCCTACAGGGGTAGCAGGTGTTTGTTTTCCTGGGAATTTCTGTAGAAGGATGGCCTTCTCGGGAAATCCTTGCCGTTTTGGTTTAGCTACGTCCTATCATCTCATAAACGCCTGTTCTTAAGTCCCACCTGCCAATACACATATTAAACTGTCCCCAGGTGGCTTATTTACATTCAGACTTTCCCTACTGGACCACATCCTTTGAGGGAGAAACTTTGTTTTCCAATTCCATATCTTTAGTTCTTCAAAGAATATTTCACTAAATATATGATGAATGAACGGTAAGTTTCTAAGTCAAGGTGAATAATTTGCAGAAGGGAGCTCTGTCCTCCTGGGTTGCAGTGGAAGCATACCTGTGGCTTCTTTCTGATGCCGGGACATGGAACTTTGAGGAAGGGAAGTGGGGAGAGAGTCACCCTCCAGGGGTGGAAATACTCTGGCCAGATGAGACAGAAAAGACCCTGCATGGCTGCCCTTTACTCGTACCTAGATCTTAGGTACATGTCATACATGCTTTCTCATTTAGATATCACATCCATTTGTCTTCTAGGCCAGGAAGACTTTATTTTCCCCATATACCAGGGAGAAAACTGAAGCAAATAAATTTCTCAGGATCATATACACTAATCAAAGACAGACCTGGGATAAGACCACAGTTTTGGATGTCCTGGTGTTCAGCTCTTTGTATAACTATGACTTCACTTGACTTTATGGAATTGGTTTCTGCAATAAGGCTTTAGTTTTCTGACTGAGAAACTATTCAACACACTTAGGTAAGAGTAGGCATGCATGGGTTTTCCGGGACTAACATGCCACTAATAGAAACCTAAGCAGAATCCATTCAAGTAGAAGATGAAACCTGCAGGACTGAAGTAAAATCCTAGAGGAGATCACCAAACAAGAGGTGAAAAACACTTTGGCGAAACTGATATGGAGCAGGACCCTGTGGGATCCCTGGGTACAAAAGCCTACCTGGGTCCCCAATTTCTTGATTACAGGAAGTAGGCTTCATTCAACCTCCATGGTCTTCCTGGAGTTCCAAGGGGCAGGTTCAAACAGATGCTACTTAGGGAAGGGAGAGGATGTGGAGACTAGGGTGGAATAGTCAAGAAACAATAGTGAGGCCTTGGGACCGGGTGTTGGTTCCCCCTCAAGGGATATATATAACAATATCTTTGAGCTGTTTTGCAGATACTGAAACCCCCACCAGGTGAGAGAAGTCAACTGCATGCTGCCCACAAGTATGTAGACCCCAGACAGGTGGGAACCAGAAGGTTGGTGATACTGTCTCCCACTTACCTCGCCACCAACCTACCAGAACAAAGTCCACAAGCTGATCAGACCCCCTTTGAACCATTACTATAAAACCCTTCACAACCCCCTCCAGGCTGGGAAACACAGTTTCGAGGGCATTAGCCCATTGTGGCCTCCTTTGCTTGGTTACTAATAAAGCCATTCTTTCCGACTTCACCAAAAACTCTTGTCTCCAAGATTTAATTCAGCTTCAGGATACAGAGGCGGGATTTGGCTTCAAAACCTTGGTCATCAACCTAGTTCTGACAATTACTAGTTGGTTGATAATGCTCTTACCTCCCTGAATCTCATAGTTCTCATTTGCAAACTGAAAATAATATTATCTGCTCTGATTCAGAGTTCATAATAATGCATTGTAATATGAGACAGGAAGGGCATCCCGAAAGTTTGTAGCAGACATGAGAGGCTACTGATCTGGGCTTAAGTAAAGTTGGTTTTGTTGTCAAAACTTTTTTTTTAAATGAAGTATAGTTGGTTTACAATGTTGTGTTAGTTTCAGGTGTACAGCAAAGTGATTCAGATATGTGTATATATATATATAAAATATACATATATGTGTGTGTATATATGTATATATCTGTTCTATTTGATACTGAGCAGGGCCCTGTGGGGCTTCTGGGCACAAAGCCTCTCTGTGTCCCCTATTTCTTTGATTATAGGAAAACAGCCTTCACTCAGCCTCCATGACCGTCCCTGGGTTCCAGTGGGCAGACTCAAGGCGTTATTAATTAATGAAGGGAGGGGATATGTGTGACCTGGGAGAAACAGTCAGGAGCAGCCTTGGGGCAGGTCCTGTTTCCCCAGCAACAATACACACAACAAGATCTGTGAGCTATTTTGCATAAGTTGAAACGCCCTCCAGGTGGGAGAGGTTAATGATGAACGATGGTGTGCTGCCCACAAGCACGTAGACCCCAGAGCAGTTGGACCTGAAGGTTGATGATGCTGACCGCTACTTCCCTCACCACCAGCCCATCAGCAGGATGCAGGACTGTCCCTGCCTTGGTCCTTATCGCCTACCCCTGCCCACGAGCCCCAACTATAAGACCCCTCCCTACTCCCCAGAGAGGGGGGCACAGTTCTTGAGGTGCTAGCCACTGTGTTTCCCCTTTGCCTGGCAAAGTAATAAAGCTATTCCTTTGTACTCCTCCAAAGCTCTGTCTCTGTATTTCTATTTGGCATCAGTGAACAGAGGCCAGGTTTTTCTCGGCAACATTTTTCAGATTCTTTTCCCTTATAGGTTATTATAAAATATAGAGTATAATTCCCTGTCCTATACATTAGGTCCTTGATGCAGGTGTTAATCCCAAACTCCCAATTTATCCCTCCCCCACCCCTTTCCCCTTTGGTAACCATAATTTTGTTTTCTAAGTCTGTGGGTCCATTTCTGTCTTGTATATGTTTGTATCATTTTTTTTGATTCCACATATAAACAATATCATATGACGTCAACACTTTAAGTCCAAAACATTGTCCAAAGTCCTTTGGACAAGTCCTAAGTTAAAGACTAGCACTATTAGTTCTCATTCATCTAACACACCCAGCTCTCTCTCCAGTCCACAGGCAGATCGCTTCTTCTTTTCTTGAGCACAAAAGACATGGCTGACTTGCTTCTAAGGAACACGTGGTGGGAAAAATATGAATATTTAATGTAAGGATCAGACTCCACTGAGGCAACAGCACATTCCTGTCTCCCATGTCACGTAATCAAGGAATATTCAGAGCAGCAGAGAAAGGGGCGAGCGGGAGCAGAATTACCAGCACTGTTCTCATTGCCACAGTCCCTCGCCTTCCCTCTTTCATTATTATCAACATCATCTATATTACAGTGTCATCGTTTGGCAGCATGCACCGTTGAAACGTATAAAACAAATATGCGCATTCTGCAAGACCGTGGTGTCTACATCTCTGATTTCTTGGCTGTAAGGAAGTAGCATACTGTGGGGTGAGCCTTTCAGTCATTATTCAGAATCAAGTGACTCAGCACTTTCCACGTTTGATTCCACAGCCCAACCCTATCTCTGAGCTGAATACTCAGCTCTAAAAATTCCATCTGTGTTTCAGCTTTAAGGATAAATTTGACTCAGTTCCTGCCCTGCCCTCATCCTATTCTGTTGCAGACATCCAACAACTGTTAAGGAAAAGGAGGTGTTGGCTCCTGGGAGGACAGAGTCAAAGGCAGCAATTGGCAGGAGAAGCCAGTGCCCCCAAGCTTGGCTCCGGCTGTCTTGCTGGCAGCTTCCATAATTAACTTACGATGTAAGAGGACTTGAGTGTGAAAGTGTGTGTTTCCCATACATACTCTGAGTCTGATTAGTAATCTGAAGGTAAAGCGTCAGCAAATATTTTTATTGAGTTCCTCTGGCCAAGAAAAGACTTAAGGTGATTTTTTTTGAATATCAGATTAGATTATTATTTCATTGATTTTCTATACCCCTCCCCAGCTTTAGAGGATAAGGGGTAGGGGGTGGACATTATTAATCAGAGTCCAGACCAAGAGAGGCACTCGAAAGCCACTGCTAAGAAGAGGTTTCCCTAGAACTGATCTCTCCCCTTGCCCTCTTCACAGGATTCCTGTGTCCTATTTCAGATACTAGGTTCTTAGAGACAGTGGCATTAAGTTCCAGAATCTTCTCCTTGCCTTTAGTCTCAGCATACTCCAAACCCATTCCCCACGTCATAGCCAGAGGTAGCTTTTCAATTGTGAATCTGACAAAGTAACTTACCGTCTAAAACCTGTCAGTGTCTACCAGGCACCCTTCAAGACAGTATTCAAAATCCTTCAGAAGACTTTCAAATCACTTGGCAAGCCAGCCCAAACTCACTCACATGCTTTCTCTCTTACCACACCTCCGTAGAGAGCTGCCAGAGTAAATTAAGGACAGAGAGGAGGAGAACAACGGCACACAGAAAATACACAAAACAGCTTTCTTTGCATTGTCTGAGTCTATGGAGCTCAGGTGAAATCTGTGTTAAACTTATTGCTTCTCTGCCACCATCCTATTAAATAAGAAATCCTAAACATTTGACTTTGCACTAGATGATCAACATTTAAAGATGGAAAAGACATTAGGGGGATTTTCTCCATATTTTGGGAAGCTCTGCACCTACTTAGTCTTTAGAAACTCATCTTTTTAAACATCCTATTCAAAGATGATCTGAAGCCCCTCCACTCCCCCCCTCCCCTGTTGCTATTTTTCTGTGTCTTTCAGAAATCTGCATTAGATGCATGTAATGAATGTTGGGCCTTTTGTGCCCATATATTTCTGGTGCTGAAATGGATTCTGAGGAAAATCCTGATGTGTTTCAGCCAGAGTGAGTGTTTGAGAATGCTATATCGCGTGATGGTATCTGTGTTTCTAGGCAAAAGGCAATCTGCTTTTAACTTAAACTCAGTTCGGCAAGTGTATGTCCAATGAAAAAGAGTGACCCTTGAACCTTACCCCCATTCCCAAAGAGAATCAAAGCACAAGACAGTGAGAAACATACAAGGAGCATGGACAACGTCAGTATATCAAGCAATTGGCAAAGAGTATATTGGTGGACTAACTCTGCAGATAGGCACCTGACAAAGCACACACTTATAAAATGAACTATAATAAGCAAACAAGTAGAAATAAGACACCTTCTGTAACCAGTGTAATGAAAGCCCCTGGAATAAGCAGATAACCATCTCAAGTACAGAGAAGCCCAGAGCACATGGAAATAAATTAAAATACCTGGAATGATGAAAGGAAAAATATTTATTCAGAGCAGATAAAATGCAATTCCCAAAGCCATGCTGAGCTAAGGAAAATAAAAAATACAAGTTAATATCAGATTCCCACAATATACTACATAAAATATGTTGCATACCATTACGTTCAAGTTCATTGTGCAGGACATAGCTCTCACTCTATAGTTACGGCCTTCCCAATTAATCTCTGTCAATGTCTTCATAAAATCTCATATATTTGTAAGAGATATCTGCACTTTGCTGAATGATATAAAAGTAAAATTTCTGGTCCAAGTTCTGAAAATTAGAGTGGTTAGACTGGGTATACGATATCCATTCTACCTTTGCATGTAGGGTAAGATAATATTATGCTTTTCATTCATTCAACTCATTCAACAAATGTGCACTGGATCTGTAATATATGGCAAGTGCATCCCTAAGTACTGAGGAGATGCTACTAAACACATCAGAAAATTGTTATCCTAATAGGACTGACAGATAATTATGAGGCAAAGATATAAAAGAACAAGATAATTTCAGATTGTGATGAACACCATAAAGAGAATGAAGCAGAGATACCGAACAACATGGTGACAGTTAATTTAGATAGCAGGGTCACAGAAAGACAACTTATGAAAGGGCAAATCATGAGCTGCAGAATGAAGACAACTGCTTGTCATATGAAGGCCAAGAGGGCCCGAGACAAACCCAACAAACTTCTCTCCAGCTCAAAATGAAGAAGAATGACTGCAATTACCCAAGAAAGGTACAAAAGATAGCTGAGAGAACAGAGCCAAGAGACTTGGGAAAAAAACCAAACCAAACAAACAAAAAAACATAATAATAACAACTAACTTAACATCTCCTTAGCACAACAGAGATTTCAAATAAAGTCCACAGGTATTCCTTTATTTTTATTTTTCACAATACCATTGTGTCTTTATTATGAAAATTAACTGTAGGTCTGGTGAAATTAAAAATAGGATTTGCCTCTGTCCACTACCCTTATTCCCTTCCTCCCACTTCTTCCACTATCTATTGATTTAATTTGGTACACCTGATAGTAAACTCAATAAGGCAATATCAGGAAAAACCCCTCTCCCAAAGATTTGGTGGTTGTGTGCTGGATCTCCAGATACTGTTACTTTTTCCAAGCAAGCAACCTTTGCTTGATATCCACATTTCACCCTTTGTAAGCCATACATCACTCTATGCACAGGTATTGCTTTAGCACCTTCTCACGCTGCTAACGTCAGGGAGGCTGCTACTATTATCTGCATTTTATAGATAAGGAAAAGAAGCTCAGACCTGCCCATGACTTAGCCTTGGTCCCACAACTAACCAATGGTAAGGCAAGGTCTGGAACAGGAGTCAGCAAATGACAACATGCAGACTGAACCCAGGGGGCACCCTGCTTTTGTTCATAAAGCTTTAATGGAACACAGCCTTATTCATTTACATGTTGTCCATGGCTACATTCATGCTCTAATAGCAGGACTGAGTAGTTGTAGCAGAGACTATACAGCCTGCAAAACCTAAATTATTTAGTATCTGACTTATTACAGAAAAAAATTGTCTATACATGCTCTAGGACAAAAGTTTCCTAATTCTGAGTCCAGTTTACCTTCCTGTGCATGGTGCTATATGAACCTATTTCATGTTTGTTAATCTTGACCCCTAACTAGCTCATTGAGTCCTTGAGAGAGGAGCCATAATTTTATTTTATTTTTTAAATTTATTTTATTGAAGTATAGTTGATTTACAATGTTGTGTTAGTTTCTGCTGTACAGCAAAGTGATTCATATATATATATATATATATAATTTTCATATTCTTTTCCATTATGGTTTATCACAGGATATTGAATATAGTTGCCTGTGCTATACAATAGGACCTTGTTGTTTATCCATTCTACATTTAATAGTTTGCATCTGCTAATCCCAACCTCCCAACCCAACCCTCTCGCATCTACCCCTCCTCCTTGGCAACCGCAAGTCTGTTCTCTATGTCTGTGAGTCTGTTTCTGAAGAGAGAAGCCATATTTTTAAATGCCTCATCCTGGGAAAAAAGAAGGCATATTATAGACATACATGCATTGTCTTGCTTTGACTTAAGCTAAAAAGAAAAAAATAGAAATGGAACAATATACATTTTTTATGTATGTGTTAATCTAATGGTTAATCCAGATATTCACTCATTGTTGGTTTCCTACTTCATCCAAATTACATTACAAGCACTGAGAAAAGAGGACCAGTCTATATTTCTATGATGATAGTGGCAGGTAAAATTCTTAATCAGTGCTTTATTTTATGGTGAGTACTGTTTCTCAGTGACACAATAGAAAGAAGACTGAAATGGAAAATTAAAGAAGGTAACTCTATGTCTTAGAAAAGTAGTTCCTTGAACTCCTAAAAATTCAGATTCTTCTCTAGGAAATTATTTGGAATACCAAACACTCCACAAACTATGATTAATAATAAGAAATCTTGAGTTCATCATTATTTTATTCATTCACCAATCATTATTAAATACTATTACAGCTATCTACTGTTATATAATAAATACCACCAAAACTCAAAAGCTTAAAACAATGATTTTTAAAAAATTATTTCTCAGAATTTTAGCATTTGACTATGCTCAGTTAGGTGGTTCTTGCTTCTCATGTGTTTGAAACTAGTCAATGGGTAGGACAGAAGTTATACCAATGGCTTCCTCACTCACATGTCTGGTGGTTGATGCTGGTCATTGGTTGGAATCACAGCTGGGGCTGTCTGCTGAACACCTATGCATGACCTTGCTACATAGCCTGGGCTTCCTCAAAGCATGGGACATAGATTCTAAGAGCAACTGTCCCAAGAGCAGGAAGTGGAAGTGGTCAGTTTCTTACAGCTTGGGCAAGGTGACCCTTTGGCTGTAATCTGTTAGGAGAGCAGTCACAGAATCCAGTTCAATCAAATATCTCAGTATCTGTATTTTAAACCCTCCACAGTCTGGGATCCAACCTCAATTATGGAGATTAATCCCAAATTCAAAAGACATTCACCCACTCCCAGATCCCACAATTTTATCAGACCATGGCATTCAGCCCAGCATCAAGGTCCACATTTTTCATTTATATCAGCTTCTTGAGTGTGGTGCCTTAAGTACAGATCCTTGGATTCTGGCTTCTCTCAATCTAAAGACCTAAGAACTAAAAAGACAACTTATGTGACCCCCACAATCACTAAACATACAGGTATAGAATAACATCTACTGATGCTCTTTTAGAACCAGGGGGAACACAAAGTGCACAGGGAAATTACTGGCATAGCAGTTCTAAAATTCAGCCAGGCAAGTGTTCCTCCATTTCTGAGTAGGGTCCTTTAGTCTTCTCTGGGGGAGGTTCTTCTAGGTTTTTCTTCAGAATTTGGCTCATGGTTCCTTCCTCTGAGTCATGCATCATTTTTCATAAGAAAACTGACTTTACAACTAATTAAGATTCTCAACCTTGTCCTAACACCCTTTTCTTTTGCATTGCCTTTATTTCTTTATATCCCAGCTTGTGATGATTCCATAAGAAATTTATTTCAGATGACATGATACTATACATAGAAACTCCTAAAGATGCCACCAGAGGACTACTAGAGCTCATCAATAAATTTGGTAAAGTTTCAGGATACAAAATTAATATACAGAAATCTATTGCATTTCTATACACTAACAATGAACTATCAGAAAGAGAAATTAAGGTAACAATCCCATTTACCACCACATCAAAAAGAATAAAGTATCTTGGAATAAACCTAACAAAGATAGTAAAAGATCTGTACTCGGAAAACTATAAAATGCTGATGAAAGAAAAACTGAAGACGACACAAACAGATGGAAAGCATACCATGCCCTTGGATTAGAAGAATTTATATTGTTAAAAAAACCATACTACGCAAGGCAATCTACAGATCCAATGCAATCCCTATCAAAACACCAATGGCATTTTTCACAAAATAAAAAATATAATTTAAAAATAGCCAAAACCATCTTGAGAAATAAAATATAAATAAATAAAAAACACTTTATGTGGTTTTCCTCCATTAGAATAAACCAAATCATGCATCTCTGTTAGAAGAGCTCTTTTCTATGTAAGGTTTCCTGCGAAGCTGCTGTTGGAAAATGGCATGAAGATGATCAGAAGCCCAGTTGTTTAATGAAGAGAATCTGCAAGGTGTCACCTTAAAATCCATAGATGAACTCTTATTTATTTGAAGTTTTTTTATGAGACACTTCTTCGGTTGTTCTCAGGTCATAGAATAGCCCATCCTCTATTTGGTCTTTGTCCAAAGCCGTTCTTAATTTTACACTCATTTGCTGTCTGGAGAGGCTGGAAATGGAAAACAACATGAATTTGGAAAGCAGCAAGCCCTGACGTCTTTACATTTAACTGTTCTTTAGCTTATTTCTTTCCTCTCCTATTTTATCAAGACACTGGCTGAAGATATTGAGATCATCAGTCACAGCTCCTAATTAATACATTGGCATAGGAGCCAGTGTAATCAGACTTCCTGCCACTACACAAGTTCTCTTTCCTCCAGCTTCTAAAAAGACCATTCTCACTTTTCTCTAAGCCCTCACTGAAAGATTTCTTGAGGTATTTCAGGCTTTTAATTGCAGTCTTCTCAAGATCCTTCTAGCTTCTTCTCACTGTTTAATCCCAAAGTTAATCGCCATGCATTTTTTTATTCTGACAGCACCCCATTTTGATACTAAAATCTATTTTAAGTATCTATTTATTCATAACAGGCCACCCCAAAATCTGTGACTTAAAACAATGAGTATGATTTTATTACTGCTGTAGAATTCTGTATATTGACTAGACTCAGCTATATGTATACCACGCAGGATTCTCTGTAGTGACTGGGAAGTTCTTGTAAGGGGTCTCTCATATGGGTGTAGTTAGAAAGTGTCTAAATTTCAAGTCCTTGCAAAGGCCTCCACACTCACATGTTTAGCAATGTATGTACCCTGTCAGCTTGGACTTCACTTGGAGCTGATAGTTGGACCATGGTCTCACCATGTAGCTTGGGCTTCTTGGTGGCATGGCTGAGGTCTTAGAGAAAGTGTCCCAAGAAACAGAAAGTGGAAGTTGCCTTTTCCTTAGGCTCAGAAGCAAAAGGTAAATAGGCCCCACTGCAAAGAATTTGGGGGCTGATTTTTTTTTTAAATTTTTACCAGTTCCTACTATGTTCTAGACACAAGGTTATTCACTTGAACACCTTACAAAAACGAATATGACATGCAGCATCTCCTTGGAGAAACCACAGTCTAGGAAGGCTTTACTCTGTATCAACTCAATTAAGCTGAACCTCCCCAGAATTCTCTTCTCTATATGAACCCACATTAGGGTTTAACACAAGAAAAAAAAAATGAGTGTGGCTTGGAATGGAGAAGTGAAACCACAGTTATTATTTTCTGAAAGTTGGTTTAAGGTGACAAAAATCACCATAACGTTTATATTTTGTTGTCGATATGCTGACTTAATTACTAGCATGGGACAAAACTAGTGGCTTAATTTTGTGCCAAAATTGCAACTCATCCACCTCCTGCTGGGTTTCTGAATTTTTTTCGAGTCTTAGAGCTGGTGAGCTTCCAGCCTTGTGACAAAGGACATCGGTTTCCTCTGTAGGTCACCCGTATTGTTGAGGTTGGAGGCAGTGACAGATGTAGGTTCCCGTTTGTTCTCATGGATTCCAGTTTTCTTTATAGGTTTTGGTTAGTCCAGCTGTACTCAATTTTACTTCCAGCTTTTTTCCTAACTGCTGGACTTGGTGACCTTCAGCGACTTTAGATCTTACTGCCAGACACTGAGGCAACTGTCTTCCTTAGACCTCATATCCATCTCCTGCCATTATCTGTGGCTTAATCCTTATGCTACATCCTTTTCTCATATTACTCAGAGTGGGGCTGCTTCCCTGAAAGCACCCAAATAAATACAAGCAGAGCATAATAACAATTATCAGACTTATAATACAGAATAATATTTACCATGTAAAGAAAAGAGTAACTTGGGAATGAATACAGCTTTCACATAAGTGGCTTTTTACCTGGGTCCTTTAATTAATAAATATATCTTCACAAGGCAGAAAAGACAATACTGGCATTCTAAGAGAGTAAACAGTATTGATTTCACTGACTTTTAAGTAAATGACTTTGAGAAAAATCACTCCTATGGACAGTAGCTGGTGCTTTATTAAATCACATGCCTTGGTAGCCACTAGACTTTCTCTATTTACCTTGTTCATGAACTTCCCATCTGGTCAGGAAAACTTTGTAATCCATGACACTTTATTCACAGCCCCGCCTTCTGATTTTTTTTTTTTTTTTCCAGAAGTCTCTAAGGAAAGCTGCTATTTATTCCCAGCCATGGCACAATCAGGATAGAGAATCTTAATAACTTCCTTGCTACCCCAGAGCTGGCTCTTCGTGGCTCTACTTGTTTACTCTACGTGTAGTTCATTCCCAGAACTTCAGACACACCCATGAACAAATGTGTGTATCTTTAAAAAGCATTTTCTCAAGGGGAATATCAATCATTTCTCAAGCCAAATATAGACTCTTGCTGTTATGGGAAGAGTTGTATATGAAAATGCAATCCCTGAGTTAAACTCCATTATGTTACAACTAAACTGTCAGAAACTGAGATCCAAATATAATTTCCATGAGCCTCAATTTTCACAGCTATAAAATACAGTCATTCCTTGGTATCTGATTGGTTCCAGGACCCCTGCTTATATCAGATCCGTGGATGCTCAAGTCACTTGTATAAACTGGCATAGCACAGTCGGCAGTCCGTGTCTGTGGGTCCCCCAACTGTAGATATAGAGGGCCAACTGTAAATAACGTCATCTTTAAGCTGTGTGGCTGGGTGGTGTCAGTTGAATGATGAATACACTGTATCATTTTGCTCAGTGCCAGCCTTTGTTTCCATCCATTTTAGTGTTAGGAAGTAAGAAAACTTGACAGTCTAGAAATGTAGGACTTCACTCTTCAATCCCAGATTTTATTTTCTTGCAGGGTTTGTCGAAGATTAGAAATGAGGTATATATTGCACCTCCAGTAGTCTCTGGTACATCACAGGTGCTCCTTCCTAGCGATTTAACAGGATGCAAGGTAAGGCTGGGATGAGGTTAAGACGGTAGAAGGTGTTAGTCCAGGGGACCCAGAGATGCTAATGTCTTGCCTTGGTCTGCCACTTCTCCTCTCTGCTAGGTCATGAGGAAGAATACAAAGGCAAATGAAAGTCAGGGCAACACTTCACTGATACCTGAGTCTTCGTCTCAAGCCACGTGGATTAGAGTGAGCTTGGATTTACCATATGGAGACCTAGTCTTTTCCAGTTTAAAACTAGAGTGTTTTCCTTCCGCCTAAGCTCAAACCTGTGTCTTAGAACTCATCACTCAGTGAAAAGTTTTGAGAGAGTGTATTTGTGGCAGAGTCTAGATCCAGACTGGTCTACGCCTTCCCACAGTACAAGCAGCAACCTGCATTCCAGCACTTACTTACAACATCAGAGAATGTCTACAAGGAAAGAAATACCTAACATGGCTAGAACTCTTACACTATTACTTCCCTGCCCACATGGAAACATAAGTTCAAAGAAGCAACTTGCTTATATGTTTTCCAACTTATATCTACTTTAAAGCTATACCCTTAGGAAAATGAGGCTCATTTAGAGGCATTAATTTTAAGAAACTTCCTTCCACAGGGACCAGAATAGTAGTGGAATTTATGCATTTACCCATGACTTATCAATAATAATCTCATGAGTAGTTATATTCACTCAATTTTTACTTTTATTTTTCTTTTTTTTTTTTTTTTTTTTTTGGTGAAACAGACTAGGGCACTTTGCTGTTAATCTCAGTTCTGATAGCTCCGTGACCTTGAGCATTGCTTCTTTCTGGTACTTAATTTTCACATTCTTAATAAAGAAGGTGGGCCAGATAATTTCTTAAGTCCCTCTCAGTTCTAACATCATAGTAGATAACATAATTATCTACATGTCTTTAAACTACTTAAGGAAAAATTTAAAGGGCAAAGTTTTATTCTTCAGGAAATGATGTTGCATCCTACTTTTTAGTTAAAAACTCTCTGCTGCATGAATTTAACAGACACAAAATCTTGGTGATTTTGCTAAAGCTAAAAATAGAGTCTCTGACAAAAAAAGGAGAGTCACGTTGTTTATAAATAGCAAGCCTCCAACTCGGGCTTGTTCGGCCAGAAAGAACAGCTTAAACTGAAAGGCAGAATCAAAATAAACCTATTTAACTGGTTTGGCAAGAGTCCAGGTGCAAGATTGAGAGCTCTTGAGTCAGCTAAAAGAAGGGTGCAGAGAAAAAGAATTAAGAGTTACCTAATGCCCTGTGAGCAGTATGATGTGTCTGCGTAAATAATGACCCATTTCTCAGGAGAAGAGAGTGAGGCTTAGGGGAGACTGCCGTCTGGCTCACAGTCACAGACAGATGGAGAGGGTCTGGCATCACAATTGACTTGTTCTTTTCTCTCCTTTATCCCCACTTCCTGCAGCCATTCTGAGAAAATCACAAAGCCTCCTGCTTATGCAAACACATCCTTTGACCCAATTGATACGAAGCATAAATGTGGGACTGAGGTTTGAGGAGCCAGGAGTGCAGGAGCAGGCCCAGATAGAGGCATGTCATTGATTAATGAATCAATTAATAAAAGAATATGCTTAGCAGAGACTACATACAGGATACTGTGAAATGGACTTTAGGAGAAACACAGTCCGTGGTTTCAGGTAACCTATACTCCAGGAAGTAAGACAAGATCATAGCTAATTAAATGTCAGTAACTGCATAATGACCAAATAGATTATATTCATTTGTTACACATTTACCAGATGTAATGATATTTATTTCTGGGTAGTGGAATTTCATGAGAATTTTAATTTTTTTAAAGGTAAGGCTGTAATAAATGTCATGAAATACACAATGTAAATTCTCCAAGGACCAATTTATTAAAACTTCAGACCATAAAGCCATGACCTATTTATTGTCTTTTTATTGTGAATTATTTGGTAGTATTTTTTATCTTGTTTTCTTAGAGCAGTTTTAGATTTACAGAACAATCCAACTGAAAGTACAGAGATTTCTCATATACCTCCTTACCACTACCACCCTCAAACAGTTTTTCCTACTATAACCTTTTGCAATAGTGTGGAACATTTGTTACAATTGATGAGCCGATACTGAAATATTATTAACTAAGGTCTATCATTTACATTAGGGTTCACTCTTTGTATTGTACATTCCGTGGGTTTTGATAAATACATAGTGGCATATATTTACCACGAAATTATCACACAGAATAGTTTCACTGTCCTAAAAACCCCATGTGTTCCCCCTATTTATCCATCTTACCTTCCTCGCACTCCAGCCCCTAGTAACCACTTTTTTACTGTCTTTATAATTTTGCCTTTTCCAGAAGTTCATAGAATTGTAGTCATATAGTATGGTACCTTTGTCAGATTGGCTTCTTTCACTTAGCAATAGGCACTTAAGTTTCCTCCATGTCTTTCCATGGCTTGATAGCTTTTTCATTTTTATTTCTGAATAACATCCCATGGCTTGGATGTACCACAGTTTATCTATTCACCTATTGAACGACATCTTGTTTGCTTGCAAGTTTTGACAAATATGAACTAAGCTGCTATAAACATTTGTATGCAGGCTTTTGTGTGGACATAAATTTTTGGTTCACTTGGGTGAATATCATGAAGCACAATTACTGAATTGTATAGTAAGACTATGCATAGTTTTGTAACAGATCGGCAAACTTTCTTCCAAAGTGTCTGTACCATTTTGCATTTTCATCAATGGTGAACGAGAGTTCCTTCTGCACTACATCCTTGCCAGCATTTTATATTGCCAATCTTTAGGATTGTAGCTCTTCTAATAGGTGTGTAGTGCTATGTTATTATTTTAATTTGCAACTTCCTGAAGACATTTGTAGTTGAACATATTTTCATGAGCTTATTTCCATCTGTATATCTTTTTGCTGAGGTTTCCAGATCTTTCCCTATTTTAATGGGAAGTCTGTTTTTTATTATTGGATTTTGAGTTCTTTGTATAGTTTGAATATGTCTTTTATAAAATATGTGTTTCAAAGATTTTCCCCCCACTTTGTAGATCATTTTTTTCATTCTCTTAACAGTGTCTTTGGCAGAATAGAGGTTTTTCATTTTAATTAAATCAAATTAATGGCTCATGCTTTTGGTATTGTGGCTAAAATATCATCTCCAAATCTAAGTTTATCTACATTTTCTCCTATGCATCTCCTGGGAGCTTAATACTTTTGCTTTTTATATTAGGTCTATGACGCATTTTGAATTAATTTTTGTGAAGAGTGTAAAGTCTGTATTTAGATTCATTGTTTGGTATATGGATGTCCAGTTCTTCCAGTGCCATTGGTTGAAAAGACCATCTTTTCTCCATTAAATAGCCTTTGCTCCTTTGTCAATGAGCGGTTGACTATACTTGTCTGGGTTGGTTTTGAGCTTTTTATTCTGTTACATTGATTTATTTGTCTATTCTTTTGCCAATATCACACTGCCTTGATCACTATAGCTTTATAGGGAGTCTGAAAGTTGGGTGATGTCAGTCTTATAACTTTGTTCTTCTTCAATCTTGTGCTGGCTATCCTGGGTCTTTTGTCTCTCCCTATAAACTTTAAAATCAATTTATTGATATCTCCAAAGTAACTTGCTGGGTTTTATTTTTTTAATTGGGATTGTGTTGAATCTATGCATCAAGTTGGGAAAAATGGACATTTTGACAATATTGAGCCTTCCAACCCATATATATGGACTAGCTCTCCATTTACTTACATCTTTCTTGATAGGATTTATTTCTCAGACCTAAAAATAAATGTTGCATCTATAGACCGCATTTTTAGTTTGTGGTACACATACACATATACATGATCCATGTTGCAATTATTAAAAAGCAAAAGTAAAGACACAACATGGTAGTAAATGCTAATAATGGAAGTGTACGTAAAAAGCCACAGAAGTACAATGTCAGATCAGATTAATTCTGTGATAAGTTGATGGAAGGAACACTAGCTTCTCCAAGATCATGGTGGATGAGATGTTCATCAACTAGAGAATTATCGGAGGACCTTTCTAGACCAGGGCATTCTGGAGACATGAAACATGGGGGGAGTTTATAGCACAGAGATATCACTTTTATCGAAGGGGTTTGGATAATCTAAAGGAAGGAAAGTCCCCAGTAATGGAAACACAAGGTACATGGGGAGCAAGGGACAGAGTTAACGAAGTGTCAGATTTGTACAAGGACTAAGAAGATCAGTTTGCTGTTGTATAATAGGGCAATCATTTGTAAGGCAAATATATATATGAGATGTTATCCTGCTGCTTTTGCAAGCAGCAGCTCTATTCCTGGCCCATGTTTGCTTTGTTGTCCCTCCAAAAATATCTCAAGAGGGTACAACTTCAGATAATTCACTACTTTACTCATTCATCCAATTACTCTGTGGATGGTAGTACACTCTGGGTACACTTTTCTAGATGCTGGGGCATACGGATGTGAACAAGGCAGTGAAAGTCTCTCCCCTAAAGTGCTGAAGCACTTTATACTGCTCCCCTTGTCAGCCACCTGCTTCGAATTACCTGACTCTACAACGTGTACCTCTTTAAATACTTTTGTCCTATTATTCGTTTCAAGGAGCAATTCACATTTCCTTCTTTGCTTATTGACCTAAATATTTCTTTAAACTATGCCCCATCTTTATTCACTCCTTCACCACTCAGCTTTTAATTCAGTGTTTTGATTCAAGAACATTTGAAACATCCTTTTCCATCCTTAGCACCATGAAACTCTAAACATTGAGGTAACTTTCTTCATGCCAGAGTGGGGAATTTGGATCAGGATATGACATTCATATTGTACAAATGCCACCAATGTATTCATCAGTGGCTTTTCTACTGGTGTAGAAGGCTAAAAACACCTCTTTTTAAGAGGGGGTGGGATAAGGTCTCATGGGAAGAGTGGAGATGTTCTGTAAATTGATTGTCTAAGGGAAAGAAGTGCTTTTCCAAGTGTAAGTGGGAACCACTGGAAAAGCCTAGACAGGGTCTGGAGTAGATGGTCCACAACTCTGGCCATCACCTAGAAGGAAAGCTAGTAATATTGTCAAAGAAAAAGCCAGGCATCTTACATACAGTATTTCCTTGAATTCCTCAAGTTGCATGAAGGTATAACTATTGTTATCTTTCACTGAGGCTCAGGAACATTAAATCATTTTCCAACCTTACAGCGTTCTTTATTGGCAGAGCTATGATTCAAGCTTGGGTCTCCTTCCATGGTTTCAAGTGTTTGGTCTCTCTATCACCTCACATTGCTTCCCAAAAGTGGCTGGGCATCTGGAATTGAGCTTTTAGTTGAGCTTGCAAATCAACACATTGTACCAGATTTGACTGGTGCCCTGTCCACCTTCTCTTGGCAGTCACCATTCCAGTACTTGCCAGAAGTCTCCTGTTATAGGCATCTAGGGCTGTCTACCTGTGGGGTTTTTATACCTTCACTATAGGTTAAAGTACTAAGAGGTATGGCCCTGGCAGTGCCCCTCTACCATTGACCATAGGGAATTGAAGGACAAGAAGCCCAGCCTCCTCAACTCCCAGGCAGGATGACAGGGCAACATGTTCCCTACTGTAGCCTAGGGTCCCCTGGAAAGGCTGAGCCCAGGTTGTCCACAGTGGTAATTTGATGAGAATACACCTTTTGTTTGCTTCCTTGCCTGCCTTTACTCACCTCTCCTCTCTCCTACTAGTGCTTTCTGAGGTCACCTCCCAATTTCCCAAATAAACTCATTCAAAGTCTCAAGTCTGGAACCACTTCTGGGTGAACTCAATTTAAAACACACTTTCACCTCAGAAATAATCAATTCAGGAGAAGAGAGATTGTGAAATATCTTTGAAGCTACACCTATCTATGTCTTTAAGGGTAAGCATGTCATGGTATCTTGTATTTTGATTTCTCATTGCTTTTCTTTAGGATTAGTATATGTTTTGACAGCATTGAATCTTGCCTCAATTGTATCAGAAGAAATAAAATCAAAAAAATAGTTGAGGCAGTGCTAAGATCAGGAATCAAAGAGTTAAAGTCTAATGGCGTCCCCAAGAGCCTCCAGGCTATGACTCTGAGTCAGACTGGATTCACAAAATAGATTTTGTGTGAAAGGACCCAGGTGACAAGGACCACGATGAGGCTGGAACTGCCTCTGTGCTCCTACCATGCCCTGGTTCAAAGCTGGGAGCATCTGGAAGAGATCCAAGAATATGCTTCTTAATATATATTTACAGATGATGTTGTCATGAGAAACTACTCCCCCCTCCCCCAGAATGTGGCCTGTAGTTTCTATTATACACAGTTACATACCTTCCATAGTTGTTTTATTTGTGAGTCATCTTAGAGGAAGGTGGGGTGGGGGGCTATGTCATGATATTAAAATCAGCTACCATCTTAACGTGGATAATTACTGATACATAGAAGTCCAAGTTGTCAGTGGGTCTGAGAAATCTGTCCATAAGTAACAAGGTCCTTGTGTCTGGGTTGGGATTAAGGTAGGCACCAAACACTTGGAAAGCAAAACGGCAGCAACTTGAAAAGAAGGGCTGAAGTTAGCCTAATGTAGAGGTGATACTATTAGTATGTGCAGCATAAGTGCCTCCCAACACAGTCAGAATTAATTCAATAATTGTGAGGTCAGGAGGTCAAGGGATGAATAGAGCCTATGAGATTATCAAGAAGCAGCAATGGAGTGAGTTGACATGAGATGGGCAATGCAGAGGTACCGGGTGTTAACTGTCTCTAATAACTCTCAGCATCTTTTCCGGAAGGCAGTGTGATAAAAGCCATTGAACATGGGTGCTAAACCTACTCAAAAAGAAGTTTTAATTTTGGCTTTGTGTAACCAGAAGATAGTTCTTAACCTCTCTGCACCTGAATTTCCGAAACTGCAAAAGGAGTAACTTAGTTTGTGATGCATCCATTACAGAAATTAAAATGAGATATTGAACAACCTGATTAAAAAATGGGCCAAAGACCTTAACAGTTTCCTCACCAAAGAAAAAAATTATATATATATATGGCAAATAAGCATATAAAAAGATGTTCCACGTCATATGTCATCAGAGAGATGCAAAATAAAACAAGCAAACAAACAAAACAAAATGAGATACGATTACACACCTATCAGAATGACTAAAATCTAAAACACTGACAACATCAAATGCTGGTGAGGATGTGAAACAACTGGAACTCTCACACCTCGCTTGTGGAAATGCAAAATGGTACAGACACTGCGGAAGACAGTTTGGTGGCTACTTATAAAACTAAACATAATCTTACCATACAATCCAGTAACCACACTCTTGATATTTACCCAAAGGAGGTGAAAACATATGTCCACATAAAAACCTGCACACGTGTTTATAGCAGCTTTATTCATAATTACTAAAACTTGGAAGCAACTAAGACGTCCTTCAGTAGGTCAATGGATAAATATACTATGGTACATCCAGACCATAGGATATTATTCAGAGATTAAAAAAAAGAAATTAGCTATCAAGACACAAAAAAGACATGGAGGGACCTTAAACACATCACTATGTGAAAAGAAGCCAATCTGAGAACACTCCATACAGTATGATTCCAACTATATGACATTCTGGAAAAGGTGAAACTATGGAGTCAACAAAAGATGAGTGGTTGCCAGGGTGGGGGACAAAGAGGTGAATAAGCAGAAAACGGGAGATGTTTAAGGCAGCGAAAATACTCTGTATGATGTTATAATGATGGATGGACGTCATTATGCATTTGTCAAAACTCATAGAATTCACAGCACCAAGAGTGAACCCTAAGGAAAGCCATGGACTTTGGGTGATTACTATGTGTTAATGTAGCGTCACACGTGGTAAAAAATGCACCACTCTGGTGAGAAATGTTAATAATGAGGGCAGTTATGCATGTGTTGGGGCTGGGAGTATATGGGAAATCTCTGTCCCTCCCTTTCAATTTGATTATACACCTTAAACTTCTTTAAAAATAAAGTCTTAAAAATGTCCAAAAAACGAGATGTATACTAAATTCATGGACCATTATAGACAATAAGTAGCAGCTTCCTCTGCACTTCCTCTGTCATAACAATAATCATTCTAATAGCATTAAATAAAATCTCTCCTTAATAAGTTGACTAAAAGATTCATTTTTGGCTTATACACAAAATAGCCTCAGTAAATGCTTAAAAGAAAGAAGAAACACCTGGATTGTGAAAGCAGTCATTAATTTGCTCAGAATGTATTAATGCATACAGGTAACTATGCTCCCATGGTGCTTATCATTGTAGAAAAATTTTATCCTGTCATAGAGGCAGAAGGCTCAACCCAGGGAAGTATGTCTCATTCAAAAAATTTTGACTAATTTGACAAAGTATGTTTTAGTAATGGACAGAATATGCCTGTCATGCCACAGATTTATTTTAAGTTGCAAGAGGAGTAATCCTGTAGTTTACAGACGGTGTCGATGGAGACACTTGACAGAGGATAAGAAGTCCTTTGAGAATGCCTCCATTCTGGGGGGATGCACTTCATCCCTCTGCAGACTTGACCCAGCACGCTCTGTGGCATTCCTCAAATGAGGCATCAGTGACATTTGTTTCTCCCTTGCTGCTTGAGTCTTATGTCAACACCAGGTAGCTGGTGAAATTCCTTATTATGTTTCCTAATTTTAATAAGAATGCATCCAGCCCAACTCCTTGGAGCATCTAAATTCACTGTATTTTGGGAGAAATTAGGAGAAGTCAATCTTTCTATTTTTATTGCCCTGAAAATGAATCATGCGGCTAGAAGCACCTTTCTTTTCCTGGCAGAAAATAATTTTATGAATACAACTCACAATCTAAATTACTGAAAGAATGAGGACCTATAATTAGTTTTCCAATGCAACGGTTGTTACTGAGAATATAGGTTTCCCCCTTAAAAAAAAAGTAATTACAAAAATAATTGTGTTGAGAAATGAAGCTGCCCATTACAGGTAAGGTGGTTCCTCTTTCACTGAATGCCAATCACTTGATTTGCTCTTATGCTGGAAAGAGTCAGAAAAAAAAAAAAAAGAGAGAGAGAGAGAATAAAGAAGAAAAGAAAAAAAGAAAGCCAAAAGCCGTTTTATGATACTGTGCGTGGTTCCTTTAGGAAAAGGCCTTTAGGAAGGCTCTCAATTGAAGTTCATTGAAAGTTTAATTGAAGTTATTAAATGACTGCTTTTGGCAAAAAAGACCGAACAGTAGTTTTTGAGTAGTGTGTATAGGCAAAATTGTTTTCTCTTGCTGTTACTAGTTTTACCATCTTTGTTCCATGCTCCTCATTAAAGAGTAGAGAGACACTGCTTTGATAATAGGTCTATATTTTTGTTTGCATTGATCATCTGTTTTAATGAAACATACACAGAGGATATTAATTGGTCGAATGTATCAAAATTCATGATATATATACATACATGTATATATGCATGTGGGTCTATACATGTATGTGTATTTGTATGTGGATGTGTATATCAGCTGTTATGGAAATTAGTAAATTTTATATTCTTCAAACTGAGGCAAAGGTATCATCTTCACTCTGATGTAGTTTACTAGAAAGCCAAACTCTTTTTCTTCTTCCACAAATCATCCTTTTAGGTAGGAGATATTTTTTAACTTCAGTTCTTGAACTACCAAAGCATATTTCACCTTCAGGCCATGCTAAAGATGTGCAGTTACAGAGTTCCTGAACATCTATTTGTGTATGAATAATTCAATGTACTTTGAAGAAATGTTCATGAATGGTTAATGAACAAGAAAATATTTGTGCTAGGTAGATCTAAAAGATGGAATGAGGGAGTATCTGGTCATTCACAAGCTTGAATCCAACCATAACTCAGAAATCAATGTAAAGAATGTGACACAGGATACCCATGAGGGAGTCCTTTCTTATCCACCCAGTTTGGTTTGTGAGGCAAGAAAGAAGGTGTGTGATTAAACACACACACAGATATATGTCCATGCCTAATTTTTTGACCCATTATCAAGTCTCCTGATGAAAATCTTGCCTTAAAGGAAAGCAGGATTAGGAATTAACTGTGAAGAAATTTAAAAGAAAGCACTGAAAATTAGATGTTTAAATTTATTTAAAAAATCACTTTTTTTTTTTCTTTTTGGAACAGTCCCATTAATTCCAAGTTCAACTTCCATAGCACTGGTGGTCCCAGGGTCTGGCAGGCTGTATGTGTCCACAGATGTTTGTACAGTTGAACTTAGAGTTAAAAATTAGTGACACACCCTTTTTTTCTTCCTTTTTCTCCCCATTTCAAAGCTCCAGCTAGAGATTCACTAAGCTGATTATAAACCTAGGACTCTACAGTTTCCCACTAAAACACACTGACTTTCATAGAAGTTCTTACCCGTGACCTTACAATGTTTTCTCACATGCATTATCTAACTTCATGTTTCTGGTAACATCTGAGGTATGTATTAACTTAGCTTTGTGGTTTAGATTAAATGCCTTAAATTTAGGTAGGTTTGCTCAGCCATTAATTGTTAAAGCTGAATTTGAAACCAGCATCTTTGATTCTAAATCAATTTATATAAATAGCTTCTTAGATGCAGTTTCCTTGTGTATAAATGGGTAAAATATATATACGTATATTATATCCATTATATCACAATCATAATTGTGATGTATACACATATATCAATTTCCTGGCATCATTTAGAAGATATATAGTAGTTGCTTGTGTGTGTGTGTGTGTGTGTGTGTGTGTGTGTTACTTATAGTAATGAAGCATGAGAGATTCTGTTTTAATAGGGAGTTACATATATCAGAATTCCAGAATAATCAAGAAAGTATCTTAATTAAAAATACATACCCTGTTTAGAGGCTATTATTTTAACTTTTTCACCAGAGAATGAGAGAAGAGTTTAAGTCCCACTCTAAGGCAGTGCGCTCCTGATTGAGTCTAAGTCAGTAAGACCACATGATCACAGTGAGATGGACAGAAGAGAAATTTTGATGCCAGTTGAGATAGCCAGCAGGGGATGGGATGGAGGGGTGGGACATCAGAGGTAACACAGGAAACAAATGGCTCATGGATAAGGAGGATGAGATTTCCCATCAGCACTGTCTTAAAACTGCTCCATTTCCACCTGAAGCCAGGGCGGTTTTACCACTCCCACAGGAGACATTCTGCAGAAAGCAATCGCCATATTTTGGCAGGAGGCATGTTCACATGAAAAGACTGTCACAACCTCATTACTTCCCAGAATGCGTGAAACGGCAAATAAAACAAAAATAGCAAATCATAATTGTGATAGATTGTAAAATGGCTACAAAATCTCCCTGTGCCTGAATGTGAGAGAGGAGAGTGTATTTCTCCATCCTGTGAAATTGAGTTGGGCATCTGACTTGATGTGGCAAGTAGGGTATTAGCAAATGCCTCAAGCAGAAGTTTAAAAGCACTAGTGAGTGGGGCCTGCCCACTTGCTGTTCTTGGAATCCTAAGATTGCTATATGAAAGAGCCCAAGCTAGCCTGTGGGACCCATGTGGAGAAGAACCAAGGCATCCCACTGACAGTCAACCAGCTGCCAGAAACACCAGTGAGACCACCCCAAGTCCTTAAACCAGCATGTCTCACAGCTGACCACCGATGCATGAGAGAGTCCAGCAGAGATGAGACCAGAGAAAGCATCTATCCAGCCCACAGAATTGTAAAACTGATAAAATGACTATTGTTTCACATTTCTAGTTTTGGGGCAGTTGTAATGCAGCGTCAACTAAACTGACGCAACACTGAAAGTGCAACCCCTGGAGACTGAGCTAGCAAAGCAGGATGTCTCAGTCCTTTGAAAAATATCTCAGAGAAATCACAGGCAGAATGATTGGGAAAATAATGTATTTGACTAGGATACCCAATGGGGTCCTATAGATTGCTCCTTGTGGTGGATAATACCATATTCAATGTCAGAAAGGGCAGAATAAAACCCCAGACTCTGCCTTGCAGTATGGCTCTCTAACTTGCTGAGTTTCAGGGTTTTTTAATCTATAAAATATAATTTAAAACCTTTTTTTTTTTAATAATGTCAATTACTCAGTATGCCATCTGACACAATGTAGCTGCTCAATGAAATGATAGCAATTTTAGTTTTGGTGATGGTAATTAATACAGGAAGAAATCCAGCACCCACACCCAGAACATCCTTGCATGAGTGGTTTAAGTCAAAGGCCACCACAGGATACAGGCAGCACATTTGATGTGTTTGCTCTGATAGGGTAAAGAGTTTGACATGGACCAGCTTGGAACAGCCTGGGGCCATGGAGTAGGAGACTGGGAATAATGAAGAAACAAAATAAGGAAAACATGACTGATGATTTTATGAGGGTGAAGGGCTTGTTATTAACACTAGAAATACACTGAAACAATGTTTGTTTTTTCACAATGTGGAAACTTTCCTCCATGTATGTGTATAGATCTAAGAGTGGAGACACTGAAAAAATTTTTATTCTAATATTTTAGTTTACATCTTTTCAAAGGACTCTCTTGTTTTCCACATAAATGTTTCCACTAAGATTTCACTTTTGGAGATTAATTTAATATAATAAAATAATATTTATCAAAGAAATGAACTACATTCATAAATAGACATGTCCTAAAAATCTATTTCTAAGGAAAAAGTATTTCTTAAAAGTTAAATAAGCAAGTAAATAAGCTGCATAATTTCTATCACATGTTGAGTTAAAGGTTAAAAAAAATTAAACACAAGACTTCTGTTTCTAAAAGAAATGATGATCTAGATAGCTTCAAAAAGAAAAAAAAAATGCCACCTGACAAGATAAAATGAAAAAGAAGACAAAGAACTTTTTTTGCTAAATGCATATATACAAATTATGAGAATAAAAGTATCTTAAAAACCTGTTTTACTAAATAAACAAGACTCAAGAAAATTGCGGAAATTCTTAGCGCTCAAAATGAAGTCGGAACCTTGAATCCTGAGTGATTACTTCTCAGGGAAGTTGGTAGGCTGCCTCTAATCATTGTCTAATCCCTGGTAATTTTGAGGCTTCTATTGAATACAATATACACTGGGGACAGAGGCAGGGCTTTGGGCCTGCAAAAAGTGAGCAGCTGGAATAGAAAGGCCCCTTCAACCCAGGACTTCATGTGGCCACATCCTCAGTGAACTTGGAGATGAGAAAAAAATACAATCTCCATGCCAGTATGACTTGTATTTGGGGTTGAGTAAAAAAAAAAAATAAAGAATTCTTCTTAGCTGTAATGAAGGAAAATTTTTCAATTTTTAAGAAAAAAAAAGTATAATATTATTATGCCAGTAAGACTTCATAAATAAATATTATAATACATGCAACAGTACAAAATTAATTACATAATTTATAAAAGCTTACTTTACCAAAATATACCATTCACAAAAGTAGTGGAGAAAAAAAAATAGGCATGAATTGTTATCACACATATAAGCTTTACGAAGAATTCCTGAAACCAGTACAAAAAACAAAGCAAGCTATCTAATAGAAAAATGGCCAAAGACATGAAAAGATATTGTTCTGAAAAATGAAAACACATCAGCTGAAAAAAATACAGCAAAGATGATCAACCTCATCAGTAATCTGGGAAAAACAATCTAAAAATCACAATGAGATACCATTTCACTCCTCCTAAATTGGCAAAACATTTAAAAGTCTAACAGTTGCAAATTTGGGCAGGGCTGTGGAACAATAGGAATCCTTATATACTAGTGGTAGGAGTGTAAATTGGTACAATTGCTTTGGAGAGCAACTCAGTATTATCTACAAAAGTTTAAGATGCAAGTATACTATGACTCAGCAATTTCACACCTAGATAAATTTTGCTTTGTGTGTCAGAAAAGATATATACTAGAATGCCCTTGTCTATACTGTTTATAATAATAAACTCAAATACCCATCAATATGAAAAAAGAGCAAAAATTGTGGAATAGACACAAAAGGGTCTATAAAGCAGTAAAATAACTAATTAGATCTACATGTATCCAGTGAATTAATCTCACAGACAAAATTTTGAGTGAAAAAGGCAAGTTACTGAGTAAAATTCAGGGTGATATTTAAAGTTCTAAACAATGTAAACCATTATACTGTTTTAAAAACATAGAAAATGACAGCTCATACTGAGGGCTTATGCCTTCCTGGGAAGGAAGGTTTTATTTCTTAAGAGGTGGTGACACGCACATATATTTATAATGTTAGCCTTCATAAAGATGTCATACTTATCAAATATTGCATAATCCATTTTTTAAGAATGAACTTGAAAGCCACACATCAGTTATACCAAATTCACGCTAGTTACTAACCATGGGGGAGAAAAAAGAGACTGGTTTTGTGGGTGTGAGGGAAAGAAATTAAAAAAAAATATTGAGGTACAATTTACATATAACATTACATTAGTTTCAGATGTATAACATAATGATTCAATATGTGTATATACTGTGAAACAATTTTGGCGATAAGTCTAGTTAACATCTGTCACTATAGAGAGTAATACAAAACATTTTTCTTTCTAACTGGGATCCATGATTCTTCCTTGCTGCCATTCATATTGGAGCACAAGTGTCCTGCCCCAAGCACCCCTCTAAATTAGCCATCCAAGCATTGTCTGTGGTATCACCTTGCTTTAATTCTCTCCATGGCACTTATCAATGTTACATTGATTTGTGAGTATTTATTGTCTCTCTCTCTCTGTCTAGAAAGTAAAATCACATATATAACCCTGACTACGTGCCTGGGTTTCCTGTTCAAGAACTCCAAATGTGTTTACTGATTCAAGATTCAGTACAGCCCTTAAATGTAGGTTCCATTCTTGTTCCCATTATACAGATGAAAAAAACTGAGGAACA